>NC_137126.1:26038038-27238038 GCF_949319135.1 Squalius cephalus
AAATCCTCAGGTCCTGCAAATTCTTTGATTTTCCAGCATCTTTTCCATATTTGAACCCTTTCCAGCAGTGACTGTATGATTTTAAGATCCATCTTTTCACACTGAGGACAACTGAGGGACTCAAACGCAACCATTACAAAAGGTTCAAACATTCACTGATGTTCCAGAAGGAAACATGATGCATTGCATGCCGGGCATTTACATTTTTTGCATTTTAAGATCAAGGTAAATTGTACTTAATTTGTCTTCCAGGAAACATGTAAGTATCTTCTGTAGCTTATGAAGGTCAGTACTAAATGAAAAAAAAAAGAAAAGATTTTTAAACAAAATAAGAAAAATCTACACATCTTCATCCTGTTCAAACCCCCTGGCTTAATGCCTACTTTTTACTTCTGCAGCATCAGTGAATGTTTGAATCTTTTGTAAGTAAATCTATTTTATGTAAAATATCAGGACAGTACTCATTTAATAATAAATTTGGCATTTTGTATGATCCCTCTTATTTTGATAAAATAATTAACATTTTGCAGATTCTGTGAGATGTATGTAAACTTTTCACCATGGCTGTATATATCAAGGTATTTTGTATTCACATAGCAAATCCTCACACCTGATAATAGGCAAGGGCAATCGTCAAACTATCCAATAATCAAAGAGAAGACATCAACAAATTATTGAATGCACAAATGTAATTCAAACAACAACCCAAACAAAAAGCTATACTCTCATTACTCTAATTTGGACTTTTTTTGGATGTGCACACTACGTCGAATTGTTTGTTTGACATCACATCCTGTTGTTGTTTGCATTAAATCATATCCTGTTAGCGATAATATATTTAGTTTGACTTCCTTTTAGCAATTCATATATTAAATAATAATTTTCACATTTTGAATCTATTATAATTAATTTTACATTAAATCCTGTTACCGATAATGTATTTAATAATAATTTTTATCATTTTGAATTGATTATTATTTGTTATTGTATTAATTGCCTTGTCTGAAGTCATTCTGCATGCTCAAAGTCTAGTGTGAGTGCACCTTAACACATTTACAGTGTAATGAAATGATGGAATGCAACTGCATGTTTATTTTTGATTCATTTTTCACTGAGCGCAGTGCAGTACAGTGCTATCCTCGTGCAATCCAGCCAACAAAGTTGTAGCCTCTTACATTATTCATTTTCTTCAGCCATCTTTTTGCCCCCAAAACACAAACTTTCAATTAAGAGAAACGAGAAGCTCTGCATGGCCATGGCAAATGATGAGTAGCTCAGATTTCTCCACTCTTTCTCTCCTGTCACAAGGTTAGCAGTGCACAAACACTGTTTCCCCTTAGTCCAGCACTTACACAGAAACTCTATCTCAAGCAGATGTGCGAACACTTTAATGCTACCAGACCTGAAGTGCTCAAAGCTCTGTCCTATTTTTTTCCACATACGTTTTAGCGCTGTGACCCCCCCCCCCCTCTCTCTCTCTCTCTCTCTCTCTCTCTCTCTCTCTCTCTCTCTCTCTCTCTCTCTCTCTCTCTCTCTCTCTCTCTCTCTCTCTCTCTTAAGAGCAAGATAGAACATGTTAGACTAAAACCAGTGACCTTCACATTTGGCAAATATTTCAGACCGCCGCTAGTGGCTCTTTCTTTCTTTTGTAGTGTTTGTAATGTGCTCTAGGAACAGGTGCCTCCCGACTCAATGGCCTCTAGTTGGTTTTGTGTTCTCGTTTTGTCTCTAATGAAAGCATGTATTAAGAGACATGCGTCCATCAATAAACGGCAGGAGAAAGATAATTTTTTTTGAGGCCTCTATATGAATCTGAAAGTAGGTGCATTTTCCACTTATATTTCTCTTATAACAGTTAATGAAATTAGTTCCTTCATTTAATCTTATGTTACCTATACTTACCTAAGCATTCAGATGAAAGATGGCATTGTATTAGTGCTACATCTGAAGCCTATTTATATGGCCTGCATGCCTGAAGGTGAAACGCATGCATTGTTCTCCCCATGGAAAGAGCACCTGCTATTTTCTCCACTCACAGGTTTCTTTTTGACAGCTACCAGCATTGGGACCAGAAACTGAATTATTAACATCAAAAATCCCAAAGAGACAGTACAATGAGCCCTATCCAGGTTGAATACGCAGGTAGAGCTCAGGAGAGGCGAGAAAGGGGGGCTCTTCAGTTTCCATTCTCCTCTTCTCGTGTCATATTTTTGTGGCCTTGAAGTCTCTATAGAGTGGGTCTCCTGCTCTCCTGGTTTTGTTTATGGATCATTGGTTGTTTACTATAAAGCCAGCAGCGGCCTGGAGAGATGTGGGAGATGTTTTATCTCTTGTCAGGGCCTGCTTCAATTAAATTAATGGATCCATTCAGCTCGCTCTTTCCTCCTTTCAGGCACAGCCAGAGAATACATTAAAAGATCTTATGCCTCAAGATGGTGCATCATGGTATTAGCTGGGCCAGCCATTTTTCCTCCCATTCTGCTTGTATTTTCTGTCCCAAATAATTAATTAGAATTCCATCTTAATAATGTTCATTTATATTAGCCGTGTTGCTACATTAACAAAATAAAATTTATGTATTTTTTTTTTATTATTCATGTACATGCACCCTTTTTTAGGATTCTTTTTATTTATTTTATTAAGCTTTTGGGCATATTTAATGAATATACTGTAGTATGAAAATAAATCAATTTATAAATGTATAAACATTCAAAGGCTTAAGTTGATATATGTTAAGTTGAGAATTTCTACAAATAAAAAATGATGTTCCTGTCCCTAGAAACATCAGTGAAGGCAAATGCAAGGCAACTGTGAGAACTAAAAATTATTTCAAATACCAACAAATCTTAAAAAGCCTTTTTGCAAATACTGGGGAGAAAAAATGCCTAAATCTGAAATCTTTACTCATCTCTTTCTCATACGGTATGATGCTCATTGTGCTTTTCAGGGCAAAAGAGATGTTTTCAAGGAAAATCATGAGATAAGCTACCAAAAACACAGTAAGGAGTGTGAGGTAAACCAAACCAGGATGACCAGCTAAAGTTACTAATTGGTTTACTGATCAGTTGTACTTTGTTCGATTGATTTGCAATTAATTCTGGTTTGTGGTTCACAGAAGACAGAGCTTGGCGCCAACCTTGGAGGCGACTGATACTCTATACTCACTAGGAGAAAGGAGGAGGTGAATATCAATACATTGTTGTGAATCTGGGCTCAGATTTGCGCTAAGAGTGTCTTCCTCTTTCCTTGAGGGCGGCAGGCACAGTCCACGGAGAGAGTAGATTCAGTTCATCATGAAAATATACACTTTGATATGATGAAAGTCATACAGACTTTGTTTGTCCTACTGAGCCGTGCTATTTATGGACATGTGCATATAGCTGCCTTATTCCAATAACCTTGAAATGTCACATAAACCTTCTTCAAAGAGCCATGTATCTTATGTGTAGACACACAAGTTAGACATACACTGTGAAACAGTACATTTACAAGTCTTTCTAAATTACCAGTCTTAAAGGGGTCATATAATGGTACATGCACTTTTACAAGTTGATTGTACTGAAATGTGTGTTGGCAGTGCCTGTACACAACCATCATATAATGATAAAAAATCCATCCAGTGTTTTGTTTTAATCTCCTTATATGTTTTCCCCGTCTCAAATCGAGCTGTCTGACAGTGTGACGTCACACGGTCGGACGCCTCTCCCACGATTGTTAATTGACAGCAGCGTTTCAACACAGACCTGCCCTGAGCGAGCTGTCATCATAGTCCGCCGTTGTTGATACGCTGGAGCAGAATGGTGTCTAAGCGATTGTGGTGTTCTGTTCTTGGGTGTAATAACGAACACAGCAGTCATTTTGATGTTCCTAAATCCGAACCACTGAAGACGCAGTGCCTGCGTTTTGTTTTCGAAGGGAATGTTCCCCACGATCAACGTCAATGCTTTCATGTTTGCGCGAATCATTTCTCACCAGACTGTTATAGCGTTCGTATCTCACTACTCTACCCTGCCAGTACATACAAAGATAGATCAAAGTGACATTACGTTAACCAACCATTCAGAAACGTCCTGTTCGAGCCTTAATTGTCGAACTTCTTCAGGGCCGTCATCTTGTTCCGGGTATCAAATTGATACGGTTGCACAGATGTGTCCTCAGAGACTCCCGCTGCCATTCTTTCTTCAAAATATAACCTCAACTGTTGTCAAGGCAACACTCCACGTGTGTTATGTCAAAACGCCCCACAGAATGCCCCTCATTATCATTTAAAGACACATGCACTTAAATGGCGTGCTGAAAACAGAGCTGTTTTTGACCAGGTAAAATGAGTGTTTTCTTACAAAACTAATGAGAATTTTTAATTTTTTGCTATTTTGCAATACTAATGAGAATTTTTTATTTGTTGCTATTTTGCTAGACCAGTGTTTTGCTTAGGCGACAGGCAAAGCATTTTGGAATTTTTTTTTTTGTTTGTTTTTTTGTGGAATATATACTGTATATATACTAGTGCAAAGTGCTAGTATACTGATACTGACATAATGACATACAATAAAGATGGAAAATTGAACTACACGATTGAGGGAGCAGACTATACAGTGAACTCCGAAAAAACGCTACACTTGAGCAAACAGTTTGTGAATAGGCTACTACAAATGATGGCCGTGAATAAAATATAATATTCAGAAGTAAACAGCGTAGCTGACTTTAACTGAAGATTCAGTTAACATCCACAAATGAATAAGCGCGACGATTCAGGGAGCAGGCTACACAGTGAACTCAGAGAAAACGCTATGTAAGCGCCGCTGCTTTCTTCGACCCTCTTTGTCTCTGGTCCTGCACTGTGTTCACTCAGTGTGCAGTGTGAGAGGGGAAGTGGCCAGCAGCTAGAGTGGCAAAAGCCAATGTGTGCTTCTTTTACCGATATATTTATCGATATCTTTTGCATTTCTAATCCAAACAACGCCAAACTTGGCACTGCACTTACTCATGCCCGTAGCAAGACACCTGTCAAGTTTGAAATCCATTGGACTAACGGTTCGAGAGATGTGCGAATAACAGACAGACACACAGACAGACAGAAAGACGTTCCTGTAATTTATATATATACTAGTGCAAAATGCCTGTGCAAAATCAGTTTTTGTGTGTTTTTAGTAATTGTTGGTTTGGTGTGTTTGAGTGCTCATTGTTACAATTACACAGCAAAAGGTCAGTGACATTTTTATTTGTGCATGGTAGAAAGCACACAGTGAACTCCGAGAAAACGCTATGCTTGAGCAAACAGTTTGTGAATAGGCTACTACAAATGATACCCGTGAAAGAGACTGTGAACGCATTGAATAGGATATGTTTAGTTGGTGAATAGCATAGGCTACTATTACACAGTAGTGATAACGTTAAGCGCACCCGAATGAAATATAATATTCAGAAGTAAACAGCATAGCTGACATACAGATTCAGTTAACATCCACAAATGAATAAGCGCGTCGATTCAGGGAGCAGTGCAAAGTGCCCGTGCAAAATCAGTTTTTATGTGTGTTTTTAGTAATTGTTGGTTTGGTGTATTTGAGTGCTCATTATTACAATTACACAGCAAAAGGTTTTATTTGTGCATGGTAGAAAGCAAATACTGATACTGACATAATGACATACAATAAATGTGGAAAATTTAACTACACGATTCAGGGAGCAGGCTACACAGTGAACTCCAAGAAAACGCTACTTAGGCTCCACTGCTTTCTTCGACCCTCTCTGTCTCTGGTCCTGGGCTGTGCTCACTCAGTGTGCAGTGTGAGAGGGGGAGTGGCCAGCGGCTAGAGCGGCAAAAGCCAGTGTGTGCTTCTTTTACCGATATATATTTAACAATATCTTTTGCATTTCTAATCCAAACAACGTCAAACTTGGCACTGCACTTACTCATGCCCGTAGCAAGACACCTGTCAAGTTTGAAATCCATCGGACTAACGGTTCGAGAGATATGCGAATAATACACACACACATACACACAGACAGAAAGACGTTCCCGTAATTTATAGATAGATATAATATTCAGAAGTAAACAGCGTAGGTGACTTACAGATTCAGTTAACATCCACAAATGAATAAGCGCAATGATTCAGGGAGCAGGCTACACAGTGAACTCGACGATTCAGGGAGCAGGCTACACAGTGAACTCCGAAAAAATGGTACGCTTGAGCAAACAGTTTGTGAATAGGTTACTACAAATGATGGCCGTGAATAAAATATAATATTCAGAAGTAAACAGCGTACCAAACCTGTATTAGTTTCTTTCTTCTGTTGAACACAAAAGAAGATATTTTGAAGGATATTTGTTAAAAGGAAGAAAAAAGTTGGCACGCCATAGCTCCAAAAATAGAAAAAAATATTTCTTTATTTTTTCTATTTTTGGAGCTATTATGTGTCAACTTTTCTCTTCCTTTTTGCAACTTTTTGTGGCTCACTTTGTGTTTGAATCTTTAAAGAATGTTGGTAACCAGACAGTTGACAGTAGCCATTAGCTGGGTTTCCATCCAAATGTGAAGTAAATCTTTTCAAAGTTCGCAAAAAAACAAAAACAAATGTGAATTAGTTGCGTTTCCATCAAGTTCACGCAGATGACGGTGGTATTGGTAACCTAGTAAACAAGAGTAAATAAAACAGTGGAAAACAGACGAATTAATCACATGGGTTCGCTACATCAGAATTTATTCTGTAAATGCGTTTCCATCTCCCATTACAAAAGCCTCCTAATCCTTCTGCAGCTTTTTTGGGGCGGAAAAAAACAGTAGCACCTCACTGCAGTACACGAGATCCAGGGGGTGGAGTTGGATCCAGATCTAAGGGGTGGAGATTGGTAGGTTTAGGGGTGGGTTTAGGGATCAGGGGGTGGAGATGGGTAGGTTTAGGGGTGGGTTTGGGGATCAGGGGGTGGAGATGGGTAAGTTTAGGTATATGTAAGGTGGGAGGAGTTGGATCTGGATCCAACTCCTCCCCCTGGATTTTGTGTTCTGCAGTGAGGACCATCTCGAAAAAAAGGACAGGGTTTAGGCCAGGAAGTCACTGCTGTTCCAAAAACCTACTCAGTAGACTTGGATAACACTGGGAAAGCGTGCCCTTTCGATGGAAGGAGGGACGCTACGGGACCCACTACCAGCCCGCAGAGGGGGAGGAAAGAGGAGAATACACATATGAACTGGGCAAATTATCGGGCAGTACAACATATGGAATGTCAATGAGGTGGCTCCAGCCATAACGGGGGAGACCGAACCGTCAGAGACGGTAGGACAAACTCTGCCAAGAGAAAGACACGGGCCACCTCAAGGAGCCGTACCGTGGAAACACACATATGGGATCACAACATATGGACCTAGCCTAGCACAAGTTCCACTTAGCTTACAAGTGGTTGGCCTAGCATCGGACGCTCTGCCACGTCCAGTGCCGAAGGGGTGTGGAGAAACTCACAGGGTTCTAATAAGAAGAACTCAACTGGAGCTAGAATGGCACACATATCCAGTCCAAAGGAGGGGAATGGCGCAGCAAGCCGACACATCGAGTGTGCTTACGGTGTTAACTGGCCACATGCTGTCGTGTAAGCTCGTTGGTGCCACGATTGAGCAGGCCGGGGATATGAGTGGCATGAAGCGACCTCAGATGCTTCTGACTCCATAAAAGGAGGTGGTGGGCGAGTTGTGACATGCGACGGGAGCATAGACCACCTTGATGATTGATGTACGCAACGGTCGCAGTGCTGTCCGTACGGACCAGTACATGCTTGCCGAGGAGCAGCGTTTAAAAGCGTCTCAAAGCAAGGTGTACTGCTAACAACTCGAGGCAATTGATGTGCCAATGCAGATGAAAAATTTCAGTGGGAGCACTGTCCTGCTCTTGAATGTATTCAGGCAGTTCAGCACCGACTGGACATGTTCCTTTCTGAGGCATGCCGTCTGTTGGACTGAGTCCATCTCCATACCAAGAAAAGAGATCCTCTGCCCGTGGGTGAGTTTGCTCTTTTCCCAGTTGACCCAAAGACCCAACTGGCTGACATGTTGGAGCAACAAGTCCCTGTGTTCGCACTGAGCTAGTATCAGCCAATCGTCGAGATAGTTGAGGATACGAAAACCACGCTCTCTCATGGGAGCAATGGCCGCCTCCGCGACCGTCGTAAAGACGCGGGGTGACAGGGCCAGCCCGAAAGGTAGAACTTTGTACTGATACGCTCTACCCTCAGACACGAAACGCAGGAAAGGCCTGTGTCGCGGCAGTATGGAGACATGAAAGTACGCGTCCTTCAGTTCGATCGCTGCGAACCAATCTCCAGGACGCATTCGAAAATGCGTCTCTGCGTTAACATCTTGAACGGAAGCTTGTGAAGGGCCCGATTCAAGATCCGCAGGTCCAAGATTGGTCTTAACCCACCACCTTTCTTGGGTTCAATAAAGTATGGGCTGTAGAAGCCATACTTAATTTCAGCTAGAGGAACCGGCTCTATCGCATCCTTCACCAGTAGGACTGCGATTTCCGCATGCATGACAGGGGCTCTTTCGCTCAACACCTAAGTGTAACGAACGCCGCTGAACACGGACGGGTGCCGGACGAACTGAATCGTGTAGCCGAGTCTGATGGTGTGGAGAAGCCAGCTGGACTGATTGGGAAGCACTTTCCAGGCTTCCAAAAACCATGCCAGGGGAACCAGAGGCACCACAGACGTACCCGGGGTGGGGCAGCGAGGTGGAGAGCAGGGACCTGGCTCGGAGGGCCCGGGGGCGGTCTGAAGCGGGGTCTGAGTGCGCAATGCAACACTCACATGTCTCCACCGATCGGCATTGGGTAAGGGAGAAGGCGTAATCGGGTCCTCGGACTGTACCCGTCTGCTGGCTGGCGACACAAGAGAGGATCGATGGGTGCAAGGCTTTACAGGGTAGCACACCGTCAGTCTGACCCTCTTGGAACCCAAGAAAAGAGGAATGTGCTTTTCTGACAATTCGGGAACCACTGGACTCCAGGGAGCTGGCGGTGGAACAGAAATCATCTGAAGAACTCGTCCCCCCATCCCTGGGTGGCCTGTACCAGGGACGCTTAGTCTCGCTCTTGCCACCTGGTTTGGCAGCGTTTGATACAGGCTGGGCGGCCTGCCTGCGGCTAACTCTCCGCTGAGGCCTGAGTGAAGGCTGCTGCGGTGGCCCAGAGGGAGCGTGAGCGGCGACAGGGGGCGCCCTCGGCGATGTGCAGGTGGAGGAACTGCCACTGACGACAGGGTGATGGCACCAGCGAGCCGCCAGGGCAGGATGTGTCGGACGGCCTCCATCTGCGCCTGGGCAGCAGAGAACTGTTGGGCGCAGTTCTCCACCTCGTGGCCGAACAACCCAACTTGGGAAATTGGTGAGTCCAGGAACCGGACCTTGTCCGCATCCGCCATATCAACCAGGCTGAGCCAACTATGGCACTTCTGAACCACCAGGGTGGACATCGCTAGACCAATCGCACAAGCCGCAACGCTTGCAAGTCAGTTGCAGTGCGGAGCTCACTCATGAGCACACGGTCTAGGCTACCCTTGTGCATGTCCATGAGTGTCTTAGCCTGATAGACCTGTAACAACGCCATGGCATGCAGAGAGGAAGCAGCTTCGCCGCAAGCTCTATAAGCTCTGATGAAAACTTACAGGCCTGTGAGGGGAAACGAGACTCCCCCAACCAAAATGCAGCGGCCACTGGACACAGTTGTGCCGCGGCAGACTGCTCCGCTGGAGGGACAGCCACGTAACCTCTCACTGCTCCTCCTTCAAGGGTAGTGAGGGGGGAGAAACGATCCAAGTCGTTTCTAGCAGTAAAAGGTGCCATCCACGACCTATTCAGCTCTCCATGCACCTCAGGAAAGAAAGGTACTGGGGCGGCGGGCTGAGAACCAGCACGGCCCGCCCCGAGAAACCAATCATCCAACCGAGACTGAGCGGGACATGGTGGAGGATTCCACTTGAGCCCGACAGCCTTGGCAGCCCGTTTCAGCATAGCTGATAACTGTGGATCCGGCTCAGGCAACGTTGTACTCCCCGAAGGGGACAACGCAGCCGAGTCATCATCTCCAAAGCCCAGCTCGCCCTCCGATGTTGCAATCGGCATCCTATCCTCCTGAGGAACCTCCAATGGAACCTCCAATTCCACCCGTAGCGGTATGATAGAATCGTAATGAGTCCACAGGGAATGGTTACCGGGTAGAAAACTCCATCACTATTATACGATTACCCAACTCACAAGGCACCCGAGGGTGGGGTGTGGAAATGGGGACTCCACCATCGCTGACGAAGGCGAGTCTTGATCTCAACACTGAGACAGTCATGTTCCGCAATGGGAACACAAACTATCCACAAAAGCTGCTTCAGCGTGCTGTAAGCCCAAACACGTGATGCAACAATTGTGACCGTCAGAGGGGGACAGGGAACGACCGCATCCAGAAATGCGTGGGTGGAATGATCCCAAAATCTTTATGGCTTATTTTTATGATTTTGAGCAAATTGGAGCCGCTTTTGGGTATGTAGTGGTGTACATCTTGGAGTTCTGACATGGAAACCGCATGTGTTTAGTACACGCCATGCAGTGCAAGCTGAAACCTCAGTGCCTGTTGCCACCAAGTCTTCCTGCAGGTCTTTTGCAGTCACTCGAAGGTTTTTCTGAACCTGCCTTGTCAGAAATCTGGTTGCAACTGTTGATAGCTTCCTTTTTCTGCCCCGTCATTCTAGTGTAACCACTGTTCCTTTAACTTTGAACTTGCGAACTATGCTTCCAACGGTGTCTCTAGGAACATTTTGTGCCTTCGCTATCTTTTTGTATCCTGTTCCTTGTTTGTGAAGGGCGATGATATTGTCTCTTAACTTTTTGGACCATTCTTTTGACTTATTGACATATTTCTAACATGCAGTAAACCATGACACTCAGCAAACCTACCCAGTTCCGATGTTTCATGTGTTCTAGCTCAAGCACACTTGGTACCACTCAGGCCCGGGATGGGTAATCGGGAGAATCGGGAGAATTCAATCGGGAAAATTCCCGGTGGGCCGCTTCACTTTTGGGCCGGTCGATTTTTTTTTTTTTAGTTACATTAGGCTACACACGTTCCGCATTCTGACACTGCAGCCCGCAGCCTCTGCATGGGTTGTAGCCTACCATGTGAGGGAGTTCTCCCCTCCCCTCCTATAGAGTTGGTTGGGTCCATAGTAGCCCGTCTTTTCCAAAACGTTTTCAGGTAAATATTTATCAGGTAAATATTGGGCTACCGCGGCACCGCCTACCGACAGTTGGGCCGGCCCTACCGTAACGGTACGTGTCAGGGAGGATGGATGGGAGGAAGAGGCCAGGAGGTATGGAAGCTTGTTTCCGCCACAGAATAAAACATTTTAAAAGATAATTGCGACTTTTTATCTCACAATTGCGAGTTTACATCTCGCAATTCTGACTTTATTTCTCAGAATTTAAACAAATTTTAAAAAGCAATTTTACCCAGAAAAATCTAAAATTTATTCCCAAAATCGTGCAGGCCTTTCTCTTGATATCAGTAAGTTCTTTTTTTTTTTTTTTCAGGGCCCAGATGCCACTGAGTCCTGCTGACTTCAACATTCACATGAGTCTCTGTACATGAACATGGTAAAGTGAAAATCAAACACCTTGGAAATGAAAGGTATGTACAATGTTTTTAGGAATGGCAGAAAGGTCTCTGTCTTTGGATCATTGTTTTTAATAAGTGCTTTTTTGTCATTTGTTGTGTATCTTTGGATTGTGTTGTGTTGTAAATAAATCCAAATAATCTAAAAGCCATTCTTTTTTAAATCTCCTCATTCTTTGTGAAAGGTTGCTCAGAATGACAGGACCTGATAGCTCCTAATAGGGCCGTTAGGGGAGGGTCTTTGTCTTTCTCAGGTGTGAAAAGCATAAAGCTTTCTCACACAAAACACGTCGTAAAATTTTTAAATCAATATATTGTCTTCTCTGAATGAGCAGTCAGGGTGATTTTCACATAGTTTTAGAGCAAATATTCTAGGCTACGTCATACAATTTTCACAAGTCTTGTGAAGAAATAATCAGTATGGGTTTCATGGCCTTATTTCAGTGAGATTTTTTTTTTGTATTTTCACAAACCACGCATAAATGTCATTATCTCAAAACTACAAACTTTTACATACATGCTGCTGATATATTATTGTAGCAGAGTTTGTGCTTAATACAGTGTAATTAGACTTTAGCCATGAAAATGTCACAAGTAACAGAAATAACCACAAATGTCAGAGCATGTCAGAACACCTCCAGGGCCCAGAAAACAGCTCAGACCCCAGAGGATTAACCTTTACATTATTTGTTGAACCATGGTATTAATACAAACTACACAATAGTAAGAGCTGAACTGTTGCTTCATTTATCCAATTTGGAAAAAGTGCTAATTTGGAATTCCACCATGGAAAAAGTGGGCCGGTCTTGGGCCTGAAACTCCCGGGATGAAAAGTGGCCCCACTCCGGCCCTGGTACCACTAGTGAAGCCCTTGATTAGTTGCGTCAGGTGTGCTTGAGACAACAACTGTTTTGCTGATTTGTGCTGTTTTGATGGATTCTATTCAGGGGATTGAATAATTTGTGACTTCAGAAGTCATTAAAAGTTGCATTTTAATTTGAATTTGGGGAAACTACTTGAAAGATTTTTTGTGTTGATCTATTCCAATTACTTTTGTTTGATTTGTTCATTGCAAACAGCTGAAAGTGTACATTTTGCCAATAAACCTGATTTACAATGGAGGTTGAATAATTTTGATTACAACTATATAATGCAGTTCATGAACCCTTTAAAATATATTAGGTATTTTAAAATAACAGTTATTTTAAAGTGTAGTAATATTTCACAGTATTATTGTTTTACTGTATTTTGATCAAATAAATGCAGCTTTGGTAAGCAAACCTGGAGTATGTTAGTGAAACAACACGAAGCAGATTTATTTCAAATTTGTAGCTATGAATATATGCATACATACATACATACATACATACATACATACACACACACATACACACACACACACACACACACACACATTTCAGCAAATATTTTAGTATGTCTTCTCAAGGGACAATACTATAGAAATGAAACTTGGATAGATTTTAGAGTAGTCAATGTGCTGCTTGCATAGCAGTATATATTTACTGTCCTCTGAAAATAACTCAACATACAGCCATTATTGTCAAAATAGTTGGCAACAAAAGTTAGTACACCTTAAGTGAACATGTCAGAACTGTCTCCAAAGTGTCAATGTTTGGTGTGAGCACCATTGTTTTCTAGCACTGCCTTAATCGTCCTAGGCATGGAGTTCACCAGAGATGCACAGGTTGTTGCTGGGATCCTCTTCCACTCCTCCATAATGACATCATGGAGCTGCTGGATGTTAGACCCATGGCACTTCTCCACCTTCCGCTTGAGAATTCCCCACAGGTGCTCAATAGGGTTCAGGTCTGGAGACATACTTGGCCACTCCATCACCTTCAGCTTCCTCAGCAAGGCAGTTGTCATCTTGGCGGTGTTTTTGGGGTCGTTATCATGCTGTTCGGCGCAGTTTCTGAAGGGAGGGCATCATGTTCTGCTTCAGAATGTCACAGTACATGTTGGAATTCATGTTTCCCTCAATGAAGTTCAGCTCCCCAGTGCCACCACCATGCTTGACTGTAGGCAAGACACAATTTTCTTGGTACTCCTTACCAGGGCGTCGCCACACATGCTGGACACCATCTGAGCCAAACAAGTTTATCTTAGTCTCATCAGGCCACAGGACATGGTTCCAGTAATTCATGCTCTTGGATTGCTTTCAGCCAACTTCTTTGCAGGTTTTCTTGTGAGCCAGCTTCAGAAGAGGCTTCCTTCTGGGACGACGGCCATGCAAACTGACTTGCAGTGTTCGGTGTATGGTCTGACCTTCCACTTCTGCAACCTCTAAAGCAATGCTGGCAGCACTCATGCATCTGTTTTTTGAAGCCAGCTTCTGCACCTGACGCACAGCACGAGGACTCAAATTCTTTGATTGACCCTTGCGAGGCCTGTTCCAAGTGGTACCCGTCTTGGAAAACCTCTGTATGACCCTGGCATGCACTGTAACTCAGTTTCAGGGTGTTACCAATCTTGTTATAGCCTAGGTCAACTTTTTGGAAAGTAACAAATCTAATTCTAAAATCCTTAGAGAGTTCTTTGCCATGAGGTGCCATGTTGAACATCCAGTGGTCAGTATGAGAGAATTGTACTCAAAGCACAAATTTTAACTGCTCTAATACAAGATACACAAATTTGTATGGTCCTGTCAAGCAGACAAAAACATGAAAATGATGAATAGGAGATGTGGCTTTGCATGGTTAAACGACGTAGAGCTATTATCACTTAGGGTGTACTCACTTTTGTTGCCATCTATTTTGACAATAATGGCTGTATGTTACGGAGCCCCCCTAGTCCCACTTTGTCAAAAAAAATTAATTATAACTATCTCGTGGCCTCAAGATAGTAACTCGTGGCCTCAAGATACTATCTCATGGCCTCTAGATAGTAACTCGTGGCCTCAAGATAGTATCTCGTGGCCTCAAGATACTATCTCGTGGCCTCAAGATACTATCTCTCTATAGAGTTACTATCTTGAGGCCACGAAATACTATCTTGAGGCCACAAGTTACTATCTTGAGGCCACGAGTTACTATCTTGAGGCCACGAGTTACTATCTTGAGGCCACGAGTTACTATCTTGAGGCCACGAAATAGTATCTTGAGGCCACGAGTTAGTATCTTGAGGCCACGAGATACTATCTTGAGGCCACGAGTTACTATCTTGAGGCCACGAGTTACTATCTTGAGGCCACGAGATAGTTATAATTAATTTTTTTTGACAAAGTGGGACTAGGGGGGCTCCGTAGTATGTGGAGTTATTTTCAGGACAGTAAATATATACTGCTATACAAGAACCACATTGTCTACTCTAAAAATCTATACAAGTTTTATCTCTATAGTATTGTCCCTTGAGAAGATAAAATGTTTGCTGAAATGTGAGGGGTGTACTCACTTTTGTGAGATACTGTGTCTATATATATTTATATTAGGGCTGTCAAACGATTAATCGCGATTAATCGCATCCAAATCGTTTGTTTTTACATAATACATGTGTGTGTACGGTGTATAATTATTTTCTATATATAAATACACACACATGCATGTATATATTTAAAGGGGGGGTGAATTGCTGTCTCATGCATACTGAGTTTTTTACACTGTTAAAGAGTTGGATTCCCATGCTAAACATGGACAAAGTTTCAAAAGTTAAGTTGTACGTTTGAAGGAGTATTTTTGTTCCAAAAATTGTCCTTCCGGTTTGTCACAAGTTTCGGGAAGTTTTTTTCGAGTATGGCTCTCTCTCATGTAAGAGAGGGTGGAATTTCCTTATATGGGTCCAAAGGGCACTTCCCTCGGAAAGACGCACGCGCGCACGCACTCATAGACTAGAGCAAGAGAGTGAAAGCAGTTCGCCATCAAAGCGCCCTGCCCGGCTTTTGGGAAGTCAATGTCACCAAAGAAGTGTGTTTTTGGTTGCCAGGGCAAGACAACCCTGCACAGATTCCCAAAGAACCCAGCGTTAAGGAACCCGTGGATGGAGTTTGTTTTTCCTGAGCATAAACGGAGGTGTAGACTGTTTGTTCCCTGCATTTCGACGATGATTGTTTTATAAACAAAGCCCAGATCGTCTAATGCTTAAGGATCGAGCAGTCGCAATAAAGGTTCGCGGTCGTGCGTTGGAACCGGACGGTGAGTAACTGTTGAACAAATAATGTCTCTGTGTGTTGTCACTAGCTCGGCGCGTTAGCACAGCTAAGCTTCGCCCACACGGCCCGCCCCCAGCCGCTCGGTTTTTTCCGGAAAGACTCGGTACACCCTATCTTTCTTTGATTAATATAATAAAACAAAAGACTTTTTGGAGATATGAAGGATGCAATATTACTCTATAGGTACTCAAGATTAACAGGAGATTGAGTGAAAATGAGCATTTCACCCCCCCTTTAAGAAATGTTTGCATGTATATACTGTGTATATATATTTATATTATATATAATTTATATTATATATAAATATTTTATATATAAATAACACATTTTCTTAAATATATATATGCATGTGTGTGTATTTATATATAGAAAATAACTATACTCCGTACACAGACATAAATTATGTAAACACAAACTTTTATTTTGGATGCGATTAATCGTTTGACAGCCCTAATTTATATATATATATATATATATATATATATATATATATATATTATATTTATTTATAATTATTATTATTATTATTATTATATTATTATATACAGTGGGGAGAACAAGTATTTGATATAGTGCCGATTTTGCAGGTTTTCCTACTTACAAAGCATGTAGAAGTCTGTAATTTTTATCATAGGTACACTTCAACTGTGAGAGATGGAATCTAAAACAAAAATCCAGAAAATCACATTGTATGATTTTTAAATAATTTGCATTTTATTGCATGACATAAGTATTTGATCACCTAACAACCAGTAAGAATTACGGCTCTCACAGACCTGTTAGTTTTTCTTTAAAAAGCCCTCCTGTTCTCCACTCATTACCTGTATTAACTGCACCTGTTTGAACTCGTTACCTGTATAAAAGACACCTGCCCACACACTCAATCAAACAGACTCCAACCTCTCCACAATGGCCAAGATCAGAGAGCTGTGTAAGGACATCAGGAATAAAATTGTAGACCTGCACAAGGCTGGGATGGGCTACAGGACAATAGGCAAGCAGCTTGGTGAGAAGGCAACAACTGTTGCCGCAATTATTAGAAAATGGAAGAAGTTCAAGATGACGGTCAATCTCCCTCGGTCTGGGGCACCATGCAAGATCTCACCTCGTGGGGCATCAATGATCATGAGGAAGGTGAGGGATCAGCCCAGAACTACACGGCAGGACCTGGTCAATGACCTGAAGAAAGCTGGGACCACAGTCTCAAAGTAAACCATTAATAACAGTTTACGCCAGGGTTCACCAATCTCGGTCCTGGAGGGCCGCTGTCCTGCAGAGTTTAGCTCCAACCAGCTCCAACACACCTGTTTGAAAGTTTCTAGTATGCCTAATGAGACCTTGATTAGCTGGTTCAGGTGTGTTTAATTGGGGTTGGAGCTAAACTCTGCAGGACAGCGGCCCTCCAGGACTGAGATTGGTGAACCCTGGATTACGCTGTCATGGATTAAAATTCTGCAGCGCACGCAAGGTTCCCCTGCTCAAGCCAGCGCATGTCCAGGCCTGTCTGAAGTTTGCCAATGACCATCTGGATGATCCAGAGGAGGAATGGGAGAAGGTCATGTGGTCTGATGAGACAAAAATATAGCTTTTTGGTCTAAGCTCCACTCGCCGTGTTTGGAGGAAGAAGAAGGATGAGTACAACCCCAAGAACACCATCCCAACTGTGAAGCATGGAGGTGGAAACATCATTCTTTGGGGATGCTTTTCTGCAAAGGGGACAGGACGACTGCACCAGTGGGGATTTCCTCTCGGCTTCCCCTATAATGTCAAAAAAATGAATGGTCAAATATGTACTGTGTTAACATTTTATTGACTAAAAATGCGTTAGAAAACGTTAAACTCAAAGACGAGTTCGTTCAGAATCAGTTACATATAGCAGGTCGGCTGACTCGATTTCCTTCTCATGCGTTCCCGTAGCATCACAGTGCATTTCCCTGTTGAAGCCCAGCGTCCATTGACTTCAATGGAGCTGCTTTGAACAGTTTTTTTCAGCGCTTCGAAACTAGACGGACATTGGATAAATGCTCCGATTATGTCCCGCCCATGGACGCTCAGCGTCTCTGGGGGTGAATGGGGAGTGGGCTGGCCTGGACTCCGGGTTTCTGCGTGATGATTGGAGGGTCTGTTCAAAGGCTGCATCTCCTTTTGATTGACAGCGATTTCATACAATAAAAAGTCGCTGCCGCTGAAGCTACTCGAGCTCAGTCCCATCGCGGATTTTTCAAGTGATAGTCGAAGACAAACTGCTGCTACCTATTTCTTGGTATTTGCTTGTCGAAATTGCTAGCCAATTTTCATAATACATTTCACACAATTATACATTTATACCTTTATTATATTATTACTTATTATATTTTTTATAATATTATAAGTAATAATTAAAAAAATTATTAAAATTATTAAATATATATATTATTAGTATTATTATTATACTTTATTATATTATTATTTATACCTTTATTATATTATTACATTTATACATTTATGCCTAACTCTGCTGGCCATTGAGAGGACACTGGTCAAGTCACTGGAAAAGACGCCTAGTTGTACGACAGGGTCACAGAGCATTTTCTTGAGAAGGAACGTTGGGCAGAATTTACGTATAAATAAATGGACAATTTTTATGATGTAGGCCGAAAATGAGCTTCCCCTCTTTGAAAGACCAGCAGCCGCCACTGGACTGCACAGTATTGAGGGGAGGATGGATGGGGCCATGTATCGCGAGATCTTGGCCAACAACCTCCTTTTCTCAGTAAGAGCATTGAAGATGGGTCGTGGCTGGGTCTTCCAGCATGACTACGACCCAAAACACACAGCCAGGGCAACTAAGGAGTGGATCCGTAAGAAGCATCTCAAGGTCCTGGAGTGGCCTAGCCCGTCTCCAGACCTGAACCCAATAGAAAATCTTTGGAGGAAGCTGAAAGTCCGTATTACCCAGCGACAGCCCCGAAACCTGAAGGATCTGGAGTAGGTCTGTATGGAGGAGTGGGCCAAAATCCCTGCTGCAATGTGTGCAAACCTGGTCAAGAACTACAGGAAACGTATGATCTCTGTAATTGCAAACAAAGGTTTCTGTACCAAATATTAAGTTCTGCTTTTCTGATGTATCAAATACTTATGTCATGCAATAAAATGCAAATTAATTACTTAAAAATCATACAATGTGATTTTCTGGATTTTTTGTTTTAGATTCCGTCACTCACAGTTGAAGAGTACCTATGATAAAAATTACAGACTTCTACATGCTTTGTAAGTGGGAAAACCTGCAAAATCGGCAGTGTATCAAATACGTGTTCTCCCCACTGTATATATAAAAATTTTTTATTTTTTATTTTTTTATTTATATACCTATATAACTGATGTTTATATGATAAAGAGAGTATATGTGAATGTACAATATGACTGTCTATAGAACTGATGCTTGAATGAATGCTGTGAGAGATGCTGGACAGTTTTGCCCCAGTCAAACAGAACATATTTCAATAATTTGGACACAATAACAATGTGCTTAGTGGTACTATATGGAAAGATTAAGTATTAAAAAATATATTTTTAATGTATTTTATATTTAATATATTTGTAATATATATTTACAACATTAGTCTTAGTTTCAAAACATCTGAGAAAAAATGTGGTTTATCATTGCACCATTTATTTGTCTCACTCAAAAGGCAGATTTCCTCCACTCAGTCTGCTGAGGAAACTGAGATAAGAGAGGAGGGGTCTGACCACAGACGCCTTCACAGTCGAGACTGTTAGCTTTTTAGCGCTGCCTGTGCAGTGATCTGGTTACAGCGTCATGAATGTGAGTCCTTAGCCGGCACATTAGAGCCATGCAAGCAGCCTCCCCAGAGAGGAAGGGGCAGGTTTACTGACTCCAACTCAGAAAGAAGGCACTATCTGTCTCGCTGCGGCTGCCACATCTACCAGAGGCCGGGGCTGTGATCCACAATGCAGACTGTCTGAGATGGAGGAAGCTAAAACTCAGCTGACAGGACCACGCAAACTGTGTCTGGATCCCATCAGCCTGTGGGAATAGTGGGCATCGCCAACCCAAAGATATTGAGGATTGCTAATGGGAAAGGTCTTAGAGCCAGACTGCTATATCGCATGGAGGTCTTGAGCCACAAGCAATAGAGAGATGGAGATGAGACAGAAATATGCAGCTGAATAGACACGCTCTTTTAACCGTATGTGGGTAGACATGGCTCGGACTTTACATGTTCATCTATATTTAGGCAAGAGTTTCAGGCAAGTGTTTTTTTTTTTGGGGGGGTGGGGGGGTCTTTTGCATAACCTTTCAATCAAAGCAAAGATGACACAATCCATTGAGATTTAGTGTTTTTGTACACCCCTGACCCATCCAGTGACCCCTAACGCCCAGGTCAAACATACCAGCAGGTCTTTAAATTCACCCCTCAAATAAATCCTGGGCCAGGATAAGAGACCTCATCATTCTATTGATACTAGTATTGATTAATGTAAGCCTAATTAGTAGCCATTGAGGAATCTAATTGAAAATACACCCATTTTGTAGACAAGAAGCTATATAGAGCCCTCCTATGTTGAGTGAATTACACCCTGAACTAATGATAGATCCGTGATGCCCTAATAAACAGGATGAAGGTACTGAGGTTTTCAGAGCTGTGTGGTTTAATCTCATTTTACCCATCAGTGCTTTTGTGTTTCATGGTGTCTTATGTGGATGATTTATAGGGAAAAATACTTTATTAAACTGAATTATTTTTTTACACACAAATCTTCAATGCATAATTTGCATACTATTTATTACTTATTTATTTTATATTTGTCATTAGCCCTATTCGGACGGGACTAGTTTTCAGGGGGACGTTAGAGAAATTTGTGTTTCTACGTACTTAGCGATTTTATGACAAGTATCTGACAAGTATGTTGTGTTTTTCTCACACAACCTCTGTAAAAAAAAATTCCAGGGCAAATGACCTACTGTTTTTGCATTTTTATAGTTGCAAACACATTTTGTAATGTAAAAAAAAGAAAAAAAAAAAAGAATCAAACCCAAGAATCAAACCTTTAAAAGAGGATAGACCTGAAGTTACATGACAGACTTGCAGGTGCAAGGAACCTAGTTAAATCTATATAATATAAAGTATTGTTTTCGTTTTGATGACTTGCCATGTTTGGAAATACATAATTGTTTGGAAATGACCCAGCGTGCATTGCTTAGCTGGATTGCATCATTGATGTTAATGTTAATTGCATTCCAGAATAAAAAGTATGACATAATAATTAGTCATTACCGTGTTAGGTCTTAAGATGCGTGGTTAACATGTATAACAATAGGATACATCAGTTCAAAAGGTGTCTTGTGTCACTATTTAAAGAAATATGTATATTGAACTGGTCCATATATATGTCATTGTGTCAATCAGCTTGCTGCTGCATAAAGATCACAATGGTCTTAAATAAAATCTCTAATGACAGACAGTGTGTGAAATCATCAACAACCTATTGATAAGTGATGCCTTAGTGGAGTAGAGATTTGTAAACATAAATGGCCCTGCTGTACAGTGCACATAAAAAGACCCGAAAGTCCCGATTCTTGCGATCACATACGATCAAAGTCTGGCCAGCTCTCAGGCATCCACCCTCTGCTACATCCCCATAATTACTTGAGTGTACTACAGATGACCCCACATGGACAAAATTATTGCCTCCAGTATTTTCCCCGCAGCCCTGAATAGTTAACAATAAATGTGCATGAAGCAATACATTGTCTTGTCTTTTCTGCCTCAAAGAAAATTGTCCTGATTTTGGTCTCCATCCGAAAATTACTTCATTGTGGAAAAATGGCTTTATTATAAGGCACCAATCTTCATTTGATGGCATTTTGTTGTCTTTGAAGAGAGCAGATTCATGTATACAGAAGTATGAGCAAATTACTGCACTTTTCTTTCATTTTTTGGAACAATTTAGATAGAATTAGATTAAGAGCATGACATCTGCCTTTAGTGATGCAGACATGGATTATGCCCAGCTGTGTCTGAGCAAACACAAAAAATCACAAAGACATATTCCAATATTTTATCTGTTTGTATCTTGGTCTCTCATGAGTTGTTTTCAAAAAGCCACAAACACTTGAGATGTGGTGCATCTTAAGATGCACAACATTGTGGGAGGGTCTTTCTTTATTGAAGCCTGTGCGAAAAAAAAAGGCTTTATGGTCACAGTATTGCAGCAATCCTGCAAGCAGTCCACCCAACTGAATAATTAAACTGGATTTGTATGATTGCATCTATTGATGAGGCATAGGCCATGCAAAAATGAGGTCAATGCAAATAAAAATATTTAGAGAGGTCAGTTGATTGGCATTGATTTTTTTTAAATATAAGAAATACCTCACATATGTTGTGATGTATAAAAAAACTTTTATATTAAAATATGAATTTTGATTTGTTTTCATGTTTTGTAGAATGTCTATTTTTCATTTGAAATATTCACTCTCACAAGTCATTGTCAACAGTTTACACACAACACAGTGAAATATCTAGTAGGCTCCATGGCAGCACTGATTACTGTATCTGCTATAGATGATAATGAACTGTAAATGCATATTTCTGACACAGGTCTGAAGTGACTGGCTGGCACAACGCTCTCTGTGCTCTTTTAAAGAGAGGAAAGTGCCAGATAAGATTCACAGAGGCACTTGGTGAAATGGTCCTGCTCAGTGCACTTTCAGAAAAGAGCTATCAGGATGTGTTTTGAGCAGGTGGAATTTGGTGTTGCAGGGTTTTTGGTTGTTTGTTGTTGTTTTTAACATAATTCACCATGTACTGTGAATTTAGATGCCACTTGTGTTATCATTTATGTGCTATCATCTAACGTCATGTACTGTGGGGTACATAATCGTAAATCTCAATGCTAAAACTTTCAATGTTTCTTTTAGCTTAGGCACTAAAACTGGGCTCCGACTAAAACACTTTCTTGAAATTGAACAGTAGTGATGTAATGCATTTACATTCAAGGCAGTATCTGACACTAAGGATCCTTTCATTTTTACAGTAGGACAGCACATGGGTGTCATTTATGATTGATACTGCTAATACAAAATTCTCATTTGACCTAACTGTGGTTTCCAGTTTTAATAATGTTAAGGAATTAAAATTCAGTTAGGTCAGTTGTAAATAAGATAATGCAAAGAGCACTAGATTTTAAATAATAGCAGCACCACACGATACTCTGCTCAAACTATAAAGAATTTGGGATTTAAAAAAAAAAGTTTATCTCTGAAAGGCGTTTCAAATGAAACGCCTGGCGCATGTGCATTTACAATCACTTTCTTATGATGTGGAGGAAAATATATAGAATGTTGTTTGAAAGCTTTCATTTTTACTGGCTGCTACTGACAAGCACTTGATGCACTTTTCATCATTTGGTTATTCATCTAGAGGGATGGATTTACCTCTGCCTCCCCATACATGCTCTATTCCCTTCCCTTTGTCCATATTCCTTCCAAATAAAGAGATCATCGTCATGAAGAGATCATGGAATAATCTTGTTTACATACAGAGCATCGCTGAACCTCTTCTCTCGATTTTTGGTCTTTCATCATTAAGAGTGATTCTGTCGGTGAGCAAAGCTTCTTGTTTCTGTGATGTAATAAGTTTTGTGTGAAAGAATCAGAATTAAAGTTATATTTAAAATATGTAGACCACAAGAGTACTACTGCCATCTGCTGTATCTGCAGACGTCTGGTTACCGGGACTCACCCAGATGGTGTGAGCGAGATATAGAGAGCATTTTTAGCCTTGCTCCATGCTTCTCTCATAACTGTTTATTAATGAGAAAAAAGAATGGCTCAACAACTCTGAGCAATTCTGAACCTTTTCAAGACTTTCTGACTTTTAAATCTTGATGGAGCTATTTCGTCAAATTTCAAGCACAAAACAGGCTTTTCTCTGTGCGCTGAAAGGTTGTATCAGTCATATCCAACTACAGTATATCTGTTTGTCACTGATTTTCTTTTTTGTTTCTAGATCAGTGCTTTAGTGAAGTTCAGACTACAACTTTGCATTTTGGCCTTTGGGTCTTGGTATGCATATCAGTGCACTGCAATATGAGAGAGCTGGGATAATTGTAATTCTAATTTATTCAGATATTTGTACAGTACTGACTCTCCAAATAGATTCTATCTGAATAAAAGTGTTTGGACATGTAACTATACTTTTCTATATTACCATCAGTATTAATTGCTGCATATTTGCTAGTGAAGAATCAAAGTGCTATATCTATAAATACAATGGAACATCTGCACATCCAGTGATAAATCTAATACGCTCCAGACAATGGCAGTTTAAAGCAGATTAGAGTATCAAAAGCTTTGTCCAGATAAATTCTGAAACCCTCAAGTGCCAGTGCAAACCCTTTCACACAATCAACTTAAAACATATGTGAGACCAAATACAACAATGTCTCCATTAATCTCTGTCTTCAAGGTCAGGTTATTTCATATTTAATATTTCTGCAACAAGTAGACATTTTAAGGTGAGTTGTCTATAAATAATTAAAATATTTATGATAAAAATAGTTACAATTGATCGGGAATGCATAGCTTACTCTCTAATGCCCGATACACATTGTACGATTTTGGGATGTCCCAGACGAAAGATAGCAATTTCTGTGGTCGTGGTTCCTAAACGGTGGCCCGTTGTAAAGTGAGAGAGGTTCAGAGCCAGACGTTGTCTCGTTCTTGCAACCAAAGATAGTCTGTGATAATTTTCTGACAGTGTCAGAAATTTAGCATGATCATCTCACAGTCTATTGACTAGCTAATAAAAATGCAATATGAATGGCATATTGATCCTCTTTTTTTCAGCACACATAAAATCCACAATTGCCAAAGTGCGATTCATCTTGCTCTATTTGTTTACCATTAGCGCATGCGGATGATGTTTTATTCTTCTATACTAACTCGCATAGCCTACGATTAAATAGGTGTCGTGATCGTACAGTCTACATACATGTCGTACCCAAGTTTATTAGATCCATGCCGTACAGTGTATTTGTAATTTGTAATGATCTTGTAGGATTACCGAAATCACACAGTCTGTAGCAGGCATAATAAACAACAGGCAGACTGGATACATCCAGGTTTTACACTGTATTTGGTTTTATTTTATTTTATTTATTTATTTATTTAAAAAAAGATCTGTACTGTATTCTTAAACAGCTGGGTCTGGTCCTGCTGAGTAAGATGTTGGTGGTGAGATTTGGGTCAGTGCTCAAACTAGAATGTGTCATTTGCAGAAGAGCAATGTTTGACCTCTGCATGCCCTTGTGCTCTTTGCAGGATATATGATTTGAAGATCAGTGAGATGGACAAAAAGCTTTTGGAAAGGATACACAATGTAGCATTCTATGCAGTCTTATGACAAGATTTGTTTGGGAAAGGGACAGGACAGTCTGAAGTTCAGACTAGGAATTTGGACTACACTGGGATTTCATAGCTCAGTGCATCATATGTAGGAAATGCTTTTTTATTTACAAAATAAAGTGTCTTGGACCATTCCTGTATTATGTAATGTTTGAGTTATCTATTAAGCTATCGCCACTTATTTTCTCCTCTTATTTACTCAAAGTGCCTTATAAAGATGCTGAGACAAAAATTGCATAATGTTTCAGTTGGCTTAACTCCGTATTCTAAGCAGGCACAAACAAATAATAATGTTCTATGTTAAATAGTTTTACATGTAACTGTGGGCGGTGCTACGCCAAAGAAATAAAAATCGCTTGTCACTACATTTTGCTTGTTTTTCTTTTCGTTGTGCCGAGTAGCCCCGCCTACACTGAAATCTCATTGGACTAAAGTACCACTCCTCATGTTATATTAACCATCAGTCAGATAAGAGAAAGACTTGCACACTTACTTTTTGTGTGAAACTTATCTTAGTTTTGTTGTTTTGCACTCTTAAAAATATTGTTTTGTGTGTGTGTTTATATTCAATACTGTATGTTATATTAAACATTAAATATGGATTGCGGTGGTTAATTATTGTTATTGAGGTTAGTTATTAGCGAATTAGTTCTTGTTTTGTGATTGTGTCGCGTCCTTCATTGGTTGAGAAGATATGGTGCTGACTGTACACAATAATATTGTTGACTGGTTGATTTTCTAATTTTTAAAGTGGCAAAACTAGAATGATCTATACATCCATATGCTCAAATAGCAGTGATCAAGAGATACACATATTCTATGTACTGTAACTGAAGAGCTATTTTAAATCCTAGTGTATGTGGTCGTAACCTGCAGGTACAGCGGCTTGATTAGACATCACTCCTCTTGTTCTTTGTGTTTCCTCCTGCTGCGATTCTGTAGATTAGCTCTCAATCACAGCGTGCGTGGCCACGACTCTAATAACAGTAATCCAGTCAAAGGATTTGGGGCTGAATAAACTCAAGCAAGATCAGACCTTGTCTTAAAATCAGCTCCCTCTGCATTGAAGGGGCATACAGAGATTCTGCATGGAGCTCAATATGTATAACAGCATGTAATTTGTCGGTACTTCATATGTACCTCCGCAGACACAATCAACAGTAAATGGAGGAGATTCTCGACTCGCTCAAGAGGTATTCATTACCTCCAAAAGCCTTAAGAAGCCTCTGAACAACTGCAGAATAAAAGGGATAGGAAGAACCAAAGGCTTGTGGCTATTCCTACCATGATAAGAGACCCTGCATGGGGAGAGATCAAAAAATTCTCCACTTCAAGCCCCTTGTGTTTTTTGCATTTATTTTCATATTACTCTTGACCTTGGCCTGAAAATGAAGCAGACTAATGAATATCCAGACCAGTGTGTTTCCAGGTGTACATATCTAAATGAATGTCTACTGACAAAGCCAGCGCCATCTGCAAAATCTTGATATTTGGCCAGGGCAACTAAAGCCGGGTGCACACTGTACGATTTATAATAGCCCTTTACAACTGTGGCTTGTCAGACTGTACAAACAGTCTGGATCTCAGATGTCTTCAATGTCAGACTGTACGGCAGTCAAGACATTTTAAAAACAGACGCACACAAGAAGACTGTGACTGAGCTGCATTTACATGCGGGATATAAATGGTGACTAGCAAACAAAAACCATCTCTAGCATTAATTTTGATAATTGAAAAGTAAATGAAAAAAATAAAGACAATGTATGTGGAGAAAGTGGTGGTTAATTTTTGTCTCACTAATTATGTCATCAGGTTATGTGCTCCTATTGGTTTTTGATTTGATGGTTATCATAGAAGTCACACTGCAGGACTCAACTTCTGTTACTGCCAGAATGTTGTCAGTGTTAAGATTTGATCGCAATGGTCATTAATCGGCTATTTGCAAACATGTCAAACTAGCAACCAAAGACTTCAGATTTTGGCCCAGGATCAGAGGAATCTTTTAGGATTTGTCTCAGATGGCCAAGTCATGGCCAAAATCGTACAGTGTGAACCCGGCTTAGAACATGAAAATACATGGTAGATCAACAAAAACCTTTGGGGAAATGGCATGCATGTCTAGGTTATTGGCTGTGTGCAGGGATGACAAAATACCGCTTCTTAGGTACCAAGTCGACATTGCTTTTGACCAAGAAATGTTTTTTGACTGTTTACAGGCAAAGTCCTCATTTTTAACCCTTAAACAGGCAAGTAGAGATGCACCGATTACAATTTTCTAGGCCGATTCCGATTTCTGATTTCTCATTGAGTTTGACCTGCCTATACCGATTTTAGCCGATTCCGATTTCATTTTTTCTAACCACTATAGCACACACAAATATTTATTTTCCATCTTTTCTTTAATAGAACATTTTGCATAGAACATAGATCATTTTTTGAACAGATACTTGCTTATATAAAATAGCCTATATAGCCTTGCAGTATAAAGATATTTCTATAATTTCTGGCTAGTTTACTTTATTTATTTTTTATAATCATACTTGCAACCAAAACTGAATAATGAAAACAAGTTTAAATTGGTAAATCTTCTTCAAATATTTGAGTCTTTGTTTTCTTTTCTAACATACTGGAGTTCTTGTTAAAACACACTAGACATACTTATTCTGTGCATTTTGAGCACTTTTTGTGTGAAATCATTTTTAGTTTGTCCATCAAAAGTGTGCTTTCACTTTAATTGAGCGTGAGCAGCGTAGCAAAAATAGACCCGCGCCGAAACCCCCGCTTCACTGCTGCTGACGCGACGCTCCTGCTGCCGGTGTGAATGCACTCATTGATTAACATGCACGACGAAAAAAACAACGCGCTGCTCACGCGCCGCTGACATTTGCGGTGTGAAACGGCCGTAATTCACGAGGTTTCCTACATGTGCGTTCCGTGTGCACGTGTGATGCTGATGTTGCGCGATGTTAATCATGCGGCGCCCGAGTGCATTTGACCAGCATAAATTCGGCATAGCCTATGTCAGACTGACCGGCCGGTTGCCGATCACGTGAAAATCGGCCAATTCCGGTCACCAGCCGATCAATCGGTGCATCTCTACAGGCAAGAGTTGAAAATGATAAGCAACAAATAATTTCATGTCATTTTTTATATCATCTGGACTTAAGTAAATCATATCCAAAAGAATTTTTGAAAAATGTTTTTGTGGATTTTATGAGTTGTGACTCCCAGATCACATTGCCTGTTTAGGGTATTAAAAAAAGGACCAAATCTATAACTGTAACTGCCATTGCATGTTTAAAACAATTATATCCTATACTTCATCTCATATAATGTTGACGTATTATATATCATTGGAAAGCTTACAAGCTCAAAATTCAGCCTGTGAAAACCGTTTTGAAATCAGACCTTGCATTACCATACAAATGGTAAAAAAAAATTTGGTAAAATAGTAAAAAATGTTGGATTTAGGTCAGGCTGACTAATTGATCACAGATCACTTGAAGCAAATCATGTGACTATAGCATACTCAAGACAGACAGGCTGTATCAGTTTAACCTGTACATTTTATAATTTGTAAAAAAAAAAAATCCCTCAGAATACAAAGATTGTTACAAAAATGAATACAAAGTTAATCCCTTTTTTATACCCAAAAGTGGCAATGTGACTCAGGTGTAACATATATTTCAAAACGTGCTAAATTTTATTTTTCAGCACCTTAAGACAATGTTCATAATTAATGTTAGCAGTGTTAGAAAGTAAGTTGAACATATATTTACTTATCTCAAAATCTGAATGTCCTGCACCACTGGCAGCCATGTTGGATTTAGGTCAGGCTGACCAATTAATCACAAAAACTTTTAAACAAATCATGTGACCAGCATACTCAAGACAGACCAGGCTGTGATAAATGATAAAAGGATTTGATGAAAAAATCATTTTTACACCCCAAAAAAGATGACAAAAACTATGTTACACCCAGATCACACTTTAGGGTTAAAAACAGAAATGATTTTTTTAATTGTAAACATAGTGGACAAATCAGTGTCAAAATGTTTTTTTTTTTTTTTTTAATTCAGTGCCAGGCTGATTCAAACTACAAAAATCAAACAAAAAGAACATTCACTGAAAATCATTTAAAGTCTGCATGCCATTATTTTAATTTCATTTGTTCAAATAGCCTACATTATGTAAATAGGCAATGGGTCCCGACTGAAGCCATATGGTGACAAAGGGCATCAAATCTTCCCCAAGGTCTTGTCAGTCCAGCCACAATCTATTGTCAGGCACTGTTGGTGCAACGTGATACTCTCTCAGAACAGCTCTACAGAGGCTTCTTGCATGATAGCATCAAGAAAGGCCAGACAACATGGCTATCTTTTGCTTTTAGTCATCCATCAACCTAAATGACAGGAAGCAGTTTAGCACCAGCTGAACAATTCTTTAATGTGATGGTTACTATAATATTGTGCTTTCTTGATCTATTTGCTTGAATAAAAGAATATACCAAAATCATTTATATATATATTTTTAATCTTTGTTAATTTATTTATATTTATTTACTAGTTTTAGTACTTAAACTTTTTTCAGTTAGTTAGTTTTTAATCATATATTTATTTTATTTCAGCATATTTCAAAAATATTTTTTTATAAATTTTGTTGTAGTTAATAACAACACTGATTTGAAATTGAATGATATTTTGATTTATTGTGTTAGGTTAAATGCAAAGAAGCTTCTGTATTATAAAAGCATGTAGCAAAGACCCTTTTCAGTGTTGAGCCACAGCTAGATCTGGACACCTGTTTTCTAGAAACGGTCTTGAATTTTTAAGGGCTATGAAAGATCTGATTGTTTTATTCCATTTACTGAAGCACAATGCTCAGTGTCCATATGTCCACTCCGTGCTGTCATTGGCATGGCTCCAGCAGCGGTCACATGGTGGGAAGTTCCACTCATGTGAGGGAACACAAATCAAAAGTGAGGAAAATGCCATAAATGTGTCATGAAGTGGTTTAATGCACTCCTAATGCACTTCTCCCTGCAGCTCTTGGGGAGATTTAATAACAACATGGAGAGAGGGCAACTGAGCAGCTCTGCTAATTCCTGGGATGAAACCCATCTGCATATTGCTCCTCTACAGCTGCACAAAATCCTGAGATTTTAGCCTTCATTTTTTTAATTCCTTGCCAAACTGCTCCTATCTGTTGCAATCACATTCTTCCAAGCATCTAATAACTAAATGGCTTTTACTTTATGAAATGGGGATCAATTTAAAAATATCTAAGACTCCCCCAGAGGCCATCAAGTTATGAGGGTGTAATCCACAGTGTGTGTGTTTTCACAAAAATGAAAAAGCATCTCTAACATACATTTGGACAAATTCATAATGATTTTTTTTTTTTTTTTTAACTCTGGGATTATAAAGTCAAATTATTGCACAAAGACACTGCAAGCTCATCGGGTAAGGATGGAGATGTTTCAGCCAAATGAAAAACTAGGATTACTAGTTAATTTAGCTTTTATAAGCAGTTTCAATTGTTAAAGTAATACTAAGCAAAAAAGCGCATTCATTTCCCAAATATGTTATATGTCATATGTTAAAACATTGCTTTGGTTGTCCAGCAAAGGGAAGCTGAAAGAAAGGTCAGATGAAATGGCAGAAAAATCTGATTTGTTTTTAAGCTTTGTCGTTTGGCACGATTTGAAATCAAATCCGTGTGTTCAGAGATACAGTAGTACATCTACATTGGTTTCCATAGTAACTGTGTCCACATCAGATGGACTTCAAACATCTCAAACTAAACAAACAAACAAAAAAAGCTAAACAGATTTACCAAATAATATGCCAAAATGTCAGATATTTGCTGCCTGTCTGAACAAAGCCTTGGGGATCTCCCAAGTGTATTGTTTTTACACAAGCCAAGCTTCAGCACCTTTAGTAATTCCCCAGACCCATGACTATACAGCAGTGTTAAAAGGTCAATAAGAATACAATATTGAGTGTTACTGTAAGAGGATAAAATGGATGAATGAGCATCGACCTTTTTAAAGGTTTTTGTATTGTTAGAGATTCATACCAGTATTTGTATTGTGCCGAAAGGTGTACATGCTAGTATTACTGTCAATCAAAACAGAGAATGAAATCAATAGTCCTCACAGGAAACTATAGTTTTTTGATGCCCCGTTATTCTACGAAGATAAAAGTATCTCTTGTCTCTCTCACTCTCTCTCTCTCTCTCTCTCTCTCTCTCTCTCTCTCCTCACCCACACAGGGACAAAGACCCCACATCCCACATTTTTCATGCTGGCTGTCACTCAAACCCCGACCAAGGAAGTCCGTTTGATGGTAATATTTTGCTCAGCGTGACATCTCATTTATTCTTCCTAATCATCATTTCTTTTTACACAGCCTTTCCTCTGCTAACGGGAGCCCCGTCTTCCCCTCCCCTGTCATTTCTGATCTGGGTGGTTTACTCCCATTCGGGTCAGCGCCTCTGAGCAATACTATTCATGGGGGAACCGGAGGAGGGATTTACATCTCTAGGCCGAGTTTTCCCCTCCATTTGTTAGAATGCCAGGTCACCGCACTCCTCGCGCAATGGAGGCAAGATAATGGCTCTTGGACTAGCTCCTATTTATTACACACTCAGTGAGTCTGACCTTGCTCAGAGGCTGGAGATGAAGTGGTGAGGTGTTTTCTGATTTCCAGACTTTAGTCCCATGCAGTACACCAGGTCTCAACCTCCTTCTCCTTTACCTACAAGACCAATACGCAGAGTTACTTTAGACTTCTTTGTTTGTCTGTGATCCAGGATGTGAATTTGTGCTAATTCTTGTGTTGGATAATAACTCTTATTAGCTATGTTTCACAATATACAGCGGTAGTCTGGCAGCCATATGCTCTATGTACCAAAAGCACTACGTGAAGAATATGCAACAGCTCTCAGATAACTGCGATGCATTAGGCACTTGGGCTCTTAACCTTCCTCAATAATAGAAATATTAGCCAGGTATGCTAATGCTTTTGAGGTTTCCATGGCGGCAGTGGTCCCCGGCTTAGCACAACAAAGAGATAATAACATAACCATACCATCCATATGCTATTAACAAAATGGGATCTAAACATCTCTATCTTCCTGCTTTAGATGGATAATGTTACTCATACTTTGCTGTTTTATGGAATATGAGTGGGTAGTATTTAGAATTCCCAGGGGACATTTTGGAAAAGTGCTGGCGAAGCTTCTCAGAGTGGGCCACTTAGGCTTTCAGATGAGTCTGATTAATGTGTACCATATTATGATGTATAATTGTAAAGTTTCCCCCCTTCCCTTGCATTTTTGAAGTTTGAAGGTGAGCTATTATGTACCTGCACAGCTCCAACCTTTAACCATTTTAAAAATAGCAAAACAGCCATTAAGAGGGTCATACAGAGTATATCCACACAAGAATATATTAAATATATATATATATATATATATATATATATATATATATATATATATGTTGTGCAGTATGAATATATCATTAATAAACACAACACAAGGAAGAATCCCTATGGGATAGTGAAGTGTCCATCAAATGCGCACTTCAGAATCTCGCCGGAAGTAGTAGGTCATCTGGGTATTTTTTGGTCTACTGTGAATACCAATTCGGACATACTCACATGCTGTTTTTTACGTACCATAGCCTATAGTATGGAAATAGACATATTCGGATGCAGGGAGGCCCTGTCTCAAATGGAACCTTAAGGCCTTGCAATCTTTCTCCGAGTCCGAGTCCACACTTTCCTGACATAATGCCGCACTGACTGTCAGATGCAAAAGCAGAAGCAAAAGTGTGCATCGAGGGCGCATATAGGCCTCAAAGGAGGGCGCTCGCGAGCACCCTTCTGAAACCTAAAATGACAAATGGGACACCCTATAGTATTTGCTTTATTCCTGAATAATCAGCATTCTTGAAACCATTGGCTGTGAATGATTGAAATTACTCGCTCATAAAGAAAGTCACTTGTCGCCACCTACTGGTGTAACCTCAGCAAGATTCACTGTAAAATCCCGTGCAAACATGAACAAGTGGGGTGATACAAACAGTGAAAAGTCCCAGTGCTGTGGGACTGTAGCCTATATCTGCTCTTTCAGCCAAGTCAAATTCGAGGATGGAGTGTTGTATAATGCAGATTTTGCTGTGCATTTTTTTTTATGGAAACCATGAATTATTGAAATTATTTTTCATGATACTTTGGGGATATTGCTTTTAAATATTGTTCTGGTTGAGAAAGCCATCTGTAGTAACCTCATTAGGATTAAGATTCTGTAGTGTGCATGTCCTCTGAAAATATAATAAACTATCCAGTGTGTGGCATCAAAGAAAATTCAGTCCTTTCTGAATAACTCATGTGCACCTGTTCCAAAATAGCAACATCAAAAGCAGAGAAGGCAGCAAAGAAATGTTGGACTGTATACAGCTACAACCATCAAACAGACAGAGCTGCAGCACAGAGGACAATCCTCCATTGCGCACTTCTCTCTCCTTTTGGGTCTTGCTGATTTTCTGTTATCTTGGCTTTAATAGCTATGATCAAATTGGAGCCGAGACGGAGAGACTGCTAGGACGGGAATGGCCCCAGCCTTGGCACAGCACTTGTGCAAAAACACTATTATTACTGATCCAAGCTGTTGCCGTGCATCGGGTGCAATTATATTCACTTAAGGGTCCCCATAGTGATGTGACTGGGTGATTTTCTGAAGTTGTTGCTTTTAGTTGTTCCAGTAGGGCATACAGTTGATGTACTGAAAGAAAGGATTTAAGAATAAAGGTGAGGTTATGGAAAAAATAAGTACAATCCATCATTTCACTTATAAAATATATATATATATATATACAGTGCTATGCATAAGTTTAGACACCCATGCTAAAGTTGACTAAAAAGAGGAATAAAAAATCATCTTTTGGAAATTGAACTTAATGCCTTAATTTAAAAAATTAGGAAAAATCCAACCTTTAAGGACACCAATTTTCTTTGTGAATGAATAATGTATCGTAAATAAATAAATGTTCTTCCTTAAAATACAGGGTGCATAAGTTTGGACACCCCTATGTTAAATTCCCATAGAGGCAGGCAGATTTTTATTTTTAAAGGCCAGTTACTTCATGGATCCAGGATACTATGCATCCTGATAAAGTTCCCTTGGCCTTTGGAATTAAAATAGCCCCACATCATCACATAGCCTTCACCATACCTAGAGATTGGCATGGAGTACTTTCCATAAGATCATCTCTCAATGCAAATCAAACCAGCTATTAGGCTAACTGAAATAAAACCATGCCAATCTCTAGGTATGGTGAAGGCTATGTGATGATGTGGGGCTATTTTAATTCCAAAGGCCAAGGGAACTTTATCAGGATGCATAGTATCCTGGATCCATGAAGTAACTGGCCTTTAAAAATAAAAATCTGCCTGCCTCTATGGGAATTTAACATAGGGGTGTCCAAACTTATGCACCCTGTATTTTAAGGAAGAACATTTATTTATTTACGATACATTATTCATTCACAAAGAAAAATGGTGTCCTTAAAGGTTGGATTTTTCCTAATTTTTTTAATTAAGGCATTAAGTTCAGTTTCCAAAAGATGATTTTTTATTCCTCTTTTTAGTCAACTTTAGTATGGGTGTCTAAACTTATGCATAGCACTGTATATATATATATATATATATTGTGGTAGATTTTAATAGATAAAATAGTACACTGTATATTAAACTAACCATGTCTCTAACATCTAAACTTACTTCTCTTTTCAGGCCTAACATGATAACACTTTGAAACACAATGTACTAAAACGTTCTGTCCTGTGTTTTTGAATGCATGTTGCGTTGCCATACCCCTTTTACTTTAGTAGTGTGAGTGTAAAAATTACACATTTGGGAATTGAAACTAGACAGATGACTAAATTTGAACCTTGTGTTTAACAATGAAGTAATCATTAAAACAAAGTTTGCTTTACCTGGTAACAGAAGGGTTTGTCTATGAAAACCAATCAAATTGTGGGGAAATTATGTAATGCGGTATGACATTTAATGCGGTAATGCGGCCATACCTCCTTATTCATAAAAACTGTTGTATTCTTTTAGTTGGTGGGATTCTCAATGGAATTTGTCAGAGATCCTCCGGCCTGGCTTCTTCTTGGGAGAGATTCCCTGAGAACTGCTTGGGAAGATCTCCTGGCTGTGATTAAAGCATTTAAAGGACATTTGCTAAGGTCTGTTTGTCGATTATTCCTGCGCAAGCTAGTTACGGGAACAGGTATTAGACCCAGCCGATGTCGATGTGTAGACGCGCTAGGGTATAGGATTAGACTCAGCCGACGTCGATGTGTAGACGCGCTAGGGTATAGGATTAGACTCAGCCGACGTCGATGTGTAGACGCGCTAGGGTATAGGATTAGACTCAGCCGCCGTCGATGTGTAGACGCGCTGGAGTATAGGATTAGCACCCAGCCGACATCGATGTGTAGACGCGCTAGAGTACAAATATTATAGGCCCAGGTAGACTTAGGTCAGATGAGATAGGACTTAGTTAGTTTTAGGGAAAACATGTATGACAATATATATATATATATATATATTTATGTTAAATGATGGATTGTACTTATTTTTTCCATTTCCTTTCAAATATATATACTGTCTGATTCAGTTAAAGATGTATATTTTTTTAAGACAGCCAAGAAAAGAAAAAAAGAACACAAAAAAGGTGTAAAACCCCACTTTCAAGGTCTACAGAATGAACCACAAATAAGCCTTCAAAAGCAACACAAATACAACACAGGCTCCGTAGAAAATCACGTCCTTGCCTCTTATATTGTCCTTCAGTTATGCAGTGTGTCCTCACTCATTAGCAGTGGTGGTGGTTCTGTTGTGCAATGACTGCGTTGCGATGTATTCTTATATTTTTCTCTTTTTTTCCCCCTTAATGATTCAGAAAGCGGAGTGGGTCTGCCTGGCAGACAAGCCCCCTCTGTGAGAGAGCACTTGATTAATCATCTGGAAAACACTTTGCCATTTCAGCTGATTAAATAAAATTGACTGGATTTTTGAATTTTATGATAAAGTGACCCTTGCATGCTTGAAATGGCCCAGCAGAGGAAGCACAGCTCTCTCTCTCTCTCTCTCTCTCTCTAAGGCAGAATCTATATTTTGTCCCTTGCAGATCCACGAGTGAGATGTCTCCTCAAGCAGAAAAACACACTCTGTCACCGATTGATGACAGTACCTGCCAACCATGTGCACCTCTGTACGGAAATGCAAAGCTTCTGAACAGGAGCGCAAAAGTTTCCTTTCAATTTCCCATCACGTTATTGAGCAATGGGGCATTCTCTCTCTCCATTCATGTGGAGATGGGGTTTTCAAGCTAAATTAGTAATGATGTTGGCATGTTCATCAGACTGACTTGGTTTCTTTTCAGTTCGCCTCTGTTCTGTTACAGCTTCTTGTGTAGATTTGATTTATTTTTACTTAGTTTTTGTCACACTTATTAATTAATTTGCTTGAATTAATTTATAGCACAATTTGGATACATGCATTTGGATGTTACTCCTAAAACATTCAACCGCACTGGATGTGTAGTCAGAATCTACAGCATCACTATAAAAACCTGCATCACGTAACTTAATGTGCACTGTAAAAACAAGCTACATTTGCCATTTCCCTCAGCTTGCTTTTACAATACGGCTGTCTTCTGCATAAAAAAAGCCTGTGGTGAGATGGAGACGATAAAACCCAGAGAACTTTGCTCCATTTCTTTAAGCATAGCCACCCCCACTCAGCAACGCAAATAATTACTGTCCGTTCCCGGCAGCATCGATCATCCACAGTGCAGATCGTTGCGCTTTCAAAGGAGGTCTCTCTTCATCAACATCAGACCCATTTGAGTGGAAAAACTGCAGTGTCCAAATGATGTTTACACTTGGGCTCTGATGTCTCTACTTAGTGATATACCCAGTGTAGCAGGCATACGTCCCTCACCAAGGCTGGAGGCAGCTTCATGGCCCATTGCGTACAGGGCTTCAGTAGCATTAGGTTCCATTTACAGAATGGCTAAACAGCCCTGGCTGAGAAGTGCTGGATTTGTGCTGTGATGAATTTACTACAGGAAATGTGTGGGATAATAACTCTTATTAGCTATGTTTCACAATATATTAATGCTTTTTAATGTTAATTTAATGTTCTGGTAAACCTGCATATAAAATGTAAATCTTAAATAATTGGGTTTTGTCATTGTTTATGTCATTAGACTTGCTCCAAATAACTACGTTGCTTGAATAACATGTTACTTCATGAGCATCTTCCTAAAATTTATTCTTACTTTTTATATATACATATTATAAAAAAATATGAAACCATTTATCAAACAATGTGTGGGGAAAATACCATATTTTTTTGTGGAAAATTAAAATTTTCAACCATCAGAGGAATTTTAAGTTTGGATTACCATCTTTTTTTAAATTAGGTTTTAATTTTGTTTGAACTTTTTAACTTGACATATCTTAAAAACAAAGTACTGACGAACAGTGAAATGTTCAATAATATGAAAATAGAAGAGAATATTTCGAGATTTTAAAGCCACTTTTTGTGTTCATTCAGTCATTTAATCTGCTACAATAATATCTCTGAATTATCTTCATTTTGAGGCTTAGCAAATACTGATATGCAATTAATTGTGATTTATTTGATATATTATTATATGATTAATTGGATGAGAATCTTTAATCTATTGGCAACCTGATACTAACCAAAGGTTTTCATTAAGCTTTCAGTTTAAGTGATTGATGCAATGAATTTAATTAATGTGCTGAATCTGTTTCCAATCTGAACTCAAATCAATTCAATCTTAAACTGATTCCTCAGTTTTAAAAGAACAGGTGCCAGTGTGCTCCTAAAAGCGATGATCTTTTATGAACTCACTCTGGTACGAGCCCACCTGGACTGGTGCTGTATTTGAATATGTAATGATGGAGCTGATGCTATGAGACGAGGGAATGCTGAGCTTCTAGCAGAAAGTTGCTTTGCAACACGGCTGCTTAATGGCATCCTGACAAACAGCTGCCAGTCTGCAGGCAAATATTTATTCAGTATGCAAACCTGACATCACCTGGGCTTATCACTGCATAAACAGCTTGTGTAAACAACCAGAGGATGGCCTGATTGTGATAGTTTAGTTGTACGAAGAAATGCAATGAAGCACATTTCCATTCTGTTCATTACCATGAAGCTCTGTTAGAAAAGTTGTGTAGCGGCCATTTAAAGGACACCCCACCCCTTTTAGTTCTGTTGAATATAATAGGTCACAGGGAGGTCACACCATTGCACTTCATACAAACAAACAAAAAGAAGTCTCTTATGCTCACCCAGGCTGCCTTTATTTGATCAAAAATACAAGCAGTAATATTGTGAAATATTATTACAGTCTAAAATCACTCTTAACAAGTAATTTATTTATGCGATTCTTCATTTCTCCAGTCTTCATGATCCTTCAGAAATTTGGTGCTCAAGAAACATTTCTTATTATTATCAACGTTGAAAACTGTTATGTTGCTTAATATTTTTGGAATCTCAGGATTATTTGATGAATACAAAGTTCAAAAGAACAGCATTTATTTGAAATAAAAATAATTTGTGAAATTATAAATGACTTAACGGTCTCTTTTAGATCAATTTCTACCGTACTGACTCAAAACTTTTGATCAGTTATGTATTACCATTTGTGGCCATTTAAAGCAGATTCCAGTCAGTGTGATTATTGGTTGAAATGCCTGTAAACGCAGGATACTAATACATGCTGGTTATATATTGTCATCCCTTTTTGTTTTCAGTCTCATTCTTGAGTTTGTATCCCTCAATAACCAGCACAGATGCTGCATTTCAGTCAAATGGCCTACAAAGCAAACTCCAACACTCTAATCCTGTGTGTAGCCAGCATTAAAAATTGGATTGGGGAGGGATAAGATTAGATTAGGCCTGCTGGATTTAAAAATATAAAAAAGTAAAAGCTCCATTTATGCTGGAACATAATCTCCTTTCACTATATGTGGGAGCATCAAGCCACCCAACAGATGCCAGTCACATAAATAGATATATTTGTCTTGTGCTGGTTCCATCTCTCTGTAATTACATTTCATTGTGATTATTGCAATTCTTTTATATTCTGTTTTAATTTTGTTTTCATTGTATGTTTCTGTTTTTCCTTCACTTCATCTTCAGATGGATTCATCTCAGCAAAAGCTTTGTTTAAACCTTAATAGGCCAACCTGATATCACATATCTTCCATCTATTTGTTTCAAGTCTGACAGCTTTTACCCTGATTCCCTATTTCTTCACAGCTAGAAATCGGATTCATGTCTGCGACTGTTACATCACCTGTATAACCAAATAATGCAGAGTGCTTTTAGGAAATTACCTCTCCCTGGGATCTAATCCGTAGTATGAAGCACCTCTCCTCTGAAATATAATACAATGCAATCCAGGAAGCAATTGTATCAAGAGATTGGAATTTATTAATTTATTTATTTATTTTACTCTTACCAGCATTTTATCAATGAAAAACTTTTTTTCCCCAAAATAAAATACTTTTATTTTTGCTTTAAGCAACAGTCACTGTGTATATCAGTTTAAAGGCAACTTGTTTTCTCTCCAAGGACTGATGTAAAGCATTTAAAGAAAGCCCTTCTCTGAAATTCATTATAAATTCCCTCCAGCTGTAAAACCCTGTTAAAGTGCCCTGCTGGTAATACTGTCCTGGCAGATTGCCCAGTTTTGCCTGCCACCAGGTCTTTAGAAGCAGATTCCGCCATGCCGGACTCACTCAAAGAGCTCTTGGGTTACATCTTAATCCCTCACATCCAATCTAGACAACATCTGCAACCCTGGAATTAGACTGATATGCTCATGACACTCAGCGACTGCTCACACATCCTGCGTGCAGCCGCCACACTGACAGATGCTTTTACACTGTATTTCAGGCCAACTCTTACATTTACATAATGCATAGTTCATTAACACAAAAAGACAATGAAAAGGACCGCCCATAGATGTCAAGTTAAGCTCAATCAGCTGCATTTGTGGCATAATGTTGAATAACGCTTAAAAAATGTATAAGTAGAAATGTGAAGCTTATTATAAAAGCACTTACTGTAATTCGTCTGTTAAAACTTATTTGTATTATTTGAGCTGCAAAGTTGTTCTCATAATTGTTATTGTTATTTAGGGTTTAGGCATTATGTAGTAATGCCAATGAAGTTGATATGGATTGTAAAATTGGAATTTAACAGAATAGATTAGAAGGTGTATTTTCACACTAAATCATGCTAACGTGACTATAATTTTGAAACATTGATTATTTGAACAGACCCCATTCACTTCCCTTGAAAATGCCACACTGGAAGTGCTGTTTATTGAACTTGTATTGAACCCTGAATATGCCTTGAGTAAAAGATCTTCGCCAAATGTAAAATTGTCCCAACAGAAACAAATAGTGTCTGTGTTTTCACTTTGCTCAGTGTTTTTCACTTCTGAGCCATGATTTAATTGTTGATCCTCTCATGACTACATGTACTTAAAATGACAAAGAGAGGGATTTTGATCCATTTCAAAGCCTTTTCCTCTCCCTCTGTTAGAATCCAGCCCTGTGTAAGAGCATCGTCCCCTGCCAGAGATCACTAATCTATATCTGCAGTATTTAGCTAACTTGCTACGGCACATGTTTTTGCTCTCTGACATGAGGGGTCTGCCGCCTAGGAGGGCCAGCGGGGCCAGCTGTCTGCGAGGAACTGGACCCCATGGACCCACCTTCAACCATATGGCACTTATCCACATCTCAGCACTGGGGTCATGGGCACAGTGAGGGATCTGTTTTCAGGCGGCAGCCCAGTCGAAAGCCCTGCAGGCTAACACCACTAATCTGTGCTGGAAGCCTCAGTGTTCCTCTGGATTAAGAGCACACGAGGGGAGGGGAGCAGGGAGCCTACGGGTCAGCAAAGCCTCTGGCACAATCTGACCTTTATCTGTTTGATGTTAGGAAAATCTATACAGTTTGTAGCTTACAGACTATCAACATGACTATTTAAAGGAAGGAGTGGAGACTATATGTGGGTGGGTTTCATCAACTTTGGCCACTTGTATGACCTAGGTGTTTACTATAACTAACAGATTTCAAATTCTTTCTTTTTGTTATACAGTATGGCCTTTAAAATGTTGTAGCATCCCATCGTCATTTATTTTTGAAACTTTTCAAATGCCTATTAGGTAGCCTATAGTTGTTATTGTTTTACCCTTGTACCAGACCCAGACTTTTAATCTTACACTTTGAAAATACATGATAAAAAGTCATTATTATTATAAACCATTTCAAAATTATGGATGTCCAAATGTGAATAACTTTTTTTTTACATTTTATGAAACTTTCACGTGTAGTTTTTTGTTTTGTTTTAAACTAAGGAGTCAACAGTGAAGTCAAATATAATGTGACTGGTATTTTTCATATTTTTTTCCACAACAGCCACATCGCCTTGTCTTGTCATTAAAGTAATGCATATTTACGTACATATGAATGATCATTTCAAGCATATTGTATGTTTTATACTCAGTGGAAATTGCCTGCATTTATATGCTTGTCAATGAATGAAATGTTAAATATCATTTCGGATTTAATACGATTTTCCTAATAAATAGGCAAGAATAAACATGGTGTCCTCCATGATTCCTGTTCTTTCCGAAAAACAAAGCATTTTAATGCAACAAGCTCATAACATGACTTCAGAAGGGAATTACGAAATTGCTGATAGCATGTGAAGGCAGCATCCAATGGAATCACCATGGAATGCAGTACACTATCTGACATGTTGAAATGGCATTATAGCAGAAATGTTTATGACTTTTAAAATGCTTCTTTGATGCTGTTACCATTATTCATTTTCATGGACTTTTAGTTTGTTTCTCTTCAGTTACCTGTTTCCTTTGTTCTAGTTTCCTGCCTCTAATCAGTTACATATACATACATACATATATATATATATATATATATACAGTGCTATGCATAAGTTTAGACACCCATGCTAAAGTTGACTAAAAAGAGGAATAAAAAATCATCTTTTGGAAATTGAACTTAATGCCTTAATTTAAAAAATGAGGAAAAATCCTACCTTTAAGGACACCAATTTTCTTTGTGAATGAATAATGTATGATAAATAAATAAATGTTCTTCCTTAAAATACAGGGTGCATAAGTTTGGACACCCCTATGTTAAATTCCCATAGAGGCAGGCAGATTTTTATTTTTAAAGGCCAGTTACTTCATGGATCCAGGATACTATGCATCCTGATAAAGTTCCCTTGGCCTTTGGAATTAAAATAGCCCCACATCATCACATAGCCTTCACCATACCTAGAGATTGGCATGGTTTTATTTCAGTTAGCCTAATAGCTAGTTTGATTTGCATTGAGAGATGATCTTATGGAAAGTACTCCATGCCAATCTCTAGGTATGGTGAAGGCTATGTAATGATGTGGGGCTATTTTAATTCCAAAGGCCAAGGGAACTTTATCAGGATGCATAGTATCCTGGATCCATGAAGTAACTGGCCTTTAAAAATAAAAATCTGCCTGCCTCTATGGGAATTTAACATAGGGGTGTCCAAACTTATGCACCCTGTATTTTAAGGAAGAACATTTATTTATTTACCATACATTATTCATTCACAAAGAAAACTGGTGTCCTTAAAGGTTGGATTTTTCCTCATTTTTTAAATTAAGGCATTAAGTTCAATTTCCAAAAGATGATTTTTTATTCCTCTTTTTAGTCAACTTTAGCATGGGTGTCTAAACTTATGCATAGCACTGTATATATATACACACACACACACACACACACACACACACACACACAATAAACAATAAAACAAACACAGTAGTTGTAGTACAGTTATTTTTGTTCAATGCTGATATATTGAACTCATCAAAATGTCTTTAATATCTTAGGTTAGGCTAATAGGGAAGCATGATTTACATTATGAGGCACACTATTACTGTTCTGACTGGCATGAATAATACATCTCACTGACAAAAAGGCAGTTTGAACGAAAAGTAAGTTCTTCTCATGAAATTACACAATAAACATTCACACATTCACCCGCAGGGGTTAACTCTAGTTAAAAAGATAGATTTTAAAGAACAACACAGAGTGATCTTTAGTCATGTAATATGTCTGGCTTCACCTATATGACGAGGAGGTTAATTTCCATCGCCCTGAGTTAGAGAGTCAGTAAAAGGTTAAATCTGGCAAATGCACGAGTTGTAGAAATTAAACTCCTTTTATGCAGAAAGCCAGCACATGCAGGGTGCTTCAACACTTAAGCTCTTCCAATCCCGTTCCATTCTCTGGATGCTCCATACAAAGCAATCCATTAGTGTCAGCTTTGCCTGTGATTTTAAGTGGACACCTGTACATTAAGATTGACATTTTAGTACAGCTCATCTCTCGTGTCATTTGCTCACACTGAATCTCAGATGTAATGGAATTTATATTTCCAGGTTTAAAGAACTGGAATTATATCTTTGATTACTGTGGAACGACACAAATATAATATACTATAAATAAATTATTTGTTCTATGTGTAAATGTTTATTTACTCTTGTTGGAGTTCCAAACAAGAAAAGAAAGTTATTCTATTTGCTATATCAAAGATATTGTAATCAAAATTAGTGACTGTATGGTGGCATATACTGTATAAGAAAGGACCACACACAAATAGCTGGAGGAAGGCAGAATGCTTTGCTGTGTAATTGTAATGCCATATGTATCTGCTTAACAGTCTGTATTCAGTTCATTGTCTCTGTGTATTTAAGTTCCTCCTTGCATTCAGTATTGTTCATGTGTTTCGCATCTGTGGATTATCTGAGTTGACTTTGTTTAAATAAAAACATCTATTTAAATCTTCTTCATCATCTTTTGACTGAAACGTGACAGAATACCGGACCCTCAAATTGGCTCCATGCCTCCTTGACTCCACATGGGACCGTAGTCCTCATGGCTCCACCGGGCTCCCTCGTCCCTCCGCGTCCACCTTGGTCAGACGTCGCTGTATCGGCGCCCCGGACTTCCGGGCCAATTGCTGTGCTTCGTCCCTCCACCCCTTTTGCTCCGTCGGGGTCCTCCTTCCCTCCGGATTTGCCTTGGTCCTTGGTCACATCGGAGTCGCCTCATTCCACTGGCACTCTGGCTCCACCTCATTGGCCCGTCGCTGCGGCTTCGCCTAGGCCTCTGGATCCTACAGTGTCGTCCGGTCCTGGCATCGCCACTGGTCTGCCACACCCTGGTCCCTCCTGCCTAGGTCTGGTTCCAGCCCCTCGTCCACCCCCAGAGCCCCCACCCTCCATAACCCTCTGTCGATCTGTTACGGTGCGAGGTCGCGCCTTTCTGGAGGCGGGCGTTATGTCACCATTATGTTCAGTTTAGCGTTAGTTTAATTTTTATGGACTTTTAGTTTGTTTCTCTTCAGTTACCTGTTTCCTTTGTTCTAGTTTCCCACCTCTAATCAGTTGTCATGGACATTAATTTAATGGAACTCCTGTCTGTATTCAGTTCGTTATCTCTGTGTATTTAAGTTCCTCCTTGCATTCAGTTCTTTGTTCGGTATTGTTTGTGTGTCTCGCATCTGTGGATTATTTGAGTTGACTTTGTTTAAATAAAAACACTTCTATTTGAATCTTCTTCATCATCTTTGGACTGAAACGTGACAGATGCATGGTTATACACATTTGGAGACAAATTAAATTATTCGTAGACATAATTAGTAGACAAATTAAATAAACTTGAAACTGTAAAAAAAAACTGTAAAAAAATTGCAAAGATATTTATTTTGTTAACCAAAGAAAGAGTTTGACGGGTGAATAGTAGGTCCGTCTTAGTGTCAGGAGTGGAATCTTAGTGTAAATGTGAAATGGTCTGAATGAGAGCATTTTCACCTATATGAGCTTTGCCTTCTTCTGTTTTGCAGTTATTCACCCATAACCATCTGGCTCTCATCAGTGTGTCTCAGTCTACTGCTCAGGTACGCTAGTACTGGGTATGGGTGTGTCTGATGAAAGATTCCTTGAGCATGGTGTGAAATTCTTGGCTTCTGTAATTGAGATCAGTTATCTGCTGGTATCAAAGGTTTATTTTTCTTTCTGTGATGAGGGTGGATCTGCACCCTACAACCATTCTGCTCATAAATGCTTTCCATAAGAATTCTTGATCACAATCCCATCCCTGACCAACCAATCAAACTTTTAGAACTAATTCACAAGTTCACACTTACAAATTGATTAGATATAGTAAAAGAGTATGCGGATTTGCCGCACTGTCCAGGGGAGGGCTCCCTTAGATGCAGAAAAAACTGTCGATGAACATAGGTGAGTCGGCTACGTATTTATAGGCCTCCTCTCATGCTGATTGGATAATCATTTGAACATGCTCCCCCTGAACTTTGTTAATAAAACATAATTCAGAGAGATCAGCTGAATGTTACACAGATTGATCAGTGTAACCAATCATCTGTAGCTCAAAGCAACAGCACTTATATTCCAATGCTCATCAAATTCTCCACGCATGACTACAGCGATCATACAATTTACTACAGTGATACATCACTTTAGATCATAATACTGTAGTGATACATCGCCTGGTGACTTTAAATAGTCGAGATAAGACTGGTCTGAGTAGTCTCTGTGCCGGCTCCTAATTCTGTGTCAAGACACAATGGCACATAAAAACCATCCTAAAATATGCAGCTCTGACCCACCCCAGCCCCTAGAATCAGACGCGGCTTTGGTTAGGGACAGGTTTGGTAGTATGGTTAGGGTGGGATGAGGTGTACGGTGTGGGTGAACAGTGTAATTCTAGATGTAATTACAGAAATTAATTACATATAGGTATTTAAATATAAGTACAGTGTAAAAACATGTACTGTATGTACAATAAGTGCATCATATGATTACAGTTTTTCAATCACTTTGGCATATTTTTTCAAAACAGTCTTAACATTCTCGGAACTCTACCTGTTTGCATGAACATCAGAACTCTATTGCATGTCAGCAAAATGTAGTGGCTTACCCAAAATATTAAATTCATGCTTCAAAACCTAGTTATTGTGTCAGTAAATTGTAGTCTGGCTATCACCAGACCAAGCTCAGTCTTTTAAGATTGAACATTAGTCTGGGGAGTCCGCTCTGTATTTTCTACTGCACAAGAGGCGTGATCAACGGGCATAGTTCAATTGACTCTATACGCAATTGGATAGTCCTTCAACCAATCAGACCAACGATCCGGGTGACGTACTTTGCAGAGTGACATGAAAACTCTAGGCAGGAAACGTGTCAACAAACGTGTTGGTTTGTAGCATTGATCAGCGGTTTGCAGAAGCAGCAATGGCATCGATCAATTTTTGCAGGATGTGCAAAAAAAACATGAAAGTGAGTGGTATTTACACCCACTCGAGCGATTTGTTTGCTAAACTAAAGACGCCATTGAGCATCGTCGAGAGGTTAAAAGGAATTGGATTGACGGTCGCTTCTCTTTTGTCATCGTGTTAAACCCGCCAATAGCGCGCCAGGTGGATAAGCCAGTTTGTGATTGGTCCCCGCAAATTTGTAACGGAAGCAGAATAGAAGAATGTACAGGTTTCCAGCCTGAGCTGCAGGGCGAAATCAAATCGACCCAGTCTAAGTAAATTAGCCAATGCCACCAAAATAAATTGCTTGTTCATTTTTACACACTCTATTATGTCTTCCCATGTCTACACCACCACCACACATTCTTGAGATGTTAAACCGAGGTCCTGACTCTCTATGGTCATTAAAAATCCCAGGATGTCCTTCGAAAAAGAGTTGGCCAAATTTGCCCATTGGCCTCTGTCCATCATGGCCTCCTAATCAGCCCCATATACTGATTGGCTTCATCACTCTGTCTCTTACCCTCCAATAAGCTGGTGTGTGTGGTGGGCGTTCTGGCGCAATATGGCTGCCGTCGCATTATCCTGGTGGATGCTGTACATTGGTGGTGGGTTGAGGAGATTCCCCTTTCCATATGTAAAGCGCTTTGAGTACCCAGAAAGCGCTATATAAATGTAACAAATTATTATTTATTATTATTAACTTCCTATTGCTCTTCCAAGACAAGCACCTGCGAATTTTCAGTTTACACTTTAACACTAACACTTTTCTCAAAAATAAACTGTGTAAATACAAGTGTAGGCTATACACTGCTGTAGTTACTGCTGTTTAGGGTTGTGACGTTCCTCCATGTTCAAAAATAGTTTTGTGATTGTCCTAGGTAAACTCCATATACGTATATGCTTCCAGACTTGATTGGTTAATTGATAAGATTGTGATTCATATTTCATTACAATGGCAGGCCATTTGCCATGGCAGACATTACAAACATTCCATGCCAGATATTTATGGAATAAACATGAATGTCTGACAGATTTTGATGACTGAATAGATAATTTAGTATGTGATGGCTCACACAGTAAAATAATGTTAGAAGTTTTGAAGAGTTTGACAATTTCACTGAGAATCAGCTCATCAGTTTTGATCAACAAGCCATGTGCATTTATTTATTTGCAAATTGTAGACAATTGTACTTATCTTTTGCACACATGTCCCAAAAACACATGCAATTTGACAGTCAGTCATATTAATGATGCACTGTCCTGTGCTGTGCACCTAGCACGGAATTATGGATGTGAATAATTCCACAAATCCTACCCTCAGGCAACAGGTTGTGGGATGTCTGTCACATCTTTGAAGCTGATATTGCACAGAGATTAGCCTCAACAAAGAACATTAACCTGATGTGATATACCAGTGCTGTTCATGGTGCTTGTATAGTGACAGGTCTTTCACCTGTGATTTATTATAGTTGCTCGGTTGCTTTATGAGGATAATGGACAATCCACTCTGCAACTGTGTGAGTTTAGATTACACCTGTAAAACAATACTAACGAAACATTTTGCTGATCTCTTCAAAGCTGGACATAGAGGAAACAGCACACCAAAGATTATGTCAGACAGCTTCTTTGTTCTTCCATATGCCAACAATTCACTCTTCTTACAGAAAACAAGCATCAGCAAGCCAATTCCTGTGTGTAAACATTTTACTTTGGATTTATTTGTCTGGGTATTGTTACTGTAATGCCGAGTATAGAATTTGGCTTTTTTTTTTTATATATGTGTTTGTTAGTTTTTTTGGATTTTTTGGTGATTTTATTTAAATAACTATATTCGACTAGACTACTAGTGTTAATAGTGTAGAGTAGAACATATTTATTTAAATATGTTGACAAATTTATTATTATATAGATTTAAAATTAAATGGTGATTTGAGGATAGACCCTCTTCCTCTTCCTGAGTCAACACAAGGGGATACATGTATACGGAGGCCACCTCTCCACTCCTCTTGACCTCTAGCAGAAAAGCATCTTATTCCTCACCCTGAAGGAGAGGATGTCTTAGACACAGAGGCAATGGGTCTCTAGTGCCACCCTTTGGCTGCTGTGATTAGTGACCCAATCTGAAGCCACAGCACAATTTACTAGCGAACAGACGCCCTGAGAAGTCCCTATTCAGTTCTCTCCATGCAACACTTAATTTCTTTAATTATACAGTTTATTAGTTTTCTTGGTTCAGCACGCACTAACACATCCTTCGTATGTTGTTGTTTCAGAGTGTCAAGAATGGCAAACTCCAATCAAAGAAAATTCAATTCCATTAAATAGCAGCCAGTGAAGCAGTTTGAGTTCTTAATGAGAAAGCTCACACAGGGGGTCACTATGAATGTTGTGTGTTTGCTTTCCTGTTCTCTCTCTCTCTCTCGTTCTTTAATTGTTTGAGAATGCAATTGCTTTACTTGGTGAGCTAATTATGGATTAGACCTCTTCTCCAGCATCACAGTAGGAAGAGCCTTAATTATAGACCAGGGCTGGGTTTCCCGAAACCTTCTTAACGCTACGTCGTGCTGAAGTTACACCTTAAGCTGTAGGCCGACCTTATCGTTAATACGTGTTTTCCAAAACATTTTTAGTTAAGTATACATTCTGTAAGTCATACGTTCGGAAGGTTGGTCTGGACCACTCTTAGCTTTATCACTGTTGCAGGTCTATACGAATATAATTCTGAAGTTTTAATACACCCAGACAGTGTTCAATTAGGCTAATTCAAGTGTTTTCATGCAAAGAATAAAATTGTCATTACACTGATTGTTGTTAGATTTTGAATTATATTATCCAAAGATACATCAGCTGGCAAACCATTAAAGGCTTAGGAGTCTATTTAAAGGGAATGATTGTGGTGGGGAGTTTGCTCAAAAACTGTGGCAGCGATACAGCGAATAGTTGTTCTGAAAGACGGCGCCGTCTGCGGAGCGCTTTCAAAGGCCAGTGAAAGCATAGCTACTGTCAGTTAAGTCCTATTTGGGCGCTAATTGTTTCTCATGGGCTCGTACGGTATTTTAAACATTTACAGGGGTAAGTCTGTGATTTTATTGCCGTCCGAATCCATAATGTCAGTGTTTTTTTCTCACCCAACCCATGTAAAAATCCCTGGCCAAATTACCTACTGTTTTTTGACAAACAGGTTGTGTGGTAATTTAAAGCAACACTAAGGAAAAATTTTTACCTTAAAATAATGTTTCCAAAATCGTATCAGTGGTTCATCAAGTCGTAACAGGGTGAAAGGCACTTTTCGCGTTTCTGTAGTTCGAATGAGACATAAGAAAACTACAAATTTGACTTGCTTTACGTCAAGCGTTACAATAGTCATTATTTAGTTTTTCTTCGTTTCTGATGTCGCAATACATCATACTTTCATGAAATCATGCAACATACTCTACCTTGTCTGTGGACATCGTTCATTACAAAGCCGGTGCTAGATAAACAGCGAGCTTGCGTGCGACAGTAGGCTGTGGGCGGCGAAATTATTTACGACAGCGGTAATGGACAATTCCGCTTCCAACCTGTAGGGCGACCGAAGAGGAAAAGTTCCTTAGTGTTGCTTTAATTGCCGTCTGAATCCACATCTCTGAGTTTCCAAGAAGAGATTCAAAATTCACTGTTTAAATCCTTTTTGATCACTGCAGAGCACCGTATGCAAGATGTAGGCCTACACTTTTATTACTGAAATGCTGGAAAGTATTTACAAGAACATTATTTCATCGCAGCTCCACCCAACAAAAATGGGAAAGATAAGAAAGCACGTAAAAATTTGAAATGGTTATAGTGGCAGCAATATATGATACAATTTTAAAATATGTAGGCTAGGCTATTATAGGCTATTATAGTTTGGATTATTTTTATAATATCCCATGAGTCCTAATGCAATTTCAACTATTTCTAAAGTATGCTACTTCTTTTATAAAGAACACCGCTTTCTCACATAATGCAGTGAAGCAGCCCCTGCACGAGAGAAAAATTGATTCTCGAGCCATCGATATCAACCAATTCAGCACCATCGCCACGGACAGCACCTGGTAACGTCGCATGTAAGAAGGTATCTTAAGCAACTTCCTAAGGTATGGTTCGGGGAACTCGCCTAGAAATGGTATAAAAGTAAAAGTTGTTTTAGATTCTCTTATCTCATAGAATTGATAGGTCATTTTGTGGGTAGATTTATTTTTTTGTTCTGCTTAGAAATAAAATGTGAGAATGACACTCCCTACTGGTGAGAAGTTATTTATTAATTTATTAATGATCCCATTTTTTATACTTATCCATTTGTCATTACAGAACATTGATACTGTTAAATAGCAGATTTTTTCATCCACTATTGGAAATGTGATGTCAACTTTACTGGTTGTATGGACATATTTCATACTAAAGTGTCTATATTACACACTTTGCATGTTAACAAAAGGACTAATTATAACAATGTGTGAGCTGCTCCAGTAAATAAGCAGTGTTATGTAACGCAAGTATAATTCATAATTCTTAGCAAATGTTGCGTCATCAAACTACACCTTTGTTATTGTAAGAGGTTAGCGACCCCTAGTGGCGAAAAAATGACATATTGTACGTTTAAAGGGGTCATATAATGTCATTTTTGTACAAGCTAATATGATTCTTTAGGGTCTAAATTAAAAGTTTGTAATATACTTTAATTAAAAATTCTCATTAGTATTGTAAGAAAACACTAATTTTACCTGGTCAAAAACAGCTCTGTTTTCAGCACGCCGTTTAAGTGCATGTGTCTTTAAATGATAATGAGCTTTGCTCACCCCAGCCCTCTGTTCTGTGCATACACCGTTTGTAACACAATAACACAATAACCATAACGCGTCGTTCATTATAAACGTGGGATTATGAATTATATTGAGAACGTTGTACATAGAAAACGTGCCATAATGTACCTGAGTGTAAAAATAGCCGCATTCATCGTGAAGCGTGCAAGCGATTTGCAAAGATTAATATAAAGGTCAATAAAAACGTTACACTCACTTCAGTTCTTCTGGAGGTGCAGCAGAAACACGAATAGTTGGTACTGATCCTTTTTTCAGGAGCAGCTTCTTAGCAAATAATCAGCTTTTTACTGATCCTCGTTTGTAAAGCAGTCTGGTGTGTGAAATGATTCGCGCAAACATGAAAGCATTGACGTTGATCGTGGGGAATATTCCCTTCGAAAACAAACTCAGCCACTGCGTCTTCAGCGGTTCGGATTTAGGAACATCAACATGATGATGTGTTCGTTATTACACCCAAGAACAGAACAACACAATCGCTTAGACGCCATTCTACTCAGTGCTCCAGCTATCAACAATGAACGCGCCTGATTGACAGCTCGCTCACGAGGGCGCGAGGGCGGGTCTGTGTTGAAACGCTGCTGTCAATCAACCACCGTGAGAGGGGCGTCGGTTTTGTGACGTCACAAAATCGAACAGCTTGATTTGAGATGGGAGGAAACATATAAGAAGATTAAAATAAAACCACTGGATGGATTTTTATCATTTTATGATGGTTGTGTACAGGCACTGCCAACACACATTTCAGTACAATCAACTTGTAAAAGTGCATGTACCATTATATGACCCCTTTAAGCATTTATTTGATAAAAAATGTTGGTTTAAAATACCCCCCTCTCACTACCACCAAAGAATGATGCATTTTACTACTTTTATGCAGCAATTAACATAAAACATGTAAAGTTTGCCATGTCTGAGGGAAGACTGAGGGACTTTTATGATTTTTCTTAACAGTAGTTTTTACTATCACAAACTTTAGACCTCACACAATGACCCATGAGTTTGTATCTTGTGACATTGTCCAGACATTGTATTGAGTCTATACTGTCAAGATCTACTTGTGTTTGCTGCCAAAGTGTTGGTGCCTGTGACATGAAGGCTAGCTCTCCTCCATAGTGAAATTGCTTATGGTAGTCAAGCCATACTTGTTCTCTGGTCTATAGTGCATGACATATCATAGTCTAAAAAAAACCCAATAGCAAGGGTTTGCCCTCTGTTAATGGCCTTATAGTACTTCAGCGGTCTCTCACTGCTATTAAAGCATATGCATAATGAATATTACTGCACAAACCATTTATTCTCTTCCAAGAAATGTTTTTTTCTTCTTCTCTATGTGAGAGACTGAATAATATCCCTCGGAACCATGTCAGACTCCAACTGATGATTTATTTATCAGAAATAAGATTTAACCATTCTTGCTCCTGTCGTCATTACGTGGCAGTTTTACCGAAACAGCGAAATCTTTTTTGCGTGTGTGTAGTTGCCAACATTCCCGGCCAAGAGTTGTATTGATTGATTAACCACTCTGCCAATGAACTAACAAATACTGACCTTTTGAAGTCCACAGGGCATGTGCCAAAAAAGAGAAAAAAGTCGTTACTACATTGATTATTTAATGGAACCTCAAAATGATGCTTATCACACAGCGTTTTGTCACTTGTCAGAGATCAATAGGCCCTCAATACATTGACCTTTCTAGAGATAAGCTAGTGATATTCTAATGTCCTTAAATGCTGTTTACTTTAGTTGCTGTAATTTAAAATGAAATCTGTATTTAAAAAAATAAAAGTGAGCAAATTGCCATTGATCATCAGTTCGAGGGTAACAGAACCGGACTACTGTGCAATCTAAAAAAAAGAAAAATTCATAGGCACATGGCCTTCCTGTTAAATTTCAACTTGTAAGTAACTGTAAAAAAACATTGGCCTTGTAGATTCACCCCATCACTACACTGTAGACTGTCCCATCTGATCAGTTTGTCAAATCAACAGAATGCACATGATAAAAGGATCAACAATGCAGCTGATCCATACATTTTTATTGTTGGCTGAGTGGACTGAGATATGAAACGTCTGGAGCAGGACTGGCTTTCTCAATAGACATCAGCCACATTGAGACAAATGGGAGATGACATAGAACATAATGCACCAACTAGATGCCACACAGGGCTGCAGTAATGGGTCAGAAATCCAGGAGCCTGGAGCAGAAGCTGTCAAAACTAGGCAGCGCACGAATGGCTAATGTTTTTCATCCATTTTCCCTTGCAGCTAAAAGCGGATGTCCAGTATCCCGAATCTAATGCACCCCTCCCTTTCTCTTTCCCTTTTTCTAATCCGCACTGTTCCACCCTGCAGTGTGAATCAGCCAGCCATGCTAAAAGACGTTTGCTTTTTAATTAATCACCCTGATACGATGGCCTCCCCGTTGCTCCCTCCCTAAATTTAAATCAATGACGCAAGCCATAGCTCCTTGTCAATATTGTCCATAGTGCAAATAAATGCTCAGAGTTGCAGCTTGGGTTGACCTAATAATGTACCCTGAAGGGGAACTGGCACAATAGTGCCTTCACCTCCCTATGATGGTCAGACTCCATTGTCCCTGCTAGTTGCTACAGGCTACAGTGGAAATCAACCCATCCAGAGCTCAAGAGTCATGCACAGCTAGCATCCTGACAGATATAAAGAGAAATATGTTTAAGTAGTTGTATTTTTGGAACAAATACTGAAGATGTAGTGTAATTAAGTAAATCGTGTCTCTCGTGTTCTTTTGTATTAGTAATGGAATGGAAATTATGGTGCAGAATTTATTTTAACAATGGACTGAATTGGCTTTTGTTTACTTTTTTGTTTCATTATTTAAGTGTTACTACGGAGTGACATTTGCGAATAAGAAAAACCTTGAGGCTTTCGCATGTGCACGAGTAAATGTTGGCATGCATAAGTCTCTTTTACATGCATATGGAAAACTTGGTGCAAAATTTAACATGAGCTCGGGAAAATGTTTGTGTCCACACGTGTTAAAATGCCGTCAAACTAGCAACATTTATGTGAAATTTAGCTGATTTGATTCCTGCATGCAGATTTTGCAGCAGGTTCAAGTTGATCATGTGGATTTGCCGCGTTTACCAACAGAAAGCTGCTTGGGTTGAAAGTGACCTGTGTGAGCTGCGCTTCATACATTGCTGCACTACTGAAAATAGAAAATGTATCTTTTTGCCCATGAAATTTCGCCGATGTGACCGCATCTCTACCAGTTCCAGTTCATAAATATATAGTTTTTTTGTGCATGAGCAAATGTCCTCATGCACACATGAAATTCTCCTGTTTGTTTTTTATCTGCTGTGTCACTTTAAGAGCTTCTGGCTGCTGGCCAATCGGACACTGGCTATGTCTGCAGGTTTTGATTGACACTTCTCTAAGAGTTGCTGATCAAAGATTAGTACACCCCTGTTCATGATATGTGTTTATTTGAATCGGTTTCATCTTACATCAATGTCCTAAAATCACTGTTACACAAAAGCAATATTAACTTTGATCTGCTGGTCTGGATACCAGATACCAGCTAACTGCTCAAAAGAAACATATAGGTGAGGCTACAATAAAAGCCAGAGCAAGTCAGAACACCTCCTCACAACTTGTCACACAAGTGATCTAATTTTTATCTTTTGATGCTGTCTAATAGCTTTATTGCAGCTGCATCAACCTTTTGATCTGAAACTCCATCAACTGAAATACATGGTCATGAAAGCAATATTGTCTAGACTGGGTTATCTCTTATGGTGGGTTTATCTTTTATTGACCTTGTCAGGCCAACAGCTGACAGAGATTGATTTCAGCTTGTTTTTCCTTAGAAATGGGATCCTTGTGGAACACCATGGGAATCATTCAGCTCCCTGATCAATGCTGTGGGACCATGTGTAGTCAAAGAGCATCAGGATGACATTGTGTATCATGGAGTCAGTGGAGTGTCCAGTGCTCCGTACCTCATCACTACAGCCTCCATATCAGCATAATTATTAACATTCATTTGACTACTAATAATCCACTTAAATGCAAAGCCATGATTCCTTAAAGCTACAATATGCAATTTTGTTCACCACTAGGGGTCGCTAACCTCTTACAATAACAAAGGCATGGGTTGATGACGCATTATAAGCGGAATTATGGAACTTGTTGTCATGCTGATGGATCTAATAATGTTTATGGATGAGTATATACATTGATGTTTTTAACATGACTGTGGTATGAAGCAGGGCGCGATTGCTAATGAGAGACAGAAATCAGCGCCACACGGATATAAAGGAATGAGGACATTTCATTCTACCGAACTAACGTTTCCCGCAAGTGCTGAATTACTACTCACAGGTCAGTTTATTAGACGAATGAAACTTGTGAGGTAACGCAGCGCTTTTTCACTTGGTCTAACGTTACACTAAACAGCATTTGAGTGTGTTGAAAGTTATAATGTTATTCTATGTGTTAGTTTGTTTGCTATATGAGACTAACAGTAAGCTAGATCAACATTAGAATAACCAGAGATGGAAAGTAACAAAGAACAAATATGTTGTTACTGTAGCCTACTCAACTAGATTTTTCAGATATTTTTACTTTACTATTTATTTTTGTGCCGAGTTTTTACGTTTACTCCTTACATTTTAACACGAATATCGGTACTTTCTACTCCTTACATTTTACAAAATTGGCTTGTTACTTTAGTTTCAAATAACTACAGTGGAGTTGGAGTGGTATACGTTATTATTTTTCGCGTCATCAACCCTTCGCAGGGAGTTTGATTGACAGGTGATTTGACCAATCATAATCCGCCATTTTGTCAAACAAAGCAGTCAGGAGAGTTAGTAGATTAACATTGGAGGATTTAAACTTGAAAAACGAAGTGTACCGACGTCTTTTCGCATAAAAACAACATTCCTTCATATGTTCATTCATGTTTATTTGATGGTATAAATTAACTAGAAGGAAGAGATGATCGGTTCACGAGCAGCTTTAACCAAAGAGTATAGAAGTACCTACAGTCGTGCTCAGAATTAATCATACCCCTGGTAAATATGGTCAAAAATGGCTGTAAAAAAATAAATCTGCATCGTTTATTCTTTTGATCTTTCAAAATCCTAACCTTTCATTTAAGTAAAAGAATTGAAAGTGGGGGGGAATTCACATTATAAAATATTGTTATTGTTTCATATAAAAAATAACCTGATCTGTCCTGTCTGTCAGCGCCTTGTCAGTGTCCTCTCTGCTCCGCGATGTATTTTTTACCGCGTGAGAACATGGTGTAGCGTGAAAGCGGCGTCGCTTGTCGGACATAGCAACAGTAAGGGAACGGAAGGGAATGGTTTGGGACCGTTCGCAAACGGAAGGGAATGGTTTGGGACCGTTCGCAAACTGGTCTTTGCGAACGGTCAATTGGATGGGAATATACGTTGCACTTGACCCATCACTACAAGAAGACTCGACAGATTCGGCGGCGTTCATTCGCGGAAAAATCATTAGGCTACATAGCCTACATATAGATTCCTTTAAATGTTAAGGGGAAGATTAAAAAAGAGAAACTGGATCTGTGAATTCTCACAGAATCACAATTGAATTCACAATTTAATTCATATCTTGCTACTCAGTCAGAAACTCATTAACCTGGAGTCCCGGTCTCTGTCACAATAATCATAGGCTATGTGATGTTTTAGGCCTTTTGGCAGACATCCATTTAAAATGTAGGCAATGTCCTAAATAACCTTTTTTCCAAATCCACTCAAGTTTCTCAGCTTGCACCCTAGTAACATTTGTGTGGTCCTGGTAGCTTTGCATAAAATAATGGTTGTCATTTGCAAGGCTACTTTTACTTTTATACTTTAAGTAAATTTCCAAGCCTGTACTTTGTTACTTTTACTTGAGTAAAGAAGTTAAATCAGTACTTCTACTTTTACCAGAGTATTTTTTTAACACAAGTAGGCCTATCTGTACTTCTACTTGAGTATGGGAAGTGAGTACTTTTGCCATCTCTGAGAATAACATACTGATCATATTCTAACATTTCATCATGTTGAGCTGCTATATAACATTGATTAGTTTTATGTACTTTTGCTCACCTGTTTAATAAAGTGCATGCAGGAGCGGCGTCTCTGTCAAGTCAAAGTTATTCACGGACGCTGAGCTCTTGGCATCTCGAAAATGCCACGCTGATATTGATCCTTGTTTTAGTTCTCCTTTTGTCCCAAAGACTGCTTGCCATGGTCCATAATGTTTGAACGAAACAACAACAGCGTGAGCATGCCGCTAGACCAGAGGTGGAAAGTAATTAATTACAAATACTTTCGTTACAGTAGATTTTTCAATTTTTTTCAAATATGCTTGAGTATAATTAAATTCAAACCGCGCTTTGTTTTGAATCAGTATTGCTAACGTTTCAATATCCTCCTGGGACCCAGGAATAGACTTTTGTCCACTGTAGTGGACATTATATTTTATATTAGAATTTCTCTGACACCATACATGCCACATGTCACATCCTGGGTGTCCTGTAAAGAGCACATTCAGGACTTTTCAGAGATACCAAATGTTTGGAGGTTTCACCATGAAAACAACTTATCCTTGGTCTTTAAAAATGTCTGACATTAATTTAGTGATCAAATGTAGCACTCTTATGGAAATATGATAATATATTGTAATTATAATTTAAATCGGACTACTTTTCACATTGTATTTCATAAACCAACATCTCAGGAAACATAACGTTTCAAATCAAAAAATGACTTTGTGTTACAGAACAGGACGTTCATTTCATACTTGTCCACTGTAGAGGACACCAGGACTTGTTTATCAGGCATTTTGGGAGACACAACAAGTGAAAATGGAAATAAGTTATACATCAATATGCCTATGAAATATTATATATTATTATTAAAATGTTGCTAATTATTACTCCAGTTATTACACTTCTTTTTTCATTAAATGTTGCTCCAAGAACTCATTAATGTGCACATTAGATACAGTGTATAGATACATTGCATTGAATGGGAATATTCATTTATGGCCATTTTACCCACATATTGCATAAAGTAAAATGGTGTATCAATTCATTCCGTTAAATCTTTCATAACATAGTTGAGAATCATCTTTATACAAATTTTAGTTCAAATAAATCCTGAAACCACAACATTTATTGATGATTAAAAAAATTCCCATTGTTTTTGCCTATACATATAATTTCATGTCATTTTATTTTTTAAACTGAGTTATGGTGTCAGAGGACACAGAGGACATAGCATAACATATGAATAAAATATAATTTTTCAAAAATGTTTTTTTAACCATTTGTTTCTTATGCTCTAAACAATATGATGACATGAAAAAAAAAACTAAATTAAAAAAATAATAATAATAATTCTGGGTCTCAGGAGGATATTTTAGTGAATGTGAGTGAGCTATGCTCATGTATTTAAATTTAAATTATGGCAACTCCTGAAATGGGTCATCCCATTGATAATACCAGAGCACTGAGCAGTTGAAGTAAATAAAAAAACTCTGCTCATCACATGGACGCAGTTATTGCATGGACCATGATGGACGGAGCAAGAACAATGTAAGTGTCTTAAAAACATGGAGATAGTTCAATTGAATGGTAAAGCTCGCCCTCTTTAAGAATACAGTTAAACTAAATGTACGAAGCAAACTTTGTACAAAGCTGAAAAAACCTCAGCAACAGTGAAATAAGATCGCATGATTTATCTATCAATGAGGTGCATGTAAAAGTGTAGTTCGTTACTATAGCATTAGTGGGCTCCCTCCCAGCACATCTGCGGTAGAACGGGGAAAAAAAGAGCATTTAATTTAACATGTTAACCATATACCCCTCTTAATTATAATTTTTTTTTTTTACCAGCAATTAATTTTTATCCATACTGTTGTATCTCTCTTTTTTTATCGGACCTCTCACTTAACCTTCTTTGCTTTCTATTATGAAATTATTCAAATGAAAACATTCAAATTATCTTACCTGGACTTACTTTTCAAAATTAGTAATAAAACAAGTGCTCTTGACAACAGGGAAAGCTAGTATGTTTACTTAGCATACCATCAAATACTACAATTTATGAGTTTAATATCATGTTTTGCTCCAAAATCACAAATACATGTCAGTCGTGTTTGACATTACTTCTGTGGTTTCATGTTGCTTCTTAACACAGAGTGAGAATGTATTATTTTATTAAATTCTATGATACAGGCTATGTTGATTAGCATTGCAATAAAGGGTTAGTTCACCCAAAAATGAAAATTCGCCCATGATTTACTCACCCTCAAGTCCTCCTTGGTGTACATGACATTCTTCTTTAAGACGAATACAAGTGGAGTTATATATATAAAAAAATGTCCTGTCTCTTCCAAGCTTTATAATGGGAGCAAATGGCTGGAAAAAAAATGAAAACCCCAAAAAGTGCATCCATTCTTGATAAAAAAAAAAAATACTCCACACGGCTCCAGTGGGTTAATAAAGGCCTTCGGAAGCGAAGCCATGGGTTTTTGTAAGAAAATACCCATATTTATAACTTTATATTCTAAAATAACTTGCTTCCGCCAGAAGAGCGTATACGCATACTACGCAAATTGACTTGCGCCACAAGCGTAACCCGTGACGCATGTATGACGTAGGATGTAGGAGTATCGTAAGCTTAGACGCCTCGCGGTTTGAACAAATAGGGCTGGGCAACAAACTGAAGCTCCTCTTCTATTATATAGAAATCCTCCGACATTTCTCTTCAAAATTGCTAATTCAAGACGAGGGCTTTGTTTTGCTCTTACCTCTGAGCTTACGCGTTCGTTATTACGTTGTGCGTCGGGTCAGGGGTTAGTCTTCCACTGTAAATCGAATTTTCGGAAGCTAGTGATTATAGTTTATAAAGTTTTAAATATGGGTACTCGTCTGAAAGAAGAAAGTCATATACACCTAGGATGGCTTCAAGGTGAGTAAATCATGGGCTAATTTTCCTTTTTGGGTGAACTAACCCTTTAAGGACATAGATGATTCTTATGAAAATACCTGAGATAGCTTCATGAACACAGATATATTATCGCTATCATGTGTTTGTCTTCATGTTTTATCAGTCAAAACGTCTCTATTTGCTTGTTATTATATCCATATAAGGTATTTCCTGAAACGTCATAAGTTTAATACTTCTATGAATCTCACTTGTGGACTTTCTGCACGAGGTATGAATCAGTACTGGTATGAATAAAACAGAAATGACATGTGAGTGTTTTGCGCTCCATATCGCTATCATCTCCCCATTTCGTGTAAAAATAGAAAAATAATACTAAAGTACTTTGTAACGTAGTTATTTGAGTAGTTTTTAAGCAAACTACTTATTTACTCTTACTTGAGTCATATTATATTTCAGTACTTCTACTTGTACTCAAGTAAATTATTACTTAAGTAGCAATACTTTTACTTAAGTACAATTTTTTAGTACTCTTTCCACCACTGCGCTAGATGTAACGCAGTTGTCCACGTCTGTCGCCATGGTTACTATGGCAGTACGAGCGGAAACTGTCATTGGCAGGCGACAATGACCAGGGATGAGCCATTATTTAAAATGGGAATTTCTCTGAAATTAAAAATCTTTGGGAACTTTTGGGATATTGTAAGTACACAACTGCAGGAAATATATCACACTGTGCAAGTGATTTTTGGATATTTTATTACAAAAATCTTACATATTGTACCTTTAAACAGCACTGTTTCCATTCCAGACAGAGACTTTATGTTTGAAGTCTAAAATGTTGATAAATGCTGCCATCTATAGGAAAAGCGCTGCATTGGTAATAAATATGCTGAATGCGGCTTATGTGCAACAAACTGGTTGCATTGCTTCTGGTTCAGGTCTGTATGTTCTTTGTTAAATATTGAGCTGTTTTATTCACGATGCCTTCAAAGAAGTTACTAAAGATTAGCGTAACCAATGTTCACAGATATGCAGATTGATATCTAAGGTTTTTCTATTATTATTCTTTTTCTTCTTCTCACTAACATTTGAATATTAGAATTGAAAAAAAGTAACTAGCTAGGTTAGCTGTTTACAGGATTGCCAGGTCTGTGTAACAAAACCAGATCAAACGCCACCCAAAAAATAGCCCAAAACAAGCCCAATGACCCTATCCAAATATCAAAACTCAACATATGCCACTCCCATAAATAAAATACATCTTTTACAGTCACTGTTATGCTTTACACGTTACCAGCAACCAGGTAAAATTATGTCAGATAAGGCCATCTCTTTTTCAGCTTATAATGGCAAACCAAGCTCTGCTGAGATGCAAGCATGAAATCACTAGTAGCCTAGTCTGTAATTATTTTGGTATGATACTGTCACACAGTGTAATTGTAATCGGTTTTTGGTATTTGTATTTTGTTCCATAAACAAATAACAGGTAACAATTACTTGTTAGGCAACCAGTCTAAAGTAGTCATTACCTTTGAACACACACACACACACACACACACACACACCCTCGCCCGTTTTTTATTATTATTATTATTATTATTATTTATTTTTTTTTTTTTTATTTATTTTTTTTTATACAAATGTCCCCAAAAGGAGGTTTTGTCAGATTTAGCTCATTTCTTCCCCAAAATATAGGCATACACACACACACATTTGCCTCTGACAAAATGTACACAGCAGAAGAGCCCACATGAGGCGAGTATTCATGTAAACAGTAAGTTATGTTTTAAGTGAACGTAAACAGTTGAGAAAGAACAGTGGCTGGTGAGCAGAAAAGTTAATGTCTAGCCCTGCATAAAACATATTACCATTCTGAGACATCGACTTGCAGACAAGCCTGTATAATTTGCTCTTCCACTTCTTCTTCTGAATCATTTTCTGGTTGAAACATATATAGCTGAATTAAACCAATATTTCCACTTGACATTGTGCAGCGTTTACAGTAAAATTGACAGAGTGTATATCAGGTTGTCCAAGCTGTGAGTGAGTGAGTGTAGGTGGGGACTAATATGCAGATTCATGGGTCTGCGTATACTAAATGAAGCAAGGGTGTTACATTCAAGCTATTTTTTTTTTTTTTATATATATATATATATATATATGTCCTTTTGGTGATCAAAGATGAGTTTTAATTTACATTACATTTAATTTACAATTATTTACCACATGGGGACTTTAAATGTTTTCCAGGGCTGTAAACAGTGTGTTGAGTGCAGAGCGAGTCTAAGCAGAGTTCATTGAAACTCTTACTAACTCTATTGAATATTATCACAAAAAAAGAAGAAGGAAAAAAAAGTGCTGGATACAATATAGTTTAAAATGTTACTGCCTTTAGTTATTGTTTTGGAATAAATATAAAAATGCTTAAAACTCTAACTTGACGAGATTTATCCTTGGTTTTAATAAATAGAACATAAATTACATTGTTTATGTAAAAAAATAAATAATAATAATCCAACATATTTTGATGTAATGTAAAGTAATGTTCTTTTAACCAGGGAAATGTGTAACATTAAGTGTAACTGCATGGGATATGAATTTACATTTTATTTATAAAAAAAAAAAACTGAGGACTTAGCCTCCTCATTTCAGAACACCACTGCATGCCACTGTAATCAGATATCAGATATTCCTGTTTATTTTCTCTCCTTTTGCTTACTCCTTAAATGGTAAAACTGGATAGATGATGGGCAGTGTCATGACAAGAGGTTGAGAAACGAGTGGAAAATATGTGCAAAAAAGCACAAGAACATCCAGCACCTCAGTAAACACTGCTGCTGAACTCTATAGCGTGTCTATAAAAACATGGTATTGTTCAACTGAGTAAACCTTTTTAAATATTTTTATTCGAATTGATTTTTTTTCCCCAAAGATTTAGATTCTCAAAACTCACTTGTTTTAATCCAGTTTTAAATAAAAGAGTGACATTTGTGTAGCTTCCTAGTTTTGGCATTTATAAAAACATAATTCCAACCATATTTCTTTAACAAAGGTTCCTTAGGTGTATGTAGGTCTGCGATGAAAACCACATTCTGATAAATATTCAGAAAATACTTCAAGAGGGGAGGGATTAGCTCAGAAACCACTTGGAACTATTACTCACATCTTGACCTTTTTACCTTTCCCAGGTGCCTTTAGTGCACATTTTCAGACAATTTTGTTTTGAATGGTTTAAAAAGTAATTTACTGGTTCCTGAGGTCTGAGCTAAAGCCTGCATGTTTGCAGTATTTTGGAAGCAATCTAGTGGATATTGGAGGCATGAATAATTCATTCTGTTCCTGATCTGATCTTTGACTAATCTTTGACGTTTTGATTTTTTGTGAGTCGCTGTCAAATAACTCCAAAACTTATTAAAAAAAATGTTATAATGTCTTTGTTGTGTCTAAATGCAAAGTTAGCAACAACTGTACAAGCACTACACTGCCACTAGATGTCGGCATATTATTACTATTCAATAAAGCTGTTAACGTGACGACAACAAGATATAGCTGGAGGAACCTTGTGAAGGTTGTGGCCTTCATAACAAAAGTAGCTAAGGTGACTTTAGCTATATTATCATAATAATGTATTTTTGTTTTATTTACTTTGGTTTCCACAGTATTTAATAATTCTTAATAAGTCAGGCTAGGTTTATTTATCATTTTGCATATCTGGAAACACAGGACATCATATTGGTAGTTAGAACATCAACAAAATATTCTATCGACCAAATATTATTTTGGATTTTGGACTATGTGGATTTTGTTTTGGATACGTGTTTTTGAAACCAAGCAATGCTTAGTTGCCTCATCGTGCACCACGTGACCCGGGACAAACATTGCAGCTAGGGAACTTGTTCTAATGATACACTCCCAGTCATTAGGCTATGCTTGTCATCCGGTTGGCTCATATTGTAACTGACAGCCGGTGGAAATACATGTAACATGTTTTATCATTTCTTGGCTTGAACAAAAGGTATTAGCCTTCATGCTTTGATCAGACCCTGAGATTTTGTCAAACGCAGATAATAGCCTAATATTAAAATGAAATCACTGCCAACGTATTGGGAAGTAGACTTTGTATAAAGTCTGTTTGTGCCAAAAGTTCACCGTACAGGCTACAATATGCTCTCCTGGAGTTTTATGAATTGGCTAAACGTGAAGTTAAAGGTGTCAGAAATGGAGGACAGAAACGCGTCAGTTCTGAATGGAAAACATAGGCTAATCATTTTCATGTAGTCTTACACAAAAGCAATCTGATTCAAACAAACTGGAATTTTGATTTAATCGATGAATGGTCTTTATAGCCTATACAGTTGGGTAACTTTTGGGTTTCGCGTAGACTAGCCTAATTGCAGATTGTCTGATTTGTAGAAAAATATATTTTGAATAGCCTATACATTTAGAAATTGAAGATTCATTTAAGTTGCAATTCATCGCAAGTAGGCGATTATACACACGTTTGTTCTATAATGACTGGTTTTACTAAAATGTAAATAAAAATCAAGCAATTCTAAAAGTCGAATCAAGTTCAAATAAAGAAACAGTAGGCTACTCCAAAATCTCGTGTGTTCGCTACAGTCTCATTCAACATGCGAGACTCCCGTCCTCTTAAAGTTGATGGCCTAACTGAAGTTGAGCGTGCGCGCACACGTCTGTTTTCTGTGCTTCAAGAATCTTGCAGAAGAGGTCGCGCGTGCGCCTCCAGCACAGAGGCAAAATACTCCTGCAGTCAGTCTCGCGTGTCTCACTTCTATGGAAATGAATTCCGTGTAGTCTGCCTCGCGCCACCGCCGTTCGGAAATTGAATGGGATATAGATTGTGATCCCGAAGGGAAACCGCAACACCTGTCTCGTCTAATAATAGTCTTTCTCGCTTTTATTCTGTAATCCATTGTCTCCTTGCTCAGATCACCTTTCAGCAGTAACCTTGTATTAAATTAACACCCTCTACTGTTAATCAGACCTGTCATGGCCCGGAAAGTTGTGACATTTCCCATCTCCGCAAAGGTTTGTGGGGACTGTCGCAGGCTACCAATGTGCAGTTGTAGCCTATTTGTAATTCACACCCGCCTATAGAGTCTTAATAATCATTCACCTACAAACATGTTCCCTTCTGTTAACACTAAAAACGCAATATTCATTGGTAACTGGGTCTTTGGGGTGAGTTTAAAAATGCTAATCTTATTTTCCTGTGTAATTGTAAAGTCACATCCACGTCTGATCAGGTCTGGATATCCATGAGGATGGTTCTTGGTTACAAGATACAAATTGGACCATTTTATGTATGCTTCCTGCGACTTAGTATTCTGCAAAACTCTGATGTGATTTAGAGGCAAGAGAAAGTTTCAACCAAGCTATGTCACCTGATTTGGATTGAAAGAACTTGGGGGAAAAAAGTCTTTCTCCCCACCCCCACAGAGAGGAAGACCGCCCACACCACAGACAGTCGGCCCGAGACCCCTTATACACTTAAAAAGAGGTGGCACTCTGAGAGCAGCGTTCATTCAGCACTGCCTGAGTAAGAAGATTACTTTTGCGCTGCTCGTCTCAATACTCTTTCTCTCTTTTAACATGCTAAGGATGCTAAAGCGTCAGCACCTCCACCCGGGAATGATTTTATTACTCTTATGGCTATGTTATTTGATTGAAGATCAAAAAGTGCAAGGTGAGTGCACTTTTTCTTTATTTGTTTCTTCAAAATTATTCTTTGACATGCTTTAGACATGGGGTTGGGCTGCAGTTCCTTTAGAATTAAAGTATTCCTTTAGAATGAGGAGAGCTGCTTAAATACTAGACAACTGTAAAGTTTTGTTCTTGGCTCGCGCCTGCATTGGTATCCTCGAGACAGGTGCGTCCTTGCATGCACCATTATCTAAAAAAGAAAAGAACAGCCGAAATTTACTAGGCTAAATTAAGAAATGAAAAATTTAACAGAAAATTGTATCGTTATTTAAAATAAATGCCCACGTCAAGATTGTCAAAACTAGAGGACACCGAGATGCATTTCTTGTCTTGATAATAATGAATAAAATGTTTCATATCAATATGATAGTATTTTTGTCTATCAATAATATGAAGAATGAATGTTTTGTTTAAATGCATATTTAACAAATATGCGTTAGACATTCGATTGTATTTTTTCTCAAATAGTGAAATTAGACTGCCTACCTCGTCTGGCTTTCAAAAATCAGTGGACATAATGCAAAAAAAAAAAAAGAAAAAAAATGCATTTAATTATTAGAATCGCTTTGCGTATCGGTCATTAAAAGAGCACGATCCTTTTTTAAAACAAAGTTTGATGAAGCTCGCGTGACTGTATGATTTAATTGGATTGTCTGGCTCGTGGTAGGCTATCCCCGGCGCGAATGCCTAATTTAATAAATAAACACGACTAATTCCCCTCATGGTTGACCCGACAGTTAAAAAAAAAATTATCTGAACCTTATTATGAGCAGCGGATAAATGCGTTTGTGTTGGTAAAAGCAGCGTTTGTAATGCTTCTGTAAGTGTGGTGAAACGTGATGAGCGCAGACAGTTGGCACAGAGCGCTCGAGGAACTGGAGTCTAGACTGCCATGCACATTGTTTAAATAGGTATACTGCCACTTAATTTCAGACAATAAATCTCTGCCTGGTCAGAACATAATCGACGACAGGAAAAGCATATTCCCGACCAGACCCAGAGCCCTTGAGTTGTCTGGGTGAAGGCATGCAAGTGTAAAATAGTCGCATTACGTTGGGAAAAATCAGACAAAATACAGCGGGGGAGGGGGAGCAAGAGAGCTCCAGCTAATACAGGCTGCACGTGTTGTGTCTGGGTCATTGGCTTCAGACTTTAATACGACTGGCTCTTTTTCTTTTTGTTTACAGCTGGTAACTGCTGGCTACAGCAAGGCAAGAACGGGAGATGTCAGGTCCTCTACATGCCTGGGATGAGTCGAGAGGAATGCTGTCGGAGTGGGAGGCTCGGTACATCTTGGACCGAGGAAGATGTGCCAAACAGCACATTATTCAGGTGGATGATCTTCAATGGCGGTGCTCCAAACTGCATACCTTGTAAAGGTAGAATCCCATGTTCGTTTGTTCAGGTGGAAACGTCTAATAAGCATATGGTTGCTATTTTATATAATAAAAACGTATTACATGCATATGTAAAAAGTAATCATAAAAAAGTTAGACATAAAAACTGTGCCTCAGTATCCCCGTCCTCATCTCTCACACTTTCTTGCTTTAATATAGCCTAAATAAAAACGAATAAAAAATGATTAATTAATAATAGATTATTAATGTGTGATATGAGTGTAATTAAAAAAAATCAGCTGCTTTTAAATAACATGTTCCTGTGTGCCTCTCTGAATTTTAGAGACATGTGATAATGTGGACTGTGGCCCTGGGAAGAGATGTAAAATGAACAGGAGGAGTAAGCCTCGCTGCGTCTGTGCCCCAGACTGCTCCAATATCACCTGGAAGGGGCCGGTGTGCGGCTCAGACGGAAAAACATACCGAGATGAATGTGCCCTTCTGAAATCCAAATGCAAAGGGCACCCAGATCTGGAGGTGCAGTATCAAGGCAAATGCAAAAGTATGTAACACTGCTTTCACACCAAAAAAACCCTGTCTAATCATAAGAGAGATTTCAGCACTTTTATCCAGCCCTGCAGTACTTACAATACTAAATAAAGTCACACAATTCAACTATAAAATAAGAATAAAGAAACATTTAGGTCATCGGTTGTGAAAATAAGAAAATCATTCAGTCTTCCCTTCTCATCTTCACAGAGACGTGCCGTGATGTCTTGTGTCCGGGAAGTTCGACTTGTGTGGTGGACCAGACAAACAACGCGTACTGTGTGACATGCAACCGCATATGCCCAGAGGTTACATCTCCGGACCAGTACCTTTGTGGCAACGATGGGATTGTTTACGCCAGCGCGTGCCATTTAAGGAGAGCCACGTGCTTGCTCGGTAGATCCATTGGAGTGGCATACGAAGGGAAATGCATCAGTGAGTGTTCACATACATTTTGCTAGGAGTTGTGAAGTTTCATTTAAATGAGAAAAGTTACAAATACACAAATAGTGCAGTTTGGTTCAGAGTTCATAATGCAACAATGTCTTTCGTAACAATCCCAGTTGGGATTATTACTTGCAAAGGAAAGTCATTGGTGTCTAATTGTTTCCTGATGTTGGCAACATCATCTCCTCGTGTGTTATAACAAACTGAACATGACTTGCCTACAGCTGTCCACAACAACAACTACATTTATGTATTTCTTTGTAGTGTTGTCAGTAGAAATTGACGGTTCTTTTCCTCCTTTGTGTTTACAGAGGCCAAGTCATGCGATGATATCCAGTGCAGCGCAGGGAAGAAGTGTCTATGGGATGCCAAGATGGGTCGCGGGCGCTGTTCAGTTTGTGTGGAGTCATGCCCAGAAAGTCGCTCGGAGGAGGCCGTGTGCGCCAGCGACAACACCACATATCCCAGCGAGTGCGCCATGAAGCAGGCCGCTTGCTCTTTGGGGGTTCTCCTGGAGGTTAAGCATTTAGGATCTTGCAACTGTAAGTAATACATCTTAAAAGACAATCCAATGCTGCCCCCAGCAACCTCCTCCCCAAAACCTCCCACCCCTCCAAATAACGCCTCTTCATTCCCTTCCTGCTGCTAAGAGTTAAGCTACAGAAAGGACTTATGATTGGAAGTTCTTTGCATGTCCTCTTTGGCTGGCTTCATTCATTTTGCATTTTCTTGAGAAGAAAAAAAGAAAAAGAAAAAAAAAATTATTTAAAAAAAGAACCTACTAAATCAATGGAAATCAATGAATACAATGTATTAAAAAAAAACAAGAGTTCAAAAAATGTTACAAAGAGCTCTTTCAAGGAGTCCTTTGACATACTAATTTTCTTCATTTAACTAACAAGAAAACATGTGCGGACTAACTTCTGCAGTTAGTGGACATCGTCATGTTTGAATTCTAGTTCGCTCTGACCTGTTACTGACCAGCAGGTTGAGTTCATATGTCCCCCTTTGTTACTTAGTGTAAATGTAGAGACCTATATAATCATATCAACTTGTCAATTCCATATTCAAGGTTATTATGTACGTGTTTTATGAATTTTGTTTTTTGTTTGATTAATGCGTTTGGCTGTAATCAATGATTTCAAATGCACTATGACATAAATAGCCCTGAGGGTTTGAAAAGACACAAATCCTTTTCCTTACACTCACATAAGGTGATTGTAACATTGGTGCCATTGTTTAAAAGTTAACTAGACTACCTATTTCGACAGATGGTTAACTAGCTTTGAGAATGAATTGATGAAGCTAGATCTGCTATCAATAATACAGCATCAAAGAGAGGGAATACTTACATTCCAATTTGTGCTAGCAAACCAATCAAATGATCAATGTGAATGAATCGCTTACCTTAATGTTCTCGTGCCTTAAGGTATCATTTTCAAGGGACCAACTTTATGATCACCTCATGGTTTGAATGACACCAGCATTTTACAGTTTGCAGGACAAGATTGTTATTATTTCTGTCTCTGCTGTTAGACATCTAACATTAGAAAGGTGAATATGTGTGTGCAGTTCTGCTGTGATCGTGTTGTCCTATTTGTTTGTGAGGGACTATGTTTCATTGCTTTGCCTATGTCATTTTTTCAATGTAAACTTTTATGTAGAATATATATATATATATATACCAATATATATATATATACCTATACATGTACATATATATATTATATACCTCAGAACTGTGCCATTGCTTGACCACGTAGCTACGGTCGACCGGTGTACAACAGTGCATCCAAAGTGATGGATATATAGACGCAAAACCAGAAAAATAGCAGCCAGTCGTAGAATGCAAGAGCATTTTTTTGGTCTTGATTCGGAAATCTGCCGAATAGACGAGCCATTAAAGCCTCTGATCAGCCCTGTCCCGTCACACCAGTGACTTCCTTTATTATGTACATCTTGTCGCATAATTTTGGGAGCTAGAGCACCTGGTCAAGCTGGCAAGTAGCCTAAAACCCACTAGATTGTCAGAGGCTTTGGGATAAAAAGATGTACTCACATACATTCTGCGCTGTTGTGGTCTATATTCATGCAACAGCTACCATGTATTCTCCCATATAGCCATTACTGAAGACCAGGAGGAAGATGACGATGAGGAAGACCAGGACTACATGGCTTACATCCAATTATCACCTGTACTGGATGGATAAAGCCCTATCAACCAGTGGAACAGTCCTAGGGCACGGAATCATGTCCACACTGTACATATGTGTATGCTAATTTATTTTTCAGAGAAAAAAGAAAGAAGTATACATGTAGTTCAGTCTGCTTGATGTTTATTTATACAGTGTTCTGTTTTATAATTTATACATTTACAGTGTCTGGCTTACTTGTCTATCATGCTATTTTGTTATCACTTGTGTTGTCTTTCCCTTTTCTTTATTTTTTTTTTATTTTTATTATGACCGAGAGATATATTTGTCCAAAGAGAAGCAGTGTTATTTATTGTGAGGTGAAATGCTATCATGTAAAGTGTGAGTCTTCTGCAAGCTGTAAATTGCATTCCCTGAGCTGTATAAATGCTTATCAATGTCAAATCTGTATCACAGATGTTTATTTCACACATACCTGCATGTTAGCTTGTGAGTTTATTTATTGGAAAAAAAATGGAAATGCATAGGAAAAAAATGTCACTCTTTAATGTACATGTATATTTCTGGTTTCGTTTACAGTTTAGTGTAACTGACCAAAGGGATTTTCTTGAACGTTCTTCAATGTTTTGTGATATGGTGTAGCAGGATAACATTGAAAATGAGCCGTTTCTCATATAGGAAACCCCTGATGATTAACTTGTACAAAATGCTATCTGTCATCAACAGCAACAGTGCTGCGATAGAACAGAAATTAGCAGTGGGTGATACTTGTTTGAGAAAACTGTGCCATGCAACTTTTTGTCTTGTTTTTGCCAATATTCTGCTCTATATTGCTCTTGCAGAGCTAAAGAAAAGGTCATAAAGAGGACTCTTTTTCGCTGTTTTCACTCTGTTGTCAAAATGCATTTTTATTTTCAGACATCTCAAGATAAAAACAAAATTCAGTTATAAATATATAGTTTTGTATTTTTATGTAAATGTCATATGTATATACAAAGTTTGATGTATTTGTACAGATATTAAGAGTGAAATCAATAAAAAAAATACATATCAATTGGTCAGTGGTATGGATTTTTTAAAGGATTGAGTTCTGCCATTGATAAAATAACATGTACCCATCGATTTATTACTCTCAATATTTTGTATGAAATTGTTATTGTAGTGTCTTGAGTTTGACTCAAAAAAGATTTGTTCTATATCTGATCTATAGCCAGAAAATACACAATTCAGCTAGTAGGGAAATCATTTGAAACTGAATCCTGCCAATGTTCCCATAAGGACAAAACTTTCCGATTTAAACTGGTTCTCACGCATGACCATGACCACCATACAAGATGATAAAGCAGAAATGACTCTGCATTTAGGCTAAAATGCTCTAGTCTGACCTCACATGATCCCACAATTCACATCATATCCTGACAAACTCCAAACATTGTTCTTTCAGAGGACTGTTGTCTTGCAGTTTGTGCCACTCTTCCCTAAAGGCCAGTGTTATGCAGAGCTTCTCAAAATCATCTTGTGCTCAAGTAGCTCCTTCACAATGATCTGTGTGGTCTCTCTCACAAGTCTCCTTTCTGTTTGCATAGAAGAACTTCTCTGGAAGTTGCACTTTTCTTGAATTTTCAGTCACTCACCAATTACTTCTTTTACATGCACGCCGTTATAAGGCTTTGGTGTATGATTCCAGATAACGTAGATTTGTAATGTGATGTAAAATGAACATGGTTTGAGTAGTAACGGTTACTGTGCAAATGTGCTAGAAGAGACGATCACTGCTTTTTCAATTGAACATCAATTGGAACAGACAGGTGTTTTCCTCATCTCGGCTCATCCCTGGAGGAGCATGAGAGTAAACATATCTAGCTGCATTCAGTCTTTGAAGCTTGACATTTACCTCATCTTGCCGTTTCAGAAACATTAACACTAAACTGTCTTCAGGAGGATTTGAAGGGTGGAAAAAACAAACCACCTGACAATAATTATTTTCTGAGGAAACGGAGATGACATTTCAAAGCACACAGCTAGAACAAACAACAGCTTCAATACTAATAAGTGCTAAATACTACCATGGATATTGTGTCATTACAATGATTCGTGACATAATCTCCAGACTTGGTAAAGGAAGCACAATAAAAAAAAAACAGATGTTGTAAAGAAAGTTTATTAGATACATAGAGTATATTATTTTTTACAGGTCTGTTAAAGATAACACAGACAGGCAGAGATGGGACTTCTACTTGGCCGACCTTCTGGTCCTTTTGTCCCAGGAAAAGTTTGCTCCATATGACTTCACTCTCGGCTTCGGGACCCTCTTTTCTGTTATATCATAACTCCAACCTGTAAAAATAAACAGGCGCAGAGCAGGCTCAGCCAAGTATATCTTACAGGCTGGATTTGGGATACGTCCACTGCTGCTGATGTGCAGTGTAAACACCAGGCCGAAGAAGACAGGGTGAGGATAAATGCAAATCTTTATGCCACAAACACAAACACATTTCCTTTTCAAAGCTAAGCATCCTCTCTCTCAAGAGACATTTTTGGATGCGATTCTAATAGGAAGATTGTCGTGTTTAAAAAATATGGTCACGATAGTGGAAAAACTTTAAATGGATTACCGTTCTTCTCTGCGAAAGCGATAGCCTCCTCCTTAGTGCTGAAAGCAAGCACCATGTTGGAGAGGGGGTCTCCCCTGGATTGGGAATAAAAAATTATTCACACAATGGATTTTATCCAGCAATTCGAAAAGCACATTTATCATAATGACGCCCACTCACGAGGAGGCCCAGCCCATCAGTTGGTTCTCCCAGCGCTCTCTGGTGTCAAAATCCATCTTCCACTTTTGGGTGTTTTTGATGCCGGACTGCATGGCATTGCGGGCGGGCACAAAGATACGGACTTTGCGCGTCTTGATATGCTCCTCAGGAACGCCAGTCAAAGCCGTAATGTCCTAACAAAATGAAAGAGATAAGAGAACATTTTCATATGGGTACAATCAATATGACTACTTAAGGCAAAGCTGTTCATCAAATCCTAAGAGTTAAAGGGGTGCTTCACTGCTGGCAAAATGGGCTTTCAATAAAACTTGGCTGCCTATACAGACTAGAGAAAACAGAGAAAAGCTGTTGTCTTTACTTTTGCCAAATAGGTAGAAACACATCAACACCCATAATGCACTGGGCGTGTTGCTGTCCAAGGCCACTCCCAACAGTGTGCTATGGATACCACCTTGCTTTAATGGGAAATGCTTCTTCGCAAACTTTTTGTTGTAATGGTGTCGCCTTGTGGTTCCCGGGTGCAAGAATTTAAAGAGTAAACATTTAGCGGGAGTGAGTTATTTTCTTTTTCCAGTGAAGTATCCACCAGTAGGCAGTGACTAAAAGCTGCAAAGAATCGTAAACATGGAGAGAATGCCGCAACGGAAATCTGAAAAACCTCCAAAAACATTTCAAACTGGATTACCACGAACACAAATGGAGTGGAAAAACTGCAAGAAACTACTGTACTGTCAGTTTGGGATTGGACGCTGTCTGAGAGGAGGCTTTCTGTGCGCACGCTTTGGTGTGTCAGCGCCAGTACCGCAATGAGTCATTTTCTGCAGCTTATTGCGCTCAACTCCAAAATCAAGCAAGTTACGCTAAGTAACAGTAAGTGCAGCCTATACTCTGCTATATGCGTCGACCTAAAAATGACTTTTCACAACATTTTGAAGTAGCCTATTACAATCATTCAGATACAGCAAGCCATTACGATATGCTTATCGCGATATGTACATTTGCGATATTAGGATATATCGTGCAGCCCTAATGCTGTTTAAAGACTAGACATAGTATGACTATGATACAATTTTCAGTGTTTTTTACTCTTACAATAGCCTAACTGTTCTGTTGATAACAGATAATCTGTTATAATCTGTAGACTTCACGAAAGCCCTGAAACTGTCAAAAGACTTCTGCTGACAATTTAACATGAATTTCTCAGTCCAGGTAACACTGAGAAAGAGTAACATTGTTAATGTAAACTACGGACACTGTGACAATACAAAGCAGGTTGAAAATCGGCAAAGTTACACTTTAATGTGTGGATTGCCAAAAACAAGATTCACATTTGCGCTCTCATAAAAAAGGCATAAAAAGAAGCTTTGCGGTTCTCACATATTTGTACTATTCCCCAAAGGGCATAAAAGGCCAAATACTTCCTTTTTTGAATGCAGACGTGCACTTGTCTAGACAAGATAATTTCTCACACTCTCAAAATGCATCGAGACAGTCTATTGTGATCTTCACAGCAGGTCTCCAGTAAGAGGTCAGAATCCTGGGCTTTCAGGTGTGAAAGCGAAAAAGAACACTGCAAACTTGAATTAAATAGTACATTAAACCTGAAGGTTTCGATTTCAGCAGGTGAAACATTCAGGGCAGTTACAAAGGTAACAATCTGATTGCAGAGTTTTACCCAAATCAATTTAAGCTGGATCGTCTTAAAACACACCAATATTAGCGCTAGGTTAAATGAATAAATGATTTCCAGGGTAATTTTTTACAATTTCTATAATTATTGTAGGCAAGCAGGGCGGGTCACTTGCGACACGGAGGAGCTCCGGAAGGATAAAAGCAGGAGTAACGAGAGTGAAGGACGAGAGAGGACCAGGCCTGGACTATTTATGTTGTGTTTTATTATGTTTATATGGGGCAGTCGTCTGTGAGGGGCTGCCGCTTTACTTTCATTTTGTTATTTTGTTTATTTTAGAATTAAAAGTTACGTTGAACATTCGCCAGTTCCCGCCTCCTTCCCTGAACCTTTACCATTGCTACAACTACCTTATTAAACGTTTGAATGTGAATTATGCACTTTTGCAAAAACTCCTTTTATAATCACTGAAGAGGTCTATACTGCAAAATGAATCTCTTGCATCTTTTCTGCACTTTGTTGTTTATGATGAGCAAATTAGCCAGAATGCAGATTTAGATTTCAGTCAGTGAGTGTTCACAGCCGCGCACTGAACAACTCCGGCATTCTCCGGAGTTGTCAAGCAAACAATTCAGTCAAACGTACAAAGTACAACTACCTCAGGGGGGACTAAATGCTGCTAGGTAAACTGTAATTTGCACTGCTGTCTGTTTAAAATAAATGAAAAGAAACCTAGCATTGGGGATTTGTTGCCTTTTCCTGTTGTACCAAACTCCATGAAACCAAAACTGAGGTACGTACCAAACTGTGACTTCTGTGTACCGTTACACCCCTAATGGTTTTATATGGATAATGTTTTTAAAACACTTACTCATGTGCAATTGCGAGTTGGTGTTGATACAGTTTCTTATGCAATGACGTCAGGCAATCATGACAGTGGCCGTTTATGGAAAAGCCTTAAAGGAGCCACTCCTACGGGTTATTTCAGACAGATGGGCAGAATGAGGGTTGCAAACAATTGTTTTTCCACACATAATAATAATATATAGTCTATCTATCTATCTATCTATCTATCTATCTATCTATCTATCTATCTATCTATCTATCTATCTATCTATCTATCATCTATCTATCTATCTATCTATCTATCTATCTATCTATCTATCTATCTATCTATCTATCTATCTATCTATCTGTGTGTGTTTGTTTTTCTAGCAAAAAGCTTTATTAACATAGGTGAACCCCAAGGAACATATTAAAATAAAAATGTCATGACCCCTTTAACAGTGCTCATGTTTTATTGTATAAAAAGAATAAGAGAGGACTGTTACAAGAAGGTGATCTGAAAGATGTGTGTACAGTAGCATGCTGCATGGTCCTAGACTCTAGTGTGGTGCTGCTGAGCTAAAGGAGTCTGCAGAAAGGCAAAGAGAGTTCAATTCCTTTGGGAATTAGCGACCAGCAATGGGAAGTCGGCAACAACACACAGACAAACCTCCCAGCAAGCAGCCACCCAAGGTTGTGAATCCTACGAGCAGCTCTCTTTTCAATGCAGGAACTTCACACATTTCAATGGCTATTACAACTTCAAAGAATCAAATTTTCATCATTGTCTATCATCTGCCACTTGATTCATATAAAGGAGGTTCTTTAGCATGAACTGTGAACAAAAGGCCTCCAAACACTGACTTACACAAAGTCTTCACGTGACACTCCAGCAGGCTGGGAACAAAATACAGTACCATACGCTCCATTCAATTTACAGGATAATTTGAGTGAAAGGGGGAAAAGATGTTTGGCTTTATAATGAACAAATCTTAAAAACTGTCAAAGATGACTTAAACCACTATCTCAGAACCACACCAGTAACTTAATGACAACCAATATTTGGCAAAATGTCAGAACTTTCCATGATGTGGATATCCAAACCTTAGGATCAGATTCAGTTAGCTTGAAAGTTTAAATGGCAAGCTCCTCAACATGATAATTAATGTTTCTGTTAGAAATGTTTAGCGCAAGGGACAGAGAAGAAGGGGTCTCGTTCAAAGACACTGCTGAGCAGAATGACAATTAGTCTAAACAGACATTCAAGGCTTAAATTCAATGTCTGTGCTTAAACCACAATATATATTTCTGGTTAAGATAAATAATATCACAATTAAATAATATTTAATTATACTATTAGTTATTCCATATACCCTACCTTCAGACCGAATAATATCTTAAATATTTTCTAAAAAAAAATTTCTATTGTCCTGCAAAAAAAAAAAAAACAAATGGGAAAAAAAATTGTCTAGACTTAGTCTTGCCTGCATACATTAAGGACAACAAAAACTACGAGGGTGATCTAAGCAACAGACGAATGCACAAAGGCGCATAGACAAAGCAAGCGACTGTGCTTTAAATATGGTGCTTCAAGGGGGAAAGAAAAATTAGGCCAGAGAGAGGGACCACAAAAGGAAAACACTGCACTTTTCTCCTTGCATGTACAGGAAGCAAAATGAGAACTATGAAGTTTGACACTATTCAATGAGCCCTTCAATACCTGTATGTGCAGACAGAATGCCAGGCTTAAGAGAGAGGGAGAAAAGACTGGCAAAGTCTCCGTCACGTGAAAGCGTGTCTATATTTCTGACACCTCTGGCTCCTCTGTGAATAAAGAGCATGAGAGCCTTTTCAGAGCGGCAGACTGTGGGGCCGACTGCTTGAATGAGCCCTGCGTGCAGCTTGGTAGAGCCAAGTGTGGCCGACAAAACCTATACCGAAGTGTAAACAAGAAAGAATTTGGTTTACGAACAGAACTACAAGCAAAAAAAAAAAAAATTCTCTTGAGGTACCACTTTTGAATTCTAAAGTGATTTGAAAGCAAATGTGATAACCACAAATTCATAAAATTGACATTTTTAAACTTTACCAGTACCTTCGGAAGAGGTTTCTTGACTTTTACTTGATCACTCTGATATTCAGAATATGAAAAACAAACATTCGACAGCAGATTCATACACTGATGGCATCTGTTGGCTGTTTCTGACATACTTGGACTCCAAGTTATGTACATGTGTGGCCTACTGGCATGTTTTAAGCTCAGACCGACAATAATATATACAATTGTGGATAAAAAAGGTATTGGAGGGTTACAGGTGGAACCTCTCAAGGACTTCTGATGGCTGTAGTGTCCGTATATCTATATAAATCAAGTTCACATTTAGTTGTTTTTAATAATACTCCTCCATCCCTGTTCCAGCACAATCCCTTCAAAATCGTTCTGGTCAAATTTGCATAGTGATTATTAATAAAAGAAAAAAAAAACAAAAAAAAACATCAATCTGCTAAGAGATATCCAAAACAAAAATGACTTGGTAAGACATTATAGGTTGGTGTGTCCACATACAGAAATGTACTTTCTGGTTAAAAACCAATTTGTGACCAATGACGGATGATCCACATGATAAACAGAGACAGACCAGTAACATAAACATGTGAATTCACTCTCCAAATGAGAACGAGAGATCTGCACATCTTTGCGGATCAGCAGACATTACAAGGTTTCTTTAGTGCTTAGAAAGATCTTCCTCCTGGCCAGGCATTTATAACCTAAAAATCTTGTTAAGGGTCTTTTCAATCTTTTTTATGAGGGCTGAAGGAGTGGATTAAGATAATTTGTCATGTTTCAATTATGTTTGGTGCCAATACACTTCAACTTCATGAAAATACTCGGAATACACAGAAAGTGTTTAAATGTGGACTTGTCTTCAATGTTTTATGGGCATCCACCTTATTGTGTAATGCATAAGCAACATGATGTTCTTCAATTGTAACACTATATGCCCTATGAACAAATGTGTTTCTCATTTAATCTAATAGTTTGAAGGAAGCAATTTGCTAAAATGATTTAGATACTAGTCAACAAGCAAAACATCCAATGAAGATAAAATAAAAACAAGATGCCTGTGGCATTGAAAACATTTTTAAAATCACCTTTTTCTACACTGGGTAGCCTTGTCTTTAATGCCATTACTGATTCAGCAATTTTCAATTTGTGAACAATGTTCCTCTGAATCTGTTAATTTTAAGGACTTAGCAAGTTAATGAGTTGGGACTCATGAGTTAATGTTCTGAAATAGTTTGTCCGATTGTGAGGTAACAACTTGACTATAATCACCACTTTTGGTTATTACAGGCTTTAAACGAGCCAACAACCACTGATGGTGACAATGGATAGGTGACCAGATCCCATCAGTACTTGCCACAATTTGTTGGGTGACAAAAACAGTTGCTACTTATAAATAATATTGATTATTAATTAATAAATTAAAACATTTCAAACATGTTTTGATAACGAAACTTGTCAAAGAAGTTTGATACGATGATAAAAATAAAATCACTCAAGAATTGCAAAAAAATATTTTTACAATGAACCATTATTATTGTCCATCCTTATATTAAATTATGAAGTTTAAATAAAAACATTACTATACCTTCAGATGTTTAAGATCCCTCTTCATAAAAAGGATATATATCAGAACTGTAAATTCTGATTGGATTTCACTAATAAATTATATTACTTGGAAGAACTGTTCATTGTTATTACTAATATATTTGATAATTTATTAAATATAAAAACAAGGAAGTCTAACATGATCTCTTACACATTGTAAAATCATTGTTGCGTACAACCTCTCATATTCTTCTTAAATTCCCACATAGATCACAAAATATAGAAATACTTATAACTGTTTTGCTTAGAACTGTTTTCCAGTATTGATGCCCGTTTTGTTTGTTTTTTTACAAAAGATGAGAAAAGTAACTTTTAGAAATGTAACAGTGTTCAGCATAAAAGGGATTATGAAACTTATATAGTACAAAACAAGAACATTGATTTTGCCTCTTGACCCTTCCTATTTTCTAATTGTCATATTATATTAATAATAATAATAATAATAATAATCAAAATATATAGATTAAGCAGCAGATATGGCCTGTTGAGGCATCTGTGCCTTTGTTCATGGACATGCGACTGGTGAGGGTTTGTGGTTTTTAGCAATAGTTTGCACCTTTACACTTTACTGAGAAAAGAAGGTCAGGGGAAAATCTGTAGATGGAAAATCTCCATTTAAGTGCCTTTTGTGCAGTGCAAGTGTGTTTGTTTTTTTTCTACTTGTTATTTTGCACTTTTTGTTAGCAAAGGTTTATTTATTCAACATTATTATTATTATTTGACACTTTAATTCCAGTATCGAAATATTCTTAAGAGCTAAGTTCATTGTCATTTGAATTTGTTTAGGCCTACTTGCATTTTTATGCAGTTATATTATGAATATAATGTTCAGTGGCATAAAATGGTCTTGAAATGACAATGATATTGCATATCGCAATTATTTCTGGAACAATATATCGCCCAACAAAAAAGTAGTTATTGTGACTGGCCTAATGGCAATTACAATTAATAAAAGATGTATATATATATATATGAGTAAGACAACCCAATTATAATTATTACTAAAGGCCAAACAACTACATTAACATTCATATTTTTAGACTATGAGCAGTCGAAAAAAAATGTGTTGACCCTTTTGGAAGATCACAGGGTGATGAAAAAGAAGTGAGGAACACAGTGTGCACTACAGCCGGTGCAAGTGTCCTTCCTCTGCCACACAAAGGTGCTGTTGGGCACTTTAAAGGTTACTTTAAGTGTTAAGCAAATGAAATACCATTTAGTGGCTAATACACAAAGCCTCTTGTCAGATCCTCTTTAAAGAGCCATATCCTTTAACCTACTTGCCGGCCTTGGGTTTTTTTTTCTTCGGACAAGCACCTGGTATGAGGGGACAACTAGACAAAACAGACACTTGAGATGAACACTGAAGGGAAAGAGGGGGAAGGGGGAGGAGGACAGAATCACGTCTGGATCTTGAATTCTGTCTACCTTGGAGCCTCTAACAACGATACACGCTTGACAGCTATTTTAACAAGTCCATTCAATTTACGGCTCCTGCTAAACAAAATGCCTCATGCTTGCAATTAGGCATAATTTCACTGCTGTTTGCATTTATTTTCGTATGCAGAATGGTTTGCAAAAACATTTCAATATACATGCAAATACATGCACTTTCAGTAAATGACTGTGTGTAATTTCTACACCACTAGCAGCAGATAGCAAATAAATGACATAACATGAACACTACTATCCCGTCTGCCATTGGCCGCCAAACAGACTCCATCCGAAACTCACACCATTGGTTGAGCCACTGTTGGTGTGTTGGGCTGATCAAGATGTTCAAACAAACAATGCAGTGTTTCACAGCACCACAGAACCATATTGATTATGCTTTTAGGGAAATACAAATGGCTTACTTATAATGGTCTTTTTCATATTAAACAGAATCGGCATGAATGAGAATTACACGTCAGCATTATTAAAAAAAAAAAAAAAAAAAAGGAGTATATAAAGATATAAAGGAGTTTCACAAGCAGCTTAGATCCTCATGCACAGTTCATTCAGAAAGCTCTGGTTATATGAGCTCTTGCACGGCTCAGACATTCCTTGTGAAGCTCTCTGTCACTGGCCAGCCATGCAGGCTTTCTCGTGGCCCAGCATGCTTAATCAAACTGTAATTACTAACAAAAGCAAGTCAGTGCAGGCACCAGAGGGTGAAAGTGCCCAGACTCCGCCACAATCACGCAGGACCTTAATTACCGTCATTTGCAATGCCACACATTTGACTGCACTGCAAAGTGGCACATTTGCAAGCACTTTCACTAGAGCTCAAGATTTTTTATATTTCCCCATATTTTCAAAATTAGATGTTCAGAAATTGTAGACTGAAATATCATTCATAAACACCAGAGCTTGATTTTGTAAAATATAATTCTCTCTTTATTTATTTTACCTTTTGATATCATCCGATAAATCTCTATCTAGACTAAATGGAATATAAAATATAAATGACAATAATATAAAATATTTCCCAATTAATCAGACTATAAATTATTTCATCCAAGTTTATCAATCAACCAACAATATGATCAATTATATTTTTCATATTTTCATCTACTGCTGATTTTAGTCAAGTATGATGAATGTAGTTACTCGAACACACTCTTAAAAATCCATTTTGTGATCACATGATGCACATTCAAATTTGATTTGAGATAAAAACTGAACAAAAGCACTTTTTGGTTAAAAAAAATAAATAAATCTGTCTGTGCTGAATTTGATGCTCTTTGTGATGCATTCTCCCTAGTCCCTTCCACATCAATCCTGGTCAACATGTCTCCACGTTTCGGTGTTAAATTACAGGGTAAGCCATGAAAATTAGAGATCCAATTGTCTTGTAGAATTTATTTCAGGTCAAATACAAAAACACCCAAAATATATTCTTCAAGACATTCTGAGATGACCTCAGATCACTGAGGACCTGCACGTCATCTTCACAGTGCAGTTCTTCAGAAACGAATTCCTAAATTGTACCCTTTGAAAAGATGCTTTCAATTCAGACAATACTGTAGTCATATGCTTTCCATATGATCTATAGACATGCCATAAATACACACAAGTTAAAAAGAATGGGCTGTCCATACAGTACTTCCATAATGGAAAAATGTTATTGTTTCTTTTCTTCCTCCTGCAATCTTTTGTAAGAGTTACATTACCACTACTGCAAATTGTATGATGCCATTTACAGCAAATATGAATAAGGAGGCTCTCTAAAATGTCTTGAATAAGACAGGTAGTCCACACCACAACCAAATATCCCGCTCAATGGGCACAGCTCGCCTGAAAACAACAATGAAAGCTCTGTGGCCAATTATAAAAGGACAGCCGCCGTCTTCCTGTGAGTGCTACTGTCGGACTGTTTTCCCCCTTTCTCTTTCAATCCCCTCTTTTTGGGGGCCCTTTTGCAGCTTTACTTTAGAGTGGCCCCTACTATTAAACAAGAGCCCTCAACCAGGCGGGGTGTACTTGCCCGCTCACAATCAGAGATAGTCTGAGAGTCCACCCAAACACCCCACTCTGCCAAACCTGTCCCACACATTCAAGCCAGCAGAGTGTCTGAAGTCTCATAGGTAAACAGGGTCATTATTGTTTCACAAGGACATGAAAAAAAAAAAAAAAAAAGATTAGAAATCTCCATTTCAGTATAGATGGATTTTATGAGAGGATGTTTTCCCCCGTCTAATGCACAATAGCATTTATTAAAAAATATATATTATTAATAGAAAATTATCTACATATATCGTGATCTAAATATTTGTGTAAAATTTACATATAAAACATATAAATTAAAATACAGGAAATATTTACACACCAGAATACTTTTGTCTTTTTGATCCGTATAATTTCCAACTATTTTTTTTTTATTTTAAAGATTATTTTTTATAAGTGTTAAAGAATTTGAACTTTTACAGAATTACAAAAGCAAATAAGAATTGTGACCCAGTACAATCCAAAACCAAACAGTAAAAAAAAAAAAAAACAACAGCCAACGTTCATACCAGTTTCTCATCCACAGTGATGAGCTGGGATCCCCGTCCCTGCTGTTCTGCAAGCCTCCATCCTGACGTGCTTATTGACCTGCAAAACAGGAAGATGAATTTAAAAAATAATAGAGATAACAAGCAGACACATACACAAAAAAACTGTACTTAGGTATGAACAACAGCACAGTGCAATGTTTTGAAGGAGGAGGATGTGTGTCGAGGGACAGGAGAAAGGAAGGCACACATCTCTCGCCTCGGCCCCCATTAATTCTGCCTGCTGAGTTTCTGGCAGGCTACTATAAGCCAGTCAGCAACAAACAGCCATTGGTGTAGTCCTGCCAGTCTGCAGTCACAGCCTTTGAAACTGAACAGTAGCTGGTCTGTCACGATTCACAAACAATAATTTGTGACGAGCAACAAAATCGCTTACTGATCTCTCTCATTTCGAATAAGTAAACGATACACAGCCGACAGGTGAGGAAACATAAAGCTGCTTTTACATTAGGACAAGATTCGAATTACTGACTTTTTGACAGGAGGCCACAGTCCAATACTTCAATGGATCTTATTCATCAAACACCATAAGAGTACATTTTTGCATTAATCATTCAGAAATATGTTCCTATGAAAACTGGTGCAATAAATTGAATGCAACGATTTATTTAAGAACAGTTTCACAAATAATTTAAACAGAAATTAGCTCTGCTTATGTTTCGCGAATAAGGCCCAATGTGTCATGCAACCAAATGTGATGTTTATAACCTACATTATGAACATTAGCCAAAAAAAAAATAATAATAATGAAAAAAATGAAAATCAACTAATAATATGTGTGTGCATTTTAAAGTAAACACATGACCAAAAAAAAAAAAAAAACTGAATTGCACAAACAAATGCGTTTTGGCCTTTGCCACATTTTTTTGATCAACAGAAAATCAAGTGTAGGGGGCCAGAGTAATAATATGGAATTCATAGACAATTTGAAAAGTTTTTGGGGCAGACCTGACCTGTTGAAAAGTGATGGTATTCATTCCTCCTGGGATGGTGCTGCTCTTCTCTCTAGTAATATGGCACCTAGTCTTAGAGCTCAAACATGAATTGGGGCTCAGGTCAGGAAGCAGACAGACTGGCTAAACCGACCGTCTGCTAGCTGTCTCACGTCACTGAGGTCAGATAAATCCCATCACATAGAGACTCTTTCACCTAGATATCATCATATAGAGACTGTGTCTGTTCCCCAAATTAGGACATACAAAAAACCCATTTAAGGGTAAAAATTTAATTGATGTTCAACAAATATAAAACAGATATAATACGGATGAACAACTGATAAAGCTTGGGTTGCTGAATATTCAATCCCTTACTTCAAAAGCACTTATTGTAAATTATATGATTACAGATTATAACCTAGATGTGCTGTGTTTGACAGAAACCTGACTAAAATCAGACGATTACATGACTTTATGAGAGAACATGAGTCCACCCCCCAAGATTACTGTTATAAACATGAACCTCGTCTGAAAGGCAAAGGGGGAGGTGTTGATGTAATTTATAGTAATATCTTCAGAATTACTGAGACGTATTGTTTTAAATATAATTCTTTTGAAGTGTCGGTGCTTAATGTAAAAATATATAGTGTAAATGATAAATAACGTTTGAGATTTGTGCTGGCTACTGTATACAGGCCACCAGGGCACCATACAGACTTTAACAAAGAATTGGCTGATAGTTAGTACTGGCTGTAGATAAAGTCCTAATTGTTGGTGATTTTAATATACATGTATAACGAAAAGATGCATTGGGATTGGCATTTAAAGACATTCTGAACTCTATTGGAGTTAGACAACACGTGTCAGGACCTACTCAATGTCGTAATCATACTCTAGATCTAATATTATCACATGGAATCAATGTTGATGCCGTTGACATGAGAGTGTCATGAAACCGCAATATCAGCATAGACAGTATATCAGTCAGCTTGCTAGCTAAGTTTGAAAACCCCGCGATCTAGTGTGTTGTTGTTTGAGGGGCGTGCGCGTGCATCACTGAATAGTGGGAGGGAGTGTGAGGTTAGGGGGCACGTTGTGTGCGTGCGTGCGTTGTGTGTGTGTGTGTGAGAGAGGGAGTGAGACTGCTGCCTGCTGAACACTGGGTCGCAGGAAGAAGGATCTGAAGTGCCGGTGTTTCGGCAACAAAAACCCGCCGAACTGATCCGAAACCAGCCCAATTTTTATCCACCCGCCCAAACCCATTTTTGCCCGCAAAATAGATTGCCCAACCGCCCAAACCCTGCATGGAATCAATGTTGATGCCGTTGAAATTCTACAGCAGAGCGATGACATCTCAGATCATAATCTAGTCTCGTATACTTCATTTAGCCAAGGCTGCAAAGTCGACTCTGTGTTACAAATATGTTAGACCTATCACTTCTGCCACTAAAGATTGCTTTATTAATTATATCCCTGATCAGTTTAATCTCCTCAGCATCGCATAACTCTCTCTTTTCCAGCAACTTAGACAGTTTCTCTTTTACACTTAAAGAAGATTAAACAAAATAGTCCCACGCCGTGGTACAACGAGCACACTCAGGCCCTTGAGAGAGCAGCCAGAAAAATGGAGCGCAACTGGAAGAAAACAAAACTAGAGTTTTTTCGCATTTCGTGGAGAGAGAGCACAATTGCGTACAGAGAGGCCTTAAAAGCTGCTAAATCTGCTTATTTTTCAACCCTATTAGGAGAAAATAAACAAAACCCTAGGTATTTATTTGAAACAGTGGCTAAACTAACGAAAAATAATCTTCAACCCCAGATGTTTTCAAGCAGCACAGCAGTAATGACTTTATAAACTTCTTTACTTATAAGATTGATAATATCAAGGAGAAAATTATAACTATGCAACCGTCTACTACAGTATCGCATCAGGCAGTGCATTGTAGTCTCCTTGAGGAAAAATTTGATTCATTCATTGCTACAGGAGAGGAAGAATTTTCTAAACTCGTTAAATCATCTAAATCGACAACGTGCATGTTAGACCCTATACCGACTAAGCTACTGAAAGAGATGCTTCCAGAGGTCATAGATCCTCTTCTTATCATTAATTCATCTTTGTCAATAGGGTACGTACCAACCAGGGTGTAAAACCGCATTTTTCCATCTTAAAAATATATCTAAATTACGTCATATGCTCTCATTGACAAATGCGGAACAATTAGTTTGTGCATTCATGACATCAAGGCTAGATTATTGTAATGCTATTATGGGTGGTTGCCCTGCACACTTAATAAACAAACTACAGCTGGTCCAAAATGCAGTAGCTTGAGTTCTTACCAGAACCAGGAAGTATGACCATATTAGCCCAGTTCTGTCAACACTGCATTGGCTCCCTATTAAACATCGTATACATTTTAAAATATTGCTGATTACTTACAAAGCACTAAATGGTTTAGCTCCGCAGTACTTGAGCGAGCTCTTAACGCATTATAGTCCTTCACGTCTATTGCGATCTCAAAATTCTGGCCAGTTAAAGCTAGGGTAGGTAATCCTGTTCAGAAACACTTTTTTTTATACTGGGTGAAATGGTCCTTCCATCCTGAGAGTAGTCAATACATTATGTGTTCAGAAAAAGGAATGAAAACAATCAGACCTCTGTAGCAGCTGCAGGACAGTAAAAACTCTGACCAATCACTGCCACTCGGTCCGAGTGTAAAGAACCAATCAGATGCCTTCAGAGCCAGGAGGAGTGTCTTAGCAGTGTCAATCAAGTTCGCATACGCGCTGATCGCCCCTCTCTTGCACAGCGCGTACCGTCATTCAAAATCAAGATTGCCGGTGTGCCGAGCAGCTGTGCTAATGGCGGACAAACAACCAAAACTACCAATTTCTTGAGTGGAACCTGCTCATACAACAAAGACAGGTAAACGGAAAAAGACCGATGACGATAAACAAGCCCGTCGGAGCCCATTGACTCAGTGTTAAAACTCTAGCCGCATAACATACAGATAAAATGTCACGCACTGTGCAAAGCAACAATTGAAACCTGCTAATTCACTGGCTTGTCATGTTGCTAAAATAATGTACTAGCAAACCTTATTTAGCATTACATATCGCTAGAATAATTATTTACATAGCCTACTGCAACGTTAGTTACCGTTATATTATCTTACTAGCTATTTATAACTCATAGAAAGAGTGCAACGTTATAAAGTTACATTACATGTATTGCATAATACGTAATGATTTGAGGACCAAGTTTGTAGTCAAAGTATGGGCAGGCCAGTCAATGTAAAGCATTTCGTCCCTACCAGTGAATGTGCCATAACTGTTTATCCGTCGTCATCGGTGACCCTGCATGTTTACTAGCCTGCGCGTTCACGGCAGGCTCCGCTGTGGGGGGAACTTTACATAACAAAATACATGTTTAACAGCTAGTACGCCTAACGTTATATGTTATGAATCTTACACGAAATTCATCTTCATCACAGTGCAACTAATGGAAATGGAAAAACGTGTATCAATGCAACCTGTTTTTAGCTTTGCCTTATAGTTATAACTAGCTCGTTAGCGAATCAAAAAATATATATTTTAAACTTTACCAATATCGATATCATAGCTTGATAGTGAGTAGGCTACTAAAATACATCTTATTTGTTTATATTCATAATGATAAAGTTAGATTTTTTTATTACATGTGATTCTGACATGATGCTACATGCACTGCGCTCCTTCCTCTCCGCTTGTCTCAGGTAAATAATGCGTCTTCCAGCTCAGCTGTCGGAGTCGCGCGTTCATGTGTTTTGGGGGCGTGGCTTTGGAAGGACCCCAGAAGGGAGAGGGTGGACTGAATGTAAATAATGAGCTGTCTTTAAAACAGTCGTTAGAGGTCTACATACACTCGATTTTTATACTTTCTTTTTCAGAATACTTACATTTTAATTATGTATTGATATATACATAAAGTTTAAATAAATTTGAAAAATAAGTTTTTTTAGACCATTCTTACCTACCCCAGCTTTAATATCTAGAATATCAAAATCGACTGCTGGCGGTAGATCCTTCTCCTATTTAGCACCAAAACTTTGGAACAATCTTCCTAACATTGTCCGGCAAGCAGACCCAGTCTGTCAGTTCAAATCTAGACTAAAAACACATGTCTTTGACCTGGCATACACATAAAACATTATAGACTTCTATAATTCAATGTTAGGCTGCAAAGATTAGGTCAGCCGGAACCGGGAACACTTCCCATAAATCCTGATGTACTCGTTACATCATAAGAAGAATGGCGTCTGCGCTAATATTAGTCTCTCTCTCCCGAGGTTTACCACAGTCCGCCGGATCCAGGCCGTAGATCTGATGAAGGACCTGCGCTTGGACACGACGACAACGCAGTCCTGAAGTGTCAACTAGTCTCTCCCCTGTGAAGGCCTCCTTCCCTTCACCTCTCAACAGATAAAACATTGTTGGGATAATTCCGGTCCATGTGGCTACGCGGAAGCGATAACAATTTTATGTTATAAATTTTAAGGCCAGACAAGTAGTTTGTTGAGGGTTGGTTTGTAAAGAAGGACTACACACCTGCGCACATACTGTATATATTCAAACACGCATACCTATAGACTAAACACATAATACACATGTGCACGCCATCAGCGTTCTCACAGGTTCGCGTTATTAAAGTTTGAGCAGAAAGAACTTAAGGGTTTTCTGTTAGAACGGTGTTGGGTTAGCGGCCCCAAAATTAATAACTAATGATCGTTGCGACGGAAGTGAATCAATCAAAACTAACTTTAGCTGGACAATAACTTTATTCTGGAGCTGCTGTAAAGAATCTCTGTTACTTTAATTACTTATTATCACTGTAAAGCTGCTTTAAAACAATCTATATTGTTAAAAGTGCTATATTATATATTGGCACCCTTTTATTCAATAATTTTTGAAACCTTCTTTTTTCCAAGGTTACAGCTCTGAGTCTTCTCCTATAATGCCTGATGAGTTTGGAGAACACCTGACAAGAGATCAGAGACCATTCCTCCATACAGAATCTTTCCAGATCCTTCAGATTCCCATTCATTTTCTATAAGGTTCAGGTCAGGGAACTGGGACAGGGCAGAAGCTTCATTTTGTGCTCAGTGACACATTTTTTGTGTTGATTTTGATGTTTGTTTTGGATTGTTGTCCTGATGGAATTTTAGACCTAGATTTTTTTTTATCTGTTGATATTTGGTAGAGTCCATGATGCCATGTATCTGAACATGATGTCCAGGACCTCCAGCAAAAAAAATGTGATCCACATCAGAACTATATTCTTTGGTTTTACTCATTGTGATGGATGATTACGGGAATTTGGCCTTTGTGTTTCCTCATATTTACACTCATGTGAAACAAGAAGCCATAGCTACACAATTTCATTTTCCTAGTCACCCATAATAAAAAATGTATATAATGAGAATATAATTCAGAGATATTTTACTCATAAAATTCTAGGGGTGCCAATAATTGTGGCCAACATGTTTTGGAGAAAAAACATTTATTTCATAATGTGATCAAAAGGATAGGCCTAAACAATGCAGATTTATTTTTATAGCCATCTTTGATCATATATACAAGAGGTGCCAATAATTCTGACCACAACTATATTTTGGACATCCAAGAAGACCAAGTCCTTTCTATTTGAATGGGGGAATCCTGAAATCTCAAAAACTCCTGGATAAACTCACAATTAAATAACATAGGCCTATTTCAAAACAGCAACAAAATCTGACATGAACTGTCCCATAAATGTTGTTTCTTATGCTCAAATAGCATTAAAATAGCTTTAGGACGGGGCAGGCCGGGGACGTATTCAGCCATATAGCGCACTGCAGTTTCTCCCATTCATAAGTAAAAAGAGTGAACAATCTTTGTATATCTATATAGTCTTTGGTCAAACCCTCACATCAAATTCGAATGGCAGCTCAATTAAGTTAGCTGGAGCACTCAGCAACCACAGGGTCAACAATTTAACAGAATTACAAATCCTCTAAAAATCCTCAGATCATATTTATTTATGAAAAAGATCAGCAAAACATATGTGCTTGGATTTCATTTTCTAGTATGTTGTTCATTCAGAACCTAAATCTCCAAATCGAAAGAAATGTAGTCGTATGTAACATCCTATAGGATCAGCACTGTGCCTACTGTGTCTTGATCTGATATTCAGCGGACGGAAGAGACAATCAGCATGAATGAAACAGAAGTTGTCATAATCTTTTCTTTGTAAATATGTGATAAATGTATGATGGGACTTGATTCTGTCCATGGGGAACTGATTGGAGGGAGGTTTGCCATTGCTGTGATGTCATGTGAGTGACAGGTTGCCCCGCCCTCACGCCAGTAAACATGTCATCAGAGAAGAGATGTCCTTACAAGAGGGAGGGGAAATTATTACGATTAAAGATATAGATAAATAATGATGTGCGCAAATAATAAATAGGCCTACTGCTCTATTCCATAAAAAAAAAAAAAAAAACCTGAATATTCATTTCATGTTGACTTTAAGATGAGAAAAATCTTGACTAAATTAAAGTTTTAGCTTTATTGTAATAATTCTAATGACATGTGTTAAAGTATATCGGACTGAGTAAATCAATACTAGAGGATAGCAGCACAATTTCCGACATAATCTGTCAGATGGATACAACAATGTGATGTGAGAATTATCTTGCAAATTCCAGAACTTCGGTAACAGATAAAGAAACATCTGTATTGTCATATTCCAAAGATGAACTGTTTTCACTGTTTTCATAGTATAATAGATGTTATATAGATGTTAACGTTACTTAACAACCTTCACACTAACAGTCAGCTACACATGACAGTCACACTTACATCTGACAATAATAATCAATAAACCAGCATAGATGAATTAGAACAATACTATATATCAGTAACTTAGTATTTGCCAGTTTCATTCCTACATGTTACAAATGAAGCACAGCTCAGGTTATAGCCTATTGATTAGTTGACTATCATAAAAAGTTGTTACTCGTGTAACGTGTTAAGAACAAAGGAGGGACGATACAATCTATTACGATACCACAAAGGCTGTGCGTCAAACAGCCATCTTTTAAAACTAAAGAATTAACAGATGACACTCTGACTGTTAGTTAGCTAACCGGCTAACACTGTAACTCAAAACAGATAAACAAACCGACCGAGCGTTATTTCTTCCCATCTAAATATATAAATGCAAACTAATTATTTGAATTGCTGGTTATTACCTGGCAGGATTCACAAATGTTTTTGTGACTGAGTTCAGAGAGATAATTCGGCTTAGACCAAAGAGTGACATTGAAGACGCCATGTTGATGATCTGACCGCTGTACGGCAACACACAGCGTCCAAACCAAGCGATGCGTATTTCTTCTCTTCATGTAGTGAGAGTAGAGACTTTAGAGGGGGGAAAGTTTCTGAAATTCTTTGTGATGTTCATCTTAAAATTATAACACCTCTGGAAATGTCTGTTACTGATACAGAGCAAATGACAAATTGAGCTAATAACTTTATAAATCAAAACACCTGATTTTGATTTCACACTCTTTTATGTGCATGGTTGCATAATTTTCCCTATAGTTTTGGCACATGTTAGAAAGGTTACTCTAATTACCTAATGCATCAAATGAATCATAATTTGTACAAATGGGTGCCAACTTGCACAAAAAGTACAATTTGTCCATAACTTCATAGCAGTGTTAATAATTGCATGTTTATCACAGGTGATGATTTTTCAGTTAACATGGCAACTGTAATCATATGATAGGGTTTTGCCTATCATATTATATTGCCTATAATTAATAACCTATAATTTGCCTATAATTAATAACATTAAAATGGTGCTGCTGAAAACATGCGACTTTTATTTGATTAAAAAGTCTCCTTATGCTTTTTGGGAAAATTTGAAGCATGCGATATACAACGCATGCATAAAACATAAATAGCTTTCACATGTTTTCATTGTTAAGTTTAATTTGACTCCTTATTTGTTGCTTAAGTTTGAAAGATATTTAGCTTATCCAAACAATAGGAAAAAAAGAGCTCTTATAGAAGAAAAACAGAAGCAAGCATCCATGGCATGTCCCTTCATTTGAGTTCAGGTCTCTTCAAAGGCTCTTTCTAGATGGGTCGATTTCCTCCTCAGTTCTCAGGACTGGACTAAAGCAAGACAGCCCTCTCTTGGGACTTCAGGCATGCCACAGCATAACACACTCATTTTCTGCTATTTATCAGTTCCTGGATCCTTCTTTTACTTTTGCATTTCCCCATTCATTGCCGTTAGGTTGTATATGTGTCGCCTGTAAAGGGACCAGGAATCTTCTCTAAGGATGAGATGAAAGTTCCTATTGATCATTGAAAGAACTGAGAGGTCCAAGGACCACACTTCAGTGCCGGAATCTCCATTTTGCTTTAATGAGGCCCATTCATTCATCTACACTTTACCACAGAGTGAAGTGAGTGTGGCAGTCCTGTCTTGGACATAAACACGTTCATTTCCATTTTGAAATGTGAAATCAGCAAGGATGATGCCAAAATGCCAATTTAAGTTGTAAAATGATGTGAATGTTCACCTTATCTGCAAATATAAATGGCATTTAGATGTATTTTTATGTTTTTTTTTTTTTTTATGTCTAAATGTCAAAACTGTGTATAGCTTACTTTATAATATTTATACATTATAAGCCAACCTGAGCCGATAAATGAATAAACACAAGTGGTAAGTAACACATTGTCTCTCAAAGAGTTAATCTATGGGAAAGCAAAAGGAGAAAAACAGAGTGGCTTTACTTTTCTCTATTTCCCTCCCTCTCTCCCTCCCTCTCTCTCCTGTCCCGTTTGAAGGAGATGCGAGCTGGCAGCACAGGAGAAGCTTGAAGATTAATGGTGTAAAGGGGGGCTCTGACAGCCTTTCCGCTGGTTGCAGTTCTCCTGGGTGGCCCGATTGGTCTTGGATGTCACTTTTGCTACTTAATCTTGTGTATGTGAAACAGCCTGACATGCCTGAAGAACTCAGTCTGTCCACGTCTGTATAGACATCAACCTGTGAGACAGTAACTAAGGTACCTTTCATAGGATGTCCACAACTCTAATTTTAAGAGCCAACAAAGTTCTTAGAATCTTTTTGATAGGATTCAAAACAGCATTTATTTGATCAAAAATACAACCGTATTATTGTGAAATATTATTACAATTTAAAATGGTTTTCTAGAATAATACATTTTCAAATGTTATTTATTCCTGATGGCAAAGCTGAATTTTCAGCATCATTACTCACTCCAGCCTTCAGTGTCACATACAGTTGTGCTGTATTTTCGTTTGTGGAAACAGTGATATATATTTTTCAGAATTTTTGATGAATATGAAGTTCAAAAGAAAAGCATTCATTTAAAATATATTACTTTATATGACCTTCAGTTTGGGGTCAATTTAACATATTCATTTATTTATTTTTAAATCTCACTGACTCCAAACTTTGGATCAATTTAATGTATCCTTGCTGAATGAACACATATTCATTATTATTATTATTTTTTTTTATCTCACTGATCCCAAGCCTTTGAATGGTATGGTATATGTAAAAACTAAAGCACAGCTTGTTACCCAGTTGTGTTATGGTGAGAAGGGATTCCCAGACAGATTACTGATCTGAGAAACTCAGTTCTCTAGAGAATAGTCTGCCAGCCTGTCGTACTGTGGCTGCAGGGTAAATCCTAAAAAAAACAACTAGGATTGCCATAAAACGGTATCCTTGTGTAGGGATATATTACTCAATATAGTCTGATACATTTGATGCTGTAATCAGTACTTGTGGGAAAAGTATAGTCTATACTTTTTAGTATCAGTGATATTCTGTTTAATTGGGCTAAACGTTGAACATTATAGCCGTCTTTCTATTTCAGCAAGAGTTGAGGAAATCACTTTCGATGAGAAATGGGAATAAATGTTTCTGCTGTTAATTAGACATCTTTTCCCGTGCCTTCAATTAGTATTTTAGACATCAGCAGAGTGGATGTGAACTGGTTTCTTGTGTGACCTTTGTGACTTTTAACCCTAATCCTCTCCCCCTTAAAACCCACTTTCTGTCTATCACCCTGAGCGTTTTCTCATTATCTATCCCCTCGCTCGCCTTCAGAGCGACAGTAAAGCTTCACTGTATTTTGCCTCTCTTCTCTTATCCTACTTTTAATCTCCTCACACCTGCTGTGGCTCCTTCAGCCAGCATTTGAAAACATGTTTTGAGAAAGTCCACTTCCTGTCCACTGAGGCGTCATTGCAAAATCGCGACTTGTTGTTCACCTGATGAACTCTAAACAACGTCATAGTCTCGGTTTAATTTGTAAAGCCCAGATGTCCTGCATCCTGGGAAACTGTGTGTTTACTAGTTTGTGATGACGAAGAAGTTGCTCTTTCTTTTAAACCCCAGTTTCGTGTATTTCTGAGCTGTAAGCTGCCCACATAGTATCGTAAGTGAAGCTGTGGCCTGGTGTAAATTGTTTGGACAAAATGAAATAATCCACCTACAGCGCTTGGAGCACAGCCCTAGAGGAAATCAAATAGAGTAATCAAATATTTACAAGACAAAAACGATTCATTGAGTGTCCCATGGTATGATTCACATTCGGTGCTTCTTTGAATGGGGATTATTTGTCTCTTCAAAGGAATCCATGTCACCGGAGGTCTCATGCCATGGTAAATGTTTCCATATGGGATGACATTTGGCTTTAGCAATTAAGTAATTAGTGAGAAATAATTACTTGAACACACATTATAGGAATATAAATAAACTGCTTGGTGTGTAAATAAAAGTCTGTAGTGAGTGTACAGAGGAAAGCATTGAATTTTACTGAATTTTGTTTACTGAAACAAACACCATATCGTTCAAATGTTTTTGAAAGAAGTCTTTTATGCTCACCAAGGCTGCATTAATTTGATCAAAAATATAGTAAAAACTGTAATATTGTGGAATATTATTAAAATTTAAAATAACTTTTTTATTTTAATACATTTTATTATTATTATGAATGTTGAAAAGTTCTGCTCTGTAATATTAAACTATGATATATATACATATATTACATTTTCTGTCATATTTGAACAAATTAATGTGTCATTGATGAATAAAATAAATAATTTCTTACTGACTCCATTTTTTTTAATGGTAGTGAATATAAGGTACAAAATAGACCCCAAAGGTTTTTTTTTTTTTTGCAACATATAGTCGGTGAAAGAAGGTACTCAACATTCAGGAAAAGTTGACTGCCAACTTTAGAAGTTTAGAATTTTTTTTTTTTCAATGGGGTATTACAATTTTTGCAAGCTTATTACCAAAATATCTAAATATTGTTTAAAAACATTTGAACATTGTGTGTGATTTTGTGAATTGTATTTAGTACACATTAAATCAATTAAATAAATAAAAAAAGGAAGTTAAATAGAAATTATATATATACACATATATAATAATAATTACAATGCTTGTCTTCCCAGACATAATGAAGAAAGGATCCAATAATCTTATTTATTGGGTATCACAATTTTAAGAAATGTTATAACACTTCAAATTATTTTAATTGTTAGATACAGACGAAAGGGTTCATCTAAGGTGGGATATACAGTATTACTTAATTCATACTGAATATATATAAAAGGTTAAAAAAAAGGGACACTAAAGTGTATTCATGGAATGTACCATATAGATATCTAAAAACCTCAAAGACTTGCTCAAAAATTATGACATGCTTATCTTCTTTAGGACTCCATGATCTGTTACATGAACTATTAAGTCTGGACGTCTAAATCTTCCTCTCAGTATATCTGAAGGGGGAGTTAGTCCAAAGTGAGGTCAGTTGGATAACCTGGATTGTCTTTTCCATTCATGCAAGGAACACAATGGCTGCAATGACCACCACTCGATGACCTTTTCAACAGACCTCATGCCCTCGTTTGATTGACATTTTTCTTTGACAGCAGGGGGCGGAGACAGCTTTTGGTGGGCAATGGGGAGGGCAGATTCTCCTGGGTAAATCCTCATCCACATCTTTTCCTTTGGACAACAAAGAGTGTGATGTTTTTGTCTGAAATAAGGAGCCAGATCCCTTGTGTTTTGATGAGTGGGCCACCTGGGACACACATCTCCATCATCGCGCCAAAAGATGAGAGAGAAAATAAGATGAGATGAGAGGAGGACGGAGGAGAAAGAAATCCTCCAAAGGAGCACAAACAGAAGCTTGAATGACAAGCTCAATGGAGACTGTTCAGCCAAGTGACCAAACCTCTTGTCTGTGTCATTAGATTGTCTGTTGCAAATGAACCAAAAAGAGCAGCTCACAGACACTCCAGTGACACAAGCAAGTGAAGTTATCTTTCGAACTCCTGCTCAGAGTAATCTGCATTGGTTCTAACAAAACATGGCGGTAGAAGGATCAGAATTTTCTGTCATCATAACTAGCCCACTTACTTCATCTTTTCTTTTTTTTTTCTTCCTCAGTTTTAGTCATTTTTAAACTAACTGTAAACAATGACCAGACATTTCAAGTGTCTGAAATGATGGCTTTTCAGTAAAGATTTGAAACTGCACATGACTCTGTCATGAAATAAGATTCAAAGCTGAGAAGTGTCCATGATAAAGGAAAAACATTTATGATAAACTTTTATATGATTTTGAAAAACTTTTATAGCATTTTCAAGAAATGTTTGAATTTAATCACAAGAATGTCATGTGATGTAACCCATCAAGTCAGTTAAGATAACAACATGTTTTCTTTACACCTTGAAAACGTGTACACATCTTAATCTTTATTATCTAAAATACAAAAAACTACTGTAAAATGATTATTATTATGTATACACATCTTAATCTTTGGTTTCTAAAAAATAAATGAATAAAGAAATGAAGGTAAAAATTCAAAGTAAAATGATTATTTTAACAAATATCATGAATTATTCATTTATTTTTGAGATGGTGAGATGGTTTTTCATTCCATGTACGAATAGAATTTTTTTATTAGTTAAATAGCACAAAACCTTCACCCTTAGTGGTCCACAAATAAATAAAGTCATATGGGATTAGAACAAACTGGAGGATGCACAGCATGATTTACATTTTAGTGTGAACTAATCCTTTAATATTTGGCTCTTATCTGGGTTTCCCACTGCAGCTGATATCACTGATAGCTCACACATGTTGTTTGCTTTAGTGAGAAGGTGTGTGGTGGCATGCTGAGAACCCTGACATGCATAGAAAAACACCTTTAAATGAACCCTGGCCATATGTAAATTTCCTCCTCTCTTCAAAACACAAATACGGGAACACAAACAAGATCTCGCTAGCTGGCTTTTGTTCCGAGTCCCGTTGTCAAGACCGACTCAGGGTGGGAGAGACTACTGTGTTTATTTTTAATCCTGGGGCTTTGAGTAAAGTCACCGGTGGCACTGTATCCCGGTCATGCACAAGACATGGGAGATCGGCCCCCTGACTGGGGACAAGCTGAAACTGTTCAAAAAGAAAAACCCTTCACAGTGTGGCACGGCACTGGATCATGAGGACCAGACGGATGTCAAGGGAACATCTGTTGCATTTCCACAGGGGCAAGCCCCTTCAACAGGTTGTGAAAGCTTGAGATTACTCGGCTGTTTAGACTGAGGGAGAGCAAAACATTCGCCGGTTGAGAAAACACCAACGAACATGCTTTGTTTTCCTTGTAAACAAAAAGGTTCCTCGACGAGTCACGCATTACCATTTCTGACTGAGAGGACTTAAATGATGAGGCAAGCAAACACAACTGGGAAAAGACTTTTAAGAGGAGGGCAAGCAAATGCATTTCCCCTCCTTCTCAAAAGTCATTCTAACAAAGATCACCACGCTCTGTTCCAAGTCTTTGTCAGTTGCTGGTGAATTCCTGCTAAGGAACTAAAAATAATCTCTGTCTAGACACAGCAAGTGTGAAACTGAGCCAAGCGAGAAAAATGATATGCAAATAGAGTTAAGACTGGTATTATAAAAGACATCCCATGTGGGAGGGTTTTAAGAGCGCTCGGTGGGATAAAAAGCAAGAGTGCAGCCAAAAACAAAACAAAACAAAAACAAAAAAGCTGGGATGTGTTTCTCTCAGTACCTGCAAGGTGTCACGGTATGTATCTAATTACATTATTGACATTCAGATAGTGTCGCACGAAGCATAGGAATGAGGCATTTAATAAGTTCCTGGCCTTAGGGCCTGTGCAATCTGTCTGTGGGCCTTTTCTTCGGAGAGACAAGCCAATTCTAACAGGCCAAACTGGTTTTCTGCAGCGTATCTGCTTTGAGGGTGGGCTCCATTAGCGTGACCAAAGGGAAGCAGAGCGCCCAGAGAAAGAAGGGGCAAAGGGCTTTCTCTGAGAGCGGATAGACAAGAGCAGCAGACTAGAGAAGAGCGTCAGCCGCAGACAGAGGAAGAGCAGATCAAAGAATCGCAGGGGCAACCTGCGTGACAGACATTGTATCAAAGCAACGTGTATAGTTTGAAAAGAGAGGGAGAAAAAAATGAACCTGGCTGGATCAGGAACCCTGTCTGAGAAACGTTAACTTCCCTTATTTTATCTACATCAGACCACGAGCGCATGAAATTTGTGTTCGAGACAGAGATTAGATGGGGAAGCAATGATAAGATGGACAGTTTGATTATTTTACTGGGTTGCTTTGATTTTGCTATTGAGAAGCCAATGGCTAAAAAATAACCAGCAGCATATCAGATGTATTTTACACTTAAATGCCCTTGTCAGTAATAATAAATAATTCCAAATAATTTGATATTTATAGTAATGAAGACAACACTCAGATTCAAATGTGAGATGGTGATCATTTAAAATAAGGTTAACATGAATGTCATAGCTAAAATAAACTAACATCAAACCATTTTTACAAGTTTACAGCATTTAATAAATATAAATTGTTTATAATAATTCGATATTTAATAAAAATGTTAATTTCAACAATACATTTTTAACATATATTATTGACAAACATAAAATTAACAATAGTATCTATTTAACCAAACATTAACCTTGATTAATAAATGCTCTAAAAACGGTTCATACCTTATAGATTAACTAATGTTAATATATTTAACCTTAAAGTAAAGTGTTGCCGTGAGGATTGTAGGTTGAGGGTATACTATAAGGATCACGTGATATATCTAACTGGTACATGTGCTCAAATCGATTTAAAAGCAGTACAAATGGTTTACCCCAAAAATAAGACATCAAGTGGCAATTGGCGGGCAAAACATACACAGGTTAACACTCTAAATATACAGAAACACAGCATGTGTGAGTCCTAAACTACTTTTGAAACAAGTCTGGAGACAAAATGCACATCAGAGAGGTGCGCAGTCAGGAATCTAAATTTGTGGAGAGGAATTTGGATAATACCAGCAGGAAGCAGGGGGTGAGGCCGCAGAGCGTGGCTGGGCAAAGAGTGAGGTGGCAGACGGGGAGGAGTCTCCACAGATAGTTGGAGGGCTTAAGCCTGGCGGACAGGGACTTGTCAAATGCAGCTGTTGCGGACACTGATTGATAGAGTTTGTATTCCAGCTCAAACCAGTGCCAAGTAAATGGGTGTGTCGTATTTTCGAACAACAAAAAAGAACGTTGAACTCATTTTGTCTAGGAAGCCATTCTAACATTCTCTAAAAAGAAGAAAGAATAATTCAAGGGACACTAGATTTGATATAATAATAATAAAAAATACAATAATATAATATATAATATAATAAAGTATTTTTCATAAAGGTGCTGAATGAATGCTCGGATTTTGAGCCATTATAAGAAATATGGATTGGTCCATACATCATATTGTATGCATATATGTTATTTACATAAATTTCACACACACCACATGACAACCAACTAATAAACAACATATAGCTTATCATATAGCTTATTAGTTTTACAAATAATGGTGAAAATCTGATCTCTTGAAGGACTTTGGTTCACCTGCTACTAAATCAGCATATGTGTGGCCCTTGATCTAAGGGTGACAAATATGTCAGTCAGCCCATCAAAACATGTGGCTTTTTGCATCTATGTCTCCAGTGGGTTATAAAACAACGACGACGGAGAGGTCCAAAAAATTCCTTCTAGCAAGCAACACTTCAAACCCACTTTCCACTTTGAAGTTTGATTGAATCATATCCTGCTAGGTAGCACCTCCTTTTCTTCCAAAAGGCTGATGAGTTGACTGAAACTCTCCCTCACAGCCTCCATGTTGTTCATTGTGGTGCCTGCAAGAATCCATCGCTTCCCTCGGTTCATCGGCTGCAATTCAAAGTACTTCTGTATCTGAAAAATAAATAAATAAATATTTCATTATGACCGCTCTCTAAAAATAGCACCAAGAGAATTTTGGCTTGTCTTCCCAAAAATACCTAAAATGATTGTGTAGATTTGGTGAGAATCAAGCAGGCAATAACTCAAATTCAAACTGAAATGCTGTTTAAAAAATAACTGAAAATTGAAAGGAGATTTATTTGACTGTTTTTATGTTTGGGATACAAATTAATCCTCTTACCTAATTAGAACCCAGGAAGCAGATACCATTAAGGCTATATTATTATTACACAGTATCTCTGTTGTATCTTAAAGTATGCATGCACTTGTCTTGCAGGTGATCAGTATCCATATGATGTTATTTCTGTTTGGGGTTAATTTAACCCTAGCAAAAAACACTTTACAGAATAATTATAATGTGAAAATGCATTGCATTTAATCATGTTTTACATCAGAAGTCACAAGACCCCAAACATACAGGATGTAGTCAAATCCTTTATGGAGGATCTTTGAAGTGTGTTGTCAAGTCGAGATATTCAAGCTATTAAAATGGCCTTGTTTCTGAGACCTAATATAATATAAGGGGCATTTTACTATAACAATAAGACTTCTTTTCTCGAAACAAACCCTCTAATAATCTCTAAATAGTTAAAGGTAAAAAGGTAAAAAGCTTGGTATCTACTTATTAGGTCAAAACATTCCTCACAGAACAGCCGAAATGTGTTCATGTCCAGGAAGTGTAATATGAGGTTCATGTGCAGCAGGGAAACTATGCAGATTTGGTTAATATGTACTTGGTATATACAAAACTGATAGTAACAGCTGATTAAAAGGACCATATGTCAAATCTTTGTCCTCTGTCAAAACTTTCTTGATTATACTTTTATGTCAGCACTTCATTATAGCTCTAGCAGATCAGAACCATCTGTTAAATTTGATCAAGTCAAGGAATATCATACTTCTGCTCAAATGTCACAACAAGACTAACTCTGTAAGTCATAGCAAGGACATTTTTAGTTTTGCAGAAGTCATTTGTGATAATAAAAATCACATTTAATGTAGAAAAACATTTGATGTCCTTTTTACTTAACACAAAATCTATCAGGCTATTTAAGGCCACAAAAGTCTGGACTATTGATAGTGCTTAGGATATCAAAGTCCACCAAAGGGTGTACAGCTTTTTTGCATTTGCCTCCAAAACTCTGGAACAGCCTTTCTGATAATGCAAATTGAAAGGCGTCACCAGCTTTTTGCTCAGTTTAGAGTGACAAATCGTACCTGTGTACTTGGAGGTCAAAAGGCAACCTGCTACGCAAAATGCATACAGATTTGCAGGCCTGTACATTTTATTGTTATATGACATTATTTTGTTGCTACAGATGATCACAACTACTGGGAATTTTTTTCTGAACATTTAACTGTGGCTGGCTGCTCACTAGGGCATTGATTTAATCCTAAATTCCCGGCTTTGAAACAATATGTATTGTAAGAACAACTATACATTTAAACATGAACCAAATTGCATATGAGCAAAATGATAATTACACCGGGATTGTACTATCAATCCTGTATCCACAGAAAATTCACTAAAACACAGCAGTACAAAAAAAACAACAACAAAAAAAACCTACCGTTCAAAGTTTATGGTCTTTTAAAAAAAAAATCGGCATAGAAGTATTAAATAGATCAAAAGTGACAGTAAAGACATTTATAATGTTACAAAAGATTGCAGTTCTTTTTATTACTTTCTATTCATCAAAAAATTCTGAAAAAAAGATCACAGTTTTGATATTGAGCAGGACACCTGTTTTGAACATTGATAATAATAAGAAATGTTTCTTGAGCAGCAAATCAGCATATTTGAATGGTTTCTGAATGATCATGAGACACTGAAGATTGGAGTAATGATGCTGAAAATTCAGCTTTGTCATAAATTACATTTTAAAATGTTAAAATAGGAAACCGTTATTTTAAATTGTAATTATATTTCACAATGTTTCTGTTTTAAATAAATAAATGCAGCCTTGGTGAGCATAAGTAACTTTCACAAACATTTTACAAAATCTTACCGACCCTAAACTTCTGAATAGCAGTGTATATTTAAGTTAATTTTTTTTTCTGATTGAACATTTGAAATGAGATAACAATATAGGAGACGTGGTGAAACCATGATATCCATAGACATTGAGATACACCGAGATCATAATCTGTTATCAACCATCTACCTTCCTCAACACAAAAAAGATACAGCATCAGATGTCCCTAACCAAATGAGATAACCTGCAATGTTTTGGCAGATAAAAGCACAAGGAAATACAGTTAATGGGGACATAAAGTAAGACCTGAGGATAAGTTGCCACAACAAACAGATGCAACTACGTCTATCATTTCGCAATCTGCAAGCATGACGGACACTTGCTGCTAATCCATTCATAACAGACAGAAAGAAAAATCAAACAAAACTGTTCAGTGTGATGAGTCTTTTGTCCAAAGCACTGTAACTGAATTCTATTCGAAAAGAATCACAAATGTAGCACTTGGTTTTGCAATGCAGCGCAGGCGTCTAACTGTGTTGGGTTTTATTAGTGTCTGCTGTTTTCATGACAGCCTACTTCAGTGAGTCAGAAGATTGTGTCTCATCTTTCCTCCAGCAGAGTCTTTAGGGGGCACTGAGCTGTGCCTCGCTCATAGTGTAACAGGAGTTTAATGACAGATTAGGTCACTTCAGCCCAGCGCTCGACCGACCCAAACAGTGTTAACAAATCCGTCTTGGTAAAAGGAGCTGCCCCGGGCCTGCTGGCTTACCAGTCCGTCTGTCCGACTGCATGTCTGTCTATGGCAGGCCCCCTTCTGGTGAACACAAGGTTTGCACTGGATCTCTCAGGTCATTTAAACGGAGGAAACAAACACACAAGGATGTCTTTCTTTCTCATAAATAAATAATACTAAGCGTAAACTTTGACAGAACATAGAACAGTTTCCTTTAGCTGAGCTCACATTGGTTTGAAGTTGCGTGACAATGTGGACATGGTAAGCCTCGCGCCATGGTGGCAGATGGCTGTTGGGATGACCACTGGGTCATAGAGTCAAGCCTCCAGGAGAGAGCAGAGAGCAGCTTACAGCTTTGAAAAGTTGTCTACTGCCATTAAATTTCACTTAAAATCACAATAGGCGGAGCGGAGGAACAACAAGAGGAAAACAACATTGTACATTGTAATTGTACTATCCCGATAACCGTTTTTATCTGCCTGGACTATAAAAGTTAAATCTTAAAGCCATTTTTTTTTTTTTTTTCAACAAGTTGTCAAGCCAATATTCAAAGTTTGTTTGAATTGAATATCAGTTGATTATATTTGTACATTTTCCTTTGCACCAAACAGGATGTGGAACTGTATATTGGACGGTATACGATACATTACAATACTGAACATGCAAAAACTCGTTTTCGTGGGTACTTCAAAATACCGTGAGTAAATATTTATTAAGAATTACTTAGATTTTTAGAACTCTTTCCCCACCATTGACGAAAATGTACGTAATTTGTGAGAAAACGCTTTCCCACCATCAGGGGCGTAGCACCAAATGTTGGGCCCCGGTCACAGAACCAAGAGGTGGGCCCCTCACAACACCAATCAATATATCTTTGTGAGGCCCCCCCTTCGCCAAGGGCCCCTGTTACTCAGTTCCACTATTACCCCCTGTCTGACGCCCCTGCCCACCATTGCCGGATATGTCGATATGGGGCGCTATTATACATCTTCTGAAAGAGTACTGAATCTCTTGATCAAAACACAGGTGACAGTGTTGCCAGATTGGGTTTGGGCTTCCTTTGATCGGGTTGGAGCGGAGAAAAATGCATTGGGCCGGTGGACAAAAATTAGACAACTTTTTTCCCCTTCGCATTAAACAGTATATAAATCAAAACTACCTAAAGTTACTGAGAGAAGTGTCGACCCAGGACGAGGTATAGGACTGTGAAGCTTTGGGGGTGTTGATGCACTCGATCTACTCCATCTATGTTTTGATCACCGTTCTGAATCCGATCTGGATGTAATCTTTGACAAAAACTACATTTTCTCCCATTAGTTAACATAAACTGACAATGAAAAATACTTCTAAATCATGTATTAATCTTAGTTAATTGCAGCATTTAATAACATATTATTAAAGTCAAAGTAACTTTAGAAAACATGAACTAACATGCTGTATTTTTTTTAACAAGTTAACATAGAATAACTTCTGTAACAAATCTATTGCTCATTGTTAAAGTTAGTTAATGCATTAACTAACGTTAACTAATGAGACTTTATTGTAAAGCGTTACTTGTTCTTTATAATTTTTTTGCACTTAAATCTGTTCAAAATATTTATTCACTTTATACATTTTTTGTATTGCTTTATTGTATTTAAATGTTCAGTTCTTTTTGTAATAGGAAAAGAGTTACTAAACCTGTTATGACAACACTATTTTTGCAACTTATTTTAATATCATGATAATACCATACCGTGATAAAAGCTTCAGCAATTATCGCAACATGAAAATTCAATACTCTCACATGCCTACTGTACATTGCATTAATTTGTTTTTTTATTTATTGTAATATTGAAAGCAGAAAAATTAATGCATTTTATGTTCAGGCGTAGCAAATGGATAAACAGAACAAAGATCAACCTGTTCTTTTGATATAAAAAAAATGCTCCCTCAATTCAAATTCAGCAAATACATTTTTAATGACACTCAACGCTGTTACAAAGGCACCACACAATCACAATGAGACAGAGAGGGAGTGATATGAAAGAAAAATCAATCATTAAAAAAATTGTTTTAAAGCCAGCTGATACAACAAAATGCTAATTTGTCATGTGTCCAAGGGTGGTTGATAACTAAGACTGGCCCACACTTGACTGATAACTGCATAGGGGGCTGAGTGAACCCTGCTGCTTTTTGGCCTGCAGAGATTACTATTACATTTGATGCTTTCAAGAGAAGAGCAGCAAGAATCAGTGTCTTCACAGGTGTCACGTCTTTTTCTTCAGGAAACACAAATAGGGAATTGTCATTCTTTCAAAGAAAAACAATGACAAAACAAAAGAGCAAATGCACATTCATACAGTGTGTGCAAGAAGGCATAAATATTTTGCATCAACCATTTATGCAAGCTAGAATTTTCTGACCCGTCTATAGGATGAGATGACATAATCTGCGGTCATGTGAGGGGTTGTCTGAAGAGGGCCAGACATGGCATGAGCTGAATGGGGTGTCTAGCCTGCACAAATAGGCCAGTGGCCAGAAGCCAAACTGTAATTCCTCTTGTTGCTCTCTAGCCAAAGCGAGCTGCAATGGATTCAGTCCTTCTCTGGAGTTCTCACCATTATTTATGTTTTTCACAGTCAGCTGCAGATTTGAATGTCTTTTCATTTCCATTCTTGAGGTTGGGGCTTTACCAAGGCAATTCAGGTTACATGTCATTCTCTTGGGTGCCATGGATAAATTCCATGTGGGTTTGGAAACCACAAAACTCTCTGGTTACTTGCCCAAGCAAACAGCCACTAGACCATTTCATAGCACCAGTCAGAGTTAAATGAACATAAATGAGTTCATATGTTGAGCTGTGTTTGGATAGTGGTGTATTGTACTGTAGATCTGAATTATATGGCTGGGCTGCATAACTTCCAGAGGGAAATAAATATCTGTTAAACTCATGGTTTATTCGTTTGAAAAAGGAAAATGAATAATCAATATGTCAGAGTACGACTCAAAAAAAAAAAAAAAAAAAATGTTTTGAAAAATTTAACTGAATTCTCATGTTCAATTGCAATATTCATTAAGTTTGTGTTTAAATGAGCTCAAAAAAACAACTAAAGAACATCTTCAGGCCTTTACCTTGGGCATATAATTGTGTTCTCAGATATCAGAAAGCCAATTACTCTGTGTGACAAGTTTCTCCCTGAAGATATCAGTCAGCTGTGGAGAACACATTTGAAAGAAATGTCTAGATATCGCCAGATGCACTTACCATGAAATTGAGCTGGTCTCACTTGTTTTTTTTTTCAATGTCTAAAGAGCCTGCAGTTATGTGCTTGGCAAGGCACACAGCTTTCAAAGAGGCCCCATAAAATATCACTTACAGACAATATCTAATGCTTTGGACACATTTAAAAAGAAGCAAATACCTCGACTTGGAGGTGGGTCGCAGACTGGGAAGGTACAATCTTTTAAGAACAATTTTGAAACAGAGATCAACTTGGTCAATGGAATTATAAAAATGTACAGGTTCAAAGAGTTTCATTTCTTCAGTTTCCTCAGTCTAGCAACATGTGAAGCATGGTGAGGTGAACACGTAAAAACAAAATTTAAGCAAGAAGTGTATACAGTCCCCCCTTTCTACACTCTTCATTGTTTGTGGATGTAAGTAATATACTCTCCAATAACAACCTGCTTTCCTCTACATACATGCTTGATCAGGAGTGTTGCTATATGCTAAAACAGAAGTCAATTAGAATTTGGCATCTTTTTATCATCCTGCTCTTCTGTTGATTTTGGGGCTCACAATGAGTCAAATTGAGAGGAGCAATTCAAACATCCTGCTCTAAAATACTCCAAATGAACAGTGTCTTCAATATGAAATGTATTTTTGTTGCAGTGGAGAATATATACTGTACAGTACTGTTCAAAGGTTTGGGGTTGGTAAGATTTTTTTTAATGGTTTTGAAAGAAGTCTCACCAAGACTGCATTTATTTGATCAAAAATACAGTAAAACAGTAATATTGTTAAATATTATTACATTTAAAAATAACTTTGTCAAGCATGTTGTGGTAAGCAACACACAAAGAAAGCAATATCATTAAACCGTCTTAAATGAACAAATAAAACATGTAGGAGAAATATCTACATCAAACCACACATCAATCAAAGAAGATAACCGACTAATAACTGAACAAAATAGGGACTAAATATACACAGGGAACTAAAAAAGACAAAGGTGTGACTAATGAGTAAACAAAGAAACTAACTAGGGGATTAACAAGACTAAACTGAAAGGTAACAAGAAACAGTCATATGTGTGATCCTTCAAAAATCATTCTAATATGCTGATTTTTGGGAATGCCTCAGACGTGACAGGTGTCTGAAATCACTATCAAATCACGGCAATCCTATTGACCGGCAACAACCCATGACATCATCACTGTGCGACCCGGAAGTATAAAAGGGGCGCCTTGCAAACATGACATTCATCTTTTCGTCTTCAGGGACTGTTCTGTCTGTAAGCGCTTGAAAATCAGGTAATTATGAAATGCACTGTGAAGGCTGAGTGCTTTCAGAAGTGTGCAGACCCGTGCTCAAGATATTTGATGCCGGGTGTGTTCTGTCTGGGAAGGAAAAGCACGCACAGGCAGTTCACGATGGAGCTGTCTGTGCAAATTGTGAGCGTTTTTCTGTGAAAACGCTCCGCTATTGTCTGGCCCTCTTCTTGAGTCAAGAGGGTTCAGCGTCTGGACCTCGTGGTTCGGGTCACGCTTGTGCTGAGGCAATGTGGTTAGATGCCAGGATACTGTAGGCGCTGTGTAAACAGGTTATCTGACAACGAAGGCTGCGCTGTCAAGTAGTATGCCTCAGCATTCCTCTTTGACGAGCAGCCCCTAAAAGGGCTCTTCAGGCCAGCTTGCCTCAGGTGGTAGGCCTTAGTAGTTTGAGCAGTAGACTCACTGACGGGTAGTAGGCCTTAACAGGCCTCCTCGGAAGAGAGTCCCAACGTTGTGGGACATACATTAAAGCTGCAACCAGGTAGCCAGCCTCAGGAGGCCTCCTGTGGGTGGCCCCAATATTTGAGTTGGTGTAGTATGGTTCCCAACGGTGTTGTGTTCGTAGCAGAATAGACTTGCTATCAGCTAGTTGACCATACCATGCGAGTCCCCAGCAGTATGGGTAGTTGGCTGACAGCACTGGCGTGCCTCAGGCTGAGTAGGCATCTCTTTAGTTTTCGAGTGATGGGGTACACAGCCAGCAGATAGGGTGCTTGGCTGTTAAATTCACTGGCCAATCAGACATTTGGCTTCAGTGGGTCTCTCTGGAGGCGAGCCCCAATCATGATCAGCCAAATAAGATTTGCCACTGTATGGTTGGCAGTTTAAGCCTCCCAGAAGGCAAACCCCCAACAGCGTGGGTAATTTTTGCCAGCTAGTAAGACCATTGTCAGGCGGTTGGCCTTATCAGGCCACCATGAAGCAGTCCCCAACCTTACTGGTCCATGGCAGTCAGTTTCTTACCTAAGAAAACTTTAAGGCGGCCGGCCTTAACAGACTGCTCTGAGACTGAGCCCCAGGACTGGGCAGCTGGCCTTAGCAGGCCACTCTGGGACTGAAACCCGGAATCTGGGTTAATAGCAACCAGTTTTCTAGCTTGCTATCAGGTAGCAGGCCTCTCCAGGCCTCCCTGAAGGCGAATTCCCACATATGGGCAACTGGACAGCTAGCCTGACTGGCTATCAGGTAGTAGGCCTCACCAGGCCTCCCTGAAGGTAAGTTCCCAAGTATGGGCACTAGGTAGCCAGCCTACTGGTTATCAGGTAGTAGGCCTCCCTGTAAGTGGTTTCCCTGCGATGGCCTTAGCAGGCAGCTTCTGAAGGCAAGCTTGCGCCCTAGCATGATTAAAGTGTTCACTTTCTGCTACTAGTTTCCTCTCGGAATCTCTTTTTTAGCCTACAGCCTGGTTTGCCTACAAGGCAGGCCATGTGCTCCCCTCACTGAGGGTCACTATGAATACTCGGCCTCCTGAGTCTGGTCAGACGGTCGTAGGCCTCTGGTGAGGCCTCCTAGTTAGATCAGTCCTAGGCCTTTTCAGGCCTCCTCTGCACTTTGAAACACAAGCACTGGGTAGATCTGTGGATCGAGCAGAGAAACTCCCCTCGCTGGCAAGGGTTGTAAGCGCTATGCTGAGTCATGCTTTCCTGGATACCCCGTCTCTGAGATCCGGGCCGAGTGGTTCACTGTCAGCTTCGCAGTCCCTCAGTTGCATGCCTTATCTGAAGGCAAGTGTCCAGAGGCTCAGTCTTCGGACAGACAGGAAGTTGACCAGACTGAAATGTCCAATGTAAGTGACGCCAGGTCAGGCCTTCCTGGTGGCATTTCGGGTGAGTATGTTCCCCTGAATAGTGATTGGCTGGGGCTCCTTTGGGTTCCCTAGCCACATTCCCTAGAAGGGACACCATTCTAATTTGAAGCTGTGGTCCTAGGCCCTTGAGCAGGCCCAGGTAGGCCTTTCATTAAAGCGAGACACGGCAGACAAAAACATCGTTTTTTTTTTTCACTGGTCAATTTTGAGATTTTGGGATATTTGTCTTCAATAACATGTCTTCTTTCAGACTTGATGAAAAAAAGTCAGAAATACACATTTAGGTCTTTGTTTTACTACACGTTGTCTGTTTGCGTCTGTAGATTTCAAATAAATTCAACAAAAGTTGGCATTCTAAATCATCCCGCTGCTCCGCGATCGCTGCCTGCACCCTGACATCACATACACCGTTAGAAAGCTTTCTCTCTTCTGTACAATGCTGTCGGATCCAAATATGGTAATTTCCTTTTTATCAGCAACCAATCGTGAAAGTAAAAGGGGGGATTTAACTCTAAATGCGCAATCTCATTGGCCGTTTTCTCAAAATGAATTTTCTCTCATACTCCAAGTCCAAAATCTCCACTTCAGTAGCACCTATATACACCAAACTTTCTTGTACCTAGTTATATTATGAAGACATTTACAGAGGGATTTGTAAATATATTATTCCTAGCCTGATTTATATAACATTTTATTCCAAAAAACATGGCGAAAATCAATTTTTTAAGGCTATTGACAGTATATTCTGATTTACTGTCAGGTCACGAAAACACTGGATCCAATTGCGAATGAGAATAAGGTTTATTTAGAAACAACAAGAGAACAAGACAAGGCTGGCTGGAGTAGTCTCTGGTCGGCAGTTAGGTCCTTGGCAGCGCAGAGACTGCAGTGGGCTGATAATATCCTAGAAGACAGGAACCGCTAAAGGAAACAACGGCGAGAAGCAAAACTCGGGCAATAGTCCAATGCTCTGGCACTGAAGGCAGGATAGTCCGAATAGAACAGGAACTGGATGGAAAACTGCACAAAACGAGACATAGAGAACCAGTAACAATAATCTGACAATGAACATGACAAACACAAGACTACATATAGGATCCATAAACGAGACGCACCTACCGCAGATCTGATTGCTCGTCAGCACAGCTGACGCTGATAGACAATCAGACCAGAACAGTACACACAGAATGAACAGACAAACCTGCGAACTGTGACATTTACAGGATAACAAAAGTAGATATCCATAAATCCCTCTGTAATTTTTTTTCCCCATCTAATATGTGAACACAATGAAAAAATAATTTTGAACCTGGCTTTATCCAATACTCAGATTTCGTTTTTTTTTTTTTTTTTTAAATATGCAAATTAGTGCACATTTAATTAGATAATGCCTAATTTGCATATTTAAACATTAAATTACAGAAAACTTGTTATAATTTTTTTTCTCATCTTAATGTAGGTAATAAACTGGGAAAGTTTCATGGTGATATCTGCTAGTTAAAAATGTTACCCTATTCACCTGTAGTGTCTCGCCTTAAACAGAGTTTATGGAGGTTTTCCTGTGAAGCCTTTAGCTTGGGCTATGACCGAAGGGAATGCTGTCACTGACAGCCCAGTGTGACCTGAGGGTGAGTGGTTCTGGCATTTCATTTGAATTTAGCTGGTTCTGATAGTTGTCACTCCCCTTAGTATGGTGGCATTGGTATATTGTTCCCCAAAGCGTCAATCGACGCAGTGCGAGTTCCCTTTTGAAAGGGAACGTCTAGGTTACGACTGTAACCTATGTTCCCTGAGAACAGGGAACGAGACACTGCGTCCTTTTGCCTTGCCTCGGGGCCTGCCTACCAAACAGTCCCTTCAGACGATAAGGTGAATGTCATGTTAGCAAGGCGCTCCTTTTATACTTCTGGGTCGCACAGTGATGATGTCATGGGCTGTCGCCAGTCAATAGGATTGCCGTGATTTGATAGTGATTTCAGACAGCTGCCACACCTGAGGTGTTCCCCAAAGTGTCAATCAACGCAGTGTCTCGTTCCCTGTTCTCAGGGAACAGAGGTTACAGTTGTAACCTAGACGTTTTTCCAGGATTCTCTGAGAAAGTTCAAAATAAATATGATAAAAAAGCTTAAAATGTATTTTCTATAAAGTGTGGATTTGAGTAGTATGAATAGAATTTGTACATAGTACATCTGGGCAATGTCATGTGACCAGTGACTCTCGTCTATCACGATTCCTCTCCTGTGGCCTTGTGGGTAAAGTGTCTTTCAAATGCACACTTTAGAATCCTGGAGAATGGAGAAGGTCATCTGGGTATTTTTTGCTCTTTAAAACTCTTTCATTAATACTGCATATTTAGGTACACTACTCATTTGACATTCTATTTGAGGAAAGAAGGCATTTTCAGACAAGGGGAATTAATTGTTTCTGGGAGGTTAGTAAAAAAATGGGCTTGCACAGTAAAATATACGGTGTGCGCAACTGTTGAAGCGGTGAAGTGAGAGTCCCTATAAATTTGCATGGATGCTAAGGTAGGTCCCAAAATCCCAGTGAGGAGAGTGAGCTGCCCTAGCCAAGATCAATAAGCCCAATGCTTCACTGGAACACCGCCAAGGTCTTGCGGGGCAACAAATGAAGACTTTAAGCAGTGCTGTGCCGCACAGGCTAGAGATTTACTGTCTTGTGCCGCTCATATGGGAGAGCAGCTCCCCAAAAAAACGCAGCCTTGTGAAAGTTCAAAGCAGACCGATTCTCTCTTCACTCTTCTAAAAGCCAAGTGACCAGTGCCAGATCAGAGCTGTCCTCCAGAGGATCATAAATCCAGACGGCACAGGGACACTTACCGTGGTCCATTCCAAGGCTTCAGAACAATGCTATTGCACTTAAGGCCCAGGGACTGTGATAATGTACTTTCCATATAAGCAGCGACTACAAATGCATATAAAAGATGTCTCAGATATATTCCCATTTGGACAGAGAAGAGCTTGACCTTTCTTTATTTATTTTTACAATCCCTAATGTTTGTATTTATGCTTTTTTCCTTTATTTTCACTGGGATTGAATGATTACCAAAGCAACTGGGCTGTTGTTTTAGTGAACTACCAGATTTAACTTGCTCCAAAAATATATGGGAGACCACCATGATGTGGTAGGTAAAACGTATGAGTGCCATACTGTCCATAAAACAATACAATTCCAATAGAGGAATGTCATACACCCAGCGTTTTTGAGGAAGCACCAGTGACACTTCTGCACTGCCAAATCATATATAATGCCTTTTATGTACATTTTAAACTCCAGGTTCTGAGTGTCACATATTTTGGGGGACAATTGCACCTTATCTCAGTGTTTGGAAGCATGTTTTGTGGTGACCACGGTACTTCAGAAATCATTCTAATATGCTGATTTGCTGCTCAAGAAAGATTTCTTATTATCAGTGTTGCAAACAGTTGTGCTGCTAACTTTTGTGGAAACCGTGACGCATTTCAGGATTCAAGAACACCATTTATTGGAAATAGAACTGTCAATTTTAATCAATTTAATGCATCCTTGCTGAATAAATTTAATTAATTAAAATCTGGTATAAAAATAAAGTAATTAAAGTTTTTTTTTTTTATGTAAAAATAGGCTTTAGGGGTAGGTTTAGTGTAAGGGGAGAGAATATACAGTTTGTACAATATAAAAACCATTACGTCTATGTAATGTCCCCATTTAGATAGCTAGGTAAACATCGTTGCCTTGTATTGCCATCTGCAGTTTTAAATCCAAAATGTTGCTTAAATGATTAGTGCAGAACTGATGCAGGTGCTTGTGAAAAATATTACAAAAGATTAATTTGTCAGCCGTATATATATATATATTAGGGGTGTAACGATAGGCGTATTCGTATTGAACCGTTCGGTACGAGGCTCTCGGTTCGGTTTTCGGTACGCATTTTCAAACCGAACGGATCGTTGGACCATTTTTCCTGCCAACCAAAATGTTGTTATTTCAAATGCGGTTGCGCGTGGCAAGCGCGCCGGCGCGACCACAACATTGCCCAACAACAAATGGCAAACGTAATGCAAGCGGAACGAAACTGCTCGTTAATTATTGTGTGGTTGAAGGACCGTTTATCAGTTTGGACCAGTGCAGCGCGAGCCGATCGTGATCATGCGACACTGTTACTACACAGCTCTAATAAGAGATCTAGTAAAGAAAGCATTTGAATTCGCCACAGAAGTAATAACATTGCTGCGAGATGCATTCTCATTTCTCCGTTATTAACGGATCAAACAACGCGTGGAAACCTGGAAGAAACATTGTGCCATGAATGAACTATCCAGTGTCCACAGATCTGCAACATTCACCATGGATTTACTGTAGTAACACTAACTGCGACCATGGAAGTTTGGCAGGAATAGGCATAATGCCTTCAGTACATTACGTCGGTTTTATTTTGACATTATGAATACAAATGCTGCCCTCAAATGTTAAAGTGATAGTTCACTTTGAAATTAAATTTTGGTATGTTTTAGCTTACCTCAAGGGCACCCAAGATGTAGGTGTCTTTTTTTCTGCAGTAGTTTCAATTTTGATATTTTTAGGTCAAACCGTTCTTGTCTGTCAGTCATTTAATGCAGGTCTGTGGTCACTGTCTCAAAGAGCATGCACAGAGTCCAAATTAAAATATAGATATATATACACTAGAATAGATGCCGCCTTGCCTACGGCGACGTCTAGTGTATATATATCTATGCACCAGTCTTGCGTACACGTCACACACCAGGATGCGCGAGCGCCCTCAGATCACTTGGACGTGGCTGTGTACAAGAGTTAAAAAACGATATAAATACTGTTCGTTTTCTCACACAAACCGTCGTTTCGTGTCTTGGGCCATCAATGTGTTTTTACGATGGGGAATTGTTTAATTTGGACGATGGGGAATTGTTTTAATTTGGACTCTGTGCATGCTCTTTGAGACAGTGACCACAGACCTGCATTATAGGACTGACAGACAAGAACGGTTTGACCTAAAAATATCAAAATTGAAACTACTGCGGAAAAAAAGACACCTACATCTTGGATGCCCTTGAGGTAAGCTAAAACATACCAACATTTAATTTCAAAGTGAACTATCCCTTTAATCTGAACTAAAATAAACCTTTGTTTATAACTACTACAATATTACATTTCATTTTTTCCAAGGAGCTGTTTTGTTTTATATGCTCCTAAGAAGAGTCAATTATAGCTCTAGAATTGCTCAAAGTAAAAAAAATCATACTTTATGATGTTAGTTTTAATAATAAAAAAAATAATTTAAAAAAATTAAATCGAGGAAATTTCTCTGGCATTTCTTTCTTTTTGCTGTATCAAAAACGTACCGAACCCGTACCGAACCGAAACGTGACACAAGTGTATCATATCGAACCAAACCGTGAATTTTGTGACAATGACAATTAATAGGTAATTTGCATTGCCATTTAAGTGAAATTATTGATCTTAAATATACGAGCTTGATAAAAATTATTATTCTAGAAGAAAATTTCAGATGGCACTTAGAGGCTTTTGCATCTGAACTCTTCATATATATATATATATATATATATATATATATAAAATGTAAAACAGTTACTGTTGATTAAATACATGCAGCCTTCTCTCAGAGACTTCTTTCAAAAACATTAAACAACCTTACTGATCCAAACTTTTGACAGTAATGTATGTATTTTTTAAACATACATTTAAACATAAAAGACTATCATACATGTATACACACACACACACACACACACACACACACACACACACACACACACACACACACACACACACACACACACACACACACGTCTGGTTCACTATCTTTGCGGGGATTCTCCATAGACTTAATGGTTTTTATACTGTACAAACTGTATATTCTGTCCCCTTACACTAACCCGACCCCTAAACCTACCCATCACAGAACACTTTCTGCATTTTTACATTTTCAAAAAAATATAATTTAGTGTGTTTATTTACCCATTGCCCTCATGGGGACCGCTGGCTGGTCCCCACGATGGAGGTGATCTCAGGTTTTACTATCCTTGTGGGGACATTTGGTTCCCACAATGTAATATAAACCAAACGCACACACACACACACGTGCACGCACGAACGCACACACACACACACACACAAGCATAAATACCTACTTCAATATCTGCTCAAAAGTCTGAAGGGCACTTTGAATTCCCATGCAAATGCCACTTCCACTACATCCGTGCAACTAGCAGGGGCAGTTTATTACTTTTTAAATGATGGACATCCACATCTAGCGTCAGCCTGTGATCTGTTGTCACTCCAGCTAAACTGTTATAAAAGTGAAATAAGGCAGTGCAAACATGCTCTGTGTGTATAGTGGAAAACCCTCTTTTCCTGAATTAGTAAATAATTGGCAGGGTCAATGACTGGGTCTCAACCCCTGCGCTGACGGCAACCCCAGTACCATTTATGGGGAAGCAGAGGCTGTGACACTGCTTGTCTGGACTTAGTACAGATTTACAGTGACTCATTCATTACAAGCTGGGAAAATCACCCCAATAGCTAACATCTGCGCTGAGCGGTTTTAAATGGGAGAGCTGGCAGCCTCCTTAAGCCATCACATCCAGAATCCATCTGTGTGCACCCTCTCCAGACCAGCCCATCCCCAAACAGCCCCTCTCTACCTTGGCGGTTGGAGGAGGTCTGGGTGGTGGCACAGCAGACCACACAATAGGGCTCAGGGGGCCTGTGAAAGGAGATAAAACACCAACCACCCTCTCCTATTCCCTTCGCTGGCCCACCACTTTTTACTTTCCCAGCACTGACAGGTGAACCACAGGAGAGAAGCGCAACAGAGCATCTCTCAACACGCACAGCATGTAGAGAATCAAAGAGATCCTCTCAAGATGATTTAAAACACTCTGAGGTGAAGCCCCAACCCCTTTCCTGTACCTAGTGTCTTGGGACCTCAATCTGAAATCTGGGCTTGCATGCAGTCTTTTTCTCTCTCTGTATTTTTTTGTGCCCTTACCTCACTGTAGTCTTGTCAACAGCTTAAGCATAACAAAGTCAAGAATTGGGACGTGGGGAGGGGGATATGGGGTGACTGTTTTCAGTAAATTGAAAACATAGCGAGTGAGCCCATGGATATTTATGGAGCAGGGAATAAGAGTCCAAGAACAAAAGAATGTAATGAAGAATTGTTCTTGTTCTCAGTGGCTCAAATCATATCTGATGGGGTTCATATTTTATCATGTAGGACAGATATTACCACACAGTACAGAAGTATCACAACCTGTTCATATTGTTTTCCAGAATATATTAGTCTACTCTATGTCCCTAAACCAAATGTATAAATTTAAACTTGCATCTGCGCAGATTTCGTAAACAGAGTGTACATCATTTCTTTAAATTGTTATGTCTGTGCACCAGTCAAAAACACAGTGTCAGCATATACCAAGCTATTGAGACTGGTGGATTCACTAGAAGGTACGCAGTTCCGATAGATAGACAGACCAAGATATTACATATCACAAATGGACAAATAAAAACACAGCAGCAGACTGTGTGTCCCTGTAATTCCTGATTTAAGTTAAAACATGCTACTACCAGGGTTAGGTTTGCCCTCAAGTCATAAGAGTAAACTTAAAGGTACACTATCTAGCCTAACCTTTGGCCCTGTAGCAGTTAAAAAACAAAAACTGCATGCATTTTGCAGAAGGACATTGGGTAACACTTTATAATAAGGTTTCATTTGTTAACATTAGTTAATGTATTAACTAACATGAACTAACAATTTTTGCCTGCAGACTCCCCTCTGTTCTGCGGGGTTTTTTAAATGGGTGACGCCCCAGAGGTTGGAGATTTATCGTGCTCCTTGTCAACCTTTCTCGCTCGTTGTGACAACTAACCTAAGCCACTCCCACACAATACATGCATCAAAGTAGCCAGAGTATCTTCTCTCTATTTATGGACATGATATGCATGTGCATATGCATGCAATTTCCTGAGAAAACCATTCTGTCAGGTCTAAAATATAAACACTTATAATAGGCTTACCATAGTAAATTAGGGTAATACAAAACATGTTTTGGAAAGAGGACTGATGATGTATTTAAATTTAGTTAATTTTGAAAAAAAAAAAAAGGTTACATAGTGTACATTGTGTAGTGTAGTGTAGTGTAGTGTAAAGAGTTAAGAGTTGATTTAATTCATTAAATGTATCACTAACATCCTCTTTAGTCTTAGTCAGTCTTATCCAGCCATTTAGCATTACACAAAACAGCCATGGTGATGCCTTTTGAAACGGTAAACCATTCACACTCTCTCTCTCTCCCTCTCAAAAAAAAAAAAGCATTTGCATCTTAAACATCCCCATGCCCGAGCAGAAACAAATGCTTCTCTTAAGAATATAATTTGTCACTTTGGTTGCTCTTCAAACAGAAAAACACCAATAGAAAAAAAGATCTGGGATAGAGAAGCCAGATTCCCAGCGTTTTATCCCTATGACTCAGCACTGAATAGAGGGTCAGGTCAGATGTGAATGGGCTTTCGGAAGTCTTGCTCTAGCCTGTAGCAGCCAGTCTTCTGACCTCGCCTGCTGGCTAGACAATAGAGAGGCGTTGACCACAATGTGAGTCGGGCTTTTAAATACAGGCGCGACACTGAATAGAAATTGTTGACTGAATGGAGTTGCTTCCCGCCATGGTGAGGACCTTGAGGGGTCAAGGTTCATCCGTGTCCGGCAGAGACGTGTGGGAACAGCAAAGCAAGATGCCCACACAGCTTGCCCGGTACCCTCCACATTAAGACCTAACCCAGAGGTGTACTGACAAGCAACTAAATACCTGCAAAAATATAGCCTAGACTTAAGAGTAAATTTACACATCAGGAGGCGCATTACAGAAAGATCCTAACTTTAGAATTCTATCTTATCTGTTTGGTAACCATGGCAATTTCAGTTAGGACCTCATTTAGAACAAAAGCTATTACAAAATGACATTTCTTAAGTGTCATTTCTAACTACGGATAAGAAAAGGGTATTACAGAAGCATCCGAACTCCACAAAAATCCTAAAAACTGTCTTAACTTTAGGACAACCCCAATGGTGTCCTAACTTCAAAATAATTTGAAAGCCAATTGTAAAAATCACATAATAATAGCCCTGTCACATTTATAAATGATACAAGATGAAAAACAGCAATGTTTGATGGTGGAAAGACTTGTGAACACCCAAATGATGTGCTGCACTTTAACGACAAAACTCTGACAAATAATTACTCCTATGAAATAAAAGGATTAGACTTTGCCTTTTCTACCAAGCTTATCAAAACTTAATTTAATGAAAAGCATCACTGTGGTAAGCAGGGCGAGGCCAGTGGCATGACTGATGATGAGCGACACCTGCGCGCTGCACTGGTCTTGTATCTCTCATGGAGAATGCGAAAGCAGAAAAGGAGGAGCGACGAGAGAAGACCAGGCCTGGACTATTTATGTTATGTTATGTTATGTTATGTTATGTAATGTTTTGTTTATATGTGGTGGCAGTCGGCTGTGAGGGGCTGCCGCCTTTACTTTCGTTTTGTGTTTATTTATTTTATGATTATTTAAGTTGTTAAATGTTCGCCGGTTCCCGCTTCCTTCTTCCCACAACAACATACCTTCGTTACAACCACTTATTTTGTTTCTTCTTTTTAATCTCTAGAGTTTTTCCGTTTTACTTCACAGCAGCTCTTTGCACATCGTAGGTTGCTTGGTAACAGACCTGAGAGTTGATTACTGAACTCGAAGGAGGGGTTTAAGATTTCCTAACTACAGATGAGATTTTGTAAGATAGGATAAGAATCCTAAATCAACTTAAGATTTGCTTCTGTAATACGAATTTGTGAAAAATCCTAAATTAACTTGTCAGATCTTAACTTAAGACTTAAGATATAAAGTTTCTGTTATACACCCCCAGGTCTTCAAATGTGGAAAGCAACGCTATAGATTCTGAAGGACACCTTCCTATACAGGTTTAAATGCCCCGAAATACTCCCAGTGAAGTTCTTTGTCACTCTTTGCTTAGTGGTAAAAAGAAGTTGAAATACCTTTGCAGCGATATAGCGAACACCCTGATGCTATCCACGCTGCTGAGAGTGGCATTTAGATCAATATGTGAATGTGCTGCGCACTTTCTTCTGTCACAAAATAAACACACAACAAAAATGACAGCAGTGAGAAAACAGAAGTTAAGAAAGCATCTGACCCATTATCAGGCATGTGATTGGCTAAGGACAAAAAAGCAGGAAAATATACTGAGAATGGGAGAAAATATACGGAGAATGATTGACAGCCGCAGAGGAGGGAAAACGAGTTTTCGTAAACTTTAATGATGTAAATAGACTTCTGTCCCTCACATTAAGCTATGAAATAGGCTTCAGATGAATTTGTCACCCAAACTGACGTGAAAAAAGCGGGAGGCGCAGAAAAGCGCGCTGTTTGCATCCCTGTACTTGGAAAGGAAGGAAAAATGCATCTCTTTGCCATCTGTAACCATGGTGACGTGCCGCCCGGTGTGGCCCTGTTGCGTGGGGACGGCGATTGTGGTTCCGTCCCGGGTTACCATGGTGACGGCTGTGAGACCCCCCCCCCCCCCCCCCCCAATCTTTTTTTTTTTTTTTTTACAGATCTGCATGATTCACGTAGGTCACATTTTCAGGTCGGAAAATCCGGAATTCCGGATTAATCCGGAAAAATCACATCCCTGCATTATGTTAAAGTACATTTTGTTAACTTTTTACCATATTTCTTATAATAATTGTATAATAGTATATTGTATCATGAGTTCCCCTTCAGTCATTCACGTTCGACGTAGTGCATGGAGAGCTTACTAGGTTGTGGACGGCACCTTTTACTGCCAGAAACTGCCTGGGTAGCTCCTCCCCCCTCAGTACCCTTGACGGAGGAGCGGTGAAGGGTTAAGAGGCTATCCCTCCAGTGGAGCGGTCTGTCGCGGCACACCTGTGTCCGGCGGCCGCTGCCTCTTGGACGAGGGATCCTTGATTCCCCTCTCAGGCCTGTGAGTTCTCATCCGGTCTTAAGGGCAGAGTTTACGAGCGTTGCGGCTTGCGTGATTGGACAAGCAAGTGGTCCAGGAGCACTGTCGTTGGCTCACCCTGGTTGATATGGTGGATGCGGACAAGGTTCGGTTCCTGGACTCCCCAATTTCCCAGGTTGGGCTGTTCGGCGACGCAGTGGAGAACTGCGCCCAACAATTCTCTGCCGCCCAACTGCAGACGGAGGCCATCCGGCACATCCTGCCTTGGCGGCCCGCTGCTGCCACCACCCCGCCGCCGGTGGCAGTTCCACTGCCTGCTCATTGCCGAGGGATTCCCCCTGCCGCCGCTTCCGCTCCCACTGGGCCACCGCAGCAGCCTCCACCCAGGCCTCAGCGTGGAGCCAGCCGCAGGCAGGCCGCCCAGCCTGTGTCAGACGCTGCCAAGCCAGATGGCAAGTGTAAGACCAAGTGTCCCTGACACAGGCCACCCAGGGATGAGGGGACGAGCTCTTCAGATGGTTACCGTTCTGCCCAAATTGTCAAAACAGCAAATTCCTCCGTTCATGGGTTCCAAGAGGGCAAGACTGGCGGTGTGCAACCCTATAGAGCCTTGCACCCCTCAGCCCTCTCGTGTCACCAGCCAGAAGCCAGGTGCGGTTATGCCTTCTCCCGTACCCCCTGCCGACCCGTGGAGACAGGTTAGTGTTGCATCGCACACTCAGTCCAACCCTTCGGACTGGCCCTGTCGCCCCGCGTCTTTACGAAGGTCGCAGAGGTGGCCATTGCTCCCATGAAAGAGCGTAGTGTTCGTATCCTCAACTATCTCGACGACTGGCTGATACAAGCTCAGTCTTGGGAACAGTTGTGCGAACACAGGGACTTGTTGCTCCAACATATCAGCCAGTTGTGTCTTTGGGTCAACTGGAAGAAGAGCAAACTCGCCCCCGTGCAGAGGATCTCTTTTCTCGGTATGGAGCTGGACTCGGTCCAACAGACGGCACGCTTCACAGAGGAACGTGTCTGGTCGGTGCTGAACTGCCTGAATACTGTCAAGAGCAGAACAGTGGTCCCACTGAAACTTTTTCAGAGGCTCCTGGGGCATATGGCAGCTGCAGCCACAGTAACATCACCCGGCTTGCTCCATATGAGACCACTTCAGCACTGGCTTCACGGCCGAGTCCCGAGGTGGGAGTGGCAGAGCGGCACGCTCCGTGTGACAATCACCCCAGCCTGCCACCAAACCTTCAGCCTGTGGTCAGACCCTTTGTTTCTCCGGGTCGGAGTGCCCCTAGAACATGTGTCCAAGCATGCTGTTATCTCCACAGATGCCTCCAACACCGGCTGGGGGGCCACGTACAACGGGCATGCAGTAGCGGGGATCTGGACGGGCCCCCAACTGCATTGGCACATCAATTGCCTCGAGTTGTTTGCAGTACACCTTGCTTTGAGACGCCTCAAAACGCCGCTGCTCGGCAAGCATGTACTGGTCCATACGGACAACACTACGACCGTTGCGTACATCAACCATCAAGGTGGTCTTCGCTCCCGTAGCATGTCGCAACTCGCCCGCCACCTCCTTCTATGGAGTCAGAAGCATCTGAGGTCATTCAGTTCAGTAGAGGTGTCGTATTTGGCTAGAGAAGGCAAAAAATGTCAAAAAAATTGCTGAAATTTAAAGCTGGTTTGTAGCATACCTGCTGACGACACCCAGCTTTATAGCCTATCTCAACTAAACCTTCATCTCCCCTTCTTCCTACTTCACTCACCAACTGTCTTCAAGACATTCAAAACTGGATGAACACAAACTTTCTGAAACTTAACGGCAATAAGACAGAAGTCCTGATCATCAGCTCCAAATCCTCTCTTTCAAAACAGCAAAACTTCAATATTACCATAGATGAGATCTCGGACCCTCTGTCAACTCAAGTCAAAAGCCTTGGTGTCATTCTGGACAGTTCCCTTTCATTCGAATCACAGATTAAAGCAATTACCCGGACCTCGTTCTTTCACCTCCGCAATATCTCCAGGCTTAGACCCTCGTTGTCACAATCCAGCACTGAAACCCTAATTTATGCCCTTGTCACGTCACGTCTGGATTATTGCAACTCCCTTCTCACTGTTATCCCTTGTAAGCTGATAAATAGACTTCAACTTGTTCAGAACTCTGCTGCTTGAATCCTCACTGGTACCAGAACATCTGAACACATCACACCTATCCTTATCATTCTACACTGGCTCCCTGTGCACTACTGTATTGAATTTAAGACCCTCCTCATCACCTACAAAGCACTTCATAATCTCGCACCCAGTTACATTTCTGACCTCCTATCAGGTTATGTCCCTGCATGCTGCCTCCGCTCTTCCTCAACTCACCACCACATTCCGCCTCTCCACCATGGGGGCCAGGGCCTTCAGTTGCGCTGCACCAAGACTTTGGAATGCCCTCCCCTCCCACATTCGACTTGCTGACACAGTCAATTCATTTAAAAAAATGTTAAAGACCTACCTTTTTAAGAAAGCTTTTAGTTTTTAAATCTTCATAGTAGTACATTGCCATAGTAACCCTCCTGACACACTTTTTTACTGCTCTTCTTATGTTTTTAGCACTTTTCAGATTTGTCTATTTTGTAAAATGTATTACTATGAAGTTAAATGTATTTTAATGTATTTTCTTCTTTTATGTCCTCCGAAACATGTAAGATGTCCTTGTGTATCTAGAAAGGCGTCCGCTAAATAAAATGTATTATTATTATTCCAAATACAGACTACTTTGCTGTTATTAGTATACTGTAGTGTTGTTTAGTGTTAAATTATTGTATTTGGGTTAGGTGGCTTAGGTTTTATTGTGAATTTGTTATGTAAATTTGTTGTGTTTTGTATTTAGACTACTTATTTATATATTTACTCTACACTTTTAATATATTACATTTTAAGAATTTTTTATTAGATTTTTTTTTCAATAAAAAAGGCATTATTTAATGCCATTCACCATCGTTTTGAGGCTCTCTTTTTTTCAAGTATCGGTTCAGGCACTGTTTAGGCACCAGTACCATTTTAAAAGTATCGATTTGACGCCGGTATCGAAAAAAAAAAAAAACGATACCCAACCCTATCAGCAAGTATGAGTTTCCCCCAGTGAGCCTTCTTGCACAGACACTGTGCAAAGTCAGGGAGGAAGAGGAGCAGGTCTTGCTAGTTGCCCCTTATTGGCCCAACCGGACCTGGTTCCCCAAACTTATGCTCCTCTCGACAGCCACTCCCAGGCCAATTCCTCTGAGGGAGGACCTTCTCTCTCAAGGATGGGGCACCGTATGGAAACTCCGTCCAGACCTCTGGAAAATCCATGTCTGGTCCCTGGACGGGATGCGGAGGTTCTAGGTGATCTACCACAATCAGTCGTAGACACCATTACTTCTGCGAGAGCACCCTCTATGAGCCATGCTTACGCTCTGAAGTAGAACCTGTTTCGCTGAGTGGTGTTGTTCTCACCAAGAAGACCCCTGAAGGTGTTCTATCGGCTCCGTGCTTTCTTTCCTGCAAGATGGGTTGGAGCGAGGGCTGTCTCCCTCCACCCTCAAAGTGTATGTTGCCTCTATTGCCGCATATCACGATGCAGTGGATGGGAGATCCGTGGGAAAGCACGACCTGATCGTCAGGTTCCTGAGGGGAGCGAGGAGACTGAATCTGCCTCGCGCCCCCTCTATACCCTCTTGGGACTTATCTCTGGTGCTGACCGCACTGCAGAGACCTCCCTTTGAGCCACTGCAGGCAGCTGAGTTAAAAGTCCTGTCTTTAAAATCTCTTGCTTGCTTTGGCCTCCATCAAGAGAGTAGGGGACCTGCACGCATTTTTGGTTGACGAATTGTGCCTGGAAATCTGTTATAGGCTGGAGCCACCTCAGTGACATTCCACTGAGTGTTGCACTGCCCGGCAACGCCCAGTCCATATGTGTATCCTCCACGTGTTACCTCCCTGTGGGCTGGATGTGGCTTCCGTAGCGTCCCTCCTTCCATCGAAAGGGCACGCTTTCCCAGTGTTATCCAAGTCTAACTGAGTGGGTCTTGCGGAACAGCAGTGACTTCCCTGGCCTAAGCCCTATCCCATCTCCACCTCAATAATGCGGGGGTGATCAGAAGGCTTTTGTCTAGGCACTGGAAGGTGGCAGCACTAGTGGCGTTTTCAATGGTGATCCCATTCAGTTGACGTCGACTACGTCGAGCGCGAACGATTGAAGGGGAACATCTCGGTTGCGTATGCAACCCTCGTTCCCTGAAGGAGGGAACGAAGACATAGTCCCTTCGCCACTATTACTGGACCACCGCTGACTCCGGGCTCCACTCGGCTCCTCAGCAAAAAACAACTGGTGCGTGCATCCACTTCCGTATTTATACCTGCGCCGCGAATCTGAGATGCAAATCTCGCACGCCACAGTGCATTCGCTCGCTTTAACAGTACTCGAAGATGACAGGCTCCCTAAGCGTGATCCCATTCAGTTGATGTCGACTACGTCTCCATTCCCTCCTTCAGGGAACGAGGGTTGCATACGCAACCGAGACGTTCAGTATCATGCATTGTTTTGAATCATTACATGACGTTACACCCCTACATCCTTGCTCATACAAAATATTAGATAACATTATCTTGATGATAAATAAGCAGAACTTGCAAAATCACTGAATAATAAATCACAGAAAAACAAATGTTTAAATCTGCATGGCATAAAAAAGGATGCACAATAAAGATCTAAGAAAGACCTATTTGTGTAATTTTTTTTCCATCTTTTCATCCAATGTAAAGCACACTGTCAACTGTTTATACCTAATTAAAAAAAGAAAATTGGCTACTTATTAATGCATTTATTCAAGTCTTGATGACGTAGTGTTTTGCCATTATATTGTTCTGGTTAGCATGTCTAAAATTAGTGATGTAATCTACCGTTCAAAAGTTTGAGGTCAGTAAGATAAAAAGCATCAGTTTCCACAAAAATATTAAGCAGCACAGATGTTTTCAACTGTGTTAATATGAAATGTTTCTTGAGCAGCAAATCAGCATATTAGAATGATTCCTGAAGGATCATATGACATTGAAGACCAGAGTAATGCCTGCTGAAAGTTTAGCTTTGTCATCACAGGAATTGTAAAAACATTTGTAAAAACATTTAAATAGAAAATAATTTTAAATTGTAAAACAATTTCACAATAGGTTTTTTACTGTATTCTGGTCAAATGAATGCAGCCTTGGTGAACATAAGATACATTGTCTTAGTGGTGGTAAGTTAACCCACTAGAAGACAATGTAGAACTAATGCAACTTGGCTATCCATGACTGTTTAGTTCGTGAAAGGCCCAACCCCAAAAGCTTGCATTAGTGTCTCCTCTTGTGTTGACTGAGAAACACACAAGACGGTGGATTTCTGGATGTCCCACTTTCAAAAAGGAAGTACAGACCCATCAGTCTACACGCAAAATGCCTGTTCTCTCACCCAACAGGGGCTGTTGTGGTTCTTTCTTAAGATGTTATTGTATTCTGGGGAAGCAAATGGTGTTTAATAGGCACTTGACTCTGAGCATGAATTGAGGGTGTGCGTGACCATATTATGTGTATGTCATCACACACTATATTTGTATCTACAGTAGAGCTGATATCCTGTATTTAGAGGAAGTATCTGCTACGTGTAAGACTAGGACACTATTCACACTTGCCAGAACCTGCCTGTTGATACCCTTTGTTCTTATGGGCACAACATTTATGTTCAGTACCTTTAAATTAATGTGTTAAGACACCTCTTAAAACCACTATACTTCCCCTCAAACAAGTAATTTTTTAGATGCAAGCAAACACATATGAACGTCACATTTAATGAACAACCAGCTGGGACTTAGACATAGTCTTAATAGCACTTTTAACCCGTATGCCTCTTTAATCACATCACTTCTGCCAAAAACGTGGTGAAATAGACTCATCTGATCACTCTCATCTGATCTGAAATCACTCTCATCTGATCTTTGAGTGACGAGCAGCACCTTTGTTGAGTCAAACACAAAATGGAATTAAATGGAATTAAATGGAAAAACTCTCAAATTCATGCATAGAACTGCTGAGTGAGTATGGCAAAATGAATGTCATGTTGAACTGCCACAGAGGTTCCTATAAAAAACATCAAACAGTTCTGCGGTAGCTTAAACTGCATGCAGTCATGTTGGTAATAGACCTTACCCATTTAAGAGTCTAACACCTTATTAAAACATACAAACATCTGAAGTGGCTAAAACAGGAAATTTGCTCTTGTATGTGTATGTGAATGTGTTTTCAATATACTCATAAATATATCTAATAAACTGGGTACAGGATCCAAGAAAACTGATGAAAGTAACCTTAAACAAAATGTACAAACTGTAAAGGTTTTACATTCTGTGAAATGATTAACATGACATATTTTACCAAGCATGTATTATAACAACTGTAAAGGGATAGTTCACCCTAAAATGAAAATTCTGTCATTATTTACTCAACCTCATGTTGTTCCAAACCTGTATGACTTTCTTTTTTTTTCAGTGAAAAACAAAATAATATATTTTGAATAATTCTTTAATTGTTTTTGTCTCAAAAACAACCCTGGACACCACTGACTTCTGTTTTGTGGACAAAAACAAAATGTTCTTTTTTTCAACAAAAGAAAGTCATACTGTAACGTCCACGGATCGAAGAAGACGAAGGTCAGGCGAAGATACAAAATAGCAAAGGTTTATTAATAATAAAGAAAAACACGAAACAGTGAGCGTGTGCTCAAACAATAACCGACCCCAGCCAAGTGAACAGGGAAACTTAAATACACAGAAGGTAATGACAAGACAACAGGTGAAGGAGATGAGTGAACACAGGTGATGAGGATGATGATGACGATGTGCAGGTGAAGGTGATGATGACGGGGTTCTGGGAAGTGTAGTGCAGACACAGATGAGGAAGAAGGCGGTGAATGTGACATAACTCCCCCCTCCCGCTAGGCGCGACCCGCGCCGTAGATGGCAGAACCTGGGAGGGGGGGTGGGCATCCTGGAGTCAGTGACCGGAGGGAGAACAGGGACAGGACAGACAGGAGACTCCAGGATGGTATTGCTGACCGTGGCGGAGCAGGCTGAGGAGGAGACCACGGCGGTGCAGGCTGAGCAGGGGGCCACGGCGGTGCAGGCTGAGCAGGGGGCCACGGCGGTGCAGGCTGAGAAGACCCTTCGGGCGGCCATGGCTGAGAAGACCCTTCTGGCGGCCAGGGCGGAGCAGGCCCTTCGGGCGGCCATGGCAGAGAAGTCCCTTCGGGAGGCCATGGCGGAGAAGACCCTTCGGGCGGCCATGGCGGAGAAGACCCTTCGGGTAGCCATGGCGGAGAAGACCCTTCGGGTGGCCAGGGCGGAGCAGGCCCTTCGGGCGGCCATGGCGGAAAAGACCCTTGGGGCGGCCATGGCGGAAAAGACCCTTCGGGCGGCCAAGGCGGAGCAGGCCCTTCGGGCGGCCAGGGCGGAGAAGGCCCTTCGGGCGGCCATGGCGGTGAAGACCCCTCGGGCGGCCAGGACTTTTCTGGTGGCCGTGGGCCCTTGGATGGCCACGGCGAGGACCTATGGCCCCCCAAAAAAAAATTCTTGGGGAGAGTGACTGAGTCAAGACAAGCCTCTGGGAGAGGCTCTGGAACAGGCACTGGGACAGGAACTGAGACCGTGACAGGCTCAGTCTCAGGCTGGGCAGACGGGACGAGAACAGTCTCTGGCTGGGCAGACGGGACATGAACAGTCTCTGGCTGGGCAGATGGGACGTGGAGCGCAGGCTCGGCAAGGCTGAGGTGGAGCGCAGGCTCGGCAGGGCTGAGGTGGAGCGCAGGCTCGGCAGGGCTGAGGTGGAGCGCAGGCTCGGCAGGGCTGAGCTGGGAGGGACCAGCGGCGAAGAAGGCTTTGAGCTGGACGGAACCAGCGGCGAAGAAGGCTTTGAGCTGGGCAGGACCAGCGGCGAAGAAGGCTTTGAGCTGGACGGAACCAGCGGCGAAGAGGGCTTTGAGCTGGGCAGGACCAGCGGCGAAGAGGGCTTTGAGCTGGACGAAACCAGCGGCGAAGAGGGCTTTGAGCTGGGCAGGACCAGCTGTGAAGAGGGCTTTGAGCTGGGCGGGACCAGCGGCGAAGAGGGCTCTGAGCTGGACGGGACCAGCGACGAAGAGGGCTCTGAGCTGGACAGGACCAGCGATGAAGAGGGCTTTGAGCTGGGCGGAACCAGTGGCGAAGAGGGCTCTGAGCTGGACAGGACCAGCGATGAAGAGGGCTTTGAGCTGGGCGGAACCAGTGGCGAAGAGGGCTCTGAGCTGGACGGAACCAGCGGCGAAGAGGGTTCTGAGCTGGACACGACCAGCGGCGAAGAAGGCTCTGTGCTGGACGGGACCAGCGAAGAAGGCTCTGGGCTGGGCAGGACCAGCGGCGAAGAGGGCTTTGAGCTGGACGGAACCAGCGGTGAAGGGAGCTTCAAGCTCGGCGGGATAAAAGAAAACAAAAGCTCTGCGGGCATGACGCTGTCAGTCTCTAGCTCGGCGGGCATGACGCTCACTGTCACAGGCGCGGCGGGCATGACGCTCACAGTCTCAGGGGCGGCGGGCATGACGCATACTGCCTTGGGCTCGGCAGATCTGGCGTGAAGTGCGGACTCGGCTGGACTGGCGTGAAGTGCAGGCTCAGCTGGACTATGGATGAGGATGGATGGCGTGGCGAAGATGGCTGGAGACGGTGGCGTTCCGGACCGGGACGCAACACTCACCAGACACCGGAACACAGTCTCTCTCCAAGATAGTCCGGTGGTGTCTGGGAGGCCGAGGGGACGATGGAATGTGATCCCGATCCGGAACAGGGTGCTGAGGGTTTCATCCTCCAGGGAACTGCTGAGGGCGAGATGAAAAAACTTTCTGGAGAAGTCCAGGATATCGTGGTTCCCCTGAGCCAGGTTGATAAACTGGATGCGTTCCTCCATATTTGTGGCTGGTTATTCTGTAAAGTCCACGGATCGAAGAAGACGAAGGTCAGGCGAAGAAACAAATTATCAAAGGTTTATTAATAATAAAGAAAAAACACGAAACAGTGAGCGTGTGCTCAAACAATAACCGACCCCAGCCAAGTGAACAGGGAAACTTAAATACACAGAAGGTAATGACAAGACAACAGGTGAAGGAGATGATGATGAGTGAACACAGGTGATGAGGATGATGATGACGATGTGCAGATGAAGGTGATGATGACGGAGGGTTCTGAGAAGTGTAGTGCAGACACAGACGAGGAAGAAGGCAGTGAATGTGACACATACAGGTTTGAAACAAAATGACAACAGAATTTTTGGGTGAACTATCCTCTTAATTATTTACAAAATTTTGGACACAGTGCAGCCAAAGGAGAAGCAACATGTAGGGACTTTGGTCTATCCATTGGTTGTTGATTGGCTGGAAGCAGATCTTAATGTGAGCTTGAAGTCGATTGTAAGAAAGGGACGGGAAAATTACTTTTTAAAGAGGAATGAATGATTGGAAAACTCAGGCATGTCACCAAAGAGTGTCGTTTCACTGGAAGATCGAGTTGACATTTTGATTAAAAATAACAAGCTCAAAATAATAAAAATAAAAAATTAAACATGCATGGATGAATCATTCACAAAAAAATCGAATGCATTTAGAAATGTTGGTAACAATAAGGTTTCATTAGTTAACATTAGTTAACTACATTTGTTAACATTAGTTAATGCACTGTGAACTAACATGAACAAACAATGTCTGTATTTTTATTAAATAACGTTAAAAAAGATTAACAAATACATTAATAAATGAATTGCTTACGGTTAGTTCATGTTAGTTAATATAACTAATTAACTAATGTAAACAAATGATACATTTTTGTAAAGTGTTACCGAAATGTTTTAACCAAACTGTAAGATTGCAATTGCAAGATAACTGTAAACATTGCAACTAAGATATGAAGTTGCAGTTCGTGAGATTTAAAGTAGGGATGGGCATATTTGGGCTCATAAATATTCAAATATTTGGGCTCATAGAAACGATTAATCATTTATTTAAATGAACTTTAATGAGAAAGACATTTTTAATCATCACCATTTCTGAACAAGCTTATGATTAGGCGATTTAACCCTCTGGGGTCTAAGGTGTTTTTGGGGTCCTTGAGATGTTCTGACATGCCCTGACATTTGTGCTTTTTTCAGTTGCTTATGAACATATTAATGGCAAAGGTGTAATTACACTCTATTTAGCACAAACATGGCTACCATAATATGTGAGCAACATGTATGTACATGTTTGTATTTTTGAAAGAATAATGTTTATGCATGGTTATTGAAAAAACTAAAAATTAAAGTTTCTGAAATAAGGCCACAAAACACATAGTAAATATGTGTCCACAAGACTTTTGACTATTGGATGTTGTCACCTAGAGTTTTTGCTTCAAAATGATCTGAAAATCATCCTGCCTAATCATTCACATAAAACAATACATTGATACATTTGTTTGGAAAGGCATTATGCGAGGGGAGCGTGAATGATCATCAATAATGCTCTGATTCACACCTGAGAAGACAATGACCTGCATAATGAGCTGCATAATGAGCCTTTCATTCAGGTGTGTCACTAAGAAGGTATACCTCAAGAAAGAATGTGAGGACTTATTTTGTATGCATGCAAATTGTATAATATCCAAGGTAAACATTTCTAGTAACTATGCAGTTAATTCTCATACTGTATTTTCAGAAAGTTTTGGAATATATCCTCTCCCCAAATGTGTCACTAATAAAAAAACAATAATAATAAATTTAATGAGAAGGTTTGACCTATTAAGATGTTGCTCACATCTACCTTGTAAATGTATTTTTGGCTATTTTATTAAAACGTCCTCACATGTAAATCAACAACAATTACAATTTTAACAATATTTCAAGTGTAATCTTTCTTTGTAAAAAGTATACATTTTATCATACGTATTTCAAAGTTAAGGATTCATTAGTTTGAATATTGGAACAAACACAATAATAACATCTTAGTTGATAATTCAATATACCTACTTTATTCTGACAAAACATCCCATACTATATATTTAACATATGAGCAGAAATTGGCGGATAAAAGGTTATTTAATGTGACAGTAGTCTTTTTTACAGTAAAAACTTTATAATCTATCCAAACCTAATCAACGAAATCTTGTCTAAACATTCATATTTCATCTGTAACATATCGTTTTTATGATATATTAGCATCTAAATGTTAATTTGCAGTTTAATACGTTGCTTATACAAAGACAATTTATTTCAACATATTTCAGTCGATTTTTACTCATCTCAGTATAGCAATATAGTTTGGTAAAAGCTAAACTAATAGATGTGTTCATGTAAAAATAACATGTTTACTAATGTAAGTGCAAGTGTGAATAAACAAGGCTGACAACTCTCACATGATCCTGACATCCCAGCCTGGATATGTGCCCAAGGTTTCTACCACCTCCTTCAGGGATCAGGTGGTGAACCTGCAAGAGCTGGCCCCGGAGGAGGTAGACCCAGCCCTCGCTCTGCTCTGTCCTGTTCGCACTTTGCACTTGTACGTGGACCGCACGCAGAGCTTCAGGGCCTTCTGGAACAGCAGTGATCGACACTCTGTGTTAAAGCCCTGTTCTTTCTCGAACCCAGCAGGAGCGGGGGGATTAGGCGGCTTATGTTGGGCGCTGGAAGGGGTAGCAATTGCAGCATTTTGGTAGGGATCCCAATTCGTCAGTCGTTCTGACGTAACGTCTTTGTTCTCTCCCTCAGGGAACTGGGGCTACATTAATAACCTAGACGTTTCTTACATCGCTTTGTCTCTTATAGTTTCTGTTCTTAAACCTGTCTCCCTGGACATAACTTAAAGGAAGCATTTGTCTCAAGGTAATTTTGCTATAAGAGAAGTTATCTTCTCGGCTCGCTCGGGGGTATACCTAGTCCTGGTATGAAACTCTAGATGGCGCAGGCTGATAGGTCCTTAACTCATTTGGTAGCGATCACATCATTATCTACAAAGCACAGCTGATTGGTTGATGTTGCATCAGTGGCCAACGAGCTGCAGCTCAACATTCAAATACAGTAGTGTTGCTGTTGGCAGTCCGCAGTGCACTTTCAAAAACCCTCCACCTTCCCCAGCTCCACTTGTATAGATCTGCAATGGGGGTAATTTCATTTATGTTACATGTGCAGCAGCAGCATGTCCTAAATTCTCACAACAATGTCTGTGGTTGTATTGGTACTAGCAAGTCTTAGTACTTGCTCTGCAGCAGCAACACTGTAGTAGATATATTCCGCCAAGACCAAATACATTCACATTGCCATATCCATTACCATGCCAATCTCTATTACCATACCAATCTCCTGAGAGTTGTCATGACAGAACAGCTTTCTTGTAGTTGTGAATGCAGAGATGGACAGCTGTCCTTTGACTGATCAATAACGATGGTTCGGTGTTAGGATTTCATGCGATTTCTCATTGTGGTGGTGATATTAAAGGTACAATATGGAAGAATTTTGTATCAAAATATCCAAAAAACACTTGCACAGTGTTATATATTTATTTCAAGTGAGTACTTCCATTATCCTAAATGTTTCCAAGAATTAGTAAATTCAGAGAAATTCACAATTTTAAAAAGTGCCCGTCCCTGGTCACTTGTCGCCTGTCAATGGCGTAATATCTGCGTTATCCCTGGTTTCCATGGTAACCATGGCGACAGACGTGGACAACTGCATAGTGTGTAACGTCTAGCAGCATGCTGTTGTTGTTTCGTTCAAACATTATGTATCATGGCAAGCAGACTTTGGGACAAAAGGAGAACTAAAACGAGGATCAATATCAGCTTGACATTTTCGAGATGCCGACAGCTCCGTGTCCGCGACTAACTTGTACTTGACAGAGCTTCACGAGTCACGACTTGACAGGCTCTTGCATGTACTTTATTAGACAGGTGAGCAAATGTACATAAAACAAATCAATATTATATAGTTCAACGTGATAAAATGTTAGAATAAGATCAGTTTGTTATTCTAATGTTGATCTAGCTTACTGTTAGTCTCACATAGCAAACAAACTAACACATAGAATAACATTATAACTTTCAACACACTCAAATGCTATTTGGTGTAACGTTAGACCAAATGAAACAGTGCTGCGTTACCTCACAAGTTTAATTTGTCAAATAAACTGACCTGTGTGAGTAGTAATTCAGCACTTGCGGGTAGTTTGGTAGAATGAAATGTCCTTATTCCTTTATATCCGTGTGGCACTGATATATGTCTCTTATTAGCAATCGCGACCTGCTTCATACCACAGGCATGTTAAAAAACATGAATGTTTTCACTCATCCATAAACATTATTAGATCCATCAGCATGACAGTAAGTCCCATCATTCCGCTTATCACTGCGTCATCAACCCATGCCTTTGTTATTGTAAGAGGTTAGCGACCCCTAAAGGTGAAAAAAAAAAAAAGTTTTTTTTTTTTAAATTACATATTGTAGCTTTAAGATAACAATTTAGTTTGCATGCTTAGGATTTATCATGGATTCACTGCATTTACAGCCAGCATAACAACATGCAGCATAATGTGAATTTTCTTTTTTCAAATAATTTTTACAGATCGAATATTCGACTATTCGTGCATACCCCTAATTTAAATTCACAATTGTGAGATATAGTTAAAATTACAAGAAATAAAGTCAACATTACCTTTCTATTTTTTAAACTCTGATGACCTTTGTCTACCTTTAGATGACACTTCTACTTTGCAGCTTTTTAACACGAGCCAACAAAAGGACATCTTTTGAATGTGACAAACCTACAAAGGAAAACGCACAAGAACACTTGATTAGCTTTGTTATAGGCATTTGGCAGTGGTAGCAAACAGCATTGAATGTTGCTTTTAATGTGAATGTGGTGTTAATGGTAATGGTATGATAGACATGATTGACTGGATTACGTAATGCACTATTTCCCGTATTTCCATTGGCTGAGGCCCGACCTATTTGAGAGTTTTTTTATTATTGAACAATGACCTCATTCGAAAATGGCTGCCAAAATACCTTTTTGGAAAATATCTTAATTACAGAGAGAGAGTTACTTGGCTGTGTGCTCATCTTAGCGCACGACTCAATGCAAAAGGGCTCTCAGCATACTGACATCTGCTGAATTACTCTAAATAACTTGAAATCTGGCAGCACGCTCCAGCTCTTTGAAACTACGACAGTGCTGACTAAATTTCATAGATTCATCCTGATAAAATCACAACATGCTCCTCATGGCTCCATCATGTGCGTATTTATAGAACAGGACAGAAATGAGGAAAATTGTCGCTGGTGTTAAACAGCACCGATCTCGATGTTTATAGAGAATCAAAGCTGGCCAGCCTCTCTTCTCAGGACACCAACAAATTCACAGCATTTTCCTTCCCTGAAAAATAGTCTGTAAAAACAAAACAATCTGGAGAAGATAACGGCTGTAGCCCACCATGCTTTGGACCATCCCTGAGACACATTCATACCGAGTAGTCTGTTGAGAAGCGGTTTGTTTATGCTCTTCTTTTCTCTTGTCTTACAGTATGTCTTCCCTAGCGAAACAAAAAGTTTCATCAAGTAATGTCCATAAAATGATACTTTACGATACAAATGTACTACAACAAAATGATGCATTTCAAATGTTTTGTTCGTGGTTTCTAAGGTCAATATGGCCAAAAAGTAATAATAAAAAAAAAAGAATAAAAAAAAGGAAAAGGCAAATGATGGAAACCTGTTGAGGTAAATAAACCAATTTAAAGGACAAGTTCGGTATTTTACACATAAAGCCCTGTTTACAGATCGTTTCTGATGAAATAGAACGGTTAAGATTAAACTTTTGACAGATGCTGCTGTCGCGAGAATTTTAGGTTTATTTCGCTTCCCACCCCCCCTCAAGAATGGTAGTCTATGTGCACTGGAACAATCCTTCCTAAAACACATTAAACTTTCATTTAAAAAGAGATGAAACTCACCGAGTGGTCAGGGGTGTTCACTGATATGCTCATACAAAAATCGCTGCAAAAGATGCTTTCCAACAGGTGTTTTACCATTCGTTGTAAAACTGTGGATCTATTTTTCCAAACGTCTCACACCCGTAGATTCTTCCGTTGAGAGCTTGAATAATAGACACTCCAGCCCAGTTGGTGGCGATAATGCACATTTGCCAATTGCAAGCAAACCACTGGCATTTCACTGAATACACAGAAGAAGCAGAAGAAGAAGCGGCGGAGTAATACCGTACCTCACACAGCACATTCAATGCAAGTCAATGGAGTTGGACAAAAACTATGATAAAACCTGTTGGAAAGCATCTTTTGCAGCGATTTTTGTATGAGCATATCAGTGAACACCCCTGACCACTCGGTGAGTTTCATCTCTTTTTAAATGAAAGTTTAATGCGTTTTAGGAAGGATTGTTCCAGTGCACATAGACTACCATTCTTGAGGGGGGAGGGGAAAGCGAAATAAACCTAAAATTCTCGCGACAGCAGCATCTGTCAAAAGTTTAATCTTAACCGTTCTATTTCATCAGAAACGATCTGTAAACAGGGCTTTATGTGTAAAATACCGAACTTGTCCTTTAAGTAATGACTTCTCTGTTTTCTATGACTGTTATATAGGCTTAACCTCCCAAATCACATTGTTACATAATATATAATTTCTAAATATTTATTTTGGTACTTTTTGCTTTTGCTCACAAACACATGAGACACATATAACTTATATATAAATCAATTAGGTAAGATAAAACTTTGTCTATAAACCTAGCGATTGGTCTTCAGATTAAATAAACACAGTAAACTGCTAATGTTTTCTTGTCACTTGGTTTGCATATCCAACAGAACCTTCTAAGATCCCTCTTACTGCAGTTAGACTTTGAAAGAACAATTCCCAACAAATTTACTTTTCAATAAAATTAGGGTGAATAAAGGTAAAGTAGAGAACTTTATGTGCATATTTTTAAAACAAAACCAAATTAACAAGTGATAATGGCTCTCTTTACCAGTGTTCACCTTTCCTTCTGAACAAAGATAATAACAATATTGTACTGCTTTTCATAATTTTGAATCATATCAAAATTATGAAATGTATAAATTAGTAGTTCTGCTAACTACTATTGTTTAGAACACTTCATTCAAATATCATCTTTGAATATTTGGCAAAAACAATATAATAAAAATTGTGCTACTAATCATTACACAACAGTAATTAAAATAATTCAGATTCAATATTTAGTGTCGACCAAGTAAAATAATGTTTTCTCCAACAATGAAAGTAATATAATTAAAAATGTATTTGAAAGTATAAATGTTTTTATATTGCATTCACTTACCTAGACAGTAAGAGTTCATTTAACAATCTATAATTATAGAGACAAAAGCCAGCATTTCAAAGAATGAATCCATGCCAGTGTTGGACAGAATTTTCGGACCCCTATCTGCCTGATGTCCAACACATCCCTCCCACCCATAGAGTCAGTGCAGACCACTAACGTCACATCTGACACTGACATACACAACGTGCGAGACGATTGACGGAGCATTGATGGCTTTTTTGGAATCTGTGTGTACGATGAGTAACTGAACATCACCTCACACTACAAGACTCAACGGTTCACAATGTACAAACTACAAAGAAATAAATGACTAAATGGCAACCAGTCTAAACAATTTGTTCCCAAGATTCTATTATCATAACTTGATATAACTTGAGAATGTATTAGATGCCATTTCTTGATTTTTAAGATTTATTTTTTATTTATTCTAATCCAAATAAATGTTTTGCTTGAACTTTCTATTTATCAAAGAAACCAGAATTTTCTTTTCACAATTTCCACAAAAAAAATTAAGCAGCACAGCTGTTTTCACCATTGATAATACATTTCTTGAGCACCAAATCAGCATAATGGAATGATTTCTGAAGGATCATGTGATACTGAAGACTGAAGTAATAACTGCTGAAAATTCAGCTAAAAAATCACAGGAATAAATTGCATTTTAAAATGTATTTAAATAAATTAAAAAAACAGTCAGGGTCCTGTCATCTTGCTTGCTCTTGTTCTTAGTTTGGTGACATGAACCTGATACTGATGTGTCTGTCTTGTCCTTGTGTGAGCGTATGGCTTTGGGGTTGTTCTATGGGCCGTGCGCTCTTATGTCTGTGTTGTGAGTGTTAATACAGCCTGTAAATAGCACTCCATCTTTTATAACACAAGAAAATGTAATGCTGAACTTACTTCCTCAGATGCAACCGTTAATGACTGACAAAACACAAGTCTCCGACATTACTTGGTGAAAAACCTGCATAGTAAATGTTCTACACTAACCTGCAATTCTCGCTGGTTTGAAAACACACACCACTCTGGATATTACTTGCAATTCATTTTCTTAATACTTTAACGGTTGGTGACATATCCTTGGAAAAACTCCTGAGACCCCAAAATCTAATGCCAGTGACTTACCTATGATGCCTTATTTCCTTCCCTATTTATTCTCATTTTGTTCTCTGTCCTGTGCCAGATTGTCACCTATATGCTCTTTGTGTGTGGAAGTCTTGCCCGTTTGTCGAGCCGTGCTCCAGTCCTGCTGCTGCTGCCCTGGACTGTGTTTTCCCCCCATTGGAAAGGTTTAAATTGTATTTTGTTTATTTTTTGATTAATTAAAGTCTTTGAGGGACATGGTGTCTTTTCCAGACACCATGCCTGAATACTTACAACACAGACATAAGAGCACACAGCCCAGAGAACAACCCCAAAGCCATACGCTCAACACAAGAACAAGTCAGAAGCCTCGTTCAGAATGTCAGTCCAAATCCAATTTTTGTGCATATCCGATTGGAATTTATTCAACCATAATTAGCAAATGTAAAAGCGGCAAAAACATCACATGAAATACACTACATGAAACATAGATCTTGGCATTTCTTACTTATTTCTGACTCTGTACATCAGGGGTGTCAAACTCAGTTCCTGGAGGGCCACCGCCCTGCAGAGTTTAGCTTCAACCCTAATTAAACACACCTGATCAGCTAATCAAGTCCTTCAGGCTTATTTGAAAACTGCAGGTGTGTGTGTGTTGAAGCAGGGTTGGAACAAAACTGTGTAGGGCTGTGGCCCTCCAGGAACTGAGTTTGACACCTGTGCTGTACATGATCTTTTCAACATATTATATTATGATGTTCTTAAAGTGTAACAAAGTATTACTAAGTAAATCTAGCTTTTAAAATACTGGAGGCCTCTGGGTTGGCTGAGAGTCTGGCTGGTGGTCCCTGGGTCTGTAAAGGTTGAAAACCCCTAGTATAAGCGACTACATATGTAACTAACATGAGGCTAAATTCATTTATCACTGTCACCATTAGAGAATGGAGAAATAACTAAATAAATTTGAGGAAGCACCCTTTCTATGGCCATTGTGGTCATTCACATCTTCAACATAAAAAAGAAGCCTATTAGTGCAAAAAAACTTGTGGATCTGATTCATGCTACGAACATTAGAGCTGCCTGCCATTTATTCACACTCAAAATGGCTTCGACAAAAGGGCCTGTTTACGCAGGCCTGGGATGAGAAAAGGATAACCTACAAGGGCTGGAGGCCAGGGTGACACAGATGGAACAAAGCCATCTCATTTGGCTGCATTCATCTCAAAAAGGTATTTTCCTGCCCTGAAGATGATCACTGAAACTTAAAAAAGGAACATTTTTGTTGTTGGGAAAAAGGAGAAACCCTGAGGCCCGGATGCAAGTTGCACTAAATGTTCCCCACTGAGAGTGTATGAATGTGTTAAGAGGTGGTAAAACAGGATTTAACCCCACTGTTGCAGAAACATATCAATGGCAGAAGATTTTCAGAATAATAATCTCTTCAGACTAGGGATGTTCATTTAGTTTTTTTATCCCCAAACCGACAACCGAAGGTTGTTAACCGATCATTTACCGTTAACCAACAAGATGTTAAATTATAACTAAATTAAATTAGAATGGACAAGTTTAGTTTTACATGAAAAATAGCAGCATAAACAGAACATGTAGATTCATCATCACATCACGCACCAGCGGCGCTTCTGTGAACGGAGAAAAACAGAATCGAATCATTTATATATAAGGAATAAATCCGCAAAATATATATTCACTTAAATAATTAACAGATTAACAAGATGAAAGAAAAAACTGGTCAACAAGTAGTATATGCTGAGTTTCGGTACATTTTTGTAACATGTTTCAAAAACAACTTTACGGAAACTTGTTTGTTTTCTTCTTTATTTTACAAAAGCACAATGGTTTGTTTTAATTGTGAGTGTACACAAATACAAATCAAATGATGTCTCACTCTAATCTGTATGACCAGTGCTTGAAGTGGAAAAAAAGTGCCGGTACTCTCGCTTTGACCACTTTGGCAACATGTGAGAAATGGTGGTACGCAAGAAAACGTGAAGGTACGCTTAAGATTAAAATACAAAAGTGTCGGTACAGTGTACCAGTGTGTACAGGCCCACTTCGAGCACTGAATATGACTATAAATGGCAGATAGATTGTTTCCACTGTTATATGGAAACAATTCATGTGATCACGCAGATGCTTCACATACACACAACATATCGCTAACTTGACATCACAGCCTGTTCATTATCAAAATAAAATACAGAAAACCAAACATATAAAAAGGTACACTGCTCATATTAAATAGTCTGTAGTAAAATCTGTGATGTTCCGCCCCTCTGTGGTGTTATGCCAAGCATATTTCTGCGCATGTGAAGGATGATGTTTTACGTCGATATTGGAACACGAGCAAAGTACAAAGCCTAGTTTACATAATAAATAATAGTTTAGCATCCAAATACATTATGAATATGGAAACATTTGGCTTCGTTGCGAATGAGAGTGAGCCCAACGCCGGTTACTGTTTCAGTTTCGCTTTAAATGAATTCGTTTTAGCTCGACGTTTATATAGCTATCATTTTTATGAATACCATCAAATTTAAAAGATTTGTTGTGGAGTGAGAGGAACTAAAATAGCCTATAGCTATGGTATGTTTATAGTGTTCCTAATGTTTGTAAACATTTTGCTTTATTTACTGGTATACATTATTTCTGAATGTAATAGCCTAATAAAATGCGACTTATCTGTTTTTTTCTCTCATTTTATACGTGTAGCGTATTTTTTAACCATGCAGCAAACCATTTCAAAAAACATTTCAAAAATCTCTTTAAAAATGACTTAAATTACCTAAATCGTTTAACTGATAGTATTAATCGGTCAAAATTCTTACTGTCGGTTAATGGTTAACCGGTTAATTGTGGGCATCACTACTTCAGGCTTTAGCCAGTTTATTTAGAGCAATATTCAAAAAGAAAGCAAGAGCTTGACTAGCAGACATCCCTATCTGAGAAGGCTTAACTTTGAAATCACAATAACATTTTTATTTTTTTTACTTTTATTAAAAAAGAAATGTACTGTAGCAGAGTGTAATTATTGACTTGTTTTTTGCTATGATATAATAGATGAAAAAAAAATATTTTATAGCATAGACAAAAATTTTAGAACAAATGTTTAAAAGGAAGTGAATTGTCTACATCAATTATGCATCTTTTTTTTAATAAACACTGAAAATAATGTAAAAGATGCGTAAAAACGAATTGGCCACTACAAAGTTGTTGAGAAGTCATGCAAGTGCTAGTTTTAATCATTAAAGGGTTAATACTGGCCAAATGCAATGTTTATGAATAATAAACTGAACTGAATAATAAACATTTACAAAATGCATTTATTTGATCAAAAATACAGTAAAACAGTAAAATTGTGAAATAATATTACAAACTTAAAATAACTTTTTTTACTATGTTTTAAAATGTAATTTATCCCTGTAATGGAAAAGTTGAATTAAAGTTATTAAAATTCATCCTCGCTGAATACAAGTATTTAAAAAAATACTACTGAGTATTTGAGTCATTCAAGTACCTGCATTATATCACAGCACATACAGCACCTTGTATCCACTTTGTATGATGAAAAATGAAAATGTCATCATTTACTCACAGTCATGTTGTTCCAAACCTGTATGTCTTTCTTTCTTCTGCAGAACACAATAGACATTTTAAAGAATTTTTTGTAACTGTTTGTAAGTCAGTGGGGTCCAAAACAACCCACACCTACACAAAACATGAACATGAACATGAATGACATAAGGGTGAGTAAATAAATTTAAATTTTTGGGTGTACTATCCCTATAAGAAACATTCTAATTACAGGACATTTATGTGACAAGCAAATAAAAACATTATTGCAATTATTAAAAGTTAGTACACACAAAATCCAGTGCTAAAATCTATGAACAATAGAGGAAAGTAAAAGAAAATATTGATTTTAATGGTAACACTTTACAATAAGGTTTCATTAGTTAACTAGTTAACATGAACTAATAATGAACTGTACTTCTACAGCATTTAATAATCATTATTAATGTTAATTTCAACATTTATTAATACATTATTAAAATCAAAAGTTGTATTTGTTAACATTAGTTAATGCACTGTGAACTAACAAGAACAAACAATGAAAAAAAAAAACAGCTGTTTTTTATTTAAGATTAATAAATACTGAAACAAATGTATTGATCATAGTTAGTTCATGTTAGTTAATACATTAACTAATGTTAACAAATGAAACCATATGTAGTTAACTAATGTTAACTTACTGTAAAGTGTTACTATTTAAATTAATAAACCATACACATGTGACAAACAACCAGCCATCTAACAGATATTAAACTAAAAATGAGCGTTGTTCTACTCCTAGACATGTCTCACACCAATGTTCAAATGAAACTCACGCCACTGCTAGATAATACTGTGCTCAGCATATGAGGACAACATCCTGCCGGTAATATCATCTGCGGTTCTTAAAGTGGCTTTTTTCTTACAGACTAAAAAAAAAAAGAAGAACATTATATATGCCCCAGAGAAAAAGCGATTCCAATTACAGGTAATCCTACACTAAAGTGTATGGCAGACAACAGAAAACATGTCTCTTACAGGATAAAAGAGAAAATGCTTAGTCAAAGGACAATCATCTCAATTACTTCAATGTAGCAAATGCCACGAGGAGTACGCAGGTAGTGTATATGATCTAAATGTACATTAAAAAGCAACAAAAAGTACATGGCTAAAGCCAGCTTGCTAAAAAGCACTGATTTTGTCTGCTTTTACCTTTGCAAAGACTTTTAATTTGATACAAAAAAAACAAATGACTTTTGGCTTTTGTTGGACATGTTCAGACGATTTTAATTGCAGGAAGGGATACAAAGTGTCCTGTGGCCTAGTTACAGTGATTAGAAAGAGAAAAAAAAGGATGGAGACACAACGATACTGGCATCAATAGCTTGACTGCTCTGAAACGCTGCCTCCAAAGGTGTAGCTGAGTGATATGTTGGTTAGCTTTATCAAATAATTGGCCTGCAGGGTACAATGTCAGAACATCCTTTATTACACAATGGCAGCCTTCAACCCCCTTGTATTGCTTGCACTGTACCTGAATTACAAGCGGTCATAACATCTTAAATTTTCTGAAAAACAGACAATTACCAGGATGTATAATATTACAAGAACTATTGTGGAAAGGAAACTCAACTTTCCTTTGAGTGAGAGCACCTGGAATGCATATGCTCTGCCCCAGAAAGCATGTGTCATGGGCAGCCTGTACAAAACACAAAGCTTACATCGAACAAAGAACAAATCGGAAAATGCTTGAACACACGCTGTATTTCAACAGTCTTTGGCTCTCAGAAGCATACAAACATAGACCTGTGGCTCTTCCCTGTGGGTAATAATGGCTGCTGATTCAGTCTAATCAAATCTGGCCACATCAGCTGAAACACAGAGCTGGTGGTGGAAGTCACCTTTGTGTCTGGGTGGTCTGTCTGGGTACAAATGTTACTTGGTACAATCCAAACTCAGCCAAGCACCAGAAATTTGGCATTCCGATCAACATGCTCCACATTTTTCACACTATAAAGAAAAATCAAAGAAAGAATGTGTAAAGTAGGCTGTACCCACTATTGAGAAAACAGCAGGGGGGTCATCAAAAACATATTCTAGTATGGACCAGATGGTAAAGTTTTTGCATCTTTCTACCAGCAGTGGCTAACCGGACAAAAATTGACCCCTTAAGTAGACCAGCATCACAAACAACAGGATGTTCAACAAATGTGTCACAGATAGCAGGTCCAGAACAGTCACAGTGTTATTTTAGTATTATTCATATACTGTTATTATTTATATAGTATTTATTATTACTTTGAATTAGCTTTTACTTTTATATTTTCAGTTTTCATTTTAATCTTACTGTGCGTTCATACGTGCGTGGCGGGCTCCGGCGAGGGCGGCGTGGCGCGTCTTGGACGGTGAGAGCGCGAGGAGAGTTGAAGTCAGGTCAACTTTATGGTAATAAGCTATGACGCGGTTCGGCGGCAACCAATCAGAATGTAGAAGTCCTCCGCCTGAGAGGATTCCAGAGAACGCAATCCTGTAAACATTGGTTCAGACCATATTGGCAAGCAAAATGGAGAAGTTAATTATTTCTGTTGCGGGTTTCCCATTGTTGTATGACTTGTAAGCCGCGCAACACTATAGGCAACATTTTCGCGCTAGAATGCTTGTTTTTCAGCGGGAATGCAATTCATTTGCTCAAAACAACACCGATTTTGACCAATTGCATTAAGGCTACAACCAGGAAAGTTACTGTAATGTAAACTGCACACAAATCAATGTTAATGTTAATTAAAGACCAAGTCTAGTAAACGTCCTATAAACTGCATGTTGAAATTAGACTCGCAGTTGACCATGAACACAAAAGCCACACCGCACAAATGGAATTTGTTTATTTCGTTAGCAAAGTAACTATAATTGTTAAGTTCTTTCCATAGGTCATTTTCTTAAGTTAACATTTAAAAGATTTCATGAGGTTAACTTATACCCTACGTGTGGCCAGTCTGCACAAATACTGATCAACATGCTTATTTTCTTCGCAGCCCCTTTAAATAAAGTTCAAAAAAAGATCACGCCTTCGATCTACGTCAGAGCATCAGAGCATCCCCGAAAGGTAGTCAAGTACACTAAACTTTGTGAAATGTTTATTTCTTTCTTTTGTGGAAGATTAAGGACGTTATATGTATATATCTACTTTTGTATCATCTAAAGCCAGATTAGAACTAACAAACTTACAATATTACTCATTCACTATGATTTACAAAGCATTTCTGTTAGAGAACTATGAGTTAAAGTAAACTTATGCTGTTAGTACAGCATGTTCTTTGAACAAATTGACAAGAACATTCACAATGCATAAGTGGCAATTACCACAACAGGAAGTAACAATTCAATTTCAGGTGCTTTAGTTATTAAACTTTAAAGTCAACGTCCATGGACCCAGTTTACTTTTTTATGTACCTGTTACATTTTCGTTCCTGGTGTTATTTATGAACAATCTGTGAAAATAAAATATAAAATAAATGATGAATCACTAAAGACGAAATTAGGCAAGTAGAAATGTTCTTTAAGTGTAAATATTAGAGTAATTTTGATAGAATAATTATAAGATTAATGAGGAAAGAGGGATAGTTAGGGATAGTGTATGCAAGTAGGAAAAGCCCCAAGTGATCCTAAAGTGTTTTAACCTGCATGAATGAGAGCTCAGAGATAGAGGAACAAGGTGGAGTATCTAGCTATAGCAGCTGAACTGGGTTATATTTGATTACAGACTAGTATATGGGTTAAAGTCTACAGACAGTGTGTTGAACTTAACTCGGGCATACTGATAGCTATTATAGAAATCTTAACAGAGTAGCAGCATGAGAGAAATTATCTCTATAGGTTGACAGCAATTTGGATGCTAAACAGGAGATGTGGCCAATGGGCTGAAGTCTTGATTGACAAGAAGAGGAACTCAGTTTAGTTCAGGCTGGAGAGGCTCTGTTCCAACTTCAAAAGACAAAAAATTTAAAGCCCATTCTAAAGGACAAACTAACTTCAAGTCACCAATTAAAACACAAATAATCAACACTCTTTGGGTTCAATAACTGTTCACATTTTTTATAAATCCACATATTTAAGACACTACAGTGACCCTGCTCTGGTAATACCCTGTATTCAGCTCTCAGATTTTCTTTCCAGACTTTTCTTCCTTCCTTTCTTTTATAAAGTAAGTCATTAAAAATCATGTGTGACGGAAAATTATTGTATATAATTTTATTATTTTGTGGCTATAACTTAAGTGATAATGACATACTGAGCATACCCAAACAAACACAACAGGGAACTGGATGAATAAAAATAGCAGAATGGAAATGGCAATCTCTGACAAACCTGAATGGATCATAAACCAACTGGTCGATATACATAACCAGTAGGGCTGGGCAAAAAAATCGATTTTTCGATTAATCGTTTTTTAAAATGTGGTCGATTCAAAATCGATTCTCAAACGCCACGAATCGATTTTTTCCCATATTTATTTATCTATTACCCAAAAGCCAGTATTAGTTTTCCTCCACTGTTCATAGGCTTGCAAACTCCATTTTATAGCTAATGCTGTGAGATTTTATGTTTGTTTTATCTTAATCATAAAATAACCTCAACTAGTGCTGCACAATTAATCATATCGCAATCGCGATGTCAAGCCTACGCAATGACGTGAATGTCCTGTGACACAGAAAGACTCGAGCTGATATCGTGCGTGCGCACAAGACAGCCCAGAATACAGTTCTCTTTCGTGCTTGAACGAACAATAACACACACAATTATGCCAAAATGTCTTTTTGTCGAGTATCTTCATAACATAAGAGCAGTCTTATGATGAACGTGAATGATGAGGCGCGTGTGAGATCCGCGTCTCTGTTAGCAGCGGTTGGTCTCTTAAAGGGACAGTACACAGTAGCCACTAATTATCTCTGTCATTAAAGTTAATCAAAGAACAAAGGGAACAGATAAAAACACTCACTGCTCTTGACTAAATAACTTTTGTAACTTTAATAAGGATTAGTCTATATATACTTTAGAATTAATGCATCGCAGACTGTTTGATAACTTTATTCAATTTCTATAGGCCTATATGTCCTACCTAGACAGATAAAATATATGCAAGTTTTTTTTATGGGTTTATATGAGGATTTTTAACCTGTTTGATCAAGGCATGCGACTGTTCTGACTTGTCCAATTTTCAGCATAAATTTTTCATCTTGCATCAAAACCCTGTCTATTTATTGTATGTTTAATATACAGGTTGGTAGCTCTTAATTTCTTTTTATTAATTAACCACTTCCAAACTTATGTTCACTTTACTTTCTTTTTTTCTTTTTTTTTTTTTTTTATAAATATAGGATTTGTATTAAATATATAGGCTATTCATTGAGTGGAATCGAAATCGAATTTAGAATCAAAATCGAATCGAGAATCGAAATCGAAAATCGAATCGAGAATCGAAATCGAATCGAATTGAGAGCTTGAGAATCGAAATCGAATCGATTTGTAAAATCTGAATCGATACCCAGCCCTAATAACCAGACTATGTACAAAACTATAGTAACATCTGAACAGTATTTTAACCTCACACATTTCTACTTCCACTACGACAACTGCTACTACTACTTCTAGAAATAACAAGAAGCAAGAACATGAACAAGTTAATATTGAGTAACTTACATTTCAGACAAAATTGGTCAGTTAGTTCTTCTCCTCCACACAAAGTCAAAAGAAACCAAAGCACCAAGCTTTGGGTGTCGTCAAGCAACAAACAATCTGAAATCCCATGTGAGAGTGGAGCGGAGCGACAGATTTCTCATCGTCTGTAATCACTCAGTTCCAGCTCTACTTCTGGTTTTCCATTTTCCGCTACTCACTGGTGAGAGAAACCCCAATCTGAGCAATCCTTGAGCGAGGAATCAAGACTAGCCAATCTAAGTCAGTACTCGATTAGCAAAGGAATGGGTCCTCCAAACGCAATTTTTACCATTACATGTGAATACAGGAAGTATCTTCAGCACAAGGGTTTCAGATGTTCATGAATGATCTGAAGGATAAACTTTGCAAATGTTTTAGTGGGACTTCCAAACATTTGTTCTACATAACATCTCTTCCCAGGTATGTGTGTTTGTAAGTCGGATTCAGGTGGGAGCCCCCAGGCATCTATTTATCTTACTAAAGAAATCATCACATTCAACCATGTAATCAGGTATGCGCCCAGAGCCAGGCTTACTGATAGCGCTTGTTTACTGGCATCTGCTCTGAATATCTGGCATTGATGTAATGCACAGGTTATGGCAGAGCTGGGTTAATGTAGTAGTTTTTGCAACAACAGTCTTTCAGAAAAATAAATGTGATCAAGAAAACACTTGTCTTAAAGGATTAGAGGGCATTTACAGTAGGAAGGTTTCAAAGCACAGGATACCATTACTTTTAAAAGCATGTGACTTAATCATTGAAAGAGTTGTCAGACTGAAGCAAAAGACAATGGGTTTCCACCACTCAACACATCCCTTAAGGATGATAACAATGCTTTAAGCTGCACATTGTGTAGTGGAGATAAAAGATGGATCCTTCTGTTAAACAAATTTGTTTTGATTTACAGGTGTTGATGTTTAAAAAATGACCTAGCTGGATTTATGTAATGATAGACCACATCTAAAGATATGTCTTTATGTTATCATCCGCTGTTTTTTTTAAATGCTTCAGCTGATGCTACAACAGGTGTTATGACTAATCTTTGCAACTTCACCACAACAGCAGTACAGTGATGTTTCTTTTTCTGGTAAGGAGTTGTTTTATCTTCTGAAATATGCTTATAATACTTGAGGCAACATTTAAATTTGGATGGATGGATGGATGGATGGATGGATGGATGGATGGATGGATGGATGGATGGATGGATGGATGGATGGATGGATGGATGGATGGATGGATGGATGGATGGATGGATGGATGGATGGATGGATGGATGGATGGATGGATGGATGGATGGATGGATGGATGGATGGAGGAAAAATCGATTCACATATGAATCGCGATTCTATTTTCTGCCGATTTTCATCGACTCACAAATTTCCAAAAATCGATATTCTAAAGTGTTACATTTCTTACATTGCAGATTCAAATCTCAAGTTGTAGATGAAAAAAACATCTTGTAACAAACCTGGTTTGAATGGTCTGAGCCATTTATGTATGACAGATAATAAATAACAAAATACATCATCTGCAGCTCTTAATGTGGTGCTTTAGCTTCTTTAGCGAGAGAGAAACAACGCGCACAGAATGGAAAGCAAGAAAAATCAGAAAATCACTCATGCTTTTGACTGAATCACTTTTGTATCTTTATTATGATTCAATTTATATTTAATTCATACAATGAAGACTACAGTGTTTTATTTCTACATTTAATTATTCAATTTATGTAGTATTTCTTGAAACATGTAAAATACAACTATATATATATATATATAATAGCTTTCATACTGTATATGAATAATGTAATACAGTACTAATAAGGGCCTACTATGTTTATGGGATTAACATATTAGTCCCAAAGCTAAAAGGAGTATTGAGTCTAGAGCTGAAACCTGTCCCTTTTATAAGACGGTGTCTGACTTTCCAGAAGATGTTTCCAACACGGAGAAGTCTAGTTGTAAGGACAAGCCCAGACACATCTCCTGGGCACTGCCACAGAACGCTGTGACTTAATTCTGTGAGTGAAGTGCTCATATCACATTGCCAGTGCGTCTCAATGTTTACTCACTGACATGAGCAGGAACTTAAGGGGTTACTGAGAGAGTGACAGACTGCATTGCTTCGACAACACTTGAGAAAGGGGCCAAGCCATTACTAGGGTGTATTACATTGCTCTTGTACTGATGACAACCTCAAGAGGTCGGGGGTGTTGAGGGGGAGGGATTTGTCTTCCTGTTTAGTTATACTGGATAAAACTAGTCTTGGATAATTATACAAATGCCTTTACAAAAATACAAAAAAGTAACAAAAAGGAAACAGAAGCTATACATAATATATTCTATATCATCTTTGCAAGCAATAATAGGGCAAAAACTAAAAGAAAAACAACCACCAAAAACAAAGAAATAAAGCTATAATTCATTCGAATAAACGAATACATAAGTACAAAAAATAATAGAGAAGAAAAAATATAGGCTATAACATTTTCTGTTACTATAAATATTTCGGGTCAGTGAGTACTTTTATTCAGTATTTTATATTCAGTAATGTTACAAAAGATTTCTATTTCAAATGAATGCTGCTCTTTTGAACTTTCAATTCATCACAGAATCCTGAAAAAAAAAAAAAAAATCACGGTTTTCACAAAAAAAGCACACCTGTTTTCAACGTTGGTAATAATAAGAAATCAATATTACTGTTTTTACTGTATTTTTGATCACATAAATGCAACCTTGGTGCGCATAAGAGACTGCGGCACCGACCCCAAAGTTTGAACAGTAGTGTGTGTGTGTGTGTGTGTGTGTGTGTGTATGTGTATATATATATATATATATATATATATATATATATATATATATATATATATATAGTACATTTATCAATTCTTTATATTGTTATAATACAATTCAAAAGGTTGATGTAGTGATGAAATTGCAACCAAATGAATCACTACAAAGGCAATGAATTCAGTTTTGACATTAAATAAACTCCACAACTAAACTAGACAAGCATGAACCCTTTTAAGAGAAACAGACCCCCTCATAAGGATGTAATTACTTCATCACCCCCAACATATAAGACAGGAGTCAGGAAGTTCAAATTGCCTATATAAGTAAAGTTTGCTCTGTGCTTTGGTGAGAAAGAGAAGAACCCAAAGCAGAGGTGAAGACACTGAGTGTGTGAGTACAGAAGTGGAGGACCATGTCGGCCTTTGTGTCCATGAGGGCAGAGTGCATTCTCCCTGTGCCCCTAGACTCCCATGGGCCTCATTCAGAGGTAATGTACCAGACAACAAAGATGACACACTTTTAATGCTCTCTACTCGCCTGAAGCATTCCATGCCTCTCCACCGGTCCTCCCAGGCTCTGTTTTCACAGCTAAGGGCCATAGATTCTTAAACATAATAGTGTCTCAGTCCAAAAAAATGGAGTAGGGATGAAAGAGTGCAAATGAGATCAAGGAAAGTGCCACCAAAGTGGTTGGGAGAGGGCCTAGAATCAATTTATATTAATAATGGTAATATATTCGTCCATGTTTTCCTTAAAATTAACATTGCAAATTTTATATTCAAAGGATATTATTTGAGAGAAAAAGTCTGTCGGAGGACGAAAAACATAATTTTGTGGCATGCGACAGATTTTTTGACAGCTTCAGGGCTTTTGTTATAACTGCAGATCAAACTTCTACATTTATGTATTCCCGCCAACTACAAACAGTTGTATCGACCAAGGTGTGGTGCCAAAATCAAAAGTACATTCCTATTTTTGGCAAATGGGAATACCACAATCCTTTTTTATGTATTCTCTAGTCATCAAGCCACGTTTAAAATAATATAATTATAATTAGCATTCAAGCTTTACTAAAAGTCCATCTTACCAGTGATGAATTCTCCCTTAAAGTTTTATATTTATGATGACTGGAGAACTTCTATAAACTAATATAAAGACTTGGTATAACTTTGTATAAAGACTAACTTTTCTGTTAGATGGCTCTTTTCTCTTCCAATTTACAAAAGGAAAGAGAGAGGTGCTGTGCAATGAGGTGTTGACGGCAAACACACAGACTCTTTGACTTCAATGATCCACCAAAATCTCACAACACATACATTACCCTTTTGCCACTTTTGAAAAGAAAGGGGGAACATGAAAATGAGCTTCAATGCAAGGTCAGTTTACAGATGTTTCTAATTCCCACTGAACAGCAGTCTTGACCTGTCCGTTGTCTGTATCTCCTGTCTGCCGCACGAAAGGCACGTGAGCACCAACAGTGGCTTTCATCAAAGCAGTGATAACAGTCCTAAAAGGCATCATAGTGAAAGGGGAGAGTGGGGGCTACAGAGTGTACAGTGACAAAAGATGGGCAAAGAGAAACAAACAAACAAACAAACAAGCTAAGAGAAACTGCTGCATCTTATCCATTTATCTTCACAGTGAATGTGTCCCACCTGCCCCAGTCATTCATTTTTATTGGCATTGAAGTAGTATATTTTCATGCTTGAGTAATCAACATTGCTCCACTTGTATAAAACTATAAATAGGAAACAGCTTGACTGACTTGTTGGTACACAACAAGGGGTTAGCATGGACCTGTTTGACCCTGTTGGTAGATGTTATTACTCACAAAGATGAAAATAATCAAGCATTTCTAGGGATCATTTGGGTCATCTAGGGAAGTCTGTGTTTTTTGGGTTGCTCAGTAATCGCACAACAGTGGATATATTTGCATCTGACTTCAAACAGTAATTTTGTAATAGTAAAAGTAAATATTCTAAATGCCTAAAGTCTTTAACAATAGGAAAAGTCGAGAGATTAGCCGAAAACAAATCTATCTTTAATGAATTAAAATAAATTAGGCATTAAAATGTAGAAAGAGCAAACCTAGTCTGATTCTAAAACATGCTCACTATATGTATGTTTTACAGTTACCAAGATGCTAATGAAAGTAACTAACTACAATCTAGTGTAGCAATTCATTTAAAAATATAGCTCTCTTTTTGCACATTTTAAATGTTAATGCACAATACAGTTCTTTATGTAGTAGTGTGGGATTGGTTTTCCCCTTTGCCTGGTTACTACCTTGTTATGGGAGTGAGCGATTGGGATTACTACCTGTGTATTTAAATGCTTGGGTAGGAAGCATTAGGACGTAAGCTCTGTCATACCTGCCCCTCTTCCGGTTTCCAGTGTTACGTTCCCTGAGGAAGGTGGTTGTTGCTTATTGCTTGTTTTGTGCTCATAGTGAGTAATTGTTTCTCTTTATTTCAAGTCGCCTGTGAGTTGCGTCGAGCACTCGCTGAAAGTTGTTAGTTATGAAGGCCATCGCGATGTCATGTTACTTTGCTTAGTCTTCTTATTTTGAATCATTGTTTTCTATTGTGTGTTTTTAGTGAAACGAGTATGAGGGCACTCTAATGTCTTTATGTTCCCTTGAATTTGAGTATGATCTAGATATTGTTTTATATTATTTGTATTTGCGTGTTTTTCCGAATTATGTTTTATTTTGCAGTACTTTGTGGTTCGTTCGGCGGCCAACTGTGGGTCGTGCTGCTGTTTTTCTTGTTTTTTCTTTCTTTCTTTGTTTAATGATATTATGATTGAGTTTTTATTTAGTTATTTCTTGGTTTGAGGTTTTTGGTTTCATTATTGTGTACCAGGTTGTTCAAGCTGAGTACATGTAAATCTCTAAGTGGGGAATGTATAAAAATTATTTGGTTTTGTGAGATTTGTTTCTGCTTTTGTTTAGTTCTTGTATCAATGTATTGAGAAATGTCCCTATTTAAGCTAGTGAGATTTTAATATTATTGTTATAATAAATGTGTTAATGGGCATCTGATTGGTTTTACTATTGCCTAATCCTCTCTTTTAGCATTTCCTTTTTGGTGCTTAAGGATTAAATAAAGTTTCCTTTTGTTGTTAAATTGGATAACACGTCTCTGTCTTTTCACTGTACCACCGAACCTGTGTTTCTTTGAGTATTTCCTTGGGTGAAAATCCAAGCTGGTTGTCCTGCATCCTCGATAAACAAGTTACAATTAGTCCAAAATGCAGCCGCTAGAGTTCTTACTAGGTCAAGAAAATACGACCATATAACACCAATTTTATCATCTCTACACGGGTTACCTATTAAGTTCCGTTTCAGTTATAAAGTGACCTACAAAGCCCTAAATGATTTAGTTCCTGTGTATTTGACCAATCTTCTATCGCCTTAGATAGATCCATCACGCTCTTTAAGGTTACAAATCTCTGGGCTTCTGATAGTACCTAGGATATCTAAGTCCACTAAAGGAGGGAGAGTGTTTTCACATTTGGCTCCTAAACTCTGGAATAGCCTTCCTAATAATATTCAGGGCTCAGACTCACTCTCCCAATTTAAATCTATATTAAAGACGCAACTCTTTAGCCTACCATTCATATAATGCATCTCCTAACCTTATACAGTTGAATCAGATTAGATCACACGATTATCCTTGCTTAATGTTATGAACAGCAGCTATGCTAATTATTTTCTATTTGTATTATCCTTGTATTTGTATTATCTACAAGTATTTATCTTGGGATGCTCATCCTGAGGTAACTAGAGAGTATGTCAGCTCCAGTTTGGATCCAGCCTATCATGAAGACTTCAGATGACACAAACTCTGAATCAACATGCACCAATGCTACATACATACAATACTACATCAAGTAAGTATTCATTACTTCAATGAGCTCATTGTTTCTGCCTTAAATTATTACATTGTTTAAATGTTTAAATTGTTTAAATAAATTCTTCACTAACTGTGATTATCTCATTAAAGAAAGTAGTTTTTATTTACAAAATTAGGCAAAAGAAAAAGGGGTATCAGATTCAGAAGGGGGTATTTCCAAAACAAACATAAGTCTAACTCCTTATTAACCAAACTACTTAAACTAAAAGATAAGAAAACAAGAGTACACCAAAATAAGCTAACTCCCTTACTAACATAAATAGGAGAAAAAGTCAATTTCAAAATAAATGGCACCCACCTCCCTACTAACCCCACAAATAAAGAAATAAATGATTAACTAGCAAATTTCTTATAAACCAAGAGAAAAACAGATTAATTAAACCATACAATAAATAATCATTAAAGTTAACACTCACTTCTGCCTTTTAAGTCTCAATCATCGTGTGATCAAAAAGAGACTAAGGAGAGAAAACTACTTCAATAAGTAGAACACAACATGAGGTAGAGATACACTATCAACTACTGGCTTCAACGAAACATAAGGTCTGGTGTTGAAGATGAGACCCCAAAGCTGCTACTGCACACAGTCAAGCCACCACCAACACAGCTCTGATGATGGTTGCAGTTTAAATACTCTCCTTCCCCTCCCAGCATCCAATAACAGCAGGGCATTGATTATTTGCATCAGGTGGAAACCATTTCTCCTAAGAAGAGAGACAGGGATAGAGAGAGAAACAGCACAGCTTGGGCACACACAAACAAAACCTTACGGCTCTGGACGTACTGTAACATCACTCTAAATTGTAATGTGGACTCATGTATTTTCTGTAAAGCTGCTTTGAAACGATTGTGAATTGTGAAAAACGCTATACAAATAAATGTGAATTGAACTGAAATGTGAACTGAAAATCCCAGGCTGGTGTAGTCATTGTCATCTGAGTCTAACCATATAGAAAGTACCGCTCTGGTCACATTTATAATGGCAAAAAAAACATAGATAAGTTCCTGGAAACCGCTGAGGAAATACTAAATCATCATGAACAAAGATAGTACAATCACCCTGTGGCGCTGCAGTTAGCCTTTGTTTGAAAAGTATAACTAGCTTGGTTTCATGACATGACTTTTTCAAATTTTAGAATAGCTTTACCCCATGAGTTAGTAAATAAGTAGTCTCATGCAACAGCACAACGTCAACTGTAATTTGTTTTAATAAAAATCAAATAGCTTGTGGAAATGTTTCATGTGATGCTGAGATTAAGGACAATATCTTCATATTGAAATGTGCCCCGCGTGAATTTGTCCACTGATTTACTTCATTTTTTGCTCCATTAAGCTAGCATGATGCAGAACCTGCTTTATTTAATTTTTGTGTGTGTGAAAATTTACCAAGCCTTTTTTTGGAAAGTTTGATGAATGAGCCCCATGGAACCTCAACCTAGATTGCTGGACAGGTTCAAAGCCTGTCCTTCAGCAGTCATTCAGTTAAGTCATTCAGTAATTACTTGTGAAAGCATAAAAATGCATGTAGTCTGTTGAAGGCATTTTTCAGAAATCAGACTGTTTATATTAAAGTGTTTTGTGAAGTGATTACCTTCTCTATCCCACATAGCATACCTATTTCCACCTGGAAGGATTTCAAATATGTGACAGACTGAATATCACAGCACCTCTATATCCTCTGCATGACAGTGTAATTCCTCCTGCCCTGCGGCCATGTCTACAAAACTCAGACAGTTTACTTGTTCATGTAGCTACACCTACGAAAAAAGGGCTTTGCCAAGAATTTGTCCATTCATTACACCTTCACACTCTTAGTTAACCCTTTTAATGTTTAAACCATGCCACTAGAACTCAAGCAAACAGTCTAAAGTATGGCTGTCAGATTATTAATTAAGTATACTCAATTAATGTAATAAAAAACAATTCATCCCTGACCCATGCAACAACAAATAAACTAATATAAGATTTTGACATCCTTTTAAAACTTGTTTGAACAGTTTTAACTTGACAGTCTTAATAACGTTCAAGGTGAGTGAGATGGAAAAAAAAATCATACAATCTGTTTACACTACATAGTGGACTGAGAGTGATCTAATTCCAGTCATTTCAACATAAATCCAGAGATACATGAATTTTGCGCGAGGGTGAAAGATGTCCCCACACAGATTTCGCAACATACAATTTGGTCACAGGATTTGACCATGTTGCAACTTAAAGACTTATCATATTCCTTTAACTTTCATTACAACTCAAGAATTTCTTACTCTTGAGATGATCTTATTGCTTTTTGCTATTAACTTAACATGTACAATGTATATTATACCTTAGCAGTTACCTCAAGTTGATAATACTGTTGACACACCTATCATTTGGCTGAATAACACTAGAGACGGATGGTCTGGATTTACAGGCCAAAGTACACTCAATCTCATGCAAGCAAGTCCTAGAATAAGTCGACTTGAGGTCTTGTACGTAATCACATATGTGAAAGTACCTTGCTTCAACCTTACCTAAAAATCTAGGTCACGAGGTTAGAAGAGTGATGACTAATCCTTTCATGAGTGTCTGGTCACAAGTGCTGAATGTAGGTGAGATGGCATCTGTTTGCCATGAACACTAGCCTGAACTAATTTCCACATGAAATGGTGGAGCACAGGAGAGACTTAATTATGAGACAGCTGAAGATGATTTATTGAATTCACTGACGTTTCATTAAGCCCTAAAAGTCAAAATAGTTTTTCAGATATGTTTTTATTTTGAAATGTTTAACACATACCCTCATCAGGATGTTCAATCTACTGAACTACTGTATAGTCAATTTACACTACTGTTAAAAACTTTGGGGTCAGTAAGATTTTTTTTTTAAAGAATATTAATACTTTTATTCAGTAAGAGTGCATCAAATTGATATTTAGACATTTATACATTTACATTGTTATAACAATGTTATTGTTATTAATTGTTATCTAAAATTTCAAATAAATTCTGTTCTTTTGCACTTTCTATTCATCCATTCATCAAAGAATCCTGAAAAAAAATGTATCACGGTTTCCTCAAAAATATTAAGCAGCACAACTGTTTTCAACAATAATAATAATAATAATAATAATAAATGTTTATTAATCAGCAAATCAGCATATTAGAATGATTTAGAATGATAGAATGGTTAGAAGGATCATGACACTGAAGACCCTGAGTAATGGTTGCTGAAAATTCTGCTTTGTCATCAAAGAAATAAATTTAAAACATTTGTTATTTTAAATTGTACAAATACTTCAATAGTACGCTTTTTACTGTATTTAAATAAATATATGTATATGTAAAAAAAAAAAAATGCAGCCTTGGTGAGCATATGATATGCATAATCTTACCGATTCCAAACTTTTGTATGGTAGTGTATAACAATTTATGGTTGTAATGTTGTATGCTTGGCATTTGTTACATGTTCCCTGGTTTTGTTTCTTGTAATTTAACTATAAATATTGCATTATATTGTTGTTTAATGAAAAAAAAAATTATGTGTTCTCTCTATGGGCCCAATCATACACCGGGCGCAATGCAGCATCAGGCACGACGCAAGTGTTTTTGCTAGTTTCAGCCTGACGCTGTTATCATTTTCACGTCCTTCGCCACTTTGTTTAAAGAGCAAATGCATTTGCGCCCGTTTGTTCGCCCATGGGCATGCTGGTCTGAAAACGAGGAGTGTTCAGGTGCATTGTTGGCACATTGCTATTTGAGGCAACTGAAACCAACAAAAACCTGGTCTAAAGTCAATGGTGCAGTATTTTTTTTTGTTATTTAATGAGCGCGTACGCAATGTGCGCCTATAGGTGGGTGCACAACGCACGTACACTCTGCTTATTACACACACAGGGACGCGCAGCAGTACACAAACTAGCCATATATTAAAAATGAAAGGATTACAATGTAAAAGATTATTATTGTGAACAAAGATATGGTGGAATCCAGCTTGTCCCGTAGAGGGTCGGCTTGCGCGCTTTAACCTCGCGCACGAACAGATCCATTTCCTCTGTGGAGACGCATTCAGTCTTTCCGCTTGCAAATTCCGTCATGTAAATAGCTAATCCGCCATGGCGCGAGCGCAACTGGCTTTTAAAGGGAATGGGAGATAAGACTCTGATTGGTTTATTGCACATTACGCCCAAAACACACCCATTACTCATTAAGAGAATAGGAACAACCCTTTTAGACAATGCACTGGGCACGCCAACCATTTTTAAAAAATTGTCAAATTTATTTGCAACTATAGTTACCCTTGTTTGTTGCAATAGATTGGTTACCTTCACCTGTTCCTAGTTAGCCTCCTCATATCCCATGTATTTATACCCCATGTTTCCCCTGTTCAGTGTCTGGTGCTGTCCTTTGTGGCTGTATCGCGTTAATTGTTGTCAGTTCTGTTTTTGCCTGTTTCTCCTTGTTTTTGGATTTACTCTGTTTTTGTCAACATCTCTCTGAGCATGGATTTACTTTAGTTTTTTTTTTTGTTTAAATAAATGTTTATGTTGCAATGCTGAGTGTCCTGTCCGTCCGCCTTGAATCATGATGAGTTCTGTACACTAAACAGTTTCGGTGAGTTCTGTTCATTAAACAGTCTCAGTGAGTTCTCCCCTGCATATGCCAGTGACTGTTACTGCTTCCAATTTCCCTTATCTTGTAAACGGCCTCGCTGACTTGGGGGCAGCGGCAAATTTCATCTCCCAGGAGCTCAGCGAGATTACACTTCAGTAGTGGTGGAACGGATCACAAAATTCACGGTTCGGATCATTTACAGTTTTTGAGCCACGGATCGGATAATTTTTCAAACTACTAGCCTAACTGATTAAGTCCACACATTATTTAAAAGTGAACAGTCAGTAATAAAATAAGAACAACTACACAAATTACAAGCAGAAGTGAATACTAAATAACAAAGTTACAAAGTCTAACAGTAGTATTCAGGTACAGAAAATTAATAATTAAGCCTAAATGTAAAATAACACTATTTGTTCACTGTAGAAATTAAATGTAGTTTTATCTTTGTTAAAGCTGTATTTTGTTGTTTTATTAACATTAATGACACAGACAACAGTAGGAATATTAGGTGTCTGCTGTCACTTTAAGACCGACTGCACCGACCGAAAACACTGACAACTTTTCAATTATGACATAAACAAGAGAATACTTGCCGAGATGGGTATTCAGACAGGTATTTTGACATAATTTTGTGTTTATGTGTCCGTTCAATGTCAAGGAAACACGAAAGAGGAATCAATTCGGTGTTCGAGCGCTGTCTGAAACGTGCCTCTCTGTCTCTCTCTCTTCGTGCACGCGCTCTTCGGGTGTGTGCGGCTGTGCGCACAGATAACACGCGAGTCCCGATTTTCGCCTCTTCTTCTGCGTTTAAAATTGTTTGGCAGGACAAAACACGTCAAAATTATAAACTCTATGATTTTAAATTTAGCAGTTAATCTGCGAATCACATGCGTGCCGAAACATGGGGCCTGGTCCGTACAGGTCATGTATCAACTACGATCCGTTCCACCCCAGAGCTATCACCATTCCACTGTGATAGCATTCCACTTCAGAGCTATCATAGCTATCATAGCTCACAGCTCTGATAGCTTCAGAGCTATCACTTTGAACACACCATTGGCCATTCATTCGGTTGTGGGACCTGGGCAGAAGACATGTAGGGGCTTGCCACAAGGAAACCATCATCTTCTATGGACTCCCAATCTCCACCGCCTCCATCATACTAGGCAGACCGTGGTTAATTCAGCATTCTCCTCAACTTTACATTTTATTACTGTATTACATTTCCTGTCTGCTAGCTTCTTCCCAGTGTGCAGTCTCTATCTCCTTCAGTTTGTGCCACCACTGTTGAGAGTCCAGACACACATTTTAACTCCCACATTCCTCTGGAATATCAAGATTTTCACTCTCTCTTCTCCTCTCAAGAGGCCTCCACACTACCAGCTCACCGGCAGTGGGACAGCACCATTGACATCCTACCGGGCGCTAAACCTCCTCGTGGACTTATCTATCCCCTCTCTCGCCCAGAAGAGAAGGTCATGGAGGAGTATGTTGAGGGGGCACTCTGCCAGGGATACATTTGTCTGTCCACATCTCCGGCAGCCTCAAGTTTTTTTTCCGTGGCCAAAAAGGATGGGGGTTTATGTCCATGTATTGATTACTGAACACTCAATGACATCATATTAAAGTACAGCTATCCCCTTCCTCTGGCTCCTGCTTCCCTTGAGATGTTGCGGGGAGCAGCCTGGTTTACTAAACTCGATCTTCGTAGTGCCAAGAATCTTACTCTCATCCGGAAGGGTGACGAATGGAAAATGGTATTCGTAACCCCATTAGGGCACTACGGATATCTGGTGATGCCGTATGGCCTGGCGAATGCGTCTTCTGTGTTCCAGGGGTTCAAGAATGAACATTCTTGTGACTATTTGTCTGAATTTCGGATAATTTATATTGACTATATTTTTCTTCTCTCTCTCTGAGTACCGCAGGCACGTTCGACAGGTCCTGCAGCGGCTTCATGAACACTGGTTGTTCCTCAAGGTTGAAAAATTGCTCCTTCCACCATCTTTGGTGCATTTTCTGGGTTATGTCATTGGCCCTCAGGGTGTGCAGATGGACCCGTAATACAGCACGATCATGGCCTCTTCCACAAACAATTAAGAAATTTCAGATGTTCCTAGGGTTTGACAATTTTTTCCGTAGATTCATTAAGAATTTCAGTTCCATTGCCAATCCCCCAAGCATCTCCTCAAGGATAAGCCCAAAAGTTTGAATTGGACAGAAGAGGCCACCCAAGCTTGAGTCATTAAAATTGGCCTTCAATTCAGCCCACATCCTTCAACATCTTGATCCAGAAATCCTGTTTGTAGTAGAAGTGGATCCTTCTGCCATGTAGAAGGATCCTACTTCTGCCAAAAATGGCGATGTTATCTCAGTGGAATAAAGCTTCCTCTAATCTCCATCCATGTGCTTTCTTTTCCAGGAAGCTGTCCAGGGCCGAGATAAATTATGACATTGGGAACAGAGAACTGCTAGCTTTTAAGTTAGCCCTGGAGGAGTGGTGACACTGGCTAGAGGGGGCAAGTCATCCATTCACTGTGATCAGAGACCATAAAAACCTAAAATACCTGAGAACTGCAAGAAGGTTGAATACACATCAAGCCAAGTGGGCCCTCTTTTTTTACTCGCTTTCATTTTACTGTCTCCTATTGCTCTCTCAGTTCAATGCTCCAGAGCAATGTGAGGGACCACCTTCACCGATCTTACCTTCTTCATTGTTTGTCTGTCCTATCCAGTGGACCTTGAATGAGAGGATTACCTTGGCCATTCTCCAGGAATCAGCCCCTACAGGTTGTCAACCTGAGTGAACATACGTCCCCACGTCATTGTGGAAGGACCTCCAAGAATCAATTCACTCTTCACCGGGGAGTCTCCCAAACCCTTTCGCTTCTTCACAACAGGTACTGGTGGCCACGAGATAGCCCAGAAGTGGTCCGGTTCCTCAGGTCCTGTCCTGTCTGTGATATGGCCAAGAGTCCTCGCCACTTACCATTTGGCAAGCTCCTACCTCTTCCGATTCCACGGGGCCCTTGGTCACACCTAGGAGTGGATTTTGTTACGGATCTACCAACATCAGACGACTGCACGACAATCTTGGTTGTAGTGGACAGATTTTTTAAGGCCTGTTAACTGATTCCACTAAAGCTTACGTATGGCATTGCAGACTGCAGAGCTTCTCTTCCAAAACGTATTCAGAAACTTTGGCATTCCTGAAGACATTGTGTCTGAACGTGGGCCACAGTTCATCTCTCGAGTCTGGAGAGCCTTCATCCGACTCCTAGGTGTGACCATCAGTCTAGTTACCACCCCCAGTCAAACAGGCAAACCGAGCACAAGATACAAGAGGAAGGACGCTACTTGCACACTTACTGCCATGACCAGCAGGACCAGTGGAGTCGCTTAATTCCCTGGGGAATGCACAGAACTCACTCAAAAAGTCTACCACGGGGTTAACACCTTTCCAGTGCATACTCGGCTATCAGCCCCCACTCTTCCCCTGGACCGGCGAGCCGTCAGAGATTCCAGCTATCGACCATTGTTTTTTCGCCAAAGCGAAAGGGTTTGGGATTCAGCACATCTTCATCTTTAGCGAGATGTACACCAACATCAAAGTCAGGCTGATGTCCGAAGATCTACATAACCTAAATATCAACCCGGGCAGAAGATCTTTCAACAAGAGACATATGGCTGCGGCTCCCATCAAAGAAGTTAAGTCCCTGGTTTATTGGTCCATTCCTCATCACTAATAAAATCAATCCTGTCACATACAAACTACAACTTCCAGCACAGTATAAGATCCATCCTACTTTTCATGTTTCTTTAAGTCCTTTCACCGCTGTCCTTCCTCTACAGAGCCAGGTGGTGATGGTGAAACCTCTCCTCCGCTCCTGGGGACTCAATTTATGAGGTTAAGGACATCTTGGACTCCTGGAGCTGATGCAGTTGTCTCAAGTACCTGGTGGATTGGGAAAGATTTGGACCAGAGGAAAGATCTTGCGTGGCTCGAGACAACATTCTGGATCCGGCCTTAACATCTACCTTTCACACTGCTCATCCTGATCATCCTGCACCGCGTGGAAGAGGCCGGCCATGGCATCGGGGGTCTCGGACCTCAGGAGCGGTCTGTGAGGGGTGGGGTTATTGTCACGCCTCCGTCTAGTTCTGCACCTCCAACGTGGTCCCATTCACCAGAATTCTAAAGACTATCCCCTGTCCCTCTTTACCACGTAAATTATGGACCATTCATATATCCTCTATCCATTCTCATTGTCTTCTCTCATAAGAGTTTGACCTACGTGCTTTGTTTGATATCTTCTTCATCTCCTGAATGAGTTTTGGTATTGTGTTTTGTTATTGTGGACTGTTGACTGTTTCTGCGTTTCTCCTGAATATTTTCTACCGTCTGAAATAAAGGTGCATTCACCGCAATTACCCCTGTCATCTTGTTCATAGCCTGATATCTCGTAGACAAAAAACCCTCAAAAATATTTATTTTGTGAGAAGTAGACATCATATAAGACTTTAAGACGGTAAACTCATTGAGCAGACTGAATTTGGCCTCACAGTCTCTTTTTCATTCTCCTAAAAAAATACAGATTGTCTACACATGAACAACTTTCATAGTGCTAATTGACAAGTTCAGATGTCCGAGCCACAAAAGGCAAAGACAGAAGTGTTTGCACATGAATTACAAATGTACACCTTTTTTGTATTTTTTTTAAATAACAATCATAAAATAAGTATAAAAAATAAGATTATAAAATATATTAAAAAAGTAAATTATGCATGCAACATTTATAACCTCATATCAAAAAAGAGAGATTTAGTTTTACTTTCAAAAAGTAATTTTTCACACAGCAGAACGAATTCAGAATTTAAAATAATTGGCTGCGACACAATGAGTCTAAAATAACACAACACCTAAAATATACCATTTTCCTTCATTTCTAAATTTAATTTAAAATTGTGATTTAAGCTTATGTACATATTGTGTCACCTGGCCATTTACAGGACTAGCCTTAAGTTTCAGCTTCCTTAATCGATAAAATATAGGTGTCAGCTTTGAGAAATTAGTGTATCACTTTTCCTATGACCTTTTTCAGCTCTAAGGACACAATGTAAAGCCACTCAATTGACTGCCCGATTAGGTCAGTGTAAAGGATGCGGCGGTGTTGGAAAGGTTTGTATAGAAGATCAGTAGACCAGGTCTGGCAGGAGAGACATAGTTACAGCGCTGCCCTTGCTCATCCCGGGTCACCGGACGCACTGATTACTGGCCAGCCCTTGACACAGCAAAGCCAGGTGCTTTTATCAGTGCCGGTGGCTCTTCCCCAAAGCTCTGTTATAGGATTCATGTTTGCAATTAGTGCAGATAAGAGTCAATTAGCTTTTGGCAAGCTGCCCTGATATGTCACATGGCACCTGCTTTGCCTTGATGGTACCTGACAGCGTGGCAGATCAATGATGACCACACGGGAGGTCTGCCAAAAACAGGCCTAAACCAACCCTGGAAAATGTGCAGTGGAAGCATTCTAGAGCAGTAAAGTAGTACTCTATGAGCATGTAAACAAGTGGATTTTAGGACAGACTTAGCAAAAATGCAGAAATTATCTGCAATCTACTGCAAAGCACCATAACCTACTTATTTCAATAATTCTTACAAACTTACAAAATGAAATATGATCCTATAAATGCAATTCAACCTGGTCTTTGTAGTCAAACCTTTAAAAAAGTCATGCAATTATACAAACACATTAAAAGCTCAACCAAGGCTACAATATTTTTAAGTTATTCTCCTTTTCTCAACACATACACTGGAACTTTTTTGCAATAATAATAATAATAATAATAATAATACAAATATGTTAAGATCTTAAGAATTTTAGCCATAATGATTCATCTAGATCTGGGGGTTTTCAAACTGGGGTCTGGGGACCCCCAGGGGGCTGCAAGGGAGTGACAGGAGGTCCATGGAAAACTAGTGGAAAACAAAGTAAAAAAAAATACATTTGATTAAAATAAATAAATACAAAAAAATATGTCATTTAAATAGTTAAAACATACTAGATAGTTATTAATCTATTAAATAGATTCAATTTGATTACAATAAATAATAAATAATATAAATAAATAAAAATTTCATTAAAGTTAAATACATAAATAATACATTTAACTTTACATTACTATAGCAAGTTGAAAAAGTATATAATAAATGTAACTTAATATAAACTAAATTTAGATGTATAATATTAACTTTTCAATGTATAAATTAGGTGTTTATAACAAAAATAGATGCCTATTTAGGATGGGAGTCCTTCACACGAGGGTGATCATATTTGGGGGTCCATGACATCTGAAAGATTGAAAACCCCTGATCCAGACCTGTCAGTGCCTTAAATAACTCAATAGGAACCCTGCTGAAAAACAAAACAAACAAAAATAAAAACCTTAAGCATGTTTAATTTGATTATTGATGAAATGGCCTTGTAATGGTCAGCTTATTGGAGATGCTTTTGTATATTTGTTCACATACTGTAACAAATATCATTAATGTAAAACCATAAATAATGTAATATAAAACCTAAACCAAGCTACTTTTCTGACCTCACTTCCATCATACCAGAACTATGTTTGGCTTTCTGTACATGTTGTATTCTTTACGACAAGGAAACAATGAACGCCACATGCTTAGTGATCTTAGCTGGTCTCTCAGCCTGGTCAAGCCAATCTGTTGGCTGGTTTTTTAGGGGTTTTGGGAACTTCTTCAGCTGATCAATTTGGGAGTCCAACTAGTTCAGCTAAACTAATCCAGCTAAACCATCTATTTTAAAAAAGCACCACTTGTAACCTGCAACTTTTCTATTAACATCACTTTTTCACAGTTATGTAAATTACAGAATATGGGATTCAATATTCTCACTACATGCATGTATCCCCAATCCTCCAGTGTTAAAAAAAAAAATCAACAAAAAAAATCCCAGTTTTGTTGCGAAACGCACAGTCTAGACACAGCGGTCGCAGGCCAGGCATGTTCTGGCGGCACACCTCATCGGATAAAGCCTTTTGCATCTGTATGACTTGTGGAAAGTGGAGACAAGTCGAGAGTGTAATTATGAATACCAAATGAGAAAGCACTTCGAGGAAGCGCTCAAATCTTGTTTCTGTGATAGCAGCAGTTCATGTGTGGTTAAGGGAGATGCCACATCCTGAACATGAAAGAATAAAAATGAGTGATCCAGATGATGCATCCCATCAACACTTTGTTAATTACTACAGGAAAGCATCAAAACAAATATTTTTGACTTGATCTACATTGCAGTGAGGTTGAGATATACAAAACACATTAAGAAGAAGAGTTATTTACACAATTCTGCATTATATATTTATGCAGGAATCATATCTAAACATCAATTAAATATGAACCACATTTGTTTAATCTTAAATAAACCAAATTAACTAAAATGTCAGAGCATTTCCTGCCACTTCCAAAACTTAGCCCTAATTTTCTCATTTATTATTGTCTGTATTTTTGCAATAATATCTGAACCACCAGATCAAACTGCAGTTGAAATATATTCACACAACTTTTAAGTCTTGTAAAGCAATCACTTTATGTGACAACTTCTCATTGAGGGCCTGGAACTTGACCAAAGCATGAATCAAACTGTTGCAGCAAACTCACAACCACTGACATATTATTTCTAAGCACCTGAACAATGCTGCAAAAATTGTGGTACACTTGAAACCCCTGACGACTGTTCTAGAGTTAGAAACTACTCAGTCCCCTGATGAAGTTATGTAAAACTAAATCCAACATTAATCAATCTAATCAAACAAAACTTCCCAGATAATCACGATAACAGCTCTTGAATTATTTATCACCACAGAAAGAAAAACAATCACTTCAACAACAATTTACGGCAATATAAATAATTTTGCTTTTTACTTTTCATCAAGTAATGGGGATTCGTTTGTGGTATTGTCGAGGTTCTAAATGAAGAACAATTGAATGAAGAATGAAGCATAAAAAAGTATTGGGTATAAAGAGAACAACTGTGCATTAGTCATCATAAATGACCACTTGTCTGAGGACCACTTGTCTGAGGACTGATGTTATTTTGGATCACTGCTGGCTCAATCAGTGCCACCAAATCCGACTAATGCTGCACCCCAATTCGCCTACTTATACTATGCCCTAAACTAAAGTAATCTTTTTGTGAAGAAAAAGTAAATTCTTTTGAGTGTGTAGCAGAAGAGTAGGCGAGCTTTGGGACATTGTTTATTAATCGCTCATTAATTTAATTTCCTACCGTATTGAAGAGAAATGTAGTAGCAAGCTACCATTCGAACAGCAGCAACAAATTAAAAATGATGGAAGACCCATGTTGGATATATGGTTCACTTCGCTTTAATAAACGGCCAAACGTGCTCTTTAAACAAAGACATTTAAAAGGACAGAAGGATGGATTTTTGATTCAAGTGATAGGCTAGGTAGTGAAATTATATTTATACTGTGTTGCTGTATACATTAGGGATGCTCTGATCGGGATTTTTGCAGCTGATATGACTACCAATTTTTTGTCATCATGACCTTTCAAATTTTGAAGAAAATAGATTTTGATCATTTTTGGAGGTTCTTATGTGAAAACCCTGAGAAAGATACTGATTCATTTTATTATTATTCGTGCTTGACATGATGACTATTAAAGCCCGCCAGCCACCACTGATCCGATGTTATCTTTTTAAAAAAAAAGAAAAAAGAATCAACACGCAAAAGGCACAGCTGCATATATTGTATACACGGCTAAGGATTTATGCTCATGTCAGAAGGTTGAAATTTGGCACGGATCTGTGTGAATAGATGTTAACAGACTCTTAGATCTCCATAAGAAGAGTTACAGAGATGAAGGTTTGACCTGTGACATCCATTTCCCCACATGTGAATCGACAATGACAAAATAGCTCAATGAAACCAACTGTCCTTCAACATCTGGTGAATTTAAGAAATGTAACCCTGTGGGAGGATGATACTGAGCAGGGATCAAAAATAGTTAACTAAGACCACCCACATAAAAATATGGAAATGGTAATAATAGTGAATATAACATTATAATAATTGTTCATTGTTATATTATTAGTATAATTATTATTAACAAGTTTGGTTTAAATATTGGTGGGAACACATTTTGTTTTCATGTGTGAAATTATTGTTGAGGTTCATGTAAAAGACCTTAGATACGTACATTATTATGTAAGACCATTTGATTCATTCCATATTATAACAGTCGACTGACATATGATCATAACCAGAGATCATATTCCAGAGCCTTTGCTGCTTATCCTGTGGCTGAATGTAAGAATCCTGGATTTCATCATCTTGAGTCACTTGTTACACTGAAAGGTGAAAATGTGAACCTGACTATTATGCATTACTCAGAGACTCACAGGTTAATCCATCTCAAGTGATCCAATGAATGTTGTGTGACCATTTACATTTTACAAAACAAGTTTTTTTTTTTTTTACTTCTATTTTACTTGAGATGGACTGACCCTCACTTCATCATCACATAGTGAGTCAGTGTGAAACCATGAGAATAATAATTAATCTTTACTAATAAATGAATTCAACACTATCTACAAGTCAGTTATAACAGGGATGAAATTACCTAAAACGTTTACTACAGTTTTGTATTTATCAAATTACTTCATATCATAAAATTTAGACCAGTTCACTACCATATGAGGGGGGATGTTGCTCTAGTCTAGACTACCTCATTAGATGGGTCAACTAGACAGTATGTGGTCAACCAGACCACCATTAAAGCTTCTAACCCTTTCTTCATTCAAGTGGAAAACCAGACAGTTCCGTCTGGTGTATCCCACTGCCAAATCAGTTCAGGTCAACTGAGAGATTAAAACAAAAAAATACAACTCTTCAGACAGGGTCAAAAAGATCAGTGATCAAAAGAGGAGAAATACCCCTTGTTAAAGAATGTACTGTATCAATCCATTGATTTAACAGGACCCAACAATACATACAAAAACCAAACACAAAAACAGAAAATTGTGGTATTTACTCATCGTTTCTTCTAAGGACCATAGAATAAAATGTTTTTCGCTAAAATCATTAGTGACTCCCACCATGTCAGGATGTCTCAAATCTGCTCTACATGTGGGACTGGTGGACCATCAAAAACATTAGAAAAACATTTCTAGAGCACACAAATAGTGCATTGGTGGAACTTAGTCATAATGACACCATTTTTAGAGACTTTAAGCTTTTTTTTTTTTAAATTAAAAATATTTAAAGAATAATACTAAATTAAACCATTGGTGACTAATAAGGGTCTTCCCTGGTTATTGCTAGGCCTACATGGTCTGCAGAAATTTGCAGAAATCTTTCACTAAAAATAATGCACCAGATATTTACTGAACCAAACTCAAAGCACAGAACTAAGATTAAAACCGAAACGTGGGAAATTTACACCCCTAGTATACACACACACGCACATAATAAACATGTACAGATATAAATACACAAACAAGTGATAAGCAATGAATACCGACTTTCTATAAAAGGTTGTACCGTAGCGTGAGTAAAACATGGCTTCACTTCAACACTACCATCCAGGACTGTACTCTCCAAAAAAAAGACCATCTGCTAGAAGACCCGATAGGACAGGAAATATTCTTCTGCATGTGCCAATGGAATCACACTATCCACATCTGATTAACAAATGAAGAGATGTTTCAGACTAGGAATGAAATCCTGTCCACACTAGTCAAGATGTGCAGAAAAACAAAGACATTTCTGACCTGAAGTTTCCAGAATAGAAAGCTAACACACAAGGAAAGAGCTGGATTCATGCAATTTCCACATCCACACAAATCTTTTGGAAACAAATGACACATACTAGCCTTGGTTCCTCAGGGAACATGAATGTCAAACACAGCAGATCTTTATGATTAATTATGTGTTTGAGGCAGTGGGTGCGTGAGGTGGGAGAGAATCGGGGTCTGTAAACTGAACTGTGGAATAGTTGTGTCGTGAGGTTTTTGCTAGTATGAAAAGTAGACAACACATTCTGTAAACAAACACATATTTTGGCGGAAAGTTACAGCACAAAAAAAATCCCAAAAGGTAGAGCTTGAATCCAGCTTGATGGCACAGTTGCTTGTGTTGTATTACTTTGTCACAAATTCAATTGGTAAGCAACATGAGCTATAAATTTGGTTCACTGAAACCAGATGTGAACTAATTCACTCCTTACAGAGAGCATTTTGTACAGTCATCTGGACTGTTTACACTTGGTAAAGGGATATTCATCTTGGGTGATTCAATCAAAAGTGGTCAGCACTGAATACAGGTGTAAACAGGGTCCAAAATGCTTAGTGATCTGATTACTCGAACCACATTCACAGACAGATGAAAATGCAAGTGATTTTATGACATTGGTTGTGTAAATGCTAATCCAACCTAACCCAGACAACATCAACGGACAGCCTACTTGCCTGTCTATCAATCACTGTGCTTAAAGATGTGCTGTGTCCGAAACCACATACTTTTAGAATATGCACTGTTTTCAACTAAGAACGTACTTTTTGACCGTTGATGAAGTATGTTCTGAAGGAATACAGATGAGTAATATCAATTCCTTGTACATACTACATTGTCCTTTGACTCGTACATTCCCAGACCAATCAAGAAAATAATTTACTGACCATGAGGAACAACTTTCTTGGTACCTGTAGCCTTTTTTGAATTTCATGTACAGTATATTGAAAATTCAAACATACTACTCATGTGATGTGCCACTTTATTGTAGGGAGGTGTAGATATTTGCATGTAGGGAAAGTTTTAACCTTTTGCAGTTACATGCAGCTTTAAAAGACTGCATGTAATAACTGATCGAATATTTGAAAAAAACGCATGAAATGTATTTTTACAAAACGAGAGACCCTCCCCTTATAATCTGATCAAGCATGTTATCATCAGGTGAACACGTCAACCTATCTCACTTGACTTCAAATGATGGACGGTTATGGATTTTTCTGATAACCAATGCCAATATCCTAGAGAGTAGTGTGGATGATGACCAATATAAAGCAGATATATGATATCATACTATTTATCTAAATAACACAAGCTGCAATGAAATTCATCTATTTATATTTTTCAAATATTTCATATTCAAAGACTTGATATAAATGCATATATGCTGACAAGTATTACAGCATTTACCCCTTCTGTTCCTAATAATAGAAAAGCAGACACTATAATACTTTCACATACCTTTTAATTTCTTTGTTTGCTGCTAACTCATTAGACAGAACTATTAACAGACAGTAAACTAATGAAGACAGAGAATGGGTGCTCCTGTGAGTCTGTGCTCAAGCACTGACGTTCACAACGCTGTCAATGGCTATGTTTATATGCAACCAAATAATCCGTTAGTAATCGGATTGATGGTTCAATCAGACTGAAATGCCTTCATGTAAACACCTTAATCGATCCGACTGAGCTCGATCAGATCGGAAGGGGTAGTTTTTTCTTTTTCTAATCCGATCAATAGGACATGTAAACACTTGATTGGATTGAGAACCGAAACAAGAAATGGCATAATGACGCATGACGCGTGGAACAAGCTGTTGTTGTTGTTGAATGAAGTGTCATAAATGACTGTTGCGTCATACTAAAATTCCCCTACCACTCATCATCTGTGAAGTGGAGCAGGACAACGTCCCACCAGTCCTTGTTTCATACTCTCATCCACAGACGGCTGGTTTTGGGCACGGTAGGGACATGTTTACTGCGTGATAAATATAAGCAGCACGGCACAAAGGTGCATATGCTCATTGTCTCCTAATTAAGACCCGTAATAGAAAAGTAGCAATGTAGGAGATATGTGCAAACAGCGGGAGATTCTGTATATTCGTGCAATGTGCGCATATCAAAAACTCAGTTGCGATTTTATGCTTGTGACAAATGAGCACATCAACCCAATCACTTTATTTAGAGTTCATGTAAACACTACATTCAGATTCATCAATGGGAATGAATTAACTCTGATTGAAACAAAAGTTGTGCATGTAAACATAGCCACTGTAAAAGCCCAGCTATTATCACTTATCGGGTGATGCAGATGATTTAAAAATAAGTTAAATATCACCTGATATCAGCTGACCACTAGATCAGATCATCCAAAATTGATCTGGAGACTTACAGGGTGATGTTGTCAGACCTGTGATGTAAACTAGAACATCAGCACAGACTCTGTGTGGAACTACGGTTGATTTCCTCACAGTTGATAATATGATGTCTTCTCTATCCTAAGATCAGTTCCTCAGCCTAACATTTGCGCATTCATGCAGGAACCTTCATAAAACAAGAAACAGTGTATTTGGGGAAAACATCCACACAGCGTGCTTTGTTGAGGCGTTGTATCAACATATGACGCCCCTCTCTCTGCTCACTTCCTCCTTGGGCCCCAACAGCAGGAGGTTGGTGTCAACAAGGAATTCCGTCCCATGAATATTTCCCTCCTGAAAAAAAGTCGCACACAGGGCCCTAGTGAGGACTTTACAGGTCCAACGAGTCTTTTAAACTTCACTGCGGCAATGTAAAATTGAGAAGTCGCCAACATTATGCCATAAAACGATACCGGGCAGCGCTAATAACTAGCTTGCAACAAAACAGAATGCAGAGTGTACACACTGGCTGTTGCTATGCATGGGAAAACCTAAATATAACTTATCTTTAAAACTATTTACCAGAAACAAATAATACCTGTTACATATCAGCATAAAAAAAATATTTCAATGTACAAAACATCTAAACCAGTCTGTCTGTAAACAGCATTTAGTGTGACGTGAATCAACTCACCATAGTCCAGAAAAGTTTCTCAACGGCTTAAGATGCTAGCGTCACAACGTTCCAATTAAATTTTAGCCTTCGACTTTCTGATGAAAGCTCAAATCCGGTCAGTTATGACAGATGGCAGTGGCACTTCTGAGAGAAGAATCAGAGTCAGTTGTGTAGCTGCTCAGTGGGCAGTAATGACCTGCTGATTATACATCATGACTCAGAGTTTGAAGGGTGTTTAGTCTCTGCACCTCTCTGGCCAGGTGACTGAGCCTTTGCGGTAAACCTCATGAGTTTGGATCATGTTCTTTTAACCACAAATTCACAACAACACCTGCTATACAAAAACAAAGGACATCTTACAACCCCAAATACATCTGAGAAGAATTTGATTATTATAATGAAATCAGATGGCATGGTGCACAACAATTAAGAAAGTTGAATTAATCTAAAGGATGAATATTCTAACTTATCTTGTCCATCTTTATCTAACCCTTTTCTCACATGAAGAGTTAAGCAAACAATTTGTTTGTACACGCACTGAGAGACATTTAGTATCTTTCATTTAATATTAAGTATGCAAGTTCTGCACGAAAGCACCTCAACAAGACATCTGGATTATTTATGATGGCACGTAATGCTTGAAAGGTTTGTTTGAACTAAGATTCAACTATCTGAAGCTTTTTATTATGGAGAATCTTGAAATGTTCAGGTGCTAGCATTTCAAAACCTCCAAGAGAATGTGAAGCACTTCTGCTTCAAATAGATGTGGAACAAGATCCAAAATAAAACATGTAAACATTTAAATGTGCAATCTTTTAAATGAAAGGAGTGTGTGGGGCAAAGAGGTGAGGAAGAAGGAAGCGAGAAATGCAACTACAAATGCCAGTTCCCCTCTCAGGGATCAAACCTGTCTCGGATATCCTGCTCTGCTATTCCGCCTCTCTGCTTTGATGGGTCAACCACAACCACACTCTTTCTCTCTTGCCTCTCTCTCTCTCTCTCACACACACACACACACACACACACACACACACACACACACACACACACACACACACACACACACACACACACACACACACACACACACACACACACACACACACACACACACACACACACACACACACACACACACACACACACACACACACACACACACACACACACACACACACACACACAAAAGTACAAGCACAGACAGCATGAAAGTTGAAATTAATGCTTTCAATCTTTGCAAGTTTGACTTCTATGATACCATTTAATGTATTTAGACAAAAAAAAAATATTCGGAAGACAAAAACAAAATCACAAAACAAAAACATAACGCAAAAAAAAAAAAAAAAAAAAAAATCACAAAACAAAAAGAGGTGACAATTCAAACACTGTACATCCCTCAGATACCTAGGACAGTTAAAGGACACTCTCTTCCACACACAGATGTAAACTAAGTCAGGCCATATCCCATTCAATGCGATTGCCAAGTATGTCAGAGATAAGTGAGGATCGACCTGTTGGACTCACTGTGACAGGTCACACAGTATGCCTACAACAGGAATAGAGATGACACCGCAATCAAATAAAAGGCCTGTGGCAGAGCTCACTGCCTCTCTAAGCCAAACTCACGTGGCTCTGGAAGTGTTTGCAAACAGCTAAAAGAGGTCAAGCGCTGTGACTTCAACTTCTAAAAATAGACCAACACATGGCAAACTCCCCAGTAATGTGGTTTGCGCTGATCAGATGCAACTGACCACATTTATGAGCTTAAACAAAAGAGGGGTCTGTGTGGTCTCTCTTGGTTGACCACCAACTGAGTGAAGTCAACACCAAATACAAGAGTTTCCTCAGCATGCACTCACACAGTACATGTCACGCGTGCTGTTAGTCAATATCAGGATATCTGCGGACCGGGTGGCACACAACCCTATAGGCTTATACACTATACAAATCAAAGGGGACCAGTGTCTAAGTCTTTGTTATTTTTCATTAGTAGTTGTAAAAGTAAAATCCTCTCTGACATGCTAAGCATTACAGCAGACAATGTTTGTAATTACTTTATGCCTGTTGCACAACAATGCACACTCGAGTATAGTGTGATTCTCACTTCCATCGTCAGGGCCTAAGCTTTCAAAAACCCCTCCAGCATATTTCCTTATGTCAAGAGTTGGCAACAGGCTTGTCTGAAATACTTTGCAGGCTCCTTCTCTCACTGCCAATTGAGTTCTCACTACGACCACAATACGAGCCTCTTCAAGTAAACACAAGTAGAAAGTGGAGGTGGCTAGCCAAAACATCCCACACCGAACACAACCGCACTGGAAGAAGGCAGGTGTCACTTTCACATGCAACCACAGTGAGTACTTAGGCCAGTTTCACAGCGCATGCATAAGCAGCGTGTAATGTAAGAAAAGCTGCAGTGTGACATTTGTCAAATTGTCGATAGGGCTGCATCGCTATGAGAAAGTTATTTTCCGGGTTACTACTTTCATTTACAAAGGACATGATGAAATGTTTTTTAGGAGTGAGTTATTGAGAACTACTATACTTGAATCTGCACCCCAAACCCCAAAGTAGCCTTTATATGCGGAACTTGTGTCAAGCCTGACATTGGTGTCTTTTTTCAATCAATAGATTAGTAGATTTTTATTTTATTCAAAAACAAACCTATATTGCAAAATATTGAGGTGATAAATAGGTCTAAAGTGTCTATTTTTTTACATATCTATGTTTTATTTTCCATAGATAAAGAAAGACCCATTTGCAAATAAAAATATTATAAATAGGTGTAAAATATTACCTGGAAAATATTACCTCCTTAATTCCACCCACCATTAAGGGAGTTGTTATGTAAGTGTATAAGCCTGAAAAGAAACATAAAACTATGGCTGTCAATGTAATAAAATATTTTTTATTAATTTCATGATATCTGTAGTCTTTACCAAGTAGAATGAAACTGTAATAATGTCAATTTTGGTGATTTAAAAAAAAAAAAACTTTTTAGATTTGTTTTTGGCATTTTTGCATTTATTGTGATGGGACAGAATAGAATTGACAGGAGAGAGAGCCCGGGACTCGAATTTGGGTTGCCCGAAGCACAATCGTGCTATATGTCAGAGCGCTGCCCACAAGGCTATCGGCTCCGACAAATTTTGTGAATTTCAACAAATTTATTTAAATGTAATTTCATTTAAAATTTACAGCAGACAAAATAGCACTCCCTTGCGGCCCCCTGTGCTTTGAGGCAACATGCTGTATATGCATATAAGAACAGGTCTTAATTTTCCAATTATGAGTCACATTTATCAGCCAGTGATATAATCTGTAGTTAGCAGCAGGCGTTTGATTGGTTTCTTGAATTGCATCACAGACAACAGCTTCTGTGCCAGCTAAAAGGTGCCAAAAGCAAGATTAACGGAAACGATCTGCATATTCAAGAATAAACAAAAAAGCTAACAAAATGTGATGTTTACAAAAATTATGGGAATCAGTTGGGCTGATGATGCCCTGTCTTTCCTTCACATTTAATAGTGGAAACTTTAAAAAGCACGTATTTTATTCTTTAATTATTATACCTCAGCATAGTTGAATAAGACATTCCAAATGTTTACATTATGACTGGTTTAAAGGGATTTTAGGGACAATATCAATATCAATATGATTTAGGATTTTATGATTAGGTAGTTTTCAGGAGAATAAAAAAAAAACAGGTACCATCCACAATTTATTTAGTTTAATAAGTAAAAAATTTATTCAATTAATCCATGAAATGAATGTGACACTAGTGGGTTTAAACAGCACTTTGTTTTAAACCTATTATTTATTTTCATCTTATTTATTAATTTTATTAATAATTGATCAGTGATTGACAACAAATATTACTTCTTGTTCCAAATATTTAGCCAAGCATGTTGAACTTGTTGAAATGTGACATCAAAGTTTAAATTTTGGCAACCTGTAAAAATGCGTACTCATGGTATGTATATAGATTGATAATTTCCTGTCTCGGATGCATAACTCCAGCACCAAACTGTCATACTTATGTCCATGTATAGATTTAATACATACTTGGAAAACTTAAAGTGCCTCCTGCAGCATACTTCCTCCTGAGGAGAACAAACTCTATCGGGTTTTCTCAGCGTGTGGAAAAAGACTATTAGTCAGCCAGCCCACGTCACAGCATGTTTACACCATCAGCTCTGGTTCTGTGATGCAGTAGGGAGGGGGAGCTCCACACAACATCCTATCCCAGCCCTGGTCAGTCATCTTCCAAAACTGACCATAAACATCAGCTCTTATTACATGGCAACAGGACGCTTTCCAAAAACCACGCTTCCCATTGCTCAGTCCAAACACTTCAGAGAGTGTGTACAAACAGAGGCCAGCAACCCTCAACAGCAGCGAATCACAGAGAAGATGGTCGGCACTTAACATAGAGCTATATTTGGTGTGGAAAGTTACCATACCTCCAACACAGAGCGGGCAGCTGGTGAATCCTGGTGGTTGGCGAGAATGAGGAAAGGAAGGGTGCACAGCTGAGGATGCTGCATGGCCAAGTGGAGCTCAGACCGGGAAGCCTCCATCTCTTCATCTGATCCAGCACTATTGAGGACAAACACTACACCTTGGGAACCTTGATAATATCGGCTCCAGTATTTCTTGATGGTCTCAGCTCCTAAAAAAATGGGAAATAGTAATGATGTACCATGTGACCCTCTGTTCATATACGATGATAAGTAAGCAAAAATCAGAAGTGAAATATTGGCTCCCTTTCAATTTACGAGTGTAATTTTGAATTGAATTAGCTACGCCCTACAGGAAGATGAACTGAAATTTGAATTCAAAATGACAGGAAGAAGAATATATAGATTTGTAAATGAAAATAAAATAAACACAGATAAAGCAGTCTTTGAAAAACTGTTTTTCCACTGTGGTCCACAAAAGTTAACTAAAAAATATGAAGAAATGTATGAATTTAATAAAAATAATTATAGGTGGTATCCATCCATCCAACAACCATTCTTCAAGGCTTTTAAGCCTTTTTTTCCCATTATTTGCAAACATGTTAATAGTTTGTATTGAAAAACTTTGATTTTCTAGCTTAAAAAGTTATTCATTTTTATTTCACTTCCTTGCATTCAAATTGCAATTCTGTATCCTGTTTGCTACCTGAATTCAAATTCAATTCAAAGGAATTGAATTGGAATTTAAAAAGGCATTCTAACTTTAATTCTGAATGGCACACAACCCTGGTTTAAAGCCATTACAAGTCTTTCATTTCTGATACTAGTAGGTTCACATTCGCTTCAAATCTTCGGTCTTCCACAAATCTGAAATATTCATGGGGATTTACATGGCGGTCTCACTGAACAGATCATGTAATAAAATATTCCTCATCCTCTTTCCTTATAGCAACAGTCTATGACATAAATCATATTATGCTGTTACAGTGCTCTTCTTGATTTCGAAAGTTTTAAAATCTTTCAAAACGAATCCCTTATGCTTAGAATACTAAACTTGGTCTGATTGCAGCCAAAATAAATATGAAAGGAGGAGAAAAGGACATAAATCATCAAGCATTATTCTGTCACAATAATCATCAGACCACAAGTCAAGTCATGTAACTGTAAACAAATCTGGTGAGATCTTGACGCAAGTTTGTAGAAAAAAAAGTGTTCTTGAAGTCTCAAAACAACATTGTTTAGCGGAAACTGCAAGAAATAAATCACACTCATCAGAAAAGAAGCATTTTGTTTGACTTGCAATAGTGTAAAATAACAGCACACAAGTCTCCTGGGGAGATGTGAAACGACAGTGTGGTCCATTTGCTCAGTGTTTTCTAACAGTTCTGTTCAAATATCTCAATGATTTGCTTCGACCATCTCATGCAACAAGATTCTAGTAATTCAGCAACCAATTTAGAGTTTGAGTTGAACTTTATTGTCCATTCTGTTTGTCACAGAGCGGAAATTTGTCTTTGACACTGGTGACAGATACATTCACATTAATGCTTAAAAACACATGCCACATGAACAACACAAACACAGAATTCACAACATTATACTATTAAACACTAATTAAATTAAACTACAATTAAACACAAACTACAATTAAAATAAGTGCAAATGAATACACTACAGATGTAGATAATGAAATGAGAAAATGTATTTCCATAATACGATTACATATAATTAATTGTCAAGACAAATCGGTGTCATCACATGTATGACAAACATGTACAAACCTGTTTGTACTATCACAGAAATGTCTGCTTAATTTACCTACATCTATTTCGAAGAGACTGAATAGAGTTAGAAATAAACAGTCAGTCTATCATCAAAAAGACATGGTTCTGCAGCAAGTTTTCTCTATAGAGTAAATGCACAGGACTTTTTAGGAACTATACAATGTATCTGGGTTTCTCTTGGTTGCCAGCTCAAATGTTTTGCTGGTTTAGAGTCCACATATGGTTCTTTTTTTACTGCTATAAATTGATGTGCACATTTTTACTATGCCACAGTAGCTGTTTTGATTACACGACTCTCTGGAACACTTGATTCTGATTTTGACATTCTGCAGTCAAATGCTTATGTAGAATGACTGTTAAACTGTATATTTGATCGTTGTCGGACAACCGATTCCCACAGCTGTACATTGCAGTGCTCCACTGCCTAATTTTTTCACATCACAAAATAATTGCAACACAAATGTCAATTCATTTATTTATTTGGCAAATGGCCATGTAATAAGTGGGATAATGTACAGACAGACAATCATAATGGCAAAACCCTATCAGGGCTTATTGTGCAATAATGATCCTCTTACTGTAGGTTACGCCTTAGGTGCAAGTTTGCTGTGAATGAGCCCTACATGCTCACAAGGTGAATCATCCACTAATATCTCGTCTTCATTTACACTACAAAACCTCATAGGTTTGAGGGCATAAAGCTTTTTTTATTTTTTATTTTTTTATTAATTTTATTCAGCAGGGATGCATAAAATTGATCAAAAGGGACAGTAAAGATATTTATAATGTTAAAAAAGATTTCTATTTCAAGCAAATGCTTTTCTTTTGAGCTTTCTATTCATCAAAGAATCCTGAAAAACATAATATAATTCCACAGAAATTTCAAGCATCACAATAGACCACAATAGACCAATAGACCAATTCAGAGCAGCGCCATGACAGGTATGAAAGCAAGGCTGTTACGGATAGACTTACCGTGTTTTCAATGGCATCCGCTGTAAAAAGCTGTATAAAACTCCTAGATTAATCAGTTTTCCACAGCTCATATTTTCTGGAGTTTTTGTCAACTGAAATCTCTCAGAAAGATATTTTTGCAGTGTTTCGTCAGCAGAACAATTCAAAAACACATTAAATAACAATAGTACAACCCACTGAAGAGATGTCTATCCCTCACAGTCTCGCTTCTATTCCCATTAAAAAATCAAAGATGGTGCTGCTGTGAACACGTTCTATTGTTTTCAACACTGATAATAATAAGAAATGGTTCTTGAGCACCAAATCAGTAAATTAGAATGATTTCTGAAGCATCAAGTGACCCCGAAGACTGGAGTAATGGCTCACAGGAATAAATTACATTTCAAAATATAATGGTTTTCTATTTGAATATATTACAAGTTTTACTGTATTTTTGATCAAATAAATGCAGCCTAGGTAAGCAAAGACTTCTTTTAAAAACATTTAAAAAATGCTGATCCCAAACTTTTGAACTATAGTACGTCAAGTACTGTAAGAACCTCACTTCAGACCATCATCCAGAGATGATTCACCACATATACTGTTTCCCAAAACACACTTGGAATAACAGCAACAAAGTACACACAAGCTGACTGCATAGTGTAAAAGTAAGTAGAAGTGTCTGCAAAATATAATCTCAGGCAGCATCTGATGACTTATTTTTTCAGCACTGATTTTGGGGCAAATCATTAGAATTCTTCTAAATGGATTTAAACATGGAGAAATGTTAAACAAAGCTGTACACCACTTAAGTTACTGCTACGTGAAATCATGGTCAAATTAGACATTCTTGATAAACAAAATTATCTGAAAATATGTACATTCTGAGGAGTTTTCTGTGGAGTTGAGTGGGTGAAGATAGCAAATAGGCCTGGTTATGCATCCTTAATCATGCAGACTTGAAAAGAATTCTTCCCAAATTCCATCAGCACATTAAATGTGCAACAAGGGGGAAAAACACCTTGGACAAGGCATACTCAAATGTCAAGAAAGGCTACAGGTCAATTCCACTGACTCATCTGCTTTTAATACCAGCATACAGCCCCTTAAGAAGGAAAGCTCCCACCACTACCAAGACTGTGAAAAAATGGCCAGATGGAGCCTCTTCTCAGCTCCAAGAATGTTTCGAAAGAACTAATTGGGATGTCTTCGACAATCAGGATTTGGAGCTGTACACATCAACAATACTCTGCTATATTAAGAACTGTGTCGATAATGTCACTGTCAACAAACGCATCCGGATTTACTCCAAGCAGAAGCCCTGGATGACTAGAGAGGTCAGGACCCGCTTAAAAAAAACGTAATGCTGCCTTCAGGTCCAGAGATAAAGCCCTCTACAATGCAGCCAGAGCTAACCTTAAGAGAGCCATCAAGGGTGCGAAAGCAGAGTATAAAAGAGAGATTGCGGACTAATTCACCCACAAAGAATCTGGCAGGGGATTCACAAAACCTCTGATGCTAATGCCTCATTGGCAGAAGAACTTAACTTCTTCTTTGCCCGCTTTGAAGTGAGAGTGACAGAGACGGTCACACCACCCACACCCACCCTCACCCTCAACAGACATGCACCCTCATTTTTTATACAGGAACACAGGGTGAGGAGTGTGCTCAGAGCTGTTAATACAAGGAAGGCTGCAGGCCCAGATGGAGTGACGGAAAGGGTGCTCAGAGAATGTGCAGACCAGCTCTCTTCAGTCTTCACAAAGATCTTCAACCTGTCCCTGTCAACAGCCACCATCCCATCTTGCCTGAAGTCAGCAACAGTTATCCCACTACCGAAGAAAACAGTCATCAGTGGTCTTAACGACTACCGCCCGGTTGCACTTACCCCAGTTATTATGAAGTGCTTTGAGAGGCTGGTTCAACAGCACATCAAAGCCAGCCTTCCAGACACCTTCGACCTACATCAGTTCACATTCAGAACCAATGGATCCACAGAAGATGCCATCGCTACTGCCCTGCACACAGCATTGCTCCACCTATGCCGAGGCAGCTATGTGAGGATGCTTTTTATTGACTATAGTTTAGTATTTAACACAGTCATTCCTGACAGGCTGGCAGCCAAACTGCTGGGCTTAGGTCTTTCCTCATCTATCTGTCACTGGTTTAAGGACTTCCTGACCAACTGCCCCCCAGACGGGTTAGGTCCCTATTCCTCCTCCACCTTAATTCTCAGCACAGGTGCACCACAAGGCTGCGTGCTTAGTCCACTTCTCTACGTCCTTTACACTCATGACTGCACCCCAACCCATTCTATCAACACTATCATCAAATTTGCAGATGACACAACCATTGTTGGACTCATCTCAAGAGGAGACGAAGCAGCTTACAGAGATGAAATTCAGAGATTGACAAAGGCGTGGGGTAAATAACTTGGCCCTGAATGCTTTTAAAACCAAAGAGATCATCATTGACTTTCGAAAGCACAACACAAATCACATACTTCTGCACGGAGAGGGTTCCAGCCTTCATATTCTTGGGCAAGACCATCGCCGAGGATCTCTCCTAGAGCACAAACACCTCAGCAGCAGTCAGCGACTCTATTTCTTGAGGATTCTCAGAAAGAACCACCAACAAGAGCAGCTGCTAGTGTCCTTCTATCGCTGTTCCATCGAGAGTGTGATAACCTACTGCATCTCTACGTGGTACGCAAGCAGCTCAGCGGCAGATAAGAAAGCTCTCCAGAGAGTAATCAACTCTGCACAAAAAAATCATTGCCTACCCTCTGCCTTCCCTAAAAGAGCTTTACGCTGCACGCTGTCTCAGAAGAGCAGGAAACATTTTAAAGGATCCTTTCCATCCGGGTCATCATTTGTTTGAATTGCTGCCCTCTAGTAAACGATTTAGGTCCATTAAATCGTGGACCAATAGACTCAAGAACAGTTTTTACCCCCAGTGCCATACGGGAGTTGAACACTGCCAGCACACACACACACACATAAACTGATAAATGCACCAATCTGATGGGGCATGTTATATCTCAACCTATAGAAGGTTAACAACACCCTCTGTATATTTCAGTGTATATATGTTACATTATATTATTTAAATTGGGTTGCATTCTGTTGCACTTACCTCTCTTTTCCTTCTGTGCAATATCATGCAGTACTTACTGTGCAATTTTTTTTTGCACTATTTGACTGTCGCCTTGCTTGCACTGGTTTTGTGAGCATTGTTTTATATTGTCTTGATTATGGCATATTGTTTATTGATGTAGTGTACTGTATATTGGTCATTATTGTATTGTTTCTATTCTACTTAAATTGTATTATTTAAATGTTAATCCGCACAAGCTATATGTGATGGTACCTTAAGGATTACATCAATTTCGCTATACCTTTTGTGGCGGGAGGAGCAAACGACAGACACAGTGAGAGTGGTGTCAAGCCTCGGAGAGGCATTTATAAACAGAAATAAACATAAAATGTCCAAAAATGGGGAAATTGAAGTGTTATAACAAAAGGGGATCTGGTGTCCTTGTTGTGCCAGGGGATAGTGAAGGATGGGTAGTGAAGAGATGGGATGGGTCCAGGTAAGGGGGCAGTGTTGCACACACTTCTCTCTCTGGTCTGAGGCACGAGGGGTGGCGGCTTCAGCATCGCGGCTTGTCCTCTTCATCCATGACAACTTAAGGAGAATAGCGGCCCGGCATCCTAGCCCGTCAGCGGCATCACGCATGGATCTCCGTTCGGACCGTCTCACAACTCCGTCGGCGTGGGAATCCCTCTGCGTTCCCTTCCTGGACCCACGAGGACACCAGTGTGCATGCACAGGGAAGAGACCGGTCTCTCTCTGACCGGTCAAAGAGACGCGCTCAGCATTTAACAGCGGCAGTGATGAGGCTTCATTATCTTCAGGTGTGCCTCATCACACACCGCCAATTCACCTCTTCAGCGCCCCTCCTCTCCAATCACACCCACTCCAGTCGGGAACCTGGCGAAGGGCAGCGAGTTAAGGGACGGGGTGGCGCTGATCACTAGGGAGAGGCAGTCGATCCCCCACATTTTGTATAGTGACAATAAAGAATCTTGAATCTGTTTGGATCTGTGATCACATGTCCCATACCCATCTATCATGATACTGACACGTTCTGCCACCTATTGCCATCCCTCCTACTTTCACTCACTACTACGAGCCTACATCCCTACCAGAAGCCTACGATCGGTCAACGAGCGACGTCTCGTGGTTCCATCACAGAGAGCCACAAAATCACTTTCCAGAACATTCTCATTCACAGTTCCATGCTGGTGGAACGCTCTCCCCACCCTCATCCGGAATGCACAATCCCTGACAACCTTCAAAAGACAGCTGAAAACCCATCTCTTCCGTGAGCACTTAACCTCATAAAAAATAAAAAAAAAATAAAAAAAAAACTCCCCTTTCCCTTTAAAACCTCACTTATCGGGCTTATGCTACTCTGAATAATGCCTGAACTTCGTATCTTGAGCACTTCTTGCGTTGTTTTTGTTTTTGCCTCTTCATGATGACTCGCTTAATCTAGTCCTAACTTGCAAGTCGCTTTGGATAAAAGCGTCTGCTAAATGACTAAATGTAAATGTAAATGTATTGGTCAATGGCCCTGTCAGAAAGTCAAATGTAAATATGATACTCATAAATAGGAAAACATACTCAGAAAACCACAGTCATTGATGTTTCTGTGAAGCATCTCAAGACATAATTCAAAACATATTCTGATTTCTGCAGACAGAATACAGGAGTACCCGCTGTACATATGATGTTGCAGGGCACCATTATGTAAGACATATGTGAGACTAAAAATGAAATTTAGCAAAAACTATCTCCTAGGACCTGTTATCTTGACCTGCCAAAAGAGATGTAGATATGTTGAAACAGTCTGTCTTGGCTGCTCATCTGTCCACATCTCCATGGTATAGTGTTTCATCTTAACTCATTAAATGTCAATCATTTCAGTCTGGATCACATCAGAAAGCTTGAGTTTTGAAATGCCTTTCCACAGCTCAGATACGGGTTATGGTATTTAGCTCGAAACCATCTAACCACAGGCAGCAGACAGTACAAACAACCAAGCATAACAGAGTCTTAGGTTTCTTTTCTCTTTAAAGGGGACATATCATGAAAATCTGACTTTTTCCGTGTTTAAGTGCTATACCGGGTCCCCAGTGCATCTACCAACCCAGAAAACATGAAGTGACAACCCAGTAACTTTGTCTTGGTAAGCCTTTCTCAGGCAAGCATGTCAAAAAATAAGCCAATCAGATCTCGCCCCCCTTCTGACGTAGGAAGGGGATCTTATAATATTATTAAGATTATAATATTACCGCCCCTTAATCTGCACGTTTCCACCCACGGTGCCACAATTTGGTTTTCGCAAGCGACAACAGTGTAACCAGTTCTAACATAATGGCAAAAGTTCAAGCAAAACATGCAAACTGTTCTGTCTTTGGCTGCACAGATGAGCACAGAACACTATTTGACCAAAAAAATGTCACAGCTGTCTTATAAAGACCTCAGGGAACTGTGTCTACATGACAGTGCATGCAAGTCAACAACTACATAAATGTATCCACTTACCATTCAGAAACGTCCAGATGCAGTCTCTCCATAAGGCTGCACTCCGCTACTGGTTATTTCTGAGATTTTGGATGAGTAAGATTATTTGCGTGTTTTGTTATTGCCGCAGTCTCCGAAGCTCGTTTAAAGGATCGGCTGTCTTCTGAATGGGGGCAGGGAGCAGCAACTCATTTGCATTTAAAAGGACAGACACAAAAACTGTGCGTTTTTGCTCACACCCAAAAAGGGGCAAATTTGACAAGCTATAATAAATGATCAGGGGGGTATTTGTACAGACACATTCTGGGGACACCATAGATTTATATTACATTACATTTAAATATAAATAAGTAAAATACTTTGTACATCATAAATAACATTTGAAAATATACTAAAATAGAAAACAGTTCTTTTAAATTATAATAATATTTCACTAATTTATTGTTTTATTGTATTTTTGTTCAAATTAAAACAGCCTTGGTGAGCAGAAGACTTCTTAAAAAAAATAAAAATAAATAAATCTTACCAACCCCCAATTTTTGAATGTTGGATATATATGTAGAAAAATATCACACAAGCAAGAGTTCTGAAAATCAGTGCAGCATTTATGCGAGTGATTTTGCTTTTATACACCAATCTAATTAACAAGAAAATGTGAACTGACCAAATTTAGTCTGAAACCCAAGTTACTTTATAATAATAATAATTATAAAGACTAAATTTGGTCAGTTCACATTTTTTGGTTGGCGGAGAAAAAAAGAGAAAGCTAAAGCAACAGAGACTGGAAAAGTGTTTATGAGTGGTGCAAAATGACTGAGATTTCTGTTCTGCTCTGGAACCCTGGAAAGATAAAAAAAACACGGACAAGTGATGCAAACCAATTGACCAATCACATTTGAGAATGCTGTCATCCAGAATCCTATCCCCCTCCTCAATGCCTGATCAAAAATGTTTCAAGTTATTGTGATATCTTGTTCCAGCTAATCAGAAGAGATTTTCTTTACAGTTAACACTATAAGTTATTTTAACATGAATAAATGAATGCATGAATGAATGAAATAAATAGGGTACCCATTCAAAATTCTCATCCAATGAAATGCTTGACAATAGGATTTTGCAGGGGGATAGGATAAGACAGCCAAGCCCAATAAATAGAATATTTATTATAGAGAATGATTAAATTTAAGATATGAATCTTTAACATAAAGCTATTTAGTTACTCTACTTTTCATCTGCTGTCCAGCTGGTTCAGAAGCCTGAAAGTGACCTTCCCTCTGCAAATGTGAGACAAATTGACATCCCTGATGTCATCACCATTGCAATTTAATGGAATTTTGTGGAAACCAAATAACAATAGAATAATAGTCGCCACATATTGCATTTAGTTATTAGCGTTGCATTAGTGTAATCATAGAAAAACCTGACAGCAGTATGTGCCATTGCAAACTACGAGTTGTAGCACTCAATATTTAAGAAAAATGGACAAAACCACTGACTATACAGGCTAATTTGGTTTGGCAGAAGCAACTCAACCCTGGCAGGACATCCTAAAAAATGTACAGTGCAGTCCAAACGTCTGCGACTACATTGAAAACCTGGGATTCTGAAGAACTGAAATGACTGAAAGTTTCAAAGCAGTTTTTTTATTATTCTTTTTTTATAATCTGAATAAAATTATTTAATAAAAATGCAAAATAGAAGCATTTTCACTAGTGGTCAGACTTTTGGACCTCACTGTACTGTGATTTGTTTTCTCAAATGTGCAGAACAAAAAATCTAATAAGAAAATCATAATTTAAAACATTATTTTATTTAGATAGAATGTAAAACACTGCAATTTCCTTTTTATCCAGATGGTATGAAAATTAATGCTTTCCAAATCTAAGTGGTCACCTGACTGTAAGATACTCAAGTGCAAGGAGGGTGATAACACAGATGGCTCTAATAACTACTCACTCACTGAAATACGCATGCTGATTCAGTCATTTGACATTAAGAGTTTAGTAAAAAAAAAAAAAAAAAAAATCAGGACACTGTTTGGTCTGTGCCTAAAAATGAAGTGGTAAGGAAATGAATAACATTGTCTGACATTCACAGCAAGGGCTATCATCACACATAAAGTCACGTCTAATCTCGTTTGACGTCAATGTCACTGGAGAGGGCACATTCACAGACTCCATTAACAGATGCCTCTTCACTGTGCCAGTCATGCCTCACACCTAACGGACATACTGCTAACACACACCGGGCATCGCTGGACTTCGTGTCAAAAGGGTAACAGACACGGATTGCCTCTTGCCATGAGGGCGGATTATTACACGGATGAGGGAAGTTTGTTAACCGCAGCAGGATAACATACTTTAGGCCACAATCTGTGTGACAAACTGCCGACATGCCACTAAGGCAAATTCTCACTGTTCACATTCAGATAGCTCATTCACATTCATCCATCCTGTCATTCCACAGTTTATACAGCACCAATCTTTAGCGTTGTGTTCATTGTCATGCCGCCTGTAAATCATGTCGATGTGATCATATTCATGGGATGAATGCTGACACAACCAGTGGGAAAACAACTTTCTTTAAAGACTTTCTAAATGGTTAATTAAAGAATTATGGATTTTTATTAAAGTAAATTGGATAATTATATTTTAATTGTGAATGCTGACTGTACATTTACTAGTTTAGAAAGGAATTTCACTTACACAACATATGGAGTGAGACTTTTCCATCTTCCATCTTTTCAAGCATTAGCTTCTGCTGCAAACGGAGATTGCAGTTACCTTGTCATTAAATTTTTCTTTTTGTCTGTTTTGTTTTTAACTCTAAGGGCTGAGACTTTTATGATGGTGGCTAAATAAAGACTCCAGGGTCTTGCCACAAAAGACGAGGTTTTCAAACCAAATAGTCTAAAAATATAAAGTTTAGTTTGCAATGCCAGTTTGTAAAAGGTAAAGCAATCAAGAAAAGAGTATGATTTATTTAGTGAATTGTGCTGCTAAAATATACAGTTTGGGATTAGTGAGATTTATTTTAAAGAAATTAATTATTTTACTCAGAAAGGATGCATTAAGTTGAGCATAAGTGACAGTAAAGACATTTACAATGTTAACAAATATTTCTGTTTCAAATAAATAAAATCAGTTTCCAGAATATAATAAACTTCCAGGCAGGTGTTTTTGGAGCTGGTTGGAGATAAACTCTGCAGGACAGTGACCCTCCAGGACTGGAGTTTGACACATGTGTTCTAAGCTATCTGGGATGCTGAGATGATGAAACTGATTAGGAAGATTATTGATAAAACAATCTTTAGTGGCAGAAGTGATAGGTCTAACATATTTATAACACGGAGTCGGCTTTGCAGCCTTGGCTAAATGTAATTTACACAAGACTAGATAATGATCTGAGATGTCATCGCTCTGGTGCAGAATTTCAACGGCATCAACATTTATTCCATGTGATAATATTAGATCTAGAGTATGATTACGACAATGAGTAGGTCCTGACACGTGTTGTCTAACTCCAATAGAGTTTAGAATGTCTTTAAATGCCAATCCCAATGCATTTTTTCATTATCGATGTGTATATTAAAATCACCAACAATTAGTACTTTATCTGCAGTCAATATTAATTCTGATAGAAAGTCCGCAAATTCTTTGATAAAATCTTTATGGTGCCCTGGTGGCCTGTATACAGTAGCCAGCACAAATCTCAAACGTGATTTATCGTTTACACTATATATTTTTACATTAAGCACCAACACTTCAAAAGAAGTATATTTAAAACTTGATTTCTTAGTGGTTTTGAAAATATTACTATAAATTACAGCAACACCTCCCCCTTTGCCTTTCAGACGAGGCTCATGTTTATAACAGTAATCTTGCGGGGTGGACTCATTTAAAGTAATGTAATCCTTTGGTTTTAGCCAGGTTTCTGTCAAACACAGCATATCTAGGTTATTATCTGAAATCATATCATTAACAATGAGTGCTTTTGGAGTAAGGGATCGAATATTCAGCAACCCAAGCTTTATCATTTGCTCATCTGTATTATAGCTGTTTTTATTTGTTGAACATTTTTAACCTTAGATGGGTTTGGACGTTTTTTGGATTTCCAAATTCGGGGAACAGACACAGTCTCTATATGATGATATCTAGGTGAAATAAGCTCTATGTCAGGGTTCACCAATCTCGGTCCTGGAGGGCCGCTGTCCTGCAGAGTTTAGCTCCAACCAGCTCCAATACACCTGTTTGAAAGTTTCTAGTATGCCTAATGAGACCCTGATTAGCTGGTTCAGGTGTGTTTAATTGGGGTTGGAGCTAAACTCTGCAGAACAGCGGCCCTCCAGGACCGAGATTGGTGAACCCTGCTCTATGTGATGGGATTTAGCTGACCTTGGTGACGCGAGGCCGCTAGCAGACAGTCGGTTAAGCCAGTCTGTCTGCTTCCTCAAGTTCAAGATGCTTACACTCAAACAGATTGTGTCACAGATTCAGTCCGAGGACTTGTTTGTCACGATAGACTTGAAGGACGCTTACTTCCATGTATCCATCCATCCTCATCACAGGAAGTTCCTGAGGTTCACTTTCGGGGGCAAAGCGTACCAATATCGGGTTCTTCCGTTCGGCGAAGGTTTATCACCCCGCACTTTGCATGGATGCAGCTCTGGCTCCCTTGAGACTCCAGGGCATCCGCGTGTTGAATTATATCAACGATTGGTTGATTTTAGCTCAGTCCGAGCAGATGGCAGTTCGGCATCAAGATGTCATTCTGTCTCACATAAAGATGCGGGGGTTTCAGAATCAACGCCAAGAAGAGTGTGCTCCTCCCGTCTCAGAGGACCACTTTTCTAGGTGTGGTATGGGATACGACAACGATGCGGGCACAATTGTCACCGTATTACTTCGGTTCTCTCAGCCGTAAATGGGGTAAAACTAGGCCAGTCGCTCACTGTGAAACAGTTTCAGAGACTGTTGGGTCTCATGGCAGCTGCGTCCAATGTAATAACTTTTGGCCTCCTGCACATGAGACCCCTGCAGTAGTGGCTCAGGACCAAGGGGTTTTCTCTGAGGGGTAATCCGTTTCGCATGATCAAGGTCACGAGGCGATGCCTACATGCCTTAGTCATGTGGAACAAACCTTGGTTCCTCGCCCAAGGCCCAGTGCTGGGGGTTTGTTGTCGACACGTAACGCTATCGACGGATGCTTCCCTCACAGGTTGGGGGGCGATCATGAGTGGTCGCTCAGTAAAAGGTCTATGGCAGGACCATCTACAGTACTTTCTGGGCACATAAATCGGCTAGAAATGATGCCGGTGTTTTGAGCTCTCAAGCACTTCCTTTCAGAACTGAGAGGTCACCATTTGCTTGTCCGCACGGACAACACATCGGTGGTCTCTTATATCAATCATCAGGGGGGTCTGAGGTCACGTCACCTTTGCAAACTGGTTCATCAGATCCTCCTATGGGCCCACTGTCTCTCAGTGCAGTATATATTCCGGGGCATCTAAATCAGGGAGCGGATATCCTGTCAAGGCAGGGGCTGAGGCCCGGTGAGTGGAGACTTCACCTTGAGGTGGTGAAGCTCCTTTAGGAGAATTTAGGTCAAGCTCAAGTCGACCTTTTCGCATCGTCAGATACTACGCATTGTCCCATGTGGTTCTCTCTCACGTACCCAGCTCCTCTCGCAATGCGATGGTTCAGGTTTGGCCGAAGCTACACCTGTACGCTTTTCCTCTGATATCTATGCTTCTGGGAGTTCTGGAGAGGGTTCGCCGGGAAGGTTGCGCCTGTCTGTTATTAGTAGCCCCATACTGGCCGGCCCGAGTTTGGTTCTCGGACCTGGTGTCCCTTCTGGACGGCTCTCAGATGGAGATTCCGATCAAGAGGGACCTACTGTCCTAACCAGGGGGCACTATTTTTCACCCTCGCCCGGAGTAATGGAAACTGTGGGCTTGGCCCCTGAGGGAATCAGGGGTCGTGGTGAACATACTCCAATCTAGAGCTCCCTCCACGAGAAGACTGTATGAACTGAAATGGAAACTATTCTCTGCTTGGTGTGTAGAACGCCAACAGAATCCTGTTAACTGCCCTGTTGGTACAGTACTTGATTATCTGCAAGAACGTTTCTCTGCTGGATTATCTCCTTCCACCTTGAAGGTGTATGTGGCGGCTATATCTGCTTAACTGCTTAACTTCCTTTTCAAGAAAATGCTCTGTAGCCTACTGTATGATTGAATGAATGAACAAACAAACGATCTAAAAAAATATATTAAACTCGACGGAGGAGATGTGGGAATTAGGTTAAAGGGGTCATATAATGGCATTTTTGTACAAGCTAATATGATTCTTTAGGGTCTAAATTAAAAGTTTGTAATATACTTTAATTAAAAATTCTCATTAGTATTGTAAGAAAACACTAATTTTACCTGGTCAAAAACAGCTCTGTTTTCAGCACGCCGTTTAAGTGCATGTGTCTTTAAATGATAATGAGCTTTGCTCACCCCGCCCCTCTGTTCTGTGCGTACTGCGTACACAGTTTTAATAACACAATAACCATAAAGCGTTGTTCATTATAAACGTGGGATTATGAATTATTTTGAGAACGTCGTACATAGAAAACATGCCGTAATGTACCCTGAGTGTAAACCTTAGACGCATTCATCGTGAAGTGTGATAGTGATTTGCAAAGATTAATATAAATATTAATATAAAGGTTAATAAAACGTTACACTAACTTCTTCTTCTGGAGGTGCAGCAGAAACATGAATAGTTGGTACAGATCCTTTTTTCAGAAGCAGCTTCTTAGCAAAACCAGCTTTATACTGAGTCTGAACCTCATTTGTAAAGCAGTCTGGTGTGTGAAATGATTCGCGCAAACATGAAAGCATTGACGTTGATCGTGGGGAATATTCCCTTCAAAAACAAAACTCAGCCACTGCGTCTTCAGCGGTTCGGATTTAGGAACATCAAAATGACTGCTGTGTTCGTTATTACACCCAAGAACAGAACACCACAATCGCTTAGACGCCATTCTGCTCATAGACAGTGCTCCAGCGTATCAACAATGACGCACGGACTATGATGACAGACAGCTTGCTCACGAGCGAGGGCGGGTCTGTGTTGAAACGCTGCTGTCAATCAACAATCGTGGGAGGGGCGTCCGACCGTGTGACGTCACTAGGTTGAACGCCTTGATTTGAGAGAGGGGAAAACATATAAGAAGATTAAAAAAAAACACTGGATGGATTTTTATCATTTTATGATGGTTGTGTACAGGCACGGCCAACACACATTTCAGTACAATCAACTTGTAAAAGTGCATGTACCATTATATGACCCCTTTAAACTGAAACAAGGAATGTGGTGTATAATTGTGTGAAATGTATGATGAAAATTGGCTAGCAATTTCGCCAAGCAAATACCAATAAATAGGTTTGTAGCAGTTTGTCTTTCGACTACACTTGCAAAATCCGCGATGGGACTGAGCTCGGATATACATAAACGCAGCATTTATCCAATGACCGTCTAGTTTTGAAGCACTGAAAAAAACTGTTCAAAGCAGCCCCATTGAAGTCAATGGATGCTAGGCTTCAACCGAGAAATTGAAAATGTGACGCTACAGGAATGTATGAGAAGGAAATAAAGTCAGCCGACCTGCTATGTGTAGCTGATTCTGAACGAACTCGTCTTTGAGATGAACGCATTTTTAGTCAATAAAATGTTAACACAATAGTACATATTTGACCATTCATTTTTTGACATTAGTGGAAGCTGAGCTTCCCTTGCAGTCTTAAAGAAATCCCCCTGTCTGGGTGGTGCATCTTTGGGAAGAGATCCTCTCATTACTCGTTTTCTTCGTGGCACACTGAGGCTGAGGCCTGCGCTGCGCACTAGAGCACCGGCTTGGGATTTGGCCTTTGTACTGGAAGGCCTGGCTTTGGCTCCCTTCGAACCCACTGAAGAGGTTTCAGAAAAGTTCCTTACTCTAAAAACTTTATTTCTCATTGCTATTTCTTCTATCAAGAGAATTGGAGATTTGCAAGCCTAGTCGGTTGCTCCTTCGTGCCTAGAATTTGCACCTGGTATGGTGAAAGCCTTTCTTCACCCTAGGCCGGGCTATATTCCTAAGGTCCCTATTAATGTTACGGGCCCAATTGTGCTGCCGGCCTTCTGTCCTCCACTTTTTAATACACCAGATAAGGAAAAACTTAATCTGCTGTGCCCTGTGCGGGCTTTGGATGCTTACGTACACAGAGCTGGCCTGTGGCGTAAATCGGATCAACTATTTGTCTGTTTCGGGTCACCCAGAAAAGGTTATCCTGCATCCAAGTAGAGGATGAACAAGTGGGTAGTCGAGGCTATCTCACTTGCTTATGAAGAGGCTGGTCAGCCTTCACCTTTGGCTGTCCGGGCCCAGTCTACCAGGAGTATGGCTGCCTCAAAGGCTTTATTATCGGGGGTTTCCCTCCATGACATCTGTGATGCGGCAGGCTGGTCCTCACCGCATACATTTGTATTTTATGACTTGGAACTAGGCTCCACTCCGCGGTCTAGGGTGCTTGCTTCTTAGTGTGCGCAATGACTTCACACAGAACAGGCATTTGTTATTATGGCGTCTTGGGTATAGTGTTTCCACAGCATATGGACGCAGCTCTAGTTCCCTTGAAAGGGAACGTCTCAGGTTACGCATGTAACCTTGGTTCCCTGAAGAGGGAACGAGACGCTGCGTCGCCCTGCCATACTCCCTGCATGCCTGTGATCGACTTGCTTAGGCTTTTCAGAAGCTAGCGCAGTCTGTTTTCAGGTGTGCTTTATAGTTCCTGGTCAATGACGTCACCCGCCTATGACGTCTCGTCTTTCCATTGGACTGATTATACACGTGCTTCACGACGCAATCACGCAGGGGCGTTCCCACAGCGTCTTGACGCAGCGTCTCGTTCCCTCTTCAGGGGACCAGGGTTACATACGTAACCTAAGACGTTTTCCTGGCTCTTGAAGGAGAAGGGAAGGGCTTGAAAGTTGTAAGCTTTGCGGACACATGGGAGAGGGTGTTAAAAAATGCATTACTCAACTTAGCAGCGGAAACACAGTCATAATAGTGAGTCAGCCTCCTCTGCCTTTTCCGCTCCGCTACTAAGTTAGCTTTGCAGATGTAGTTTAGGTTAAGTAAGTCTCTGTGCCAGGTCCAATGGGATGTTTCAGTCTTCCGAAACACTGGGTGAATGGAGGGACAGTAGACGGCACCTGCACCTAGTTTACTTTGAAAAACTACATGCAATCAATCTACAGAATGAACGTGGGGAAGTCTTAAAAAATGGTCTATGTATCAATATCTAGTGATGTAGATATTGAAATTTTCATATGGCTAAATTCTGTAAAAGAAAATCCTAAATAAATACACATACACAATTAAAAAAAAAAGTAAATCAGTACTTTTAAATGCTACAAGTGAAATTAGGCACTACAACAAATCAATATTCATTTAGAGATTTGCAAAAGATTGCATTTAACAGTGATAATAAAAATATCTTTAAATGAGTGTTAGATGACAGCAAAAGTAATCTAAACATAAAAATAAGTGAAATGAGCATGCACAATTAAATATACAATGTCAACCGAAATGTATGAATCAAAAGTAATACTGATATAGTACCAATATATTGCACATCCATAAAAAGACATTATGAGGGTAAATCAAATTTCCTTTCTCTGGCTGCTTAAATTCAAGTGCAGTCAAGACCAGCAGATGACTTGCTAAAGTATAGCCACTTAGTCACTACAGTTGCTTAAAGTGGATCAAGAAGGGCAGAGATGATTGAATACTAAAAACATAAATATAATACTATGTTATAAAAGTAACGTAGTATCTTGAGTAGTTTTTCAGCAAAGTACTTATTTACTCTTACTAGTCATTATTTTTCAGTACTTCTACGTACTTGTAAAGAAGGACTAATTAACTAAAGAAGTAAATGATTTCTTAAGTAGCAATACTTTTACTTAAGTACAGGTTTTTAGTACTCTTTCCACCACTGTGTATTATATAATCCATATATAAAATTATATAATAAAATGATGAAATAATACAATTTAATTTAATCTTAAATATATTCCATCATACAATTAAAGAGTAAGAAAAGCTGTGTTATAACTTCAGCTGCAAGGTTTCTCTGAATAACGCAGACATACGCGTATGTCCAGCTGCCTAATGAAAGGTCTGTAATCTGGGTCTGTATAAAAGGTGTTTTTTGTGAGAACTGGTGAGAATGGCACACTTGGCCTGGTCGAGGATAGGGCAAGAGCGCGTCTGCAAACAGCAGCATGTTTGACAAGAGTGACGAAAGGCTGTACGGAAAGCGTATGTGGAAAGCCCTTATATGGAGATGGTTTGACTGTTTTATGCAAAATACTAACCTTGTGCACGCAGCCACTCATTTTGAATACTCCAAATTCACTAACATCAGAACGATGTTAAGAACAAATTCATGTGCGTATGTTGTGAATTAGGCGGATATTTTTCGTGAGAAGTTCTCCTGTGCGTACAAATATGAAATAATACACGCAATTATTAGTGAATGAGAACCATTGTTTCTGTGTAAACTACAAAAAACGAATTTGTGAAAATGGTGATGTCACATGGATGTGTATTACATGTTCAGTCTAGAAGTGCAGTTTTAGCAGATACATGTGAACAGGGATCGTTTTGAAAACCTTTCAGTTTTTAGTACATTGTTGTTGTGTCAATGTACCCTTAGTGCATTCCAGTAAATTATTCATGGGATATATCTAAATTAAATCGGGAGAGCAGTCCACAAATGCTAAGCATAGGTTGTCCTTTTTCATATTGCTACAGTGGAATACAAAGGAAATTAGAGAAAATAATCAAGAGGAAAAAATGCAGTGAAGGAAAAGAGCTCTTGCCATAGATATTATTGTTAAACCATATCACATTATAATACCAAGCGTTATAAGTCTCCTGACGTCTGAAAATCGAACATGAAGGAAATTTTCCAGTTAAACTGACAGATAAGGATTATATGTAACCTTATGATTTGAAATTATTTGTTTCAGTCTTTATGAGTGGAACTTTCCCAAACCGGAAGTGCCTTTCATAATCTAAAACGGCTCATAAGAAAAAAGGAGGATCGAGGTGGATCTTGAGTGGCGTGCTAATTCTGGGTGATATCCAGATGTTGTGCATCCGTTGGAACAAATTGGCTGCCTTTCCAATGCGTTGGTTTACGTCCGGATTTGCGTCACCGTCGTGTGTGATCACACTGTACACCAAATATGTAAACCGGTCTATATCAGTGAGCAGCTGGTTGCTAATGGTGATTGCATAAGTAGATCTTCATCTTCCCCGCTCATGTCAATTCTTGGGTGTTTTTGATGTTGCAGACCGATCTTAAGTGCAAATCTTTGTAACCTGGTGGTAATTTGCTGTAGCTGTAATTTGCTGTAGCTTCACACCCGTCACAACGTAAAATATCTCAGGTGTTCCCATGTTGGTTTGCAAGCAACACTGAGAGTTATGATAGAGGTTCAAGATTTGCCAGAGTGGTGAACGCTGTCGAATGCTTTCTTATAGTGAATGAAATTGACCACGAGAGGATGTTGAAAATCAACACACTGTTCAATGATGTTTCACTGTACAAGATTTGTTCTGTGCAGGACCGGCCATGCAGAAGTCCTGTAATCAACCAAGTTGGCCAAAGGTGAAGCTGACCAAGCATCAACCAAGTTGGCAGTGCAGTGCTCAGAGCCTTATTAGCAGGACAGTGCAAAAGACCTTTCCTGGCACTGAAAGTAGTGTGATACCACGCCAGTTCCTACAATAAATGATGTTTCCTTTCTTCAGCAACTTCACAATCATGCCTTGGCACCACTCATCTGGTACTTTTTCTTCTTCCCAACATTTATTCATCAGATGTGCTTGTCAGTTATTGTCAAACACTAGTTTAGCCATGTTTTTAGAAGTTCTACGGCAATCTGGTCTTGACCTACTGCATTGCCGCTTTTCAATTTTTTTTAGTGCTTGCTCAACCTCATCAACTGTGATTGTGTCTGTTGTTTTCAATTGCAGTTCTGGGGAGAAATCCCTGGGGTCAAAAACAAAAGTGCTCTTTTGGCTCAGGCTGGTTCAAAGTCTCTCAGAAATGCTCCACCCAGCGCTGGTATTGCTCTTCTTTTGTCAGCAGCATTTTCTCGTTCTTATCTCTGATGGGTGCATTAACGTTGCTCCTTGTTCCAGTCAGTTCTTTAAAGGGATGGTTCGGAGTAAAATCAACCTAGGGTCCTTTGCACCATGACCTCGAGCCAAACACCCCTCGAGAAGCCTTGTTCCCTTGGTTGAACATTATTCAAATTAGAGCTTATTTAGAGATATCAGCCAGATGGCTTAGTGCTGGCGCTAATGGATCCTATAATGTATCTCATAAAATTACCCCACTAATAATGCCCAGAATGGTACCACACTTCTACAGTAGTACAGTAGTTCTGTACTCATAAAACGAGGCATTGGAAAGTTTGTAAGTACATCAGGAGTTTATTTAAATAACACTTGCCTGACGGCTCATGCTACCGCTAACCCGGATGTCGACGTCACTTCAGTGATATGGAAAAAGCACGTAAAAGTCCTGGCAGAAAGCGATGCGATGGGCATTATTAGTGGGGTAATTTACGAGATACATCCTTGGATCCATTAGCGCCTGCACTAAGCCATCCGGCTGATTTCTCTAAATAAGCTCTAACTTTAATAATGTTCAACCAAGGGAAAAAAGACTTCTGGGGGGGGTGTTTGGCTTGAGGTCATGGTGGAAAGAACCCTATGTTGATTTTACTCCGAACCATCCCTTAAACAATCTGGTACAGTATTTTCATGTCATTCTTTAGCACTGCTTCTTGCACTGCCAAAGGACCAGTGCGGTCTTAATTTTTTTTTTATAAATATATTAAAATCTAAATGAAAAAATATTTGGGGCCTTAGTGTCAAAAAGGTTGATCTAGATCTAAATGCACAGCCTAAGAATAATAGTTTCACCAAGAATGGAGACATCTCAGTAGGTTATATGCATCAATGACCAAAGGAAGGCAGTTCATGGCATACACACAGCATAAAAATACTTGCACAACACATCTTTAACAGCTGTATTCCCTTTCAGGGACTCTGCAAACTTTCAGTCAGAGCAGATGTGTCCTGCTCCAGGTGATACATCAGCCTCATCTTAAAGAACACTGGAGGCCGCAATCCATTAAAAACATCCCTATGGGCTCTGACCTCACCTACTGGAGAAGCTTCATTTCACTGCCCTCCATATGCATTTCAGATTTAGTCAGGCCTCCCCATGGTTTACAGTGTTCTCTATCCCTGTTGTTTTTCTTTAAGTGGGCTCTTGATTCTGTTGCATCAGTAGGACCACTTGTCATGATACAGAGTGCACCTGTAATGTCCCCCGCGTCCCGCAAAACATATAAATCACTTCAAAGAGCAGCTCCCCTAACATTCTCATAAACAGAGTCGGGCTCTGATTTATTTCTCTCTCCACAGACCTCTTTCTGTTCAAAAGTCCTAAAACAACAAGCATCTTCCAACATTGTACCTGTGGCCTTGTATCCGGTCCAAATGAACCATCCTGTCAGACTAGTTATATGTGTAAAATAGAGTGTTTGAACGAGACTGAGATTTTGATTGACAATTTAAATATTACATTTATATTAGGTTAAATATCTTTGTTAAATATCAACTCTAATAGGATATCTAACATAAATAATAATGTGATATGCTATTCACAAGCGTGAAAAACCGAAACTAAAACAACTTCTGTAACTATATTGTACAGAAATTTCTAACTCAGCATTTTTGTCTAGTTAAAAAAAAACATGTCTTTAAAAACAAAACAAAAAAAAACACTATTTAATAGATTCAGCTATGTAATTATGATACAATTAAAAGAAGAATACTTTTGTATCGTGCATATAATAAAAAAATATTTATAATAAACAAAAATACATATTTTCTATATCTTATATTTTCTACACTTATATAATAATAATAATAATAATACACTATATTTATACAGCACTCAAAGTGCTTTACGTTAATGAATGAATGAATGAATGAATGAATGAATGAATGGACTCAAGATCGAAATTTAAGCAAAACTGCTATAAATATTAGTCACAATGAAATGGAAGTAGTGAAAGATCTTTTCTTTCATATTGTGATGTACATTTGAGTGTAAATATTGGGCGGGGCTTGTTTCTGCCTATTGGTCGTTGACTGGAATTTTAGATGTGAGTGTTGCACTCAAAAATGGAGGCAGATGAATGCAATCTTGGAAAAAGACTGTATACATCATCAGAAAGAAGTGTGTCGTTTAACTAGATCAAATTATGACATTTTGAATAAAAATCACAACGTCAAAAAAAGTAAAAACTTTTATTAAATTAACCATGCAGGGATGAATCATTCACAAGTTAAATAAGATGCATTTAAAAATAGATTTGTGGAATTTTCTTTTTTGTATAGAATATATCTTGAATTAAGTTTTTAAAATAAATTTTTTACTGGGAGGTAGGAGTAGTAATGAAATGGTTCTTGGTAAAAAAAAATCGAATCATACTGTTCTCCACACACAGTTCGGCACGCATTTGCACCTCGGTTCATCTCAAATCTGGTGACGCATCTATAATCATTTGCGCAGTCATCACCCGGATGTTCATAGTGCGTGAACGCAGGTGAGACCTGAACTGCACACGTTGCCATTGTGTGTGCACTCATCCAAAGCACGCACACATCTCAAATACTGCAAATACTGAGTTCACTTTTAAGTCTTGCACTTGAACGGACAAATTTACACAAAAATTATGTCAACATGCCCGTCTTGATGAGTATCCAAGCAGACATAGTCTGTTATGCCTCAAGTGAACTTAAACAGTCGAAAAAGACAACGTATATGTAACAGTATCAGTATTTAGGATCTGTGCATTATATCTTAAAGGGACAGCAGGCTAATATTCCTGCTGTCTGTGTTTTTAATGGTAATCAAACAAAATACAAGGAAATCACTCACTGCTCTTGATTGAATAGCTTTTGTAACTTTAAGGATTAATCTTTAATTTATACAGTCAAATATGAAATGATATTTTATTTTATATTTGATATTTTACATCTATATTCAATTTCTGTACCTGGAAACGAATGTTAGACCTGTTTATTTATTTGTATCTTTGCTTTATTGTATTTATTTGTGCTGTTGCTTCTAGTTAGATAATTTGTTCTTATTTTCTTTAGGCTATTTTTGTTTGACAGTAATCCTTTTTTCCCTGAACATAGCACATACCGAACCGTTCCGAAACCATGAACCTAAAACCATGATACAAACCGAACTGTGAGTAATTTGAACTGTTACACCCTTAGGTAGGAGACACTGAGGTAAGCACCCCTTCTTAGAGTGCAGGTGGCTAAACTAAGAGTTCTGTCCCTGAGACTACTGGATTAGCATGGCAACAGTCTATTCTCCAATACTTGGAGAGGAGATGATGAATCTTAGTCTATTTTTTTGTATTACCTCCTAGTTCCTTCACATTCAGTATCGCATTTTTGAATGGCACTGCCTTGATGCTGAAACCTGTGGAAGAAAACATGATTTCAAAATTTGCACAAACTTCACAATAAATTTCAAAATTTACATTCCCAAAGCAAAAATGACTAGCTTAATTTATATAAAGTTCAAACATTATTAAAGACAAGTGAACAGTCAGCAATACAATAAGAACTAATAAAAAAATTGCAAGCAATAGCACAAATAAAAAAAGAGCAAAGACACAAATCAAATAAACATTGTTTTAAGTTCCCTTTTGAGGGAACTTGAGCTGCGTCGAGAATCGACACATTGGGGAACGCCTTCAGCGTGGCGCGTCTGAAGCCTGTATGGAACTAGTCCAATCTCAATTGGTGTTGCGTCATTACATCACTCGTGACGTTGCATGTGACGGTGATGCAGAAGCTGTAAAGGGACACCGGATCACAACAGCGTCAGCTTTCTGGTCTTCAGCAAGCGTTCTGTGACTGTTTTGTCTTTTTTGGTGTTGTCTGTCTAACGTACTCACTCAAACACATATTTAAAAGAAAAATAATGGCGAGTAAGGAGAAACAATTCAGGCAGTGTGCAACCCCTTACCCACGCTATTTGAGCGAGGCTGACACACACTCGCTTTGTGTTGTTTGTCTGTGAGTGGAGCATGCATGGGCAGCGTTCGAGGGCGCTGTCTGTGCAAACTGTGATCTAATGCCCCTGAGAATGCTCCACTCCCGGCTGAGCCTGTTCAATGAATCAGGCCAGGCTCGCGCTCCACGTGGGTCAGGTCCCGCGTCTGTCGAGGCAGCGCAGCGCCTGCACACATGGGGATCGCAAATGGAGCTGGCAGATGATGTTGAGACGGCTTTGGCCCTTTCTCAGCATTCAGCAGCCAGCTCCATTGGTCCTGCACACAGGTCGGACGCCCGCTCTGCGGCTTCTTCCGCCCGTGACGAGGACCCGATGCTCGAATTATCTAGCTCCGAGGAGTTAGATATTTTGAGCATTGAGGCAGGAGAATATGAGGATTCGCCACCCAATTCTCATGCCTTCGAGAAGCTGCTGGAGATTGTAACCAGGGCAGTGGCCAAATTAAATATCGATTGGCCAGCAGAAAAGCAAACTAGATGAGCGCTTCCTGCAAGCCCAGTCACAGCCTTAGCGCTGGAGCCTCCCATTTTTTTCCGATCTCCACACCGAGGTGTCGAGATCATGGAATAAGCCCTTCTTGTCCCGTCTATCGAGCTCCAATATTCATATATCCATTGTGGGCTCGAAAGAGAAGGGCTATGGGACGATGCCGCGGGTCGAAGAGACGTTAGCATCACATCTCTCGCCCGACGCTGCATCGTCCCTGAGAGCTCCGGCGCTCCCCTCCAAGCCCTGCCGTACTATATCAGTCTTGGTGGGGAAAGCAATATGGCGGCAGGTCGGGCTGGTGCATGCCTACATACGATGGGGATTTTGCAGGCATACCAGGCCGATCTCCTCAAAGAGGTGGACGACAGCGGGGAGGTCACCCTCGACCATATTAAAGAACTGCGTCGAGTGGCTGACTTCTCTCTGTGCTACCAAGGAGACGGCCCGTGGCATCGGCCGCTCCATGTCAGCATTGGTAGCAACGGAGAGGCACTTGTGGCTGAACTTGTCGGGCACTGGGGAGAAGGACAGGGCTTTCTTCCTCAATGCCCTGCTTTCGCCTTCTGGCCTCTTTGGCGACGCAGTCAACACTGTTGTCGAAAGTTTTCAGGAGGCGAAGCGATAGTCAGCCACATTCAAACAATTAATCCCCCGCCGTCGTTCCAGAAGGAGAGTGTTGCCTCTCGTGCCCTGCAGTGGTGGCTTAGGACCAGAGGGTTTTCCCCGAGGGGAAACCCATTTCACACGATCAAAGTAACGCGCAGATGCCTTCGTTCTTTGGTTATGTGGAAGAAACCATGGTTTCTGTCCCAGGGCCCTGTGCTGGGAGCTCCGTGTCAGAGAAAAATAGTGACCACGGATGCGCCCCTCACAGGCTGGGGAGCAGTCGTGGAGGGCCGCTATAACAGGGGTCTTTGGAAGGACCACTATCTTTCGTGGCACATCAATTGCCTGGAGATGTTGCCTGTATTTCTGGCTCTCAGACATTTCCTTCCGGACCTCAGAGGCCATCATGTTCTAGTGTAAACAGACAATACGTCGGTGGTCTCATATATAAGTCGACAGGGGGGCCTGAGATCGCGGCCTCTATGCAGACTGGCACATCAGGTTCTTCTGTGGTTCCAGGGCAAACTATTCTCAATCAGAGCAATGTTTATTCCCGGGGACAAAAATGTGGGAGCAGACATCCTGTCGAGGCAGGGGCTGAGGCCCAGGGAATGGAGACTCCACCCTGAGACGGTGGAGCTGATATGGAGGGAGTTTGGTCAGGCAGAAGTGGATCTGTTCGCCTCTCACGAGAATACTCACTGTCCGCTCTGGTTTTTTCTCACGCATCCAGCTCCCTTGGGACTGGATGCCATGGTGCAGGCGTGGCCGAGGCAACATCTGTACGCATTTCCCCCGATCGCTCTGCTCCCAGGGGTTCTAGAGACGGTCCGGCGGCACGGGATCAGCTTGCTCCTAGTAGCCCCATATGGTTTTCGAACATTATAGCTCTTCTAGCAGGCCCTCCGCGGCAAATCCCGATCTGGAGGGACCTTCTTTCTCAGGCCGGAGGCACAATACATCACCCTCGACCAGAGCTGTGGAAGCTGTGGGTCTGGCACCTGAGGGGGACCAACTCGTAAGCAACTGAGGTTGCTGAGACCATCCTAAACTCTAGAGCCCCCTCCACGAGGAAACTGTATGCATTAAAATGGAATATATTCCACTTCTGGTGCAAAGAACATCAGTTAGATCCAGTTAACTGCCCAGTGGCTTCAGAGCTGAAGTTCCTCCAGAGTCACTTCTCTGACGGGCTCTCCCCATCCACGCTTAAGGTCTATGTGGTGGCTGTAGCTGCCTTCCACACACCTCTAAGGGTGGGCACCTTGGGGAGACACCCACTTATAGTACGTTTCCTTCGTGGAGCTAAGAGGATGAGGCCTGTCGTCCAGTCTAGGGTCCCCACGTGACCTGGCAGTGGTTCTTGAAGGGTTATCCCTGGCACCCTTCGAACCTTTGGACGAGGTGTCTGAGAAATTTTTATCTTTAAAAGTAACTTTCCTGCTGGCTATTACGTCCAAGAGTTGGGGGCCTGCAGGCTCTATACGTTGCGCCCTCTTGCCTCAAGTTCGCTCCTGGCAGAGTGAGAGCTATTCTCCACCCTAGACCCGGCTATGTGCCTAAGTTGCCGACAAATGTGGCACGGTCTATAATCCTACAGGCATTTCATCCTCCACTGCATGTGTCAGATGTTCAAGCTAGATTACATCTGTTATGCCCGGTCCGAGCTCTGGAGGTCTACGTACACAGGTCCTCAGGCTGGAGGAAGTCGGACCAGCTGCTCGTGTGTTTTGGGTCACCTAAGAAGGGTTCCCCTGCTTCCAAGCAAACTATCAGCAGGTGGATAGTAGAGGCTATTTCCTCAGCTTACAAGGCGCGCAACTTGCCTTCGCCTCTTCTGATAAAAACCCACTCAACTAGAGGAGTGGCTTCCTCTAAAGCCCTGCTAGCAGGGGTTTCCCTTCAAGAGGTCTGTGATGCCACTGGCTGGGCCTCTCCACACACCTTCATAAGACATTACAGTCTGGATCTGCCCTCTACACCGGGTTCACAAGTTCTCTCTTATTTAGTTATTTAGGCATTTAGTTCCCCAATTTTTTCCCTCGAAAGGGAACGTCTCAGGTTACGACTGTAACCCACGTTCCCTGAGAAGGGAACAAGGCGCTGCATCCCTTGGCCACACTTCCTGCGCTCTTGAGAATGACTTGCTTCGACCAATCAGAAGCTGAAGCTGTTGTGATCCGGCGTCCCTTTATAGCTTCCGCATCACCGCCACAAGTGACGTAATGACGCAACATCAATCGAGATTGCACTAGTTCCATACAGGCTTCAGATGTGTCCCGCTGAAGGCGTTCCCCAATGTGTTGATTCTCAACGCAGCGTCTCGTTCCCTTCTCAGAGAATGAGGGTTACAGTCATAACCAGAGACATTTTTGAGTAAGGTCTTACAGTTGGGGCTGGACGATATGGCCAAAAAATCATATCTCTGTATTTTTTGGTTGAATGGCGATATACGGTATATATCTTGGTATTTTATACATTTATCTGTTTGGATAAAAGAAAAATCTTTTATTTCACATCCTGCCCAATAATGTCCTAAAAACAATGTTAATATTGAAGGCTATGAAAACAAACATAGTTCTGTCATGACAGCTCTCGGAGAGATTGGCATGGTAATGGATATGGCAATGTAATGTATTTGGTCTTGGCGGAAGAGATCTGCTACGCTGCCGCTGCTGCGGTTGATTATTGCTGCTGCTGATTATTGCTGCTGCTGCTGCAGAGCAAGTACAGCCAATACATTCACAGACATGCTGCTGTGCACATATAACATAATGAAATAACCCCTGTAGCAGATCTATACACGTGGAGCTGGGGAAGGTGGAGGGATTCTGAAAGCGTGCTGCAGACTACTAATAGCAAACAATGCCAAGTATTTGAATGTTGAGCTGCAAGCTCATTGGCCACTGATGCCACAGCATCCAATCAGTTGTGCTATGTATATAATGATGTGATCACTAACCAATTAAGTTAAGGACCTTTATATTGAATGTAATGTAGGCAATGCAATATATAATGTGCAAAAAGGGGTTAAAAATCACATTATATTCTAGCATTGAAACAAAAATGATCATTTTATTTTTAAATTCACTAAATGCTATCATGAAAATACACTTACTTGTAGAGTAAATACACTATGAACAGGTGAGAAGCTCCATCTAGGTCTGCTGGTGCAGACCAGTGGCTCTGACCATAGCTAGACATAATCTAACCATAACCATATTTCCACAAGAGCTTCCAAATAACACTTCACTATTGTAATTACTGCTTAACTAGACAGATAGAGACAGGTGTGTTCACTCCAAAGACAAAGGGCGATCATTATTGGATGCACATTCTGGGTTTGTGTACAGTCTAGCATACTGTATACATCACACTCCGACTGTTAAGACGTGCCGAAGAAAGCCTGACACATTTGTGTCTTCTCACGTAAAAAGAACCATTTGTGTTGTTGGTAAAAACGGAAGTGATGTCGTCCATCTCGAGAGGTGAAGATATTCATGAATACACCAGCCTGTCGCCAAGAGCTCTAATGAAATCAACAGTCTTTTCACAAGGAAGAAAGTCTGCATGACAAAACCCAGATGTTCTCAAAAACAGATACACATATGCACCAAGAGCTCCTCCGCAATTGTGCTCTTTCTTTGGTAAAGTAACGTAGTGTTCAAAGGCAGGCTCTGAGGTAACCTGCAGCAATAACGTTAAACATATTTCAGCGGTCAAATAGGCTGAAGCACACATGGTGACAATGAAGAGATTTTGCAGACGTTCCAGAGCACTGAAAAAGCATAGTGTCGAAGACATGATATATGTACCAAGTACAAGTCCAGAGGTTTAGGTAAATGCACTGCAAAAATAGTGTGCTAAGTCGATTGTTTGGAACGATTTGTCACATTTGTTTGAGAAACAGGAGCTGAGGCTTGTATTACAGTACTTGTAAATGCTTAGTCTTTTTAGGTCTCACGGCTAAATATGTAATTCTTTCTTATTTTTGTCCCATCGAAAAGCATGTTTTGTTGGTTTAAAAAATGCTGCAATACAAAGCTGCAGAGAAATTTTATATTACCTGTGGTTGGTATTGTGCCATCACTGATCTCATTGCACAAGCGAGATAGCAGACTGGTCTTGCCGGCACCAGTCAGTCCAATGCATACTACATCATACTCCGGTCTAGCTGGAGGGGGGACCTTACAGCACAATTTCTGGAGACACTAATAATACAAAAACACAGAAAAGACAAAAATGGTTAGTGACTATGAGTGGTGCACTTTTCACAAGCGTGCTGATAAGGCTAAAATTAACAATTTAAGCACATGTTTGTAAAAACAGACAGTCTGAAAATAAACTGAGGAACACAAGCTGACAAATGCTAATGAAGTACCATAGAAAGATGAACTAATGTGGTGATTTAAAAGCAACACATCTGGAGGAGACCTCCAGAACTCACAATGAAATGACTTAATTGACAAAATGGGACATGAAATTTACCACACGTTCCACGCTTGGGTCATTTTTATGTCCCAGGGTTTTTATTAAAACTAACCTTTTTGAATAGTTCTAACCTTTTGTTAAATGAAGATGACATGAAAACATTTTAGGCACATTAAAAAGTGAATATATATAAACTGTGTGAAAACACATTTTTCAAAAATTATTTACAATTGTGACTGTCCCAGTTATTTTGACGTTTCCACCTTTCAAAGGTAACTGTGCTTGTTTACCAAGGAGACTACAGTATCAGTGAAGAACATGCTTTAGATGAAATTATTAAAATACAGTTCTTAAAGGGTACATAACATGCACAGTTTCACCTAATCTCATGTTAATCTTGAGTACCTATAGAGTAGTAGTGCATCCTTAATATCTCAAAAAAGTGTTTAGTTTTATTATATTTAGAAAAGAAAAATACAGCTTTCCGATTCTCTCCGGAAAAAGCCGAGGTCCTGGAGGCGGAGCTATAGAGTCAAGCGGTAGTTCTTGATTTCCAGCAAAAGACAGAAATCTGATCCAGTTGTACTTACATGAATGGGGTCTTTTATCACTGGGACCGCTCCACGTTTTAATAGCAAACGATTTGCAAATCCAGCTTCGACCTGAGCCTTGTTAATAAAACATTCGTCACTGAAACGACCAGAACACACAACCGCACTTCCTACACTCCGTTGCTGCCCCGGAAAAACAAACTGCATCCACTGTTCCTGTAACACTGGGTTCTTTGGAAAACTGAACACGGTAAGCTTTCCCTCACATCCAAATACACACTTTTTTGGAGACATTCTTGAACAAATCCTATGCAGCGCTGCCGATGATTTCCTGTTGAAGCGCGTTGATGTGCGCGGTCTCGCTCTCCTCTGGTCGACGTGCTCGCGGGCGAGCTTTTCCGAGAGAAATGCTCATATAAGGAGTTGCACTCTGATCTACGTCATTAGATCCACGATCTAAAAAAAACCAGCCGAAACTTGTACCAACCCGGAAGTAAGATTTTCAGCATAGAAATTCTCCGTTATTCGTCCAAAATATTTTTTTAAAACTTTGCCCATGTTTAGCATGAGAATCTATCTCTTTAACACTGTAAACAACTCTGAATACATGAAACACCATTGTACCCCCCCTTTAAAAAATATTTTTTCCTTTTTCCTCTGTAAACAGGAATGCACATTTTGAATAAGCCACCAGAATGGCAGAAAAGGTGTTTAAATATGGAGCTAAATTGTGGTAATGGGCAAAAATCTCAGATGGCCAATTGGGTTTTGCTTAAACCATTTATGACCTTTACCTTAAAAGAATAATGTTTAAGAGGTTTACCTTACAGGTTGTGTTGAGGTTATTAAGCATAACTGGTGCAAAATCATGCATAAACACACTAGATGATTTACTGACACTCCTGAACTAATGTGGCTGAGACCTCCTTTCCTATTGCTTGATTGAGCAGGCTTTAATGTAGAATTTGCTTGCCCTAACATGTAAAATAGATTGTTGCAAGGCAGTCTAACGCAGTCTGTGTCTGTTTAAGGGGGAGGGTGTGGAAAAGAGAGAGAGAGAGGCAGGATTCTGAAAGCGTGTGTCCTCATGGATGCAGACAGACCAGTCACTTTATGAATCACTGTCTCTGACTGGAGGCCTGCTGGGAGACATTAGGAGGCAAATGCAGTGTGAACCGTGAATGGGACAGTTAAAGCCGGTGTGGAGAGATCAGTATACAGAACTAAAAAGAGATATCTTTTATTAGCAGGACAGAACTAGCCTAGGCTAGGCAGGACTTGATTCTAGCGTTGACCTCTGGATTATTTCATTTCACATGGAAACATACCCGTTGCAGTCTCTTTATGAAGAGCAGTTTCTTTTTAAATAGACAAATACTACTTTAGAAGAATGTTCACTTGGAATGTGAACGTAAAAATGTTCTGAATTCCCACAAGGCAAAATTATACTCCCATAAGGCAAAATTATATCTGGACAAATTATATTTTAAATATATGATAAATATTAGAGTGTGGATTTAGTAAATATATTTGTCCAATTTGAAAGTAAATTTATTTTAAATCTCCTAATGCCAAAATAAAGCCAAATGTACATCAAGGGACAAGAAAATACATGTCCAAACTTAAAATACATTTAAAATGTATTCTGAACTATATAAATATATTTAGATAGAAAGTATATTACAAATGTCAAAATATAAGTTCAAAATCAATTATATGCATGCAAATTCCTATAAAAAAAATGAGCTATATTTTTTTGTCTATTTTGGAATTCATTTAAAATATATCTGAAAATCTTTTGCTGCATGAGTTTGTGTACAGCAAAAATGTTGTTGGCCAAAACATCTAAATTCTGCCACAGAGACCAGTCTTCTATCATTACAGCTCACTCATGTATTATGTAATTCTTCCTGAATCCTTACAGGGACAGGCTTGTAGGCAAACAAATGTGTCATTTGCTCTGGTGTTCTTCCATCAGTAAAAAGCCTAAATTGCTTTCACAGGCCCTCCTTCACAGGAACTGCCACAGAGAGGCCGTCCTACATAGTAGGTCGGCCGCACATGCTTCTGCTTTGTCACACAGCAACCTGGACATCTGGTTCTGTAAGAGGCTGATGAATTTACCCTATTCACCCCACCTTCACTTACAGTGCTCAGATGGGATGATAAATTTACATCAGTTGCTGAAGGCACGTCCTGGAGCTTTGACCCCGCGGCCCACAGGAGCACAGGGCCACACACTTCAGTGCCCCATGTTGTCGCAGTAGAGCAAAATAAAAGATTTCCCAGGTGTCCGAGAAGTCGCATTTCAAACAACTGTTTGGTCAGGATTTTTCTCGTGCCAGTAAGGCAGGTTGAAACTAAGGCTGCCAAAAAGGTTTCTATATGTTGAGAAATGCTAACTCTTGATTGATTCTTTTGGCTCTAGTCATTCATATTGGACACGTTTAATTGTTCGAGAGCTTCGAGACATTACCTCACCGATGTTGGGGCAGTTGTAAAAGCTGATTAACTGCTTTTTATGTAAATGAAGACGTTTAAAGGTATAAATATTCCAGCCTGACAACAGCTGTGACACGACTGCGGCGCATTTTCAGATGAAATGTTTCGCTAAAAGGTGCGCAAAAAAATAAATAAATAAAAAATTATCTCAGGCCCCCTTATCCCACCCAGCTTTCTATTTAAAAAAAAAAGATGTCAAAGACATCAAACGGCTGATGTAATTAAAAGGCCTGGCAGAGATCCAGGTCCTGGCACCAAAACAAAGATACGACAGCGCTAGAATCCTCCAGCACAGCAGACAGGAGAACACAGCTGGGCCAAATCCACTCAGTATTGCAACAATATTGAATCTTCAGCCCTTATGGAAGCAACGCTGAACAATACGCCACTGCAAAAACAACTCCCCGCCTGCCAACTTCTCCTGAATGGACCCCTCGGCTCAGTGAAGGGGACTCTGTCTGCTCTGTCCTATAAAGAAAAACAGTCGTCTGACTTCCATCATGAGAAAAGTAACACGCTTTGCACTCAGTAAATGACAACAGTGATCACTCAGCGGGGTTATTGGCGAAAGACTTAATCCTTACAGACACATACTGTATAGAGATACTGTTGGCTGGGTGGGGAGGGGGGTCCGAGGGTCCGTCTGTCCCCCAGACATGCGATGGCCAGCCGTTGCTCACTTGTCTGCTCTATTTTAAATGACAGCTTTGTATTTTTAGAGCCAATAAATGAGGGGGCGAGAGCGAGGGAAGCACCACGCAGACAGACAGGGCTCACATTTCACTCATTTGCCCTCTGAGAGTGTGGAGACAGAGCAGACGTCTGCCATTGGAGCGTCAGGCAGCAATGCCATCCTGTTTTCCCCAACTGCACCTCTAGGTATCGCCCATCGCCATGGCTTTGACAGTGACACTTTGGCACTTCAAAGGATTGCTGCATTCCCGTACCGCTAAAAATGGCAATTCTGTTATTTAATCACCCTCACATCATTACAAAACAGTAGTTATTTTGGACCATGGAATACAAAACAACAATCATTTTAAAGAATCTTCACAATCTTTTTTTATACAAAATGTTGGATATCAATAACACTGAAAATTATTGTTATTAATTTAATAAACAATGTTGATTTAAGAGCTCCAAAGGGAAAGGTTATTAGAAAATAACAACTTAAATATTGGTCTTGTCTAAGAATACACAATAAATCGATACTATATTGGTTACTGGCTGATATTAGAAACAAACTTTTTTTATAATTTATTTTTCATTTATTGGATACATATCAGCTTATATTAGATTGTACATCTACATTTTCCGTTTTTACATTTAGATTACCTTTGCCGTCATCCAAATGTCATTTGAATTGAACATTAAAAATAATTATTTTAATAACCAATAATAAATGTAATCTTTTTCAAATCTCAAAATGAACATCTAGGCCCCTATTGTTCATACTGTACATTATAATGTAATGCCTATTTTAATTTGTAGCAATTAAAATTATTTGATTTCAATTTATAATATAACAAATAAGACAAAATAATATAGAATTTCAATATCAGGCTTTTGTCAGTATCATCCATAACGTGAAAATAATGATCTGCTTACCAGTATCAGACAGAATTTCTATATTAACGCATCCCTAATCTTTTTTTACATAAAACTATCGACTTGGACTACAGCACAAATGTAAACCACACAAGGTTCACAATCCTATCATTGTGAGTTCTGCAATGAATGAAATGCATCTGATTTGTTAATGACGAGAATATCTGTAACTAGTATTACCAGCAGTAATGTTTCACATCTTTCGAAGTGAAATGTGAATGGAGAATGTCATTTGGGATGCGGTACTGAATTCAGCACAAACCTGAGTCAACATGAATCTTCTTTCCAAAGCCACATGCATCAGGTTCATCTTTCACTGATCGGGAGGGTGTGTCTCTGGAAGTGAAGACATAGATCATCTCTCCGCATTCAATAGATGGCACGCTGAAGCCAGCCCCTCTTTGCCTGATCAGCATATTCCATCTCGCTATTAATTTAAGGTGTGGAGGTAACCTGCTCTAGATTTAACGGCACATTGGAAAATTATTAGCAGAAAATTGTGCCAGCAATGACCAACAAATATAAAAATGCCTAGCTATAATCGATCACAGCAAAGAGCCAAGCAGCTTTAGGTCATGCCAAGACAAGTCCATAATGAACAACATCTGATAAAAATAGCACTGCAGAGTGGAAAATATTGCAGTAAAATTTGCGCAGGTCCACACACTCACTTCAGGACATCATATTTCACTCAGATGCTATGACAATGCCATCCAAAAGCTGCCTTATTAAGAAAAATTAGCTAAATGCCATATGAATGTAACTATGAAATATGACAGTAACTAAAAGCAACACCAATAGCACAACCCTCATAATGTGTGGAGACTCCCTGTCTGGGTCCAAGAATACGGAAGCTTGTTTTCACTTCAGAGTAAAAGTAATTGTGAATTTATTTCTCATAATGGTGACTTTATTTCTCTTTATTTCTCTATATTATGGAGTAGGCTATTTCTCATAATTCTTTTAGTTGCGACTCTCATATCTTGTAATTGTGACCTTATATCACAGAATTGACTTTCTTGGAATTGATTTTATATTTCAAAATTATTTCTACTTCTTTATTTATGACTGTCACTAATGCATTTAAAAACAATAGCCTAATTTAAAAATTATAATAAAAATAAAATTAACCTGCAGTTTTGTTTTTATTTTTAAACAGTCACAATTAGCACTTTTATATTTTACTTGGTAACAGAGTTCCATAAAAGAGACCCCAGTGCTTTGTATGGACAAATAATAAAACTATTCTTATTTTCCCTTTGCATTTTAACATTTTAACAGGAATCAGAAAATCTTAGCAAGTGACATTTAGGCTATTGCATTTATTCCTGATTCATATCTGGAACACAAACAAAAATAATAATACTTTATGGAGGAGTTATCAGGTTAAAATTTGGTTTATAACCAATTCTGATAAGACCATAAAAAGTCAAAGTATTAATGTAAAGCATTACAAGGACCTTGGGGTCTCTCAGACTGAAAAAAGTGCTCAAATAGTTTTGAAACGTACACATAATCTGCAGTTATGCATAGCATTTACTGCATTAATTACAACGTTGATGCATTTTCAGGGCGTTTTGGGGTCAGTCAGGTTTGTTTTTATTGAGTCCAAAACAGACTACAGTAAGGGCCAATGAGCTTGCAAGTGGGGGAGGGTCAATTGGGATCGACACCAGACGCAGACACAGACCCACGCAGACCAGTCTGAGCCTGGCATTCCCAAACAGACCTCACTATCATCCCAGCCGGCTACCCTTCCTTGCCCAGACACCCGCTAACAACACTTGTCTGCAGGGCTCAGAGGTGACCTTTGAATTGACAGTACTTTATATGAATGCCCAGATGGAGCAGCAGTGTAACACACACCAGTCATAACACAGCTCTGACTACACTCCAGCTCATAGTGAGAGTCCGTGGCCGTCTGGGGTGATGGGGGGGGGGGGGGATGGGTTTGGTACCTTCATTCATCTCTTTACTCTTAATGTTAATGTTTGTGGCTTATGGAGGGTTGGCAAGCACAGGGACGGAGGTGGGGGGAGCGGTTATACGGACCATGGTGGAGCAGGAGTTTGTGCCAGTATAGTGGCGCACCACATATGGAGGAAGGCGGAAAATAATTGCCAGTGAGACTGTTGTGTCCACACCATACCTTGCTGTCTCCATACCAATCAAAGGCTGTTTACTGCAGTGTCTGTAGGGTAAATCTGGAGGGCAGCTACTTTTGAAACTCAGAGTATCAAGTATGCTGTGCTACTTAAAATAAAAATGGACAATGTTTCCCATATTACAGATTTTAGTGTATCAAAAGTATGAAAACAATAAGCTTTCCTACTTCCTGAAAGTCGTTAGGGGTACAACTGCTTGTCACTGGGGCAGCTACCTTAAAGGGACAATTGTGAACCTTGTAGGGGTAAATAAGGTGCATAGTATTATCTTAAGTGTACATACTGTATTACTATTCTAAAGTATTAATATGAACCATTCAGTGGTAGATGGGGTACAAAGTTGTCCCTTTAAAGGTAATGCCCCAGCAACAAGCTGTTGCCCACTTAAAGATAATTTTTTTTGCACATTTTTCTGAGAGTGTAACAAAAAGAATTCATAATTTCTGTTGACATTGTCTTTTGTAGTACTTTGCAACATGTTTAGCCTGATAATGTATGTTTTCATACTTGCAACCTGTGCCACTAAAGACCTTCTACACTTCAAGAACCACTTCGCTGATGTTCACTATGTAGGACTACAACTCCCCCTAGCTACCACTGTATGTACTTGGCTCTGACAAGCCCTGCTGTTATTCATCACAAACTGACCATAATTTACCTCATTAATGATATGTTCTGAATTGAATACCTCACTGACTTGAAAGGTTAAAGACGCAGCAATGCTTTCTTAACTTTGTCGTAATGAGAACCCAAGGCATGTACGTACAGTTTCCATCACATTTTGGGACAATGCTTCATGAAACTGCATAACTGCGAGCCCACAGTGTCCAGATCCATTTTCTCTCCTTAATAAAAACATTCCTTTCATTTGCAGCGCTACTGACTTTTCTGCTTAAACTCAGTGTGCTTTTTATTATGCAGTTTACATGTAAGAAACAAAGTTCCTAAACAAATGCATACTTAAAAAGCAAGAACACAATACAGTAAAATGACATGTGTTACATAACCACCCCAATCAATAACAAACAAAAAAACAACAACAAAAATGGAGCTGGATAATTTCTATTATATACATGCCATATGTAGTGTCAAGCCCTTTCCTAACACAAGTCTTCCGACAGCGGTTAAAAACAGCCCTGGAAAACATTTGGACTGAGGACAGGCAAAATATTTCTCAGTAGGTGATCCTCTTGTTGATATCAGGTTACTTGTGGCTGGCCACATGAAAGAACCCAAGTAACCTACATACATGGGCGTCTTCAGATCCCCTTCAAGCCCTCAACCTAGCCCCCGTGGCCCTTCATCCAAAATAAGAGAAACCCCGCCTAGACAATGGAGCGGTAGTCACTACTGTCATGGCCCACGACAGCCTCCCCCCCCCCCCCCCCAGCTGCGCTCCACATGCACCACAAACACTTCAGCCTCATCACAAGGGATTATCAAACCCTGTGCAGCCATTGTTCTGACCTACCTTGGGTGGCTCAGCTTCACCAGAAAGCTCTCTTTTAATGGGCCATTTCTTTGGGCTGTAGCCCCCTATGTCTGCATAAAGCCAATGTGTGGGGAGGTGTGTGTGTGTGTGGGGGGGGGTTGTACGCAGCTGTAAATCTTGATGTCACCGACGGGAAGGCTGTTGCAGACCATTACCATAAATCTGACAAACGCTAATTTGATGGGAGGCTGTATCTGTCTGGGCTCAGGCTGGTCTAGACGGCCTATTGAGAGATCCTATGGCAAGGGGAACTTTTTGTTCCCCCACCAGGACCATCTGGATATAGCAATAAGAGGCAAGCGGCACAGTTCACACACCGATCACAGTGGATCTTTGCAATTGTGATGGGTACATTCCCCAGCTCACCTTTAAATACACATGTACGGTTAATTTCAACTAGGCCGTTTTTCAAGAAATCGCCAAGCACAGAAGCGTTTGGAAGTTGCCTTGATATACGCACTGATGTGGAAACAGTGATGTGAACTAAAAGAATAGTTCACATTAAAATGTAAATGTTGTCATTATTTACTCACCCTCATGTCATTTGAAACCTGTATGACTTTATTTCCTCTGAGTAGCACAAAAGGAGACATTTTAAAGAATGCATAGAATAAAACAACCAGTACAATTAGAAACAAGGAGACTGGGACTTTCAAGCTTTGAAAAAAGGAAACAAAAGCATCATAAATGAATAAAAAGTTGTCCATTTGATGAGGAACAGACCCAAAATTAAGTCAAGATTCACTGTCATCCACTCTAGCTCTCCTTGTTGCATTAATAAGAGAAGTAACGATGTTTGAGTCTTTCTTTTCTTTTGTATTTCAGCTCTGTTTCACAAAACAATTCTGAATCGTTTGTTCATGAATCAAACCGATACAATTAACGAGGTTCAACTCTGTGACTTAGTCACACTGGTTAACAGGGGAGGATTATCAATGAATAAGAAAAAAATATTTGTCTATTCCCTAAACAAAGGTAGTGTATGAATTCAGAATATTGTATGAATTCAGAAATACAGCATAGTTCTTTTGCATACTTTTAATAAATAAAAAATAAAATTAAATAAAATAAAAACTACCAGTACATTCTTCAAAATGTCTTGTTTTGTGTTCCACAGAAGAGTCAGTCATACAGGTAGGGCTGGGTGATAAAACGATTAAGATAATTATCACAATGTAATTTTCCTCAATAAAATGATAACAAAAGTTTGACAAGTGTTCAATATAATATTTATGCGCTATGCAAATAATGCTGCGTGTGTGTTGCAAACCGTTGCACTGGTGCCAATAACTAATAACTGCCATGTCTGTTGCATATGAGAAATATTAAACAGCAAATGCGACCACTAAACAGCACTGTGAGAGTCAGTGAAAAGCGTTCGAGTTCGGTGTAGAGTTCTCCCATATACACCACAAATTAAATACCTCGTGATTTAAACTAGTTTAAAGCCAGATGAAACAGCGCTGACATTCTCACCAACACAGACTGTCAAGGTTCTGTCACTTCAGTCTGGTTTATTCTTGGTTTTGACAGCCCTAACACTCCTGTATTGTTGTGCGGGGATCGAAATGATATCAAGATCAAAAATATGATTGAACTTATAAACTAAAAATCAACTCTCATTAATGTCAAATGTTTGAATCTGAGACTTCATCTAATACAAACTTTATTTATACAGATGTATGTTCTGCAAGCAAAGGGGGGGGGGGGGGGGGGGGCTATGGTAGCAGAACAGAAGGGGCTGGGCATTTGGGAAGCATTTGGCTATATAAATTGTGTAATTGGGAAGGGTGATTAGCTTGGCTGTATTAGCATAAGGCGGTGAAAACTTTGGTCTCCACAACACAATGTACGCAAAAAAGATGTTTTCCGCACTGATCTAGAGGATCAAAGCCAGAGGGCCCCCTTTTGAATGTGCTGCAGCAAATGTGTGAGGGCCAAGGGGGTTGGGGGTACCCCGAAAACAGGGCTGTGGAGGAGGGTACTCGCCCGTTTCTAACATCAGTAATCAGACGTTTTCAAAAAGCATCTCTTTATCTGAGATGTGCTAAATTTTTTATAGAAACAAATCTATGGGCCCTGGTGAGTGTGGGAAAGATCCTCCATTAATGCATTTGCATCAAACTCCTCCTTAATAAGCATCTCTAGGCCCCTCCGAGACAAAACGATGGGGATCCCCTGAATAATAAATCTGTGTTTATACATTGTGTGACATTGGAGAATTAGGTTGACATAACAGAATGCACAATTCAAAGTCCTTTTGGCAGAAAATGGTCTCTTTGATTTCTTCATAGAGACCATCCCTCAAGCCAATTTAAGCTCATGGGCCACTGTAATCGTTAATGATGGAATGTATACAAAAAACAAGTGTTAGAGCATTGAGCATATGTTCAGTTATGATAAAACATTTTCAAAAACATAACACTAAACAACAAGTGGCCTTAAAATTATTTAAAAAGTTTCACAAATATGTAATAAATGAAAACATGTCAGCATTTACAATGTAGTAACAGCCTCTGTGTGTTCACAAAGTTCAGTCTGTCACTAAACAGAACATTCTTTTCGCATTGATACAAACCTAAAATTACATTTATACTGCAAATCCAAGTTGTCTTGATGAATCAAACTGATAAATGGGAAGTAAAAACATCATCTTGACTTATTTTTGATTTCCTTCTTCAGAATACATTTTTAGGATAGATATTAGTGCTGGGCGGTTTTAATTTGTGTACAATATGTATTTTTCAAATACCGCCATAGCATTGTGAAGCTGAACAATTGCTGCATCAATGGCCATGAAGAGTGCTACAGTGTGTATTGAGAAGGGACCTCTATTAACTGCATACCTATCTTCCCTTACGCAAAAAAATACTTCCCTAATTCCCTATATATGAATGATCGATATAATGATTTAACAGTATATTTAAAAATATCCAGAATAATATATTGTTAATATATTACAATATATTGAATAATACATAAGGAATTGCCACTTTTCATATATTGAAAAATATGTGACAATATAAAATTACATACCTTTTATGATATATTAGTAAATATATTAAGTAACACACTTCATAATATATATATATATATAGATGTACATGTGATAAGATATGGTACTGCATGTGTATAAATATATTGCAGATAGGCTATATACTCATGCAGTATAAACAACACACACATATAGAGAAATATATAATGTACAATATTTTTTATATTTTATAATTATTTACATTATAACCTAATTGTTTCATATTTTCAAGCGAGATAACAATAACACTGTCTCTTTGCTAAATACTTTTATTCAAGCAGGTGTGATTATCACTGTGCAGAAGAGTGCACAGCCATTAGGCCTACTTTATAAATATACAGTAGTAACAGTCTTAATGGTGTTTGGCCAATCATCAAACTAACCACAGGCTCTACTTCTCAGCACAAAGGTAACCACAAAAACTCACACATACCAGAAAACCTTTTAAATTCCAAAAAAATAGAACATTAAACACTAACAGATCTCCCCCTATATTAATATTCAGCAAAACACATGAAAGAACACTTAATTTTAACATTTACTCTCCTTTAACAGTCAAGCAAAGCATGTTGGGAACTAGAAATCTGCTGTAACTCATTCCGTGTGTGTGTGTGTGTGTGTGTGTGTGTGTGTGTGTGTGTGTGTGTGTGTGTGTGTGTGTGTGATCTGTACATACATTGACATTTATATGGGCAATATATGCACACAATAAAAGATATATAACAGCAATATATGTTCACAATAAAAGATAAAACTTTATGAATATTACATGTAATGCTATTTTTTTCTTCATTTCTAAATATTTTATGTGTCAATATTTAGCCATGCATGGTCAATGCCTATATTGAAAAATATAAGCACTAGTTTCCCATATATGGAAATGTATGTATTATGTAATACATTGCATTATATTTTGCAGTATATTCCCATAGATATTTGTTCCGTAAGGGACATTTTACAAACGGTTTAAACATAATAAATAACCCACACAACTTACTCTCTTTAACATGGCAAATACCATGTAGAGCCCTACAATTTCCATGATGCAGAAAACATGGACGGAATCACAGAATCCAGTCACAAATAGAACTTACTATACTGGAATGTCACGGAATTTGAACATTTTTGATTAATAAATCAGAAGTAGGGCTGTACAATAAATCAAATCATAATATGGACTAGTGTCTATAATTATTAAACCTCAAAAAGGCTGCAATTGAAATTTGAAGTCTGCATGTTCTGCGTGTCTACTGTCTACACACGTTGCTACTACACATTCTGAAGCAAGCATGACTCTCAGTGTTTTTAGTGTGCCGTCTCACAATATGAGGACATATACACATGAATTTCATCTGCAGAGTAGCTCTGAGAGTCACTCAATGACAATGAGTTTCATCTTTTACAATTTGGTAAAACTATCACCATATCATAAGGACACAAAAACTCAAAGGTTTGGTTTAAAGGCGACCTATTATGCCGCTTTTTACAACATGTAATAAGTCTCAGGTGTCCCCAAAATGTGTATGTGAAGTTTCAGCTCAAAATACCCCACAGATAATTTATTATATCGTTGTAAATACCCACTTTTGAGTGGAAGCAAAAACGTGCAGTTTTCGTGCATGTATCTTTAAATGCAAATAAGCTGCTGTTCCCCACCCCGCTTTCCAGAAGAGGGCTCGTGCCTCGTATACTCAGCCAAAAACTAAAACATCTGTTTGGTTTTGTTTATCATCTCTATCGTAGTCACGCTCACATCACATTGCAGTTCTTCATCATCATGAAAGTTTATTATCTGCATTAGAGATCGACCGATATATAATTTTCTCTATATTTAAGCATTTCCCCATAATCGAGTATCGGTTTTGTAGTATCTCAATAAAGGGATACCGATAAATGGCGCCAGCTTGTGACCGTTTTAAGAAGTCAGTCAACAATGTGTTCAAAGGTAAAATAACTTGCATCCCTAATTTAATTAACTTTTTTTAACATAACAGCCATTAACGCACAAATAAGATGTTACATAAATACTAATGTAGTTTAAACTTGGCGCTAAAACAATAGAGAACTCATGGAGTCACATAATCCATCAAGTCCTGTCCTAATAAAGACGTAACTTTACATAAATTAAATAAAAAAGTCATGAATTTGTGCATGTTGTAAATAAAAGTGCTGAGTTTAATTCTCTGTCTGTTGTCTGTGCTCATCATTAGTCTTGTGAAGTTGCGTTCATAGTGCCGTTCACTCACCGGGTTGATGCTCCAGCATGGCCACCATATGCAGCTTTATCAAAATCTACTCGTTTAAAAGCCCTTAAAATATATTAACATCTACTATATAACATTTATCTAATAAACATCTAAATAATTACAGCTCTGTGGAAATGTATTATTATCTCCGCGAGAGACGTTCTGTGTAAATGCTAAGATAAACAGTGCTCTGTCAGCAGGTAGTCTATTTCATAATCTAGAGACCGACAAAAACATTATTAATAATTCTGACAACATGCCAGATGAGATGGACTTGGTAATTGTGATTATGTATTCTCTGTTTTGTTTATTTTTCTGACAATGTTTGCGTATTCCAGCGAATATACCAGCGTGTTCCATTCACTTCACTTTTTAGCCTATCAAACAACACATAGCCTAAACCTTTTAAAACTGTAGTTTAAAACGAATTCTTATATTTATGCTTATAATTATGGGCAGTTGATAGACTCCCCTGTCATTTAATTATGTTCTCCATTTGAAAACATAAGACTTTGAAAACATTATGCTTTGTAAATTAATTTTGCCTGCTATTTTCATTACCTGTTTGTTTAAAATCAAAGATTTTATTTTAAAAAGACACAACAGTGACAGTACACAATTTTTTTGCACTCTTTAGACTATTCATTGATGTAGAAGTGTGTTTTGTTTTGAATGCAATGAGGGATTGAAAGTGCAGAAATTACAGTATTTAAAAAGTGTTAAATAAAACAGTTTGTTGTTATAATTGCAATTACATGCAAATAATTAGTATCGTTAAAAAAAAAAAATCAATATTGGTCGATCTCTAATCTGCATGTGTTTAAAAGACATCAGTCTATACTACTGATATTTGGTTTTCTGAGCGCACACATCTAAAGCATGTGCACAGAAAGCTGGATGTCAGATGGCGCGTCATGTGAGAATTAAACTAAGTTCTCTTTCCCGTCTTATTGTGCCTAGACAGTCAAGTACACACAAGGTTATGTCAAAAACACAAAGTTCATATAAATACAGTCGGTTATGTCTGTAAACATAAACGGCAGGGAAAGAAATCGCATGTGTGTATTAGATCTGTGTATTAAAGTGAAAGAAGTGTAATATACAGTATAGAGGTCGACTGATTCATCGGTTTTGCCGGTATTTCAGAACCAGCAAAAATCCATACCGATAGTTTTTCTGGGATACATCCGTTGCTGGAGCGGCTAAGAAGAGAGCGCTGTCATTACACAGTTCGAGAGCACTGAGAAGAGACTGCTGGCATTATACAGAGTGAGAGCGGCCTCTAAAGGCACAGTAAAAACTATCACTGGCACCGCGTGTAGTTTATTGTAACACATGAGGCTGCGTGCAGCACAGAGAACACGCTTCACAGAGAGTGCTGACACTTCAGATGCAGAATACAGAATACAGAACACTACAGTCCATGTTGCTATTTCATTATTAAGTAATTAATTTGTTGACTACATGCTGCATTAGCAGAGAAAGAACAGAAGTATGTTTGCCGTCGAGGCTGTGAGGACTCTAACATTAGTACCTCAAGCGGCTAAAACTATGTGACAAAAATACACGCAAACCTGAGCCAAATGTTTAATGTCGCAATTTTTCCCATCTATTTGCATTAGTTTATACCCACCTGGTCACTTTTATGCATTCATTAGCCGGCGAAGTTGCATATTTAAAGCTAGTGACGTGGTTGCTTTCTCAACATTCAAGTAGCCGACAGAAACATAAACAAATCAGAAACGCATTTGATTCTATTCTTTTTTATCACTGTAATACATATTGTTATTTTGATTAGATAATCATCAAGTGTTCTAATATAGAAGCAAATAAAGTGAGAGACTGTACATGTAGGCTAACATTTATTTATGCAATTTTAATGCTCTGGCCTTTGCAGATATTTAAAGATGGCCATCTTTAAGCATAGCAGACTCTTTGGATTTATATGAAATGGTAATACTTTACAATAAGATTACAATTTTAGCATTAACTAAGGTTAATACATGTTGTAGTATTGTTCATTGTTAGTTTGTTAATTTCAATACATTTTAAACAGATTTTATCTGTTAACCTTAGTTAATGTACTATTAACCAACATGAATGATCAAGGTACAATTGTCTTGCTCAAATATTAATACATGCTGTAAAAAAAATTAAAAAAATAAATAATATATATACACTCACCTAAAGGATTATTAGGAACACCTTTTCAATTTCCCATTAATGCAATTATCTAATCAACCAATCACATGGCAGTTGCTTCAATGCATTTAGGGGTGTGGTCCTGGTCAAGACAATCTCCTGAACTCCAAACTGAATGTCAGAATGGGAAAGAAAGGTGATTTAAGCAATTTTGAGCGTGGCATGGTTGTTGGTGCCAGACGGGCCGGTCTGAGTATTTCACAATCTGCTCAGTTACTGGGATTTTCATGCACAACCATTTCTAGGGTTTACAAAGAATGGCGTGAAAAGGGAAAAACATCCAGTATGCGGCAGTCCTGTGGGCGAAAATGCCTTGTTGATGCTAGAGGTCAGAGGAGAATGGGCCGACTGATTCAAGCTGATAGAAGAGCAACTTTGACTGAAATAACCACTCGTTACAACCGAGGTATGCAGCAAAGCATTTGTGAAGCCACAACACGCACAACCTTGAGGCGGATGGGCTACAACAGCAGAAGACCCCACCGGGTACCACTCATCTCCACTACAAATAGGAAAAAGAGGCTACAATTTGCACGAGCTCACCAAAATTGGACAGTTGAAGACTGGAGAAATGTTGCCTGGTCTGATGAGTCTCTATTGCTGTTGAGACATTCAGATGGTAGAGTCAGAATTTGGCGTAAACAGAATGAGAACATGGATCCATCATGCCTTGTTACCACTGTGCAGGCTGGTGGTGGTGGTGTAATGGTGTGGGGGATGTTTTCTTGGCACACTTTAGGCCCCTTAGTGCCAATTGGGCATCGTTTAAATGCCATGGCCTACCTGAGCATTGTTTCTGACCATGTCCATCTCTTTATGACCACCATGTACCCATCCTCTGATGACTACTTCCAGCAGGATAATGCACCATGTCACAAAGCTCGAATCATTTCAAATTGGTTTCTTGAACATGACAATGAGTTCACTGTACTAAAATGGCCCCCACAGTCACCAGATCTCAACCCAATAGAGCATCTTTGGGATGTGGTGGAACGGGAGCTTCGTGCCCTGGATGTGCATCCCACAAATCTCCATCAACTGCAAGATGCTATCCTATCAATATGGGCCAACATTTCTAAAGAATGCTTTCAGCACGTTGTTGAATCAATGCCACATAGAATTAAGGCAGTTCTGAAGGAGAAAGGGGGTCAAACACAGTATTAGTATGGTGTTCCTAATAATCCTTTAGGTGAGTGTCTATATACAGTATATATATATATATATATATATATATATATATATATATATATATATATTGCATGATGCATATACTAGTTCATGAAAGCTAGCTAATACATCCTTGTTAACAAATGGGACTTGCAAAGTGTTAGGCCTACCTATGAAATTTACGTATGTTTCTAGGTTATAGCTAAAGAAACCTGTAATATTTTACTGTTTAAATTATTTTCTGTAGAATTCGTTCTGTAGAACTTCTCATTTTAATATATTCTTATTTATATATTTATTTCATATAGCACATTTCAGTTCAGCACTTTAACTTGGAGTGTTATGTTTTTTTTTTTTTTTTATATCCAGTATCCATTTTAAAAATATAGGTTGATTAATCGTTATCGGCACGTACGGTCAAACCTAAATATCGGTATCGGTAAAATCCACTATCGGTCGACCTCTAATACAGTACCTACTGCTATATATGCTGTTAATATGAATCAAACAACAAAAGAAAAACAGAAAATAACTCGCTGCTCTTGATTGAATGACTTTAGTTGCATTAACAAGAATACATTCTAACTTGAATGCTGCTGTTAAATGCTCTGGCGAGGAGATAAACATGGCGGACTGTGTACAGCTGACTCAGGGCGGGGTCTATGCTAATACGGCATAGTCCATCAGCAGTCGTGGGGGGGGACAAAACAGAGGACAAAAACGAGGACAAAACCGAGGTCATTGTTTTTGGCCAGCCAAATGACTCTACCAAGGTCCTTTTAGATTTGAGCCCATTGGCGCCGTACTGTAAAACGTCGGTATAAGATTTAGGCATCCAAATCGGTGATAATCTAAAAATGAAGAAGCAAATCAATTCGGTGGTATGGGCTTGTTTTTATAATTTGCATCAACTAGTAAAAACTAAACCTTTCTTATCAAATGTAGATTTCAAAACAGTTATTCATACTTTCGTTCTATCGCGTCTCGATTTTTGTAACTCCCTCTATTGTGGCATCTCTGCCGGATCCCTGGCCCGATTACAATCAGTGCAAAATGCTGCGGCAAGGCTCTTAAAGAGGATCAAGAAATATGAATATATTATATTGATATATTAGCTAATTTGCGCTGGCTCCCCGTACATTTTAGAGTCAAAAATCTCTAAATAATCAGGCCCCCGTGTACTTTGCAAATATTTTGATTCCTTGTAATCCCCAAGGAGAGCATTGCGTTCAGAAAATCAAAAACTTCTTGTCGTACCAAGGACAAATCACTTCAAAAAGATGATCGTGCTTTTGCAGTTATGAGACTGAGATTATGGAATGAGCTGCCTCTATCTATTAGATCTGCTAAATCCTTATCAGTATTCAGGAACTTGCTCAAGGTGCATTTATCTTTGACCGCTTATAACACGTAATCTCAATGTGGTGTCTGTGATGTGAGATTTGATAATATGTATGTTTTATTTTTTATTATTTTTATTATTATGTAAAGCACTTTGGTCAAACCTCGGTTGTTTTTGCAGTGCTATATAAATGAAAGAAAGAAAGAAAGAAAGAAAGAAAGAAAGAAAGAAAGAAAGAAAGAAAGAAAGAAAGAAAGAAAGAAAGAAAGAAAGAGGTAAAAATAAACTTAGATATCATTCACATTTAGTCTTATTGTAAAACATTTAATTGTAGCTGAATATCATGAACAAAAATGAACACAAGGAACTTTTGCCTGTTTAAAAATACCAAGCCTAACTAATATAAATTTCAAGCATTATTAAAAACAAGTAAACACTTTTTTAGTAAACAAATAAAAAACTAGCAATCGCAACAAATAGATACAACTGAACAAATAGATTGAAATAAAGTGTTTTAGATTTTCAGGTATTCAGGTACATAACCTGTAATCAAATGTAAAATAGCACTTCACTTTATAATTAATATACACATTACAAATAATTTCTCAGTCAAGAACGAGTGAATTTTCTGTCTTTTGTTGTTTGATTAGTGTCATTTTAGAGACAGCAGCTGCTATCACTGTAAGAGTTGCCCAATATATTTACACATGCCTGCAGCACTGAAAACAGCACGCGATATTATAAAATCGATAAGAGGTATCTATATTTTAATTTTATAACAAGTATCAATTCCTGACCTCAAGTATTTGATTCTAGAATTGGAATCGATTTTCGATTCCCAACCCTACCTAGCACTAGATATTAAAGGGATAGTTCACCCAAACTGAAAATTCTAATATAAATTTACTCAACCTTTCAAACCTGACTTACTTTTCATTCTGTGGAAAACAAAATATATTTTGAAGAATGTAGGTAACCAAAAACAGATTTAGTGACCACTGAAAAAAAAAAAAAAAAAACTAAATATATTTCTTGTGTTTTGCAGATGTTAATGTAACAATTTAAAATTCATATATTATTTTGAAAAATGTATATCTGGAGCAGAAAACAAAATCATTTCATTTACCTCATATATTGCATGCGTTCGTGAAAGCCTAAGCTGTTTTCTTCTGTCTTTACAAAGAATCATTTAACGATTAAGCTTGCTTATAGGCTTGTAGGGGGCTGCTGAATGCTTGAATCTGATTGGTTGACGAACCGTCTAAGGTGTGCAATTATTTTCAGGGAAACGCACGGCTAAAGTAGTTCCAGGCATGTATTGTGGTGTGGATTGTGGCGATAGACTAGTCGGTTGCAAAATTTTCATTTAAACGATAATGAAATTAGTCGTTCTGCACATCCCTAATTTCACTAACATAGTATTAAATGTTCTCCATAAAAGATTAAAAACAGTATTAAAAAAACCTATTGTGTACTCTGAAGGGGGAAAAAAAATTATCTTTATTGTGTGATGTTCAGTTGTTCAGGGATGGCCTATTTTTTGCTAATGTTCAGCAAGCCAAATCCTTCCCAGTCTCTCCTTAGGTGACCCAGAATTTGAATGAAAAATAAGAAAGAAAATATTCAAGCCTCTAGGAACACATTCTCATGAAAATGCATTTGGTAAAGCAGATACAATCTTGAATCTTAATCTAATATTAAAACTCAATACCCATGTCCCTCTTCAAATTAGCTTCAAATGGAAATGGGATTTGATTTCAGTGTAATTCTAGTTTAAATAAAGGTTGTTATTGCAGCGCAGAGTGCCAAACTTACATCTGGCCAAAGGTCGGTTTGCAGCCTTCTTGTAACTCCGCAACCTCATATGGCACATCCACTTATTTAACAACATTTACAAAAGTTTGAAAGCAAATCAAAAGCCCCTGACAGTTTCAGGCCTAATATTTTAACCTCTGCATTTTAACACAAGAGCATGTTCATTCCCATGGACTTCATTGTGCAGGGGTCGGTGACTTGAATGGACCTTCATTAAGAGGAGTTTGCATCAACAGTTAATTATGCAAATGGACATAACCCCTTCATGCACTGGCAGGTTCCGGCTAGCTCCCTTCACCCTTCATTGCCATCCCACAAAAACAGCCCAAACACTGTACATATTTAACATACACCCCTCATACAACTCCTACTCAATGTGCTTATTCTAACTCTTTCCAAATGCCAAATCGACTGTTGTGTGAGGGTGTGTGTGTGTGGGGGGGGGGGATCTATAATGGCAGCCATTGTGGCCTCTAGGCTCCAAACAGCCTTTTTCCATCAAAGGCCCTCCGGAAGACTCTTGCTGGGTGCAGTTGAATGCCCACTATAAGTTCCCCCACCATCCTCATGGAGAGCTGATGGTCTGAACTCATCTGAGGGACCCCGCACCAAAACAGTCAATTAGGAAAAAATGCATGAAAACCAATCTCGTCATTTAGTGATGGTAACGACAGATGTCTGCGCTTCTTTCAAAGGCCACAAAGATAATGAAAATTCACAGGAACACAGTTCTCACCTTTCTTTTCTCATCAACTGTCAGAGTTTGTCTGTCAAACGGTTACAGAGTTATTCTTTTCACTTCCACTATAAAGTGGTACAGTATGTTTTAAATGGAAGTTTTGTTTTAGGAATGTAGTCAGGTAGATAGGTCGATGTTGTCTGTGTGCGAGGACTGAATGTGGTTACTGCTACTGTAACAAATCTAATTTCCTGCAAAGGATTAATAATATCTATCTATAGTGGATTTATAATATTGTGAATCTGTGATATCTTAAAAAAAAATATATATATACATATTCATATATACATTTATATACATGTACGACACAAGGATGTTTTTATGTTCGATAATAAAACACACCATGTTGTAGTTACTAGGAAACAGTGTTTGTTTACTGTGCTCACGAGCTGAAATCTCGTTGGTGAAGTCTCATTTGTTTGCATTTAGTCACGGGGTAAACAGTTTCGCTAGTGAGGCGTGTCCAGTTGTATTCAATAACGACATTTTAGGTGAGTATAAAGCCAGTAGTATACCGCAGCAGCCCTCGTGTGAAGCACTCATCGTATGAAGACCGGATTGTAAAGATCAGCGACTCTACCTGTGCGACTCCACCGAGTAAACAAGGCACTTGAGTATTATTTTCTTGTTGTTTCCTTTCTCTTCTACACAACTTTTCTTCTCATCTTTCTGTTTGTGACCTCTCTTTCACTGTGTTTTCAAATCCCTTCAAAATGTCACACGTAGGAGGCAGCACAATCATAGCAACCTGCGTACCTTCCCGGTGTCTTCTAGTACTTTATTCTCTTTTCCCATTGGTCTCTGGAATTGCAAGTCCACTGTAAACAAAGCAGATTTCATTACATCTAATTCTAGTCATTCAGGTCTCAGCCTATTGGCCCTGACTGAGACCTGGATTAGACCAGAGGACACTGCCACACCTGCTGCCCTCTCCACTAACTTCACTTTCTCACACACCCCCTCACCTGACCGGAAGGAGTGGAGGTATTGGTCTTCTTATCTCAAACGATTGGAAATTTTATCCTTTACCACCTCTGTGTGACAACAGCTCATTTGAATCGCATTCAATTACCATCACTAGGCCTATTCAAATCCATTTTGTAGTTGTTTATCGTCCACCAGGTCAACTTGGAAGAGCATAATGTACTACTCTCATTGTTCCCTGACGATGGTACTTCTCTTATAGTTCTTGGAGACTTCAACATTCACCTAGAAAAGCCTCAGGCTGCTGATTTCCACACTCTGCTTGCCTCATTCGACCTCAAACGAGTATCTACTGTGGCTACTCACAATTCAGGTAACCAATTAGACCTTATTTACAAGCTTATTTACTACTGCTCCACTGACCATTCACTGGTCACTCCGCTGCACACCTCAGATCACTTCCTCCTCACTCTCAACCTGCCTCAGAACACAACACATACTCCCTCCACAGGTCACCTTTCGGCGAAACCTATGCTTACTCTCACCCTCTCGCCTATCCTCTTTGGTCTCATCCACACTTCCTCCACCTGATCAGCTCTCAACACTAGATACTAACAATGCAACTGATACTCTTTTCTCCACTTTAACATCCTGCTTGGACAACTTGTGCCCCCTTTCCTCCAGGCCAGCCCGCGCCACCCCCTCTGCCCCCTGGTTATCTGATGTTCTCCGCGAACATCGTTCTAAACTCCGGGGTGCAGAGAGGAAGTGGCGCAAATCAAAAGATCCTACTGACCTTGGTCTTTATCAATCCCTCCTCTCTTCCTTCTCTGCTAATGTCTCTACTGCTAAAATGATTTATCACAACAAAATAAACAATTCTTCTTAGTCTCGTATGCTTTTCAAAACCCTCTCCTCTCTTCTCAACCCTCCTCCTCCTCCTCCTCCTCCTCTTCCTCCTCTTCCTCCTCTTCCTCCACCTTCATCAACCCTAACAGCTGATAATGTCACGGTTGAGTTATGCACTGTTTCCTCTGTGTCTCGTGTCATTGTTTGTTTTCATGTCTGTGAGTGTGCGTGAGTGGGCGTTGTCCCGCTCGCGTGATTGTTCAGTGCTCCAGCTGATAATCATCACACTCACTCCCCGCTCCAGCTGCTTTCAATTCCCGCTCTCCATTTATACTCACTCATCTCTCCATTCCAGCGTCCATCCGTTGTTTGCCGTCCTGTGTGTGTGTGTTGTGCCGTCTCATCCGGATCTTGTTATTCCTGAGGATCGCGTCTTCTCTGTTTCACCGCCCACGAGCACCGAGCACTGGGGATCTACGTATTCACCGCATCAGCGCACTTCATCACGTGACCATCGAAGTCCCTGCGAGAGTGAGCCTGATTGTCTGCCCCCTGAGAGCGTCTGTTTGCCTGTTCCTGAGAGCGTCTGTTTGCCTGTTCCTGAGAGCATCGGATCGCCTGTCCCCGAGAGATCGTTCAGCATTGACTTTTGAGTGTTATTTCCTTTGAGCTTGCTGTTCGTAAATAAACACCTTTTTACCTGCAACTGCTTCCAGTATTCTATCATGACAGATAAATTTGGTACATTCTTCATAAATAAAACCACCACCATCAGCGGCCAATTTACCAAACCACAAACTGACACACACATTTTACCAGCTAACGCACACATTCTACCCTCCTTCTCTCTGCTTTCAGAGGCAGAAGTCTCCAAACTCCTCCTTTCCAATCGCCCTACTAACTGTCCGCTTGGTCCTATTCCCACTAATCTACTTCAAGCCATTTCTTCCTCAGTTGTACCCACACTCACACACATCATAAACACCTCTCTTCACACCTCCTGGACAACAACCAGTCTGGTCTCAAAACCGGACACTCAACTGAGACTGCCCTGCTCTCTGTAATTGAAGCTCTGAGACTGGCAAGAGCAGCTTCCAAATCCAGAGTTCTAATCCTACTAGATCTGTCTGCTGCTTTTGACACAGTTAACCACCACATCCTCCTGTCAATCCTAAAAAACGAAGGGCATCTCGGGAACCGCACTACAATGGTTCAAGTCTTACCTCTCAGGTAGGTCCTTCAGGGTGTCGTGGAGGGGTGAGGTGTCTAAGACCCAACATCTAGCTACTGGGGTGCCTCAGGGCTCAGTGCTTGGACCACTTCTCTTCTCCAGCTACATGACATCACTAGGATCTGTGATTCAGAAACATGGCTTTTCCTATCACTGCAACGCTGATGACACACAACTCTACCTCTCACTCCAGCCTGATGATCCGACGGTTGCTGCTCACATCTCAGCCTGCCTGGCAAACATTTCTGGCTGGATGAAGGACCACCACTTTCAACTAAACCTTGCGAAGACAGAGTTGCTTGTTGTCCCGGCCAACTCAACACTACACCACAACTTCTCCATTCAGCTAGGTTCGTCATCCATAACTCCATCAAGGCCAGCCAGGAACCTTGGAGTTGTGATTGATGATCAATTGAACTTTACAGACCACATTGCTAGAACTGCCCGGTCCTGCAGATTTGCCTTATGCAACATTAGGAGGATCAGGCCCTTCCTATCAGAGCATGCTACACAACTCCTTATCCAAGCACTTGTTCTATCCAGACTGGACTATTGTAATGCTCTACTGGCAGGTCTTCCAGCATGCACTGTCAAACCTCTGCAACTGATCCAAAATGCTGCAGCTAGAGTGGTCTTTAACGAGCCGAAGAGAGCACACGTCACTCTTCTCATTACTTCAGACTTATGTACCATCCAGAAACTTGCGCTCTGCAAGTGAATGCCGTCTTGTGGTGCCATCTCAAAGGGGCACAAAATCTCTTTCTCTGACCCTTTTCTGGTCTGTTCCATGCTGGTGGAGTGACCTGCCCAACTCAACCAGAGCGGTTGAGTCCGTGACCATTTTCAAGAAACGGCTGGAGATGCATCTTTTTTGGCAACACTTGATCCATTAATACTAACACTTTATTTTCTATTCTATATCTATTACCTTTTTTAAAAAAAAAAAAAAGTACACGTACTGCGTTAGATTAAACTGGGAAGGGTCATAGCACTTGCATATTGTTGTCCTATTGTTAGTTTAACTGCTTCTATTGTTCTCATTTGTAAGTCGCTTTGGATAAAAGTGTCTGCTAAATGAATAAATGTAAATGTATAAAAGTAGGCTAGTATGAGTGTTTACTCTAATATGGTGAACATTCTAATGTTTAGACCAGTGTTTACTGTTAAATACTGTGTTTGTGGATATCAAACGTAGATATGTATAATGTGGTAACAATAATGTTTCATAGTTTGGAGCGGCTCGAACGCTTCAGTAAATGTTCTCTGCACGCGCTGTGAGTTTGAGTCACTCGCGGAGTGTGTTTGAAAAGCAAAACGCAGCAAACATTAGGCTTCATGTTTTTACTCCAATCTTATTTCATAACGTCATAACGAATGGAAACATTTGAAGTAACATGATAATCCATATATTTTTCTCTAGTGTAGTGTACTGAAGTGTTCTTAACGATTTAGAGGCCGCCTGCTATAGGCTATTGTTATTATTTTATGCAGCCCCAGTGTTTCCGCTACATTCATTCTGCCGTGGTGGTCCACCACACCAAAAATTATACCGCCACAGCTGCAGCTTCTCAGTGAGGGGCTGTTTACACCTGGCCACTTCATGCATTTTCTCAGATCGGATTGCTATCCGATTTATCAAAACGATTCCATTTACACCTGGTCACCACGCTATATGCATATTTAATGGAGTGCACGTCACCGAAAGCAACAGATATGAGCTGCATTTTATTGATCATCAGCTAAAATTTCAAAATCAAAGACCGCAATAAGAGAGAGCGGCAACAGCCCTGTAAGATCATTTCGGTCCTTTACTTTTAATGAAGATGATTGTGCGTTAAGCGTCTGCGACTTACTTTCACTTTGATTTGCACGTTGGCTTGATGAATAGATGCTCTCAGCTGCTCATCTGTGGCGATGCGTGTTGCAGTAGCGTCGTCATATCTGGCTATAACATGACATATAACATGACATATAACGTGCCTATAACACGTTCTCACACTTTTATTTTTTAGCATTTTTGGGAGAAGTATAATTTACATATGTGGTTTCAACAACCAGATGCATTTACACTTGCCCAGTTTCGTCTGGAATGCGGCCCAGACCACCTCCTGAAGTGGTTTGAGCAATCGGATTCAAATCCGTCTCGAATGCATTTCGGAGGGCATTTACACCTGGTCTTTTCACGATCGGAAAGCTATCCGATCACAGAAAACAAATGAAGTGGCCAGATGTAAACAGCCCCTGAGGTCCGATATTGTGCATACTATTATGTTATTGTTAAGCCTCACTAAAGGCATAAAAACATTGTAAAGCACCATAAAGTTTTCGTGCACTATATTCCAAGACTTCTAAAGTCATTCGATAGCATAATGTGAGGTAAAAATTAATATTTAAGTCGTTAAGTTAAAGTTAATGGAAACTCGTCTCGAAGTTCGGCCTGGACTTGATCCGTTGAGGAGCTATTATACCCGAACAAAAGTTCTTCGGACCAATCAAATTGTCAGGGCGGGCTTTATACGATGATGGACAGATGATCAACAGTAACGTAATCATCCACGTCACCAAAGAGCACTTGGGTTGAATTCGTTTACAACAAAGATGACTGCCGCTGGAGAATTGAGATTTCACGAGTTCACACTTACAAATAAGTCAGATAGAATAAATGCATATTTGGCGTGCTGTCCGAGGAGAGGCTCCGGGCTCGGTATTCGGCCCGAACCCAAAGTACTCCCCCCGTATTCCAGGCTGTGGAAGAACAAGCCGAGAGTGAGTGGAGGGATGCTGAAAACTGTCAAGGAAAGTTAGGTGAGTTGACAGAGTGAATAAATATATGCTTCCTCTCATGCTGATAGGGTAGACATGGTAATTGTTTGATGAGAAGTTGATTGGACTGATTATTTGAACGTGCTCCTCCCGAACTTTGTTTATAAAACATCATGTGTAGATTCCGTCCTCTCTCGACCTAAAAATCTCTGTTATAGAAGATATCGACCGCGATCAAGGCATTTGTCGATCGGAAACATGAATGAAAAACATACGTAACTTACTCCGTTGCTCTGATTGGTTGTAGGTCTATTCAAATGAGTGCAGAGGCATTTTCTTTCCTTGTTCGGAAACACGCCCCATAATCACAGCCCAATGGAGCAGTATCAGACTCACATTCTGACTAGAATCTGAGTATGACAACGTCAGGCTAATTATAATACTTAGGGGAGGTTTAAACACCTGGGGCAAGGGGGCATGGCCCCTGGGAATATCACTGATGGGAGACGCCCCCTCCCCCTGGGGAAAATGGGCCTGTCACCGCAGCTGGAAAAAGTCCTAGAGAAAACACTGCAGCCCTACACGTATTTGCCTACAAGGCACAACGAACCTGGTGTTCATTACATATATATTTTGTACATTTTAAATCGCAATTTTAACTAGAAAAATCTAAAATGTATTTCCAAAATCGTGCAGCTCTATAGTTTCTCTTGATATTAGCATGTTCACAGTTGTTTCATTTTTTTTTTTTTCAGGGACCAGATGCCACTCATGAGTCCTGCTGACTTAAACATTCACATGAGACACTGTACAACATGAACATGGTAAAATGAAAAATCAAACACCTTGGAAATGACAGGTATGTACTATGTTTCAGGAATGGCACAAAGGTGTGTGACTGCTCAAGTCTCTGTCTTTAGATCAGTGTGTTCAATAATGTGCTTTTTTTGTCCTTTGTTGTGTATCTTCGGATTATTTTCTGTTGTAAATAAATCCAAACAATCAAAAAGCCATTATTTTTTAAATCTCTCCTCATTCTTTGTTTTAGTTACCTCACAGTCCCACCTGATAGGGCCATTATGGGAGGGTCTTTGTCTTTCTCAGGTGTGAAACACATCAATATTCATGATGATTCACATCAATATTCTCCTCGCATAAAGCTTTCTTACACAAAACATTTCTTATTCAGATAAAACAATACATTGATTTAAACTTTGTGAGTACGCAGGATGATTTTCACATAGTTTTGAAGCAAATATTCTAGGCTGTGACAATTTTCAAAAGTCATGTGAAGAAATAATCAGTATGGGTTTCATGACCTTATTTCAGTGACAATTTTGTTTTTGTTTTTTTCACAAACCACGCATAAACGCCATTATCTCAAAACTACAAACTTTTACATACATGCTGACATATTATTGTAGCAGAGTTTGCGCTGAATACAGTGTAATCAGACTTTAGCCATGAAAATGTCACAAGTAACAGAAATAAGCACGTCAGAGCATGTCAAAACACCTACAGGATAGTGGCGGTATGACCAAAAAATTATATCACGGTATTTTTCAAAATTAAACCGGTTTCACGGTATATGACTGTATTGTTTTTTTTCAAGCATGACTGGGTGTTAACCACATTTTATACTGAGAAAATACTGCAGTAGATTGACTTAGAATGCCCTATTTTACTGTCATGAGTGAATATTGTAGAAAAATTCCACACTAGTATTAGACAAGTTTCCACAAAATTATGCTGTTTACAAAGAGATGCCAGCAGGAGGCGCTGGAGGAGCAGCAGAAACAGTGGTTTCCCCAGTAACGGTTGAACACAAAGCAGCACAGCACCAGAGAATGTCTAATGGGAAGAGAATTGGCACTCTCTGCTTACTTCCGGTTTCTGGACTGGCTGCAGTAACACGTCTCTGTCCATGCGGGGGCGCTCGCAGGCGAGTGCAGAATGAATGGAGGTCTATGGCGAAAAACCCTCAAAATCCACTTTTCTCAGGATATAATTTTTTGTCTAGTAATTTGAATGTTGTATTCGAAAGGAGATGCAAAGAAATTACACATTGCTGGGTGTTAGATTTTTTAGTCACTTATTTGGTTTAAAAAGTCTTTTAAAATGTCAATGACGTCAGAATGCTGACGTCATTAGCAGAATGCTAGCGTGTTATGGGCAACAACAACTCAACCTGTAAGAAATCGAAAAGAAATAAGTACTCGTTCATTCAACTTTCGACCTATAACCCATGTTGAACTTGCAAAACTTACAATAAAATCTGAGATTTCTCAACGGGAATCGGGTGAAAGAGACACATTTAGCCGTCTAGCCCCATAGACTCCCATTCAGTCTGCACTCGCCCGCGATCACCTCCAGTGGAACTCTAATGGAACTGCAACCAAGATCGATACAATGGGGCTAATAGGAAGTGCCAAGGCTCTCCGTAGACGGGCTCTGACAGCACTCATAAACGCTGCTTTATCAGGAAAGATAAAGGAAGATTAAATAAAAAATAACAGAGAAACATTTCTAAAGACAGTCAGTTCCCTTCAAAGATACATTCATACAAAAACACCCGCGCCGGGTTTTGACTTTGAAACGTGCAATGCTCATGTTTATTCAACGATGTCAAAGCCTTTTGGAAAATCTATTTGCGGTGGGCAGTGTTGATATTGTGAACCAATGTATGGGAAACACTGTAATATAATTTGACAGCTATTAATTTTAATTTAACCGACCCATCTTCACCATCATGCTTAGAAACACATACAGCTGTGCCCTCACCACAGTGAAACTCTAGCTGCGTTTACATGGACTACATGGATTGACGGCTCAATCGGACTAAAAAACCTTCATGTAAACACCTTAATCGATCCGATTGAGCTCGATCCTAATGAAATTTCGATCGGATTGAAAGGGGTGGTTTATCCCTTTTGTAATCCGATCGAGAGAACATGTAAACACTTGATCAGATTTAAAACCTAAACTGAAAGGACTGCGCATGTGCAATGACGTTAAATAGCATAATGAAGTATGACGCGCGGAACGAGCTGTTCTTCCTGTTGAATAAAGTGTCATATTAATAAGTTTCCCGTCATTCTAAAATTCTCATTTCACTCGTGCGTCTGTGAAGTGAAGCAGGACAACGTCCCACCAGTCCTTGTTTTGGATTCTCATCCACAGACGTCTGGTTTTGGCCGCGGGCAGGGGCATTTTTACGGCGTGATCAATAAGCAGCACGGCAAAACGGTTAATATGCTCTAAATTATGACCAGAGACTAATTAATATTACGTCTGCTGTTTAAAACAAATAAAGAACCAATAGAGGAGAATATTTATGTGCGAAAAGCGGGAAACTCTATATTCGTGCAATGTGCGCATGTCAAAACATCAGATCCGATTTGAAACTTGTGACATATAAACGCGCACATCAACCCGATTACTTTATTTATCATTCATGTAAACACCTTGTTCGGATTCATCAATCGTATTGATTTCATTCCGATTGTGTCCATGTAAACGTAACGTTAGCTTCTGTCGCGCTGCGTTCCGAACGTTGTTAAAGCGACATACACCGGTATATATAAAAAAAATCATATCATAACAAAAATAAACACCGGTATTCGGTATGAACCGGTATACTACCCAGCACTACTACAGGGCCCAGAAAACACCTCAGAACCCAGAGGGTTAAGCTTGACAGGCCATGTCCTCAATTACTCTCATTATAAGAGTGACCAAGACAGTCTTCAAAAATGCACCTTTTGACCAAAAAAAAAAAACGTTTAAAAGGGACATGAGGTTGAGTAAATGATGACAAAATAATCAGCTTTGGGTAAACAAACTATTCCTTTAAGCATGTATTAATATTACTGCGGATCAGAACATGGGCCTCAAAAACAGGGTCCTGTATTTCTGCTGACCCATTGAATGTCTACAGAGAATTCTACAGCCTCTGCAGAGAGAAGCAAATCATAAAAAGGTCTGTGTTGTTTGCACACCACTTTAATTTCTTGTTTGTTATTTTATTTTTCGTGATTTTTTGGACCCCTGGTCTAAAAAACAATGCTCAATCTCAACGCTTATGTAATATTAAACTCAAACCAGATTCAGGGACCCCACTGCCAAGCCCACCCATTTCAAGCTGAAAATCATGCCTTTCCCTCAACATTAAGACACATTCAGACACATATTCAGACAGAGTCGCTGAGGATAAAATGTCTAATAAATTACTAAATGTAAATGTTGCTTTTGTTTAAAAGCAGATATTCAGTGTTGTTATTGTTAACTAAAAATAAAACTTAAAAATTGTTTTCATCATTAAACAAAGCTGAAAGCTGATATAAGCATATATATATACATACACACAGTATATATATATATATATATATATATATATATATATATATATATATATATATATATATATATATATATATATATATATTAGACTTAATTGAATTAAACAAAACATTTGAAACATGCCTTGGCAACTAACTGAAATGTTTAAGAACAAAAATTACTGAACTGAAATAAATATAAATTAAAGCAAAATACAAATATTTAGAAAAAAAATAGAAATAACAAAAAGCACAAAAAATCTAAAACTTGAACTAAAATAAAAACGAAAACTGAAAATAGTAATAACACTTTTATACTGTACATGAATTATGACAACCTCAGTTTTTATTGCTCTTAGGGCAAGATTTTAACTTTTTTCAGTATGCATTTTTGTAGAGATACTGTTAAACAATACAGTAATAACGTGTGTATTTAACAAACCAATTAATAAAATGCTATAAAATCATGTGAAATGCATAAAACGTCAAAAAAAAAATACAGCTTCAATTATTGCAAACGCAATTGAGATTGTTCCCATTCGATCAGCTGACGGAGAAGAATTTCATACAAGTTGATATTTGATAACAGAACATTATGGCGTGATTCCATCAAAAATCTGGTGGAGATAAAACTCTGTGGAAACCCAACTCAGACTATGTAGAAAACACTCACTCCAATCTACCAGAGTATGTCGATTTATTCTTATTAGCTGATAATTCTGATTATGTTCAAAAATGACAAACTTCTACCATCGCTCTCCTCTGAGAAAACGTCAGACTGAAATCTACATTGATCTCTTGATGTTTTCAGACTGTGGAAAAACTAGCGATAAGGTGTTTTCAATCTCATCAAAAATTAGCAGTGTTTGGGGTAACACATTACAAGTAATATGAATTACGTAATCAGTAGGGCTGTCACCATTCTTTGATTAAATTCAAGCACTCAATTTAAAAAAATCCTTGATTGCAATTTACGCGAGAATCCATGAACCGCATATTTAAACTGTTTTCTAAGGCTGCACAATGTATTAAACCATTCAAAAGCCATACTTTAGCATAGTGCTGTTGTGAAATCACAAACGCTGCAATTCAATTAAATAAATATATGCTAGGGGTGCACAATGTATCGTTTTAGCATCGATATCGCGATGGGCGCATCTGCAATAGTCACATCGCAGGATGTGTGATTTAGGATAGGGTTCGTAGTTGATCCGTGATCTGTACGGGCTGCTCCCCGGTCCCCGGCAAAGTTTAACCATCATAGAGTGACAGTGTATCATTTTCATGTGTTTTTAAGTGTAAACGCAGTCGGTTATCAGTTGTAAACAGAAAGAAAACTTGTCATTACCGGTATTGGATACATGCATTCGTCTTAAAGTGAGAGCAGCCCAATATACCCGCAACTGTTTGTGTCACCAAAGCTAATCAAACTTCAAAAGAGAAAGAGAAAATCACTTTTGTAGCTTTAACAAAGATAAACTGTATTAATTATATGAATCTTTATATATTTAATATTTAATTTATACAGTGAAGAACTTGACTATGCAGTGTTATTTTACATTTGATAATCCAATGTCTGTACCTGAATACAGTTAATTTACCTGAAAAACAAAGCACCGCATATTTCATCTGTCTTTGTTCTATTGTATTTGTTTATTATTTTCTATGCACATGCACTACCTTACAAAATTTCCCCAATCATCCTAGAATGATTTATTCTTTACAAATAGAGATATTCAAACCATCAGGTGAAATTGTTTTCATATTGCAATATATAAATCGCAAAAAAACAAAATAGCGCAATGTCAGTTTTTTTTAAATATTGTGCAGCCCTAATATATGCTCCTCTGTGGGTTTCATTATTTTTATGCGTGTAGGTTACATGCGTCTTAGAGCGGCTCGGTTCACAGTAAATGCTGTTCCACAGTAACTGTTGTCATTTAAATGCGTGGAGTCTCAAACTCCATCTCTGCATATGCTGTGAATTTGGGTTGCTTATAACATTCATATGGGAATGCAATGTGCACCAATTCATCAAATTTGTAAGGTAAATCATAAGGGTGCTCCCAATCAATGTAATAGTTTGATCGGTGGTCTCTATAAAGGCTGATAAGATAAGATGCAAAACTCGCAAGACAATTTTTCAATGTTTCTAATTTTACATCTTACATTTATATTCAATTACACATTGTTATTCCTTTACAGTTACTACTCTCATAAAATACTTGAATTACATAGACTTAAACCTAAATTTAACGTCCAACAGATATTTCAGCTAAATGTTTATTTTTGCGCTGAATATTAATTGTCACCCTCTCTAATTTGACGCGCATGCGCACTTCAGTTAAGTTTGAAGTTTAACACAGACTGTCAGGATGAGCCTTCATGCAAAAAATAAATACTTGCTTGAATTTGTAGGTGTAAGTTTTGCACTGAGGAAACATCTCACACATTAAACAGCACACACATCTGTCAAAGCAGCCAAGAAGCCACGTTAAACATTACACTTAAGCATTATTTTGAATGTTTTGGGAAGCTTGGATCACGCACCTACCATATCCCACTACAGCTCACACATCGGCCTCCTCTCACTCACTGTTCTCATTCGCTCTGGGGTGCGTTTCCCGTACAACGATGTAACTTGTTGCTTCACTACAATAGTACAATGCATCGTTGAAGAAATCAACTTGCTAGTCACGACTGTTTCTCGAAACCATACTGTCGCAAAAGTGGTCGTTCAACCATGGTTGGTTAATGATATCATGCAGGTGTTGGAGTAATAACTTCTTTTAATGAATCTGTTTGAGATCAAATTAAAATGCTAGAAATTTTGCTATAAATTACAGACATGGCATCTGAGGACTATTTCTCATTTTTCTCAGTTATTTTGCTTTATTTCCAGATTCAATCATAGTCTCGTTCTTACGTAGTAGAGCACGTTCGCACATGCGCACTCTTCAAAAACGACGCTTTAAATCTCTCGACAAAGTAAAAGACGTAAATTACATTTGTATGTATTCTAAATAAAAGATATAGATTGTACTGAATGTCAGCTTGCTTATTTGGCTCAAGATAAGGATTCATTGAGTCCACGTCAAGCAAACAAGAAACTCTGTTTCTAACCACAAGTCGAGAGCTGTCGTTCCAACCACACAACTTTGCGATGCTGTTTGCGAATGTTCGTTAGAACGATGGTTTCGGGAAACACAGAATCGTTGAACTATGCTGATAACGACGGAACTTGCGACTATTGTTGGCTAACGATGCTTTCGGGAAACACACCCCTGGTTGAATAGTGTTGGCCTGAATTTTGGCACAGGGTTGCGGGTATTGTGCATAATTTTACTCATTCCCGCAAGTTTCGCGCTCACACCACTAATCTATGAACTTATTGTGTTTAAACGGTTAATTACAAACAAAAGTATGTCAAAATGTACTGTCTATCAGAGTATTCACAGGGCTCCAGACTGCGACCAAATGATCGCATTTTGCGACCAAAATTTGAGAGTGTGCGACTGAATTTTACATCCAGTCGCACATGTGCGACCAGTAAATTTTTACGTTAAACGTGGAAGGGGCACGTCAATGAATCCGGAATGTGTAGCAGGCCAATGATGACGAGTGTGAGAAGAATAGGGAATGGCCACTGTAACTGGCTAATGTGTGGAGGGGGAGGGTCCTAGAGATAATCGAGAGCGCGACAGCGCGTAAACGTCTGTGGGAAGAAAACAGACTAAAAGAGACAAATATCAATGTCACAGACACAGTCGGATGATGATTCAGAGTCAGAGGTTTGTGAGGTGATAAAGTCCCGGACCCACCATTTTCGGGAAGACTGGCTGAGAGAATTCAACTGGTTGAGGTACTGTAAGGAGACGAACTTAATGAACTGCGAATGTTGCAGTCGCTACCTCAGAACTGCGGGGAACACGAAGTTTGCAGACAGTGTACTTCGCAGTTTAAACACAATATGCTAGTTAGACACAATCTCAGCCTCAAGCATAGAGTAGGCTATGCCGTGACATGTTAATAAATGATAAAAAAATGAAAGCGGAAAAAACTGTGCTACTCATTTATGCTTCACAGACCGTTTAATAGTTCGAACCAATAATAGACAGCGCAGAGCTTCTCTCGCCAGTCGCGGGCGGATCTCGATCACGCAACACCGTTACATCATTGAGATCCAGTGAAGAAATCCATTGAGTTCGCGACAGAATTAATAACATTGCTGCGAGATCCAGTGAGAAAAATTCAGATTCGACGCAGAATTCTGTTATAAACCATATCAGATCAAACAGCGCTGACGTGGAAACCAGGAAAAACATCGTGCCATGAACGAACAAGTTATAGAAGGCTTTAGGTCCACAGATCAGCAACATTCACCATGGATTTAATGTAGTAACACTAACTGTAACTATGGTTATAACAGTAGCATACACATATCTTTTTCCAGCACTTGAAAACTATAATAAAATTTATAAAACAAAGTTTCAAGAAGTAGGAAAACTCAAAATACAAAAAAAAAAAAAGAAGATTAAATTACCATTGTAAACATAGAGGACGCTTATTGGCTATTTTCTCTCCCTAATAGCTATTTTGTCACTCATTTTGCTTTTGAATTAATATTAAGACATTATGAATGATAATAATTAAAGTTAACTTTATCTACACACCTCAAATTAAGCTCAGTGCTTTGTCATCCCACAGTGCTACCAAATACTTTCTGTAGAACTTAGTGCTTCTGCCCTCAAATGTTAGTCTGGAGCCCTGCGAACTTAAAATAAAACTGCACATTGTAATTTCTGTACGTTAAATCTATTTATTACCAAAGCATTTGTCAGTAATACAGTTATGTGGGGGGAAAATATGAATAATTGCATTGCAAGTGATTTAAAGTGTGCCCCTAAGTTTTCTGCTTGCACTCCTAAAATTTTAAGTCAGGGGCTACAGCGCTCCTAATAAAAAAAGTTAGTCTGGAGCCCTGATTCAGGTAAATATAGTCAGTTTTGGGACATAAATAGTTGAGATAAAATGCATGTGGTGTAACAGTATATTGGATGTGACAGCAGCCTAATAAATCTGCTGATGTCTGTCATGTTAATCAAAGAACAAAAGACAGAGAAAATCATTTGCTGCTCTTGACTGAATAACTTTTGTATCTTTAATTGTAAGCATTCATCTGTATTTATTTTTTACAATGAAGACTATAGAAGACTATAAAGTGTTATTTTAAATTTGATTACTTTAACTTCTGTAGTAGTGTCTCTTTATTGTATTGTATTTGAGCTATTGTTGTTTGCAATTTGTTCATTTGTTCTTTATTACTGACCGTTTACTTGTCAGTTTGTGTAAATTTAGTTCAACGATTCAAGAATTTCTGTGTGTAAGCTATTGCAACAAAATTACCAAAAAAATAATGAGATTGTCACGATTCACACAGGGAACAGACGAGATGGTAAGTTTAATGTGTTTATTTAGCAGAATGGATCGGATCCAGAGAAGAATGGTGAGTAAACAGAAATTAAATAAACACTGGAAGCTTAGCTGAATGATAATCAAGTCTCTCTCTCTCCTTGCAGATGATGAAGAAGGCAGCTCAGAAGATGGATGGTAGACTGGCTGATGAGGATCATCTCAGGTAGGTTTTCAGGTAAGTTTTGTTGGAAGGGAGTCTGTCTTGAATAGACGTGTATTGACAAGACCAGACGAGGAGTGAAGGGAGAGTGCTGAATATATAGGGCTTGTTAACGAGGGAGTGCAGGTGATGATGATGATGGCTGATAGAGTGCAGGTGTGCCAAGGAGGATGATGGGAAGTGTAGTGCAAAGACAGACGGTGAAGGTGGTGAATGTGACATTACACCCCCTTCCCGCTAGGCGCGAACCGCGCCGTAGAAGGCAGAACACGGGAGGGGGGGGTGGGCATCCTGGAGTCTGTGACCGGAGGGTGGACAGGGAGATGACAGACAGGAGACTCCAGGATGGTATTGCCGACCCCGGCAGCGCAGGACGAGACCATGGCGAAGCAGGCTGAGGAGGTGGCCATGGCGAAGCAGGCTGAGGAGGTGGCCATGGCGGAGAAGACCCTTCGGGCGGCCACGGCGGAGAAGACCCTTCGGGCAGCCACGGCGGAGAAGACCCTTCGGGCGGCCACGGCGGAGAAGACCCTTCGGGCAGCCACGGCGGAGAAGGCCCTTCGGGCAGCCACGGCGGAGATGATGGACCCTCGGGCGTCCAAGGCGGAGATGATGGACCCTCTGGCGTCCAGGGCGGAACAGGAGACCACCCCTCTGACGGTCCAGGTGAATCGGGCTGGTCCGGAGGCGTATTGCCCCCCCTCAATTTTCTTGGGGAAGCTCCCCGGTATAGAGTCCTGGACCAGCGATGAAGAGGGCTTTGAGCTGGGCAGGACCGGCGGCAAAGAGGGCTTTGAGCTGGGTGGCGATGAGGGCTCTGTGCTGGGCGGGACCGGCGGTGAGGGCTCTGGGCTGGGCGGGACCAGCGGTGAGGGCTCTGGGCTGGGCGGGACCAGCGGTGAGGGCTCTGGGCTGGGCGGGACCAGCGGTGAGGGCTCTGGGCTGGGCGGGACCAGCGGTGAAGAGGGCTCTGGGCTGGGCGGGACCAGCGGAGAAGGCTCTGGGCTGGGCGGGACCAGCGGAGAAGGCTTTGTGCTGGACGGAACCAGCGGCGAAGAGAGCTTCAAGCTCGGCGGGATAAATGAAAACAAAAGTTCTGCGGGCATGACACTGTCAGTCTCTAGCTCGGTAGGCATGACGCTCACTGTCACAGGCATGGCGGGCATGACGCTCACTGTCACAGGCACGGCGGGCATGATGCTCAGTCTCAGAGGCGGCGGGCACGACGCATACTACCTTGGTCTCGGCAGCTCTGAAGTGAAGTGCGGGTTCGGCTGGACTGGTGTGAAGTGCAGGCTCGGCTGGCGTGAAGTGCAGGCTCGGCTGGACTGGCGTGAAGTGCAGGCGGTGACATGGCGTGCCACGGGAGGAAGCTCTCCAGACAACTGGAGAGTGCCTCTCTCCAGTCCAAACCGGAGAGATCTGGAAGCTCCCTCGGGTCGACCTCCTTGGCCCCAAGCCGGTAACACACCTTGATCGTCTCATCATCCAGCGAGCAGGAGGCAGCAAGAGGAACAAACCCCCAGGTGAATTGGAACAGATCACGGCTATCCCGAGCCAAAGCCGCGATCTGTCCAGCGAGCTCCCTGCTCATGATGTGATCGGTTATTCTGTCGGCTGGACACGACCGGATGATGAATTGGGGCTGAATGAAAGCTGACTCGTTTTGGAATCCGAAGGGTTCTGCATCTTGGTCTGGTCTTCTGTCACGATTCACACAGGGAACAGACGAGATGGTAAGTTTAATGTGTTTATTTAGCAGAATGGATCTGATCCAGAGAAGAATGGTGAGTAAACATAAATTAGATAAACACTGGAAGCTTAGCTGAATGATAATCAAGTCTCTCTCTCTCCTTGCAGATGAAGGCTCAGAAGATGGATGGTAGACTGGCTGATGAGGATCGTCTCAGGTAGGTTTTCAGGTAAGTTTTGTAGGAAGGGAGTCTGTGCATCTTGAATAGACATGTATTGACAAGACCAGACGAGGAGTGAAGGGAGAGTGCTGAATATATAGGGCTTGTTAACGAGGGAGTGCAGGTGATGATGATGATGGCTGATAGAGTGCAGGTGTGCCAAGGAGGATGATGGGAAGTGTAGTGCAAAGAAGACAGACGGTGAAGGTGGTTGTGGCGAGGGGGGCGTGGTTCCGCGAAGTCTGTAGCGGGAGAGAAAGGTGGGGGCCGAGCGGTGAGTAAGTAGGTCAAGTGCAGATGATGAACACCTGTGTCTGATTGCAGTAATTGGCGTGGAGAGACTGCATAAAGCCGGGGAGAGCGAGAGAGAGGAGAGAGAGTTTTGGACTGGGACTTCACGTGCGAGCTGATCAAGGAGAGAGATCATCAAAGACTGTGAAACTGTTTTATTGTTGTTGCTGTGCAGGAAGCACGGTGAACGCGCTGTTCGCGCACCTTTTGTTTATTTGTTTATTTTGAATAAAGTGAGTGTCCCAGTCAGCCGACCCCTGTCTTCTTCCTTCCTACATTACGAACCGTATTACAGTGGTGCCGAAAACCCGGGAAGGAAGAAGATCATCGCCGCCATGCGGAACCACGCCCCCCTCGCCACAGTGGTGAATGTGACAGAGATGATAAATTAGCTGTATAGTGGTATACGTGGCAGTTTTCTCTGTGGTATCGAAAATATTTTTCAAGGTATCGTGACAAATCTAATTTGAAATATACTGTCTTTATGTTGTTTCTACATTATTTTGGAGATTAAATGTGAATGTATTACAAATAGGGATGTATGAGACTAGTCAATTAAACGATACTGCTGCAGCTAGACGACTTGGAAAATACTAGTACTAAGTAGTTTACTTTTTTCTTTTTTGCACATTTAATGTTTTGTTTTATATTTTTACAAAGGTTACGGTTAAATTATCATTATGTTAATGTTACATCTTGAAATTAATATATTATTTCGAAAAGTGTATATCTGCAGTGGAAAACAAAATAATTTAATTTCACCATCGATTTTTTCATGCGCTGGTTTTCTCTGTGGTGCTTGTGGCGGTTCAGAGAAATGTCCACTCAGAAGATGAGTGTTACATTCACCAGCTGGAGTGCCCTTGATTTCCACCAGAGGGCACTCCTTCCATCTTGGTTATCTCACTATGGACTACATCTCCCATAACCCATTGCCCAGACTCATTATCCCTGATTACATCCACCTGTGTGTCATTACCTTGTTTAGCTCACCCTTTCCAAGCCAGGGGTGCGTTTCCCGAAAGCATGTTAGCCAACTATGGTCGCAAGTTCATCGCAATGTCCATTGAACTCTATTGGTAACGACGAAACTTGCGACCATAGTTGGGCCAACGATGCTTTCGGGAAACGCACCCCAGGTCAATTCAGTCGTTCATCGCTAAGTCTTGTTTGTGCCGTAAAGCAACAAGAAGAAGAAGAAGAAGTCTTGTTTGTGTTTAATGGCATTTATGAGCCTTGGTATCCTGGTTTTGCTGTGTCTTGGTCTTTTTATTCTCTGCCTGTTCAATTTGATTTCTCTGTTTGCCTCAGCCCTGAACTCTGTTATTGTTTGCTTGTGTATGACCTTGGCCCGTTTTTGGACTTCGATCGGGGATTACCCTTTCAATAAACACTGCGTTTGGATCCTCAAACTTAGCGTGACCGAGCAGTTCATGATAATGAGCAAGGTGAGGGAGTATTTTGAAAGCCTACACAAAACTTGTCCGTTTTCTTCTATGTCATGTCAAACTAGTATAAAAATTAAGCTTGCTTAGGCTTATTATGCTACCAGTTATGACGGACAATACGGTATGAAATTTTATATCAGATACTGATATTTTATAAGGAGAAATATTATGAATGAAAGTTACTTTATGGGTACTATATCAACATCCTAATGAAGAAAATACGGTTAAATAATGTATAGTTGTCAATACACATTAAGGTTTTCTTGCAATTTTTGCCGCTTGTCATGTTACAGATACTTTCATACACAAGGTCTGCGTTCAAACCTGGACACGCAAGTGGTTGCTGTGATTACGAACAATAATACATTAACGAGCTGACTTATGTGAACTAACTTCTATTTATAATAGGCTATTAGGTTTGAACTTATTGGTCCTGCGATTTATTGAACTTATTGGTCCATAAAAAACTTTAATGTTAGGTGCTATTAATCACGATTAATTACAAAAAATGTGCAATTAGTTAATTTGATTTATTTTTGTAACATTAGCAACACATTATTAGCTATTTGTAGTCAATCTAAAGGCTAATGCTCTTCTTCTTCTGAATCAATTTCTGGTTTAAACATAATGCTGTATGACTGAATTAAACTAATATTTCCACTTGCCATTGTGTAGCGTTTACAACTGGATCAGGTAGTGCGAGCTGGTGTGATTTGAGTGGCTGTGGGGACCAATATTCACTCTAAGCTGCCCAAGTGCGTGGTCGTGCACTTCTGATGTCTCAACCGCGCAGACATGAAATGTGTGGGGAAATCCATTTGATTGTAATCTAAAAGAGAAATAATTGCAGTGCTCTGGTCAACCACTATAGAGTTAGAACCTTCCAGTTTCTCTCTTGAATCCAACACGGAAGTGACTTAAACTACAATTCATCGACTGGCCGCTAGAGACAGGCTCCAAAAGAGAGTCAATCCCATAGAGCTGCCATGTTAATATGCCCAACTTTACAGCAGAAATAAATGTTTACAGCCTGGTACAAAAAGTGGTTTTGGACTATATAGCTAATTTTGCCCTTCATGTGAATTTTTTTATAACTCATCCGTTTAAATTATATTAGCCTAAGCCTTAAAGTTCTGCATAATTAAGGGCGTGGTCACTTGAGTGACAGGTGGATTACCGCTGCTGTCACTGCTAGCCGTTTGTCTGCTGTCTGTTAGCCGCCACATGACCTCAGCTAATCTTGCCTCTTTGCCCATTTTCGGTTATCCGGGAGTGACGCGCTGCCAAGATGGTGACCATCGGCTCCGCCTACTTTGGGTTTCAAAAATGCTCTTCAGAAACTTATGGATGACGTCACGGACACTACGTTCATATTTTTTACAGTCTATGGTTAGAACGAATGCGGTTTACAGGTTTCATAGAGAATTATGTGAGCACTGAGCAAGTGGGAGCAGCAGTGAGCCAAATCAGTCGCTGTACTTTAATGTTTCCGGACCAAATAACTCAATACCAGAGGCAACGCAAAACTCAAAGATATGTAAAATAAAACAGCATCATGTTTTAAAGAAGAGTGGCTTGATTAAGTAATGGAAATAATGGATGATGGGGACAGCACTATAACAAAACTCAGAGACATTTACAATTGCACACCCACCACAGGTGATGCATACAAACTCAGTTGCTTAGTTACATCAGTTTAAATATATTTTTATGTGTGTGGGGGGGAGGGGATGCTGGGATAACTATAAAATAATCACGTTCACATTTATTTAAAAAATATTCAGCTATTAGATCTGTTTAAATGCTTCAGTTTGTTATATAAATCAATCATATCATAATAATGATTATATTATTACATTAATATACATAATAATATTAAAACAAACTGAAGCATTTAAACTGATATTATAATATTATATCAGTTTAAATACTTGAATTAGTTTTAATTTCATATTATATTATATAACCACTTTTTGTGTGAACGTGCGCCATACAGGTCTGGTATAAAAAAAAAATGTTTTTTTTTTTTTTTGGCTCAGGTAGCTAAAATATCCGCCCATTATAGAGAAAAGTTTTGCTCAGCAAGAAAAACAATTAGAGTGAACATTGGTGGGGAGTAATTGCATATTCATAGTCCCATGTATACTATATGAAGCAAGGGTGTAGAGTTATTAGTTACATTCAAGCTATTTCAAGGCATGAAGAAATTATTTTCATCGAATTGCTTAAATTCCACCATCATCACATGTCATCTTTGCATCCAAGGAAAATAAGATGTGACTAAAAGATGTGACGAAAGGACACAAGAATGTGCAATGCCAGAAATTAGAAAAACCAATGGCAGGCAATTAACAGAAAAAAGAAAGACAAAGCAATGGAAAACTTCACATTAAAAGTCTATATGATAAAACAGATACACTTACCCTTAGTGGTCAATAAAAGACTGGAACATGTTTTAGAAAAAACATTTGATAAACCTGCTTAAGCCCCTAATAAATCTAATAGATTGTTTTGAGGATTTTAGTCCTTGTGTGTTAGAAATGTAGTAGTGCATTTATTAAAGCTAACTAAATTTACTTTGAGCAGATATATGCATTTACAAATGTATAGTTTTTCTTTTCCAGGAAAATGGACTTGGACTAAAATGTTTGACTAAAAATTAATAATTATATTTAACAGTCTTTCGCCTCAGACCCTCATTTCATAAAAAAAACAAAATAAAAGTTGGATAATAACAGGGATTGCAAATCATCTGTATTGAAATGAGCAGAAACGATTGCAGTGCATGATATTTTTGGGTCATAGTTAATGAAATGGCACCATCAAGTGGTTCAACCTCAAGTATTTGGGGTTCTTTTAAAATAGACATTTTGAATCAATCACAGCTGAGCAATATTGGGGCTGCTGGCATTAGGTATTATGTCTATATTATTTGAATTGTTTTATACTGTGATTAAATCCAGATTCAAGGTTCAGTGATGCTGAGAATACTAACATACAACTTATAGAAAGCTCTCTACAATATAAGCATGTTTGTACTCTTAAAGGTACAATATGTAAGAATTTTGCATTAAAATATCCCATAATCTCAAGGCCAGTGTTATATATTTTGTTAAGTTGATTACTTACAATATCCCAAATGTTTCCAACTATTTTTAAATCGTGAGAAAATTGCGATTTTAACCAAGGAAACGGGGCGTTAGAGCAGGGGGGAGCTGGGAGTCGCCAGTCAATTGCGTCATATCCACGTTACCCTCGGTTTCCGCTCGTACTGCGTGGAGTCCTGGACAAATGCGGAAGTTGTAGTTGTAGCGTCTATCAAGCAACAAACGTTAGCTTGTTTCTGAAACACAATTATTCTTTACCGATTGCAGCTGGTTCTGTCGACAAAGCATGCTTAATTTTACATTTTCTAAATGTAGCATTCAGTAATAATTATGTTTATGTAAGGGAAGTATTATTGCTTTAGATTTGTGTTTAGTTTATTGACATTGTTTATCACGTCTGGGGGCTGTTCCATAAAACAAGATTAGAGTATAAGCCAGGCTTATTTCGGTTAGTCAGACTTATTGTCGGTGGATTCTGTTTCATAAAGCAAACTTAAAATAGTTCAAACTCAGTTACCCTGGCAACTTATGCTGGGAAACTAGCCTGGTCCAGGGCAGGCTAACTGTCAGGCTAAGCCTCAGTTGTTACACAGATCCTCTAACACTGAACGACAAGAACACAATGATATTACCACTGACACTCTCTCATACCATTATTGGACTTTATTAACCACTATTAGTCCAAAAATAAATACACAGTATACAGAAAATCAACTTAAATAAGGCTACAATGATAAATTAGACAATATAGACCTATATAGATAGATAGATAGATAGATAGATAGATAGATAGATAGATAGATAGATAGATAGATAGATAGATAGATAGATAGATAGCCCTAAATACAATATATATATACTACAGGTTTTCTTTTTTTACTGGCTGAATGTTTTGTGCCCAAGATTTAATTAGATTGTTTTAAAGATTTATGAATACATTTCTCTCTGGTTTTGTTTGGCAGCTGTTTATGATTAGAAGAACATTAGAACACAATCTGAAAAAAGCTTTGTAAAGCAGAAGTTAAAATCACAAAATTAAAAATAAATAATTAAAAAAGCAGAGTATACATTTTAACTGGTAAGATGAATCTGAGCTTAGTAATTGACAGTATTAGCCTACATTTGATTTACCCCATTACAATAGTCACTTTACAGTTATTGCTATCATAAAAATATACACACAGGTTTGAAATTCTAAATAAGGCACATCTAATGTCCAAATAACAAATATTTTAGTATATATATATATATATAATGTACTTTATTATGTCTTTCAATTCAAACACATTTAACACAATTATACAAATTGACAGTTCCTTTAAAGACATCATATTTTCCCCCAATAAATATTCCTTATTTTTCCTTCTACTTTTTTTCTTTTGTGATAATACCCACCAACACATAGCCTAAAAACACACATGATTAGAACAATAACCAAAAAGTACATAGTTAGACATTTTTACATGTGATTTAAGGGGGAAAAGACAAAAAACAATAAATAAATAGTAATAAAAATTTAACATTAACATATTTATATCAAACTCTTATAATGACACATAATTCCTAATAGTTATTCAAGTAATATTATTTGAATATCAAATATTCAATATTAAATAAGTAAATAAATAAAATAACTAGAAATAAAAGGGAGGGAGGGTTATATAAAAATGTATGTAGGCTAATATATATTCCTTTATTTTATGGAATATTCTTTAATTTTAGAGTTGCACATATCTTTTCAAAATGTATACATTTGCTCTTAATTTAATGTTATCCTCTCCATAATGTACTTTAGAAACTAAATCTACTCATTTAAAACTGGGGATTCTTGCTTTCTCCAAAAAAATATTGCATTAAAAGCTGTAATTCTCAGCATACTAAATAAGTATACATCATCTTTATTAAGTAGCATAGGTCCTATACCCAAAACTATATTTTGTATCTCTATATATTTAGTTTCTTCCCTGAATTATAGGCTATACTTCACTGAAGTACTTCTGTTCGCTAGAAGTTCAGTGCAACTTATCCAACATCCTAAAGATAAATTATTATAATTAGAAGATATTTCTAGTGTTATAAAATATCGCAAATTAATTTTCCAAGCAAAATGTATATTTTAGTCAGAATTATTGCGCTCCTATTTGGCGTGCATGCGCGCAGCAGCGCTCGTTCAATATGAAAATTAGCAGCAAAATGGATACATTTGCATGACTTTCGAACATTTACAGATGGAGAATATAACTGTAAAATGTAAGTTTTGCACTGAGGGGGAAAAAAACATGTTACAAACGCATAAAACAGCACAAAATATACGCTGTTTGATGGTGGATCGATTTGATCCACGATCGACCTCTAGGGCTGCTTAAGAAACGCGTGCACACGCAATTATCTAGACTAGATAAACCTGGATCAAATTAGTGAGATTGCGTGAGCTTCAATTACCTTTTATGGAACCACTTTAGCCCCAACTCATTTGTTAGGCTCATTCAAGTCCGGTTTTGGAGTTTAATCCCCGCTTTTCTAAGCGTCTTTTATGGAACAGCCCCCTGGTGTTTATGGCCATGTAAATAAATATAGCATGAGTCTGCTCAAGCTTGTGTTACAGTACGTAACACAAATGCAATAGCATGTCACTCATCTTACAACAGTTCCCACACGAGCGATTTTATAGATTACCATGACAGAATATGCTAATCAAATACTTAAAGATAGTTAAGTTAGTTAGATAGTGATAGTCTCCACATCAGCTACATTATTTCATCAACTAACCATTCAGAAACGCCCTGTTGCATTCTACATGTTGTCACTTCTTCTTGAGTCTCTCAATCATTGTCCGACTACAGTTTAAACATAAAAGGCAGAACAGTTTCTGACATTTTAGTGCTTGTCTGTGTGAGGTAATTTGGAGCTGCTAATACACACTCAAGCTCTTGAAGCTCTGCCCTCTGTGCTGGGAGCAGCAGTTCATTTGCATTTAAAGGGGACACACACGAAATGGCGCGTTTTTACTGACCCTCAAAAAGGGATGATTTTAACAAGCTATAAAAAAATATATATGTGGGGTATTTTGAGCTAAAACTTCACATACACACTGGGGACAACAGAGACTTATTTTACATATTGTAAAAAGAGGCATACCACCCCTTTAAGCATCAGAAATTTTACAAGCATATTGTTCAATGGTTAAAAGGACATGTCTGAACCAAGGTGCAACCTCCCCGTCTCTCTCTTGAAGCCAATACGGAAGTAACTTAAACCGCAATTCATCAACTGGCCGCTAAACAGGCTCCAAAAGGGAGTCAATTCAATATCTCCCCCATGTTAAAATGCTAAAAACTCCCCCATGTTAAAAACTTTACAGCAAAAAAATATATGTTTACAACCTAGAACAAAAATTGGTTTTGGTCTATATAGCTAATTTTGCCCTTCATGAAAACTGTGAGGGGGGTGAATTTTTTTAGAACTCATCCGTTTAAATTATTTTAAGCCTTGAAGTTCTGCATAATTAAGGGCATGGCCACTTGAGTGACAGTTGGATTGCCGCTGATGTCACAGCTAGCCGTTTGTCTGCTGTTAGCCATCACTTCCCCTCAGCAAATTCCAGCTGCTGAACTTGCCATCTCTGCCATGTTTGTGCTTTTTTCGGGATTATTTCATATAATTTAATACACCCATTACTTCACCCACGCCTTTGGATTCCTTCATTATCATCAAATATCGTTCGAGAGAACAACCAACGCTGTATTTCAGTTATTTTCCTCTGTGAACATGCACTAATGGATGTCTGACAATTTCGTTGCTTTTTGGAGTTTTCAGATTTATAAAAACGTCTATAGATATAGAGGCTACACTCGGTCTGCGGTACCGTTGCTCTCACGGAACAGATAGACTAAAATATGCTTATGTCAGATGAAATCCTGCAGGTGTCGGTGTTTTCTCAGTCCATGAAATAAATGCACATTCTTGAATGAGAGCATATTTCTAGCGCATTTACTTGAACTTCATAGGTAATAGAGCCTGACCGATTTATCAGTCTGCCGATTTTATCGGCCGATATGAGCCTGTTGCAGATATATCGTATCGGCTTATATGACGCAGATATGCCGGCGATATGAATTTTTTTTTTTTACAGAACATATAATGTGGATAAAATGCTTGTAAATTGTGTAACTACGTAGTTTGTCCAGCAGAGCGCGCTCCATTGTTTACTAATGGCGACCCATGTCACTGTAGTAACACCAGTCAAGCCTTTCACTTCAGTAAAATGAGGTCTCTACTTCAGACACGGTGTAAGATGCACACACATTAGCTTCAACTCCACTAACAAGGTATGAAACATGGCTAGCTAGCTAATGTAGCAAACGAGTATGATAAGCTCGTTGTGAGAGTAAAAGACAGGGACATTGTTTATTTACTGTATAGCATTGCGTCTCACCAGGTGACAACATAGCTTTAAATCACCATTCAACACACCGCACTGGTACTGGTAAGCAACTTACGTTAAGACACCCCTTGTCTGCTGCTGCCTGAACAAGGCACCGGACGCCGGCACCGGCACGATGTGTCAAAAGACATTTGAACCCATTAAAATCAGTGATGTGGTCTACACTGGATGCGGTGTGGCGCGAGCGACAAATCTCCGACAGTAAACTGATGCCTCGTTCTGCTTTGTAACAGGCGCTTTTTCGCGTCTATGGTAAACATCTGTTGCGAGGCGAGCAACAACGGCCGTGTCTGGTGTAGACACAGTGTTAAAGCTCATTCTGCCTATAACTGTGCGTTCACACCGCCGCCGACTTGAGCTGCAAAGAAGCTCTGGCCGCCCAGTCAAAAAAGTACGAGGAAGCTTGTTGACGCTTTGGCCGCTCTGACGTAGCAGCATTCTGTGTTCGATCATGGGAGAAGAGAAGTGTCGCACCATTAAATGTAAACAGAAAAAACAAGCAATGCATTCGGCAATTTAGGATATCGCGCAATTTTTGTCAGCACAGAAAACATTTCATCCCTGGAGAGTTTTTTTTCGACACCATCGTATCAATTGATTTTGATTAATATGCGCGAGGGAGAGAGAGAGCTGCATTCAAGACAGCGCTCGGGTGAGTAAGCGCGCGCGCGGCCGGGGCTCTCTCTCTCTGCTCGTTCTTATGCCCTGTCAAGCTGACAGGACTTTAAAACACATGCAAATGATACACTTTCACTCTATGATGGTTAAACTCTGCAATTAATATTTTTTTCTCGGAACTAATGTTTTGGTAGGAACGAAAGTTTACATCGTATGTTTCTCCGGAATCAGCCAGCGCCAAGGACGTCTATTTCGATTGGTTGCTGGCGTTTTGCCGCTGCTTGCCGCTGAACCGCGTCATAGCTCATTACCATAAAGTTGAGCTTCTCTCAACTTTCAGATTGACGCTCAAAACGCTCAAAACGCCCAAAACGCGACGCCGAGGAATTTGACGCTCCTTGCAGCTGAGAGAAGCCAGCTTCCATTGAAAATGAATGACTTCCGGTAACTTTGGAAGCTCAAGTCGGCGGCGGTGTGAACGCACAGTTACGCTATGTTACAACATCAATCAATATTCCAATAATTGATTATATAATTATAACACTTTATATATGGCCATTTTGCATAAAGAGTAGCCTAGTTTTACATTTAGTACATTTTGCTGACTACTTATTTAAAATAATATAAACGTACTGTACATATGTAATTAAACACGTTTTCATAGTATTACTTTTACTTTAGTAAAAAGAGTTCTTCCTCCACTGGTAGAGACTAGTAGCTTGACGTCGTCATACTCAGATTCTAGTCAGAATATGAGTATGATACTGCTCCATTGGGCTGTGATTAAGGGACATGTTTCAACCGAACCAGGAAAGAAAATGCCTCTGCACTCAATTGGATAGACCTACAACCAATCAGAGCAACGGAGTAAGTGACGTATGTTCTTCATTCATCTTTCCTATCGACAAATGCCTTGATCGCGGTTCTCTGTTCCTCTTTTCAAATTAATGCGTTGTCGATATCTTATATAACAGACGCGATGGCGGAATCTACACATCTCAATTCTCCAGCGGCAGTCATCTTTGTTGTAAACGAATATAAAGTATAAAGTATCGTATAAAGCCTGCCCTGACAATCTGATTGGGCCGAACAGCTCTGGTTCCAGCATAGTTGCTACACAACGGATCAAGTCCAGACCGAACTTCCCAACCTCAAATGTTGTGGGCGGGGCTAAATTTGGCTGGCAAGAGATTATAGGAATTTATATTTGCGCAGAAAGAACTTAAGAGTTTTCTGTTAAAACGGTGGCGTGTTAGCAGCCCCTAAGTTAATAACTAATGAATGTTGCGACGGAAGTGAATCAATCAAAACTAACTTTAGCTGGACAATAACTTTATTCTGGAGCTGCTATAAAGCCAAAACAATCTCTGTTACTTTAATTTCCTATTATCACTGTAAAGCCGCTTTGGAACAATCTACATTGTTAAAAGCGCTATAAATGAAGATGACTGACTTGACTTGACTTGACTTGACTTGACTTGACTAAATTAAAAGACAAAGTCATTAATGAAGATTATGCAACAGTATTTAGAATATAATATAGAATAGAACATGCAATGCAAGCTAGTTTGGTTACAGCTCAAATGTATCATTCTCATTCTATCATTCACCCTGCCTCCATTACATATCTTTGTCCCACAAGTGTTTGATCACCGCATTTGAGTGATCATTGCAAAACATGTGTTTATATATATATATATATATATATATATATATATATATATATATATTCTGTTTATGTATATTGTGTATTCTATATACAGTACCAGTCAAAAGTTTGTACACACGAAAGGGAAAGTGTGTCCAAACTTTTGACTGGTACTATATTGCTGTATTATAATACACATAAATAATATCGGCCAATATATCGATATCAGGCTTTTTTTACTCCCTAATATCGGTATCGGCACCCAAAAATCCATATCGGTCGGGCTCTAATAGGTAATATATCTATGGTTTGACCCATTTGAGAGGTGGCCAAAATCAGAATTTAAATTGGACTGAATAAAGCTCTCTACGAACTTGATGAGCGATGCCAAGCTGACGTACCATAGACTGTAAAAAAAGAGTGACATGTATGCACATAAATCACTGTCACACACACACACTCTCTGAGTAATATTGTAAGTTACTGCATAATACATTTTCAACTAGCAGAATAGTACAGAATCACGATACAGTCTCACTTGTAGCTATGTCTTTAAACTATAATAATATTTCGAAGGGCAAAAACAGGAACTTTTAATTGGCTTTACATCATCAACTATCACTTTAGCGCGAGGCCCTGTGCATTTGCAGACTTGGTACTGTCAGTAACATATATCATTAGCTCCCAAGCCTGAGCTAACTCAATCACGTCGAGCTAGGTGGGCGTGGTTTCATATTAGGGGTCGACAGATTAATCGGTCGGACGATTAATCGGTCGGACGATTAATCGGCCGATTTTTTGCATTTTTTAACATAATCGGCATCGGCCAATATCCAAGTATATCCAGCCGATTATTAGGCGGGCGCATCTGTGGGCAGCCTAGTGTTGTTGTTGTTGTGGTGTTGTTGTTGTTGTTTATGACCTAGAGCAGTGGTTTTCAATTCCAGTCCTCGTGACCCACTGCTCTGCACATTTTGTATGTCTCTCTTATCTGAAATACTCAGTTCAGTTCATGGAGTCTCTCCTAATGAGCTGATGATCTGGTTCAGGTGTGTTAAATAAGGGAGACATACAAAATGTGCAGAGCAGTGGGTCACGAGGACTGGAATTGAGAACCCCTAAGACACGAAACGAGCGGTTTGTGTGAGAAAACGAACAGTATTTATATCGTTTTTACCTCTTGTACACAAACCATGTCCAAGTGATCTGAGGGCGCGCGCGCTTCCTGGTGTGTGATGTGTGCGCGCGTTCTGGCTTAGTCTGTGCAAGCGCCTGAATTAAATGAGTTTTTTTTTTTTCCTGTCATGGGGGGGAAATGGTCATTTTTCCGCAACGCCGGATGAAATTCTATGAAGCCTCTATGTGGGTAAATAAGGGGAATTTATGTCGGTTGATAGGTTAAAGAAGTATAGGAAAGTGTCAGTGGTCCATTTCTGAGATAGGTGGCGATAATGCACATATTTGTTTGCGATCCGCCGTAAAAAAAAACAAGAAGAAGAAAGCGCCGGAAGCGCGCGCGCCCTCAGATCACTTGGACGTGGTTGTGTACAAGTGGTAAAAACAATATAAATACTGTTAGTTTTCTCACACAAACCGCTCGTGTCTTAGGCCATCAATGTGTACTTACGATGGGGAATTGTTTTAATTTGGACTCTGTGCATGCTCTTTGAGGTGGTGACCATAGACCTGCATTATATGACTGGCAGACAAGAACGGTTTGACCTAAAAATATCAAAATTGAAACTACTGCGGAAACAAAGACACCTACATCTTGGATGCCCTTGAGGTAAGCTAAAACATACCAAAATTTAATTTCAAAGTGAACTATCCCTTTAAACATGTCAGACTCATGTTGCTTCAAGCGCATCATTCTGCGCTCGGGATGTGCATAAGAGCTTTGTGCCGCACTGTATTGGAGCCTTTCATCATAATACAGGGACGCAATGAAAGATTACTAATAGCCTTTCTTGTTCTGTCCTATCTATCATATGTTGCTACCTCATTAAACAGCTGTGCTATACATTTAAAAAATGTCTCAATTTTATAGTAGGCTATATATACAATAATTGATATTTTTGATTTTTGTTATCTTGTTTTTCATGAATGTATTTTACAACGATACAAAGAGCAATGTGTATCATTTTACCAGATTTAGTTACACTTAGCCTAATGTCTCTAATTTGTTCCCCACTAAACATTTTTTTCACAAAATGTTCAGATTTTACACAATTATTGTGCACTCGTGATTTTTCTAGACTAAATTTTACTGCTGAATTATCCACTAATCTAGTTTATAATAGCATTTAGGTCAGATTATGATCATATATTTTTTTTGTTGTTGTTGTTTTTCTTTATAATGAAGTTGTCTGTATTAAGTAGATTGTGTTTAACACACAAAATAGTGATTATCAGTTCAACACAGAGTTATAGAAATTCTACTTGATTAAAAAAAAAACTGCGCTGGTATCAGTATCGGACCGGTATCGGTCGATACTCAGAATTTTTGGTATCGGATCGGATCGATTCTGGAAAAAGTGGTATCGGTGCATCCCTACCTCAGATAAATTAGATACGTAATTATTCAAACACAACCTACAACTTCCTTGACTAATGTGACTGACTGAAGGGACAGAGTAACTTTAGCTGATAATTCATGGAGTTTGCAATCTTGTGTAAATTACAGTACCAGTGCTAACATTAGCTATATTTCTTTTAGTATTCAGATATCCTTTAATCCTTACCGTTAGGAAAAAGGTCTTCTGAAAATCTTCTGGTCAGGTATGACAAATATTTAAATTTTATGCCAAAAGTTATGAGCCATAATGAAGCCAAAATTACTTTAATGATGAGTAATTTACATTTCAGCACTCCATGAACAGACAGCGACTTGTTGCACGTTGTTTTTTCCTTTTTTGGAAACGCACAGAGAAAAAAAAAAGTTTGTAATGGCTCGTACACCCGTTTATTTTTTCCTTTGATTTGTCTGCTATTTAGTCTCATTCGTTTCTTTGCTAGATTCTCTCATGTCTGCTCATGCTAGTTAACGTTAGTCACTCCCTGTATAGTCCTGTCATGTGAAGCTCCGACTTGCTTTGTTTTCTGCCAAGTTTACCTGTGCCTGCAGTGCCACCCTCTCTGGTCCCGGTTTGTTTAACTGGTTCTAGACTCATGCCTGCCTACTGGTTTCTGGGTTTGCATCTCTCCTCTGTGTAACTCTACCTCTGCGTTAACATGTGATGTGTGAATGTACGTCGCGTTGAGTATGTTGGGATGGAGGCGCCAGAACTGAACTGATAGAATGCACTGTAGCAGCACGATATTTCCTCAAATGTAGTTCATGGAGACATTTTAATCATCCACGATCAAAAATCGTGATATCGCACACCCCTACTTGAACTTTACTTAAGTATACTTAATAAAATGAACTTGAAGTATACTTATTTTTCGTAAGGGTTACCATCCTGAAATATACTGCCTAATAATCACTACTGTGTGGTTTTGAACAATCTGAGCCAAACATTTCCGAAAAACATTCTTCAGCGAACCTATTGAATGCAAACTTAGTCAGTCAAACTATTGGCACAAAGACCACCTGAATTAGAACAAACAGGCAGTTAACACACATCTCATTGGTATTCTGTACAGGAAAACTGTGCTCCTAATAACAATGAACAAAAGTTTACCATCTCATGAACACCAGAAAAATGCAAAAGCAGTAGAGTTCTACCATTAACAGTTTTGTGTAAATAAGTACATGTCAGACTGACATTAGAACTGAGTAAACACACATGTAGTCGCATGCAAACGCACGTAGAGTATACGGAAAACTGAGAATGAGGGAGGGTGGGGCTTTAAGAGCGAGAGACCGGACAACCGTTAGCCACGTGCCACAATTTTAGACCACAACTAAAATAGAAGGCATGTCATTTTCCCCTCCATTGCCACCTCAATGAAGGTCCTACAGAAAACTAATGAGACGCAATAAGACCTTCACCCGCACAGCCTGTGCACCACATTCACACTGGGCCACACACCTGTTGCCTTCAATTTCTTATTGTGCTGACTCCGCTGAAAATGAAAGATTTACAATATATAACACATCTAAACACATATTAAAACAAACTAACTGATAGGATATTGACTAAAATCTACAATATAGGCTACACTACCTGTCAAAAGGTATTTTTTAGAAGTCAACGTTTATTGAGCAAGGAAGGACACACTGAATTGATCAAAAATTACAGAAAAAAACATTTAAAATGTTACATAAGATTTCTATTTCAAATAAATGTCGTTCTTTTGAACTGTTTATTTTTCAAAGAATCCTAAGAAAAAAAAAAACGCAAATCAGCATATAAGAGTGATTTCTAAAGGACAGTGAAGACTGGAGTAATGATGCTGAAAATACAGCTTTGCCATCACAGGAATAAATTAAAATTTAAAATACATATATTGTAATAATATTTTACAATATTAGTGTTTTACTATATTGTTGATCCAATAAATGCAGCCTTGGTGGACATAAAAGGCTGAAAACTTATTTCAAAAACATGAAAACATTTTACTGAATACAACCAGGTTCAGACTACACGATATCAGCCCAATTTTGGCACGATCCGCTTGACGTAGGGTGATGTGGTGATTTGTAAATGACAAACAAGAATCAATCATTTAATCTTGTATAGCGCTGGTGTTATAGTGGATGACAGCCAACACCATGTCCGCAACGCTTCACAAAGGTCACGACAGAAAGAATAGCATGTTTAAAAAAAATTCGGTCTTCCACGACGGTTCCGTCACAAATGTGAAATTGACCAATAGGAGAACAGAGGCTCTGCCACACACAGCTTTCAAACATGGTGAAACGAGAGAGGCAATTATATTGGTGCTGCTAGGTGGAATTATGCAATGGAGGAAAGGTTTGTGGAACTATGGCAACAATAATCCTACCTATATGATGTTTCCTCGAGGGACTTAATCCAACAAAAGTTATTTTTACATTTCTAATATTGAAACAAAACAGCATATCTCAATAGTAACTGTTAAACTGGAAGAGTAGATAAGAAAAATACCCCGAGTCATAACAAAGAACACGTTACAATAGGATTACAGCTTTGGGTTTTTTTTCCTACTGTATAAGGTTACCCTGTGACTTCTTGCATAAAATAACAGAAGTTAACTCGAGGGTTAACTATCAAAAACACCTGCCACACTACTCTCTGGGGATGAACAGGCGCTATATTCACCACAGTTTAATCACTTTTGATTTGCTACCAGCTCATGAAAGCTGTCAGACACAGACTATGATTCCAGCTATTGTAATCATGCAGAATGCAGATCTACATGTGAGAACTATTGCAGTGTTCAGATTGTGTATTCTGTTGAGAATGCCACCTGTAGCTTCAGGTGGCCTGTAAGATATTATAACAGAACATAATTCCACCAATATAAGTTTGGACAAACATCAAAATAACTAAAATCATAGAAAATGCACCAACATGTGCATGCATAAAATGTACGGCAAAATATGGAGACGTATGCTTGGCTTACCGTATAAAAGCCAATCCTACACAGGGCTATTGAGAGCTGAATGTGTTCTGACATCGTCCCCAGCAACAGCGTCACCCTAGACAACAAACAAGCCAAGCCAGAGTAACTGAACGAGGCCAGGAGGAGGATGGCTTTGAAGAGGGAACACAGAAAGACACTATACGAAGACAGAGATTCAATGGTCCTTCTACAAATGAAAGGATGGAGAAAAGAGGAATCAGTTCTGTTCATTCCCCATTCATAAATAAACATAAACTAGAGGTGGGTGAATACTCAGGGAGTCGGGAGAGAGAGAGAGAGAGAGAGAGAGAGAGAGAGAGAGAGAGAGAGAGAGAGAACAACTAAAGGGGATTAGTAGAGCGCAGTCTCAAGAGATTATCAGCTCAGTGACTCGTACTGCAAAATAAAACTGCTAATTGGATTAGTTACTTTTACACACCTACACACAATGAATTATAGAGAAAAATAATCATTAAAAAAATAATCACATCTCCAACCTTGAAAAAAGCAGACAAACAGGTAAATTATGACATTATATATTTTGATGAGTTAGCCTATGTAATAATGTAAAGAAAGTGTTAATGATCATAACGACGATACTAGTGATGATTGTGTACTCTCAGTGAGAGAAAAACTCAGGATTGTGGGAAGCTGAGAATATTATCAAAGCATGCCACTGGTGTGCCCAAGTAATAGAATTATATTATGGTCTCAAATGGTCATCGTGTAAACAAATTCGAAATCGAACCAAATTTTTATCCACCGTTGTTGATTGTAAATAAGCTAATGCATATTCTAAAAATATAAATTCAAATAATGTATCTAGGACTCTTCATAGAGAAGATAAAATACCTATAAACCATTTATCATTTTGCCTCATCCCTTTTCTTAAAAATTGTTTAAAGGCTGAAATGTGAGGTTTATTATTTTATTCATTTATTTGAACATGAAGTACGTTAGTACCGTTTGTTTTTGTTTTTTATTATGACTTTTTTCAGCAAGGACACATTCAATTGATCAAAAGAGGCAGTAAAGACATTTACAGTATTACAAGACATTTTTATTTCAAATAAATGGTGTTCTTTTGAACTCTCTATTTATTAAAGAACCCTGAAAAAAATGATCATGGTAAGGCAGGCAGCACAAGGTTTCAACATTAATACTATGTATATTAATACTTTTTTTTTTTAAACACCAAATTCAGTATTAGAATGATTTCCGAATGATCATGTGACACTGAAGACTGGAGTAATGATGCTGAAAATACAGCTTTGCCAAATTGCCATCACAGGAATAAATTACTTTGGAAAAAAAAAAAAAAAAAAAAATTCGAATAAATAAATTAGAAACCACTTATTTTAAGATGTAGTGATATTTAACATTATTTGTATATTTTTGTTAAAAAATTGCAGCCTTGGTGAGCATATAAGAGACTTCTTTAAAAAAACATCTTACCAACCCCAAACTTTTGAACAGCAGCGTACAACCAAGCAAGCATACAAATCCTAAACAGACATTTATGTAATGGACATGTTATGGAATATTTTGTTTATTTGAATATATTGTGTTTGGTTATGTTCTAGTGAGATCTGTCGTCTCTATATCATTAATTATCTGAAAAATGTCTTCTCTCTTGTGACTATTCCACATTAAGTAATCAGGTGACTGTCACGTCATGACTAATTAATTGTTGTTTAAAAGAACTCTGAGTGTGTTTGTTACCCACACCCTGATGAAGGCTTATTAGCTGTTGTTTGTGAACTGATTTAATTGCCTAAGTGACTAAATAAAGGCTTTTTATATATTTACTAAAATTCTCAAGTGCCTTGGCTTGATACGTTTTTATGACCAAAGACATTCGTTTCGTAATCCAGGCCTATTCTACTGCCATGTCCAGAATCTCTCTCTCTCTCTCTCTCTCTCTCTCTCTCTCTAATATACAGGTATATATACATAAATATATATATGTACTCCTAATAAATATCCACAAGGTGGCAGTACTGGTTCATTATTCACATCTGTCTGTAAACTGTCATACCTCAGAAGAAAAACTAAGGTATATACATATTTATTTAACAGGAGTTTGCTCCTACATAGTGTAGCATTTATGTATCCTTGTTTAGAATATATTTGAAAATGTATTTTATTCCTGTGATGGAAAAGTTGCGTTTCAGCATTATTACTCAGTGACAGTCTCAAGTGTCACATGATCCTTCAGAAATTATTCAATTTTGCTGATTTGGTGCTCAAGAAACAGTTCTTATCATTATTATTAATGTTGAAACCAGATTTAATAGAAAGTTCAAAACAGCTTACAGTATTTGAAACAAATCTTTTGTAACAATGGAAGTCTTTATTGTCACTGTATACGCTCACAAAAATGTCCCCAAACTTTTCAACAGTAGTGTGTGTAGCAACACATTATGTCATGCTTGTTGAGTACAAGCTTCCTACATACTAATGTGAACATATCAGTTCTCTTTGCCTATTCTAAAATGGTCCGCCCCATCCCATGCCCAGAAACCTAAGCAGAGGACTGTCTTTTTATAGCTTTGGTTGGTTCTAACGGCATCGCGCTACTGCACATTCACTACACAAAAAGCCAAGGTAACCTCTGCACCCAGTGTCATGGCAAGAGAGGGGATCACTATTTCCCACTGGATATCAAGCCCTGTGCGCTACCAGGAGCACTTCAAAACAAGGAATCTCAATGAATGCACTGAAGATCACCGACTATTTGCCCTGCCGGGACCTGAATGTCTGCCGGTTAAAATGGACACTGAGGGGAGTCAAGCAGACAGTGGGGACGAGGACTCAGGAGAGCCAGTGTTTCAAATCCTGCTGGACGTGACTCAATTTAAACCAGAAGACATCCTCATACAAGTCTTTGAGGGGTGGCTGTTAATCAGAGGTCGGCATGGGGTGAGGATGGACGAGCATGGGTTTGTGTCGAGGAGTTTCACTAGACAGTATCAGCTGCCTGACCGTCAGCTCCAGGCGGGGGACCTCAGAGCCATGCTGTGTCATGATGGGATACTAGTGGTGGAGACCAAGGACCGATGGTGGCCAGCATGTGATTAGGAAAATGCAATGACTTAACATCATTCATCATGACATGATCAAACATAGGCTGTGTTAGTAGAAGGTTTTTGTTGTTTTCTATGAGTTAGCCTACATCATAAAGCAATCACATCGATTGCTGTTATATGACAGTATTGCTTTGTTCTGCATGTCTGCAGACATTTAACAACCTTCAGCTTGATTGCCTGCCTAATGCTTAGTTGCTTACCATCAAAAATGTATTTTCTAATAAATAAAACAAGCCTTTCATATAAATTTCTCAAAAAAAAAAAAATCTTGTAACCAAGAGTAATTAAACTACAACATCTACGGCAAACTATGACATCAACTACAATGACAATCCCCTTGCAGGAATGTGATTAAGCTTAACTGACTCATTATGCCATTGCAATGCAAACACGCTTGTCAGCATTGAGCATTCCACTATCATAATGCGTCTAACTGTTTTGAGAAAAATTGGTCAAAACCTGTTAAGCTCACAAATAGTCATAGGCGGATATAACATCATAATACTGTAAAAACCGTATAAGTTACACTCTTTAATTACAGTAAATGCGTCCTGTCTGTGTCATATTGTATTTTAATCGTAGCACCCGTATAAATGAATATAGATGGAGAAAGCGTCTGATTGTACATCTACATATCAATGTCCGAATTGTGAACTAATTTTTATTTTGAATCGGATCTTTCAAGGAATCGGTTGAATCTGTTCCCAACACAAACCGGTCTCTGACTGAATCATCGACGTCGTGAGGCTCTTTCGGCTAAGACCTTTTTGTAATAAGCCGAGAACCAATGATAGCACAATTGTAGCAGGGATTTCGATTCGTTAAACATTATTTTACGTTCTGTCTCCAGCGTTCATCGGGCTTTTTAACGGTTACCGATTAGAACGAAATACAACTTTCACTTTAAAAGAGAGTGCACTGATTAAAAATAAAATTCCAATGGCATGAAACGAGTCCCAACTTAATTTATCATAAACAGACGCATTCTTACTTGAAGAAGGATAACTAATGTTTGATAAATAAAATGATTTACCTTAACATCGACTTCTTGAAGACTCTGCAACGGTCGCATTCCCTTCACACGAGGGCGCGGGAAATTAAACAGGAAGTGGCGTAATTAGAATGTTTACCGGGAAAAGTATTTAGTTTCATAAAATATTGTCTTTATATATTAGGAATGAGATAATTATGATATTAACCCCAAAAAATAACTCAGGAACAGATTTAAAACGGACTGTTCCTATTTTAAATAGGAGAATTTGACTAATGGAGAATAGAATAAATGTTAACAGTATTTTTCTCAAGTAGCCTACATTTTATCAAATCCAAACCTAATCATTCTTAATAACTACCATTCATTTTGCAAATAATCATTTATAAGTGATATATAATTGTTAATGACGACACCTTTATTCAGGTGTGCATAATTATTAATCAGGTTTTCGTTGACAGATAAATTGGGCAAAAAAAAAAAAAAAAAAAAGATTTATACTAAAAAGTCATTAAATGCCCATGAGAAGGATGAAATTACAACTTTAAACTGACCGACCATTGGACAAGAAATGCTGATTGGGTCAACAGGGTCCAGCCCTTGTGAATTTTTAAATATCACTTGATTATAGGCCTACAGTACAAGCCAAAAGTTTAGAAACTTTACTTTTATTAATGTTTTTGAAAGAAGTCTCTTCTGCTCATCAAGGCTGTATTTATTTGATCAAAAATACAGAAAAAAACAGTAATATTGTGAAATATAATTACAATTTAAAATAATGGTTTTCTATTTTAATATACTTTAAAATATAATTTAATCCTGTGTTGCAAAGCTGAATTTTCAGCATAATTACTCCAGTCTTCAGTGTCACATGATATAATACACTGGAATAAATTAGTAGCCTGCTGCCTATACTTTAATGTACTGACGGCTCGCGCAGCCTCTCGAGGAGAAATCGAAACAAATGAGCACAACACAGACAAAAAAACTTAGTTAACATTAACATAAATAAAGAGTTTTTATTTTTATATTATAACATATGACACAAGCAACATCACACGACCAAGAGTGCAGTTGTCCTAAATACCATCACGATTGAAAACGTGACACTGATTTCATACAACAGTTCAATAAGCAAGTAGTTAAAAATAGTTAAATAGTTAATGAATAGTTAATAATTAATAGTTAATAATTAGTTGAATAATTAATAGTTAATGATTAGTTAATAGTTAATGAATGATTCAGCGAATCGGTTGAGTCAAAGATTCAATGACCAATTTCAATCAGCTGTTTGAACGAATCGTTTGAATGAGTGACTCAATGACTCATTAAGACGGTCGCTCAAGACTGTATATATATATATATATATATATATACACACACACACACACACACACACATACATACAACTGAACTTCACATCTGAAGTTAAGATGCCTCCTGGTAGATTTAATTTAAGCCTCAATTTAGTCCTGGAGGTGCTCGATCTAATCTTCCTCCAGTAAATTTACACGTGGCTTTTCTGGTCATTTAATGTAATATCCCACGTGATGGCGTAATTGCGAGTTGATGTAAAATAATCACTAAAACTGTTAATTGTATAGAATTGTTCAAAAGAGACGATTCGTGAAAATCAGAAGTCCTCACTATGTATTTGATTCGTGCTGCCTGGTGCTAAGCTCCGCCCTCGACTACCCGGACTGGCTGTGCTCTCCTCGGCGCTGTTTAGGGTGAGTGAGTGTACACTGCGGTCGGTGTAGGACGGACGCGCAGCACAGCGACTGGGCTTTGGATGGTGAACTCCACGGATGAAGAAATTATCCTGCCTACCACTCTGGGAATTTTAAACACGACAGCTGACAGTCACGTTATCATTTAAGCGGTGTGAGGAGGACTCTGGAGATAACGTAGATACAGCAAGGGTTTACGGTTCCCGCAGCTGACGCGCAAGTTGTTGTCATTCTCGCAGGTCAGTGAGTGAGTGAGTTTGGGTTGGAGTTAGCTAGCTGATACGCTAGCCTTAAACGATTTTAAATTCTTCGAAGCTTGGATATATTTTGTGTGTGTCATGGCTCTGCGAGCGAGAGCTCTGTATGACTTCAATTCAGAAAACCCAGGGGAGATATCAGTGAAGGAGCACGAGATTGTAACTCTGTACAGCGAGCAGGACATTGAGGGCTGGCTGGAGGGGGCGAACAGTAGAGGGGATAGGGGGCTTCTCCCTGCGTCCTACGTCGAGGTATTGAGGAATGACACCGTCTCGTCTTTTAACAACAACTCTCGGTATGCCAACATTCCCACTGGTGGTTTTGACTTAAAAAAACAGACTCAAGAGAGCTACAACCGTGCACCAGCAGCACCCAGCTTCACAGCCTACCCTGCTCTACCTCAACAACATCAACAACAACAACAACATGCAGGGACCCCAGCCAGTGATGATGATTGGGATGATGACTGGGACGATCACTCGTCCGTAGCTGATGAACCAGGGATTGTTGGTGGAGGATACAGGAATTATGAAGGTAACGGACCCTCTAGCTACAGCATCTCCACATCCTCCATGCCTAGAGGTGCACAGCAAGCCAAAAGTTCAGCCACGGTCAGCAGAAATCTGAACAGGTTCTCCACTTTTGTAAAGTCAGGCGGTGAGGCATTCGTCCTGGGGGAAGCATCCGGCTTTGTGAAGGATGGGGATAAAATCTGTGTGGTAATGGGTCAGTATGGTCCAGAGTGGCAGGAAAACCCTTACCCATTCACTTGCACTATTGATGATCCCACCAAGCAAACGAAATTCAAAGGCATGAAAAGTTACATTTCCTACAAGCTGACGGCGACCCACACGCAGAGTCAGGTCAACAGAAGATATAAGCATTTTGATTGGCTCTATGCACGGTTGGTGGAGAAATTTCCTGTCATTTCAGTGCCACACATCCCTGAAAAACAAGCCACCGGTCGCTTTGAAGAAGACTTCATTTCTAAAAGGAGAAGAGGGCTGTTATGGTGGATGAATCATATGACCAGCCACCCTGTACTGGCCCGGTGTGATGTTTTCCAGCACTTCCTCACCTGCTCCAGCACGGACGAAAAGTCTTGGAAGCAAGGGAAGAGAAAAGCAGAGAAGGATGAGATGGTCGGTGCTAATTTCTTCCTCACCATCAGCACTCCAGCAGCCCCTCTTGACCTGCAAGACGTCGAAAACAGGATTGATGGATTCAAGGCCTTCTCCAAGAAAATGGATGACAGCGTGATCCAAGTCAACGCCACGCTTAACGAGTTTGCGAGGAAGCAGATAGCCGGGTTCAAGAAAGAGTATCAGAAAGTGGGACAGTCTTTTAAGTATCTAAGTCAAGCATTTGAGATGGACCAGCAGTCGTACTCGGTCGGTTTGAACCAAGCAATTGCGTACACGGGAGAAGCCTACGAAGCTATTGGAGACTACTTTGTGGAGCAGCCTAAACAAGACGTGGACCCTGTGATGGATTTGTTAGCCCTGTACCAAGGACACCTTACCAACTACCCTGATATCATCCATGTTCAGAAAGGTAATCATTTACTCATTTATTTGTATCATCATCTTTGAAATATGCATGAAACTGTGTTCAGCTAGATCAGTGGGCATTAAAGATAACAGGGTCATTTGCTCTCAGAAGTTTGCTTTGCTTGGCTGATTTGTTTGCATTGAAGTGCCACAGATGAGTTCACTGGCTGTCCTGGTTTCATCTGACTGCTGAGTCACATGGGGTGAGCTATTGCTGACGTGCTGTGTGTGTTTTTCCTGTGGTCTGTAAATCAGCCACATACGATGACAAAGCCTGAAACTATTGACGTACTGAATTGTTTGGAAGGTTGACAGGAGTTTCAGTACACATACAATCATTCAGTCAATTGCTGTGCATTGATTTGAGCATGGATGTTATTGTTACAAACAGTGGCACATTCTAGCTTAGTGACACATTTCTGACACTTAACAGTTGATAATGTCCTTGATTGTGTATTATAAAACAAGTGTCATTTTATTTCAGATCAAAAGCATGTATGCATATACTTCATTTTACTGTACATCTGGAATCATGATGATCATGATGGTCCAGAATGCAAATAACACCCTCAGAGGATGTGGGAAGTGCAGCAATCACACATTCAGCTGTTTGCTTAACAGCTTGAATATGTATGACGCTCATTAACATTTGCAGATACATGTGAGACTTTAAGCTCTCAAATAGGTTGAGATTATTTTTTTAGAGAGACTCCCTTGTTTTGTTTTTTTATGGAGCCACTAGCCTTATAATGTAGGTCTCACATAGCTTGTAATGATCACTTGACTGGAATTTTTCAATCAAGACTTTTAGTTTAAGACAGGATTGCTTGTAATATTTCTTTTTTGTACCGTGTTCTAAATTTCACTGCAGTTACATCATGTACTCATGCGAAGTGTAGTAGTCATCATGATTTAAAGGAAACGGTAGAACCCAGAGGCAAGACTTTGAAATTACTAAAAATGATCATATATACAACAGTTCAAAAGTTTAGGACCAGTAAGAAATGAATACATTTATTCAGCAAGTAAGTGTGCATTAAATTGATCAAAAGTGACAGTATAGACATTTATAATGTTATGAAAAATTTCTTCTTCTTTTTTTGTACTTTCTATTCATCAAAGAAGCCTGAAAAAAATATATCACAGTTTTCACAAAAATATTAAACAGCTATTTTCAGCACTGATAAGAAATCTTACTTGAGCAACAAATTAGCATTTTAGAATGATTTCTGAAGGATCATGTGACACTGAAGACTGGGGTAATGTCTGGGGCATTTATACACATTGTCTTGTTTTCAGAGAATGACTTGACGGATAGGCAACACTGAATTTTACAAGCTGTTTCAACAGTCCACATTTATGTGGCTTCTCGTAACCACAACATGAACAAATAGACTTTGTTAAAGCCCATAGAGATTGTCTATGAGCTGAGCTTGCAGGGTAGCAATGTACATTCATATGTCTGCCATTTCCTTATGGGAAAGTAGCTAATGGTTTGATCTTGTTGTTCACAACAAAATTTTAAAAGTTGCCTAAATTTAGATTTTTATAACTGTTGAATGTGTAAACCAGATGTTTAATGAGGTACAGACTGGTGCTGCAGACACACCACTGTCACTGTATTGTGCTTTGGAAAAATTGAAATGCTGTGTCGTAGCTCCAGCAGAGAGGCCTCAGTCTGTGACCGATCCAGCCGACTGTCTAGGACTGAGGTCACCTGCATCTGGCTGAAGCCCATATGCCATTCCTGAGCACTTGCCAAAGGTGTAACGTATATTTAGCAAATTCTTATTGTCATTGTCACCATATAATTTTAGCATGGAAGAAACAGCCTTATTATAGGTGTATGAGTGCTGTGAGAAATATTTTCTGCATTCTGTTTGTGGTTTTGCCCACAATGTCACAGTTAACTTATGCAACTGTGAGCAATAAGCATAAGATGGAACATCTACGGATTCTGAAGAAACGATCATCCAGACTTTGAATGAGTCAATAGAAAACTATGAGCAAAGCTGTCCACTTTCCATCACCACTGTGACAGAGTAAATACTGACATGTTCTCCGATTACAATGTCTGATGATGGCAAACAAAAAGAGACATTCAAATCCCCCTGAGTAGGGGGTCATATTATAACCACTTCCTGTCTCATGATTTCCTCATAGACATTTAGACGTCTATCTTTCATCAGAAATAATGATCATTTTGGCTTTGAATTTGCGTCATTGCTGCATTTTGACAGTTTAGTTGTTAAAGTTTCATCATATTGTCATTTGCCATCTGTTTACCTACTCAGATTTTGTCACCCTTTTAATAATTTTCATGGTGAAAAGAAAATCAGTACCATTAAAAACAACTGCACCTCAGAAATGATGCCTAAAATATTCTACAACCAACTAAGCCACAACTTATTCTCAGTAAACAACAGATGAAAGCTTATGATTTGCGTTCACCTGTGTAGGCTAATTCAACATAATGCATTTGCTGTTTTCTTTTTTTTTTTTTTTTTTTTGTAAGATGATCAAATTTCAAGGCCATCAAATAATGTCCACAGGGATAAATAAAAGGTCTGCTGTGTTTTTGATAAAATGCATATGAGCACAGCATGTATTGATTTGTGTCACTATAGCCCCCATTAGCGATGGAAGTGAAGAGCCATTAGTGAACATACTGACGTTGAGAACCCTTTTTTCCATCGCTTTTCGGTGAAATTCATTGAAACATGTTGAAGTATATGTGGTTCTTATGACAATGAGAGGAAACAATGACTCAAATGTGATGTGGTTAGCTGGGGAAGTTAGCACTGTGCTTAAACCCTTAACCAACCACTGAACGGCTATCTGAAGTCTTTCACTTGTTTGACTTATTTCCAGTATTTATTGTTAGAGACATGTCTAACGTTATCTCTAGTCATTCGAGGGGAAGTCTGAAAATACCTTTTTAATGTAGTTCAACTTATGTTTTCTCTCTCCCATGAAACAAGATTTGAGATGTCCTGTAGTGTGCTATATTCCAAGTCTTCTGAAGCCAAAAGATAGATTAGAGAAGGGTTGTGCGCATTCTGCACAACACCCCCCCCCCCCCCCCCCCACAGACAAGTGAGTTTTGAATGTATCTTCCAAAAGTATTTTTATCTTACTTGAACTCCATGATTATTTTAGGTTGAAGTTGTTTAAGTGTTTGTCTGATACACTTTGTGACCTGTGTACAAGTAGGGCAGTCCAGTCGAGTCACACTTTCCTCAGATAATTTTCTTAAAACTGAAAATTATGCCATTATCTACCCACCCTTTTTTTCTGTGGAACACAAAAGGAGTAATTGTCTTATCTCTTTTTCATACTACAAAAATTCATGGTGAGCACCATTCAAAAGTAGGCTAGCTTATCTCTATACTTGTACTTATCTCTTAGTCTCTTATGCTCACCAAGGCTGCATTTATTTGACCAGGAACCTAGTAAACAGAAATATTATTACAATTTACAATAACTATTTTCTAAAATGTAGCTAATTTATTCCTGTGAAGGCAAAACTGATGGCAAATCTGTCACATGATCCTCAGAAATCATTATAATATGCTGTTTTGATGCTCAATAATCATTTCGTACTATTCTCATTGTTGAAAACAGTTGTGCTGCTTTTTATATTTGTTGAAATCAGGATAGTAATTTTTTTATTTTGATGAATAGATAGTTCAAAAGAACTGTATTTATTTCAAATTGTAACAATTTAAAAGTATTTTCTGTCACTTTTGATACATTTAAAGAGGCCATGAACTGAAAAATCAAATTTTCCTTGAGGTTTTGACATATAAGAGGTCATCATATTATAAGAATATCCTGAAAGTTTCAGAATTGAAAACTTCCTTGTTAGTCCAAAATCAGCTTTTATTGTTACCAGGCCCAGCGAACGACTCGTCCTGGGGTGGGTTTCCCGAAAGCATCGTTGGCCAACTATGGTCGCAAGTTCTGTCGTTACCAATAGAGTTCAATGGACATTGCAATGAACTTGCGACCATAGTTGGCCAACGATGCTTTCGGGAAACGCACCCCTGGACTGTGCCTCTTTATGACGTAATAAGGTAGTGAATGACCGCCTCTGCAGAAGAAAATCAACTTAGGCCCCGCCCACTGGCGTTAGTGAGATAAGGACGAGAGAAGAGCTCAGGGTCACTCACTGGCCTAAAAATAACTTAACCTTCCAAAGGATCTTAATGCTAGGAATGTGGATATTTATTTTCAACAATATGAATGTCTCAGTTGAACATTATTTATTCGTATTCGGTACATTTCACTGGATTCTTTGGTAAATCAGTCAGCAAACTCGGTGCAGGCTTTTACGGTATGAACTTGACAGTATTGCCACAACCGTGTTAATTCTAATGCCTGATCTTTGACCAGTCATTTCTGATGTAATGATTCATGTAGCTACAGTCAGATGTTCTTTGTCCTGTTAGTAAATCAAACCAGTGACTAAATGGTCAACTTCACATTGTTTCTCTTAGTAGGGTGTTAATTATCTGTTATTTAAACTGATTGACTTATATAGAAAGCAATCAAAGAATGCTCAGTTTATAATAGCTGTAGCTGTCAATCAAACGGCGCATGTTTATCAGTGACTGAGTTCTTGACTCGCGCCAAAACTCCCGTAATAATCAACAAATCTCTTATTTACATTGTGTTTGCACTGTTAGTTATGATGAAAGCATTCGTTAGAGTGCAGAAATCGAGTTGCAATGACGAGATCGCTGCATACATGTCTGTGATCGGCTACAATGCTCATCACAGAAACCTTTCATGCCACGATATAAATATAATGCCATAGATCTAGTTGCATTGCTATAATTATCACTTTTCATGAGTAGTTAACATTCAGAGCTGTAATAGTAAAAACATGCAACAAGTTAATGTAATACTTGCTATTTCGAATGAAAAGCTTTTAGCCAATCACAGCAGTGGGCGTTTAAACTGAAGTCTCACAGCAGACACGCCCCTTCAAACAGAGCGTTCAAATCAGAGGCTAAAATCAGGCTAGGAAAAATGGCTTTTATTTCTAAATTATGACCATTTTTGAAGTAAAAATCATACTAACATTATAAGTGCACCCCAGGAAACCTTATGAAACAATAAAACAATGCAGTTCATGACCCCTTTAATTCATCCATGCTAAATAAAAATGTTAATTTTGCAGCAGTTCTGCCTAATATCTTCTTTTGTTTCACTGAAGGAAGAAAAAATACAGGGTTGGGAATTGCATGAGGGTGAGTAACTGATGACAAAATATTAATGTTTGAGTGAATGATATCTCTAATCATCAGTCATGACCAAAAGTGCCTAATTGCTACTTTAAGTCTTCACTGTCACTGCTGTTTATCAGGGAAGATGATTATTAGAGTCATAAAATTCAGCCACCATAGAAGACACAGCAGCTTCTGAAATGGGCTGAAAGCTGAAATTCATTGGTCTCCATTTAGGTGCTGAAGTACTAGCAAATGTCTTGTAATTCACAGCGGGTGACTTTTGTATTTTCCTTAATGCCCATGAATCTAATGGTGCTGTTACAAAGCAAATTGGACTTTCTCTCACGTTGTCACTTTTGCCTGTGATCTGCATTTGCCTTTTCATTTGTTTAAAAAGCCAAATCATTTGATCTGCCACCTATGTTATCATCAGATCAAAGTCCCATGCAAAAAGTCATGATCCAGATCTGTGTAATATGTTCGGGGTGTCAGTAGGGGACTTGTGTTCTCTAGTTGCAGTTCACTGGCAGGACTGCATGTGTTGTGTAATAGGATATTATGTAATGCCTGCGAGGTTGTGCTGCAGCAAGCTTTATAGGGGCTCAGTTGAGCGCAGATTCCCACGTGTCTTCACCTTTCTCAGACCATTTTTGTACAAATGGTTTGCCGTATGTGGTTTTCTAATATTTTAATACTCTCTTTGTTTGATGTTTGATGTTCGATATCTTCGAAAATGCGCAGTGATGTCTGGAATCACTTGATAAAGTAGATGAAAATACATTTAAGTGGAAGTTGTGCAGCGCCAATCTGCCATATACATAAAATTATAATGAGAACACTATAGAATGTTGTGAATTCTTTATGCTTTAGTTGCCCGTGTTTCAGCACGTTGTTACGGAAAGAGCGCATCCACAACGGGAGTAACACTTTCTGGCTAGCACTTAACTAGTTCAAGTTCGCTTGCATTTGTGTCCTTTTGTGCAGAAACAAGTTGTAATGTTACATTTATGTTATGTATCTAGAACATCTGATTAATCTCATATAGGATGCGTCATATAGAACGGGCTTCAGTTTACTGGTGTTCATTCAGTCTTCAGCTTCACCTCATGCAGCTGCTATTCCTTTTCCATTTTCATTCAGTTTCAATTTCCACTTTATTGTTGGAATCTCTTCTAAAAAATGTCTCGCATCCCACAGCGTCTACTGTCCCACATCAATACACATACACTTCAAATTATTAACACAATACAATTAACACCACTTGATACAAAAAGCATATATAAGTATGTAACTACACAACTAGCTGCAGTGCATCAATTTAGTCCTTTCTATTTTTCAGAATCCTAAGGGCCTACTTAGACCCTCAATTCTGATTTATTAATTTGCATTTACATTTAATCATTTAGCAGACACTTTTATCCAAAGCGACTTACAAATGAGGAGAGCAATAGAAGCAATTAAACAAACAATAGGACAACAATATGCAAGTGCTGTGACCCTTCCCAGTTTATTCTAAGGCAGTATACGTAATCTTTAAAAAAAAAATAGATATAGAGTAGAAGAGAAAATAAAATAAAAGAAAGTGTTAGTATTAATGAATCAAGTGTTGCTGAAAAAGACTGATCATTCTAGCATATGCTACTCTAATAGATGTTTCTTTTTCAAAAACATGCATTATTGATAATCTAGCAGTGGTATTTTTCATATTTTCATATTTGGATAGACATGTTTGCATGTAATTTATTTTTAATAATTTTTTTTATTAACATTATCACCATGATGGACAATCTCCCTGTATGTTTACAACATTAGTTTAACATTAGATTTTTTTTCCTTGAGAAAAATTAACATGTAGCTACTGTTCCTGATATTTATCCAAATGAATCGATATTGAATCTAGATCGGAATCAAATCACAAGCTTATGTCATTATACCATGTAAAGATTGTTTTTTGTCACTAAACTTTATGAAATTCTGTTTAGTTACTAAATGTTTTGACAATCACAATAACAACCCACACCCCCCCACAAAATTCTCTCTCCAAGCTGAACTCAAAAGTTAGCAGCCCTGTTTATTAGGCTGCTGTCACTTTTTACGACCTCATGGAGAGATCTAATATACAGGCACGTTCCAGTTTTCTCCCTACTGGTTACGTTCACTTAAAGGGTCATTTCACCCGTGGAGACATGAATGTGTATTGAAAGTGAGTCATTTATGTAGAAGAAATGTGAAATTATTTTTGAATTTGGAGCTTTCTAGACTGAGAAAAGCCAGAAAATGTATTTTTGGCTTATGTGGATGAAAGACAACAACTCCCAGAATGCACTTGCTTCGCTGCCCTACAAGGCCACTCCCAAGCCACGCCTACCAGTAAGAGCGCGCAGTTGAAAACAAAAACATCAAGGCAAGGCTAGGCTACGAGTGAGTCTCCGTGACGAGTTTGCCCAAAATGTCCGGGATTCGGCTTTTGCGTTCTACAGTCGCCATTCATCATGTTTACTGTGGCGAGCAGGACGAGGCTGAGGGGCGCGGGAGAACGGCGCGAGGCCGGTGGCGTGATTACTGACGACCGACACCTGTGAGGCACTGTTCTCGGATCTCGCACGGAGGAGCAGGTATTTTCTTAGCAATGGTAAAACACACATCAACCGATCACGCCACCGGCCTCGCGTCTTTCTCCCGCGGCGCTAGCCTCGTCCTGCTCCCTGTATTACTGTGATTACTGATGAGCGCGCCTGTGAGATGCACGGTCTCATGGGCTATCTCTCACGGAGGTGCGGGTATTTTCTTAGCAATGTTAAAACGCAAATCAACCGATCACTTGTTTAGCATTCATGTAAACATTACATTCAGATTCACCAATCGGGGTGAATTCAGTTAGATTGAAACAAAAGGTGAGCATGTAAACAATGGATGGCGACCGCAGAAAGCAAAAGCTGAATCCCGGACATTTTTGTCGATCTCGACGGCCGGACATGTCCGGGAAATAGAGTATGGTAACCCCTACTACTCAGCTTTCTTCCTCCCTGTTTTCTGCAGGTTTCTGCCGTTGAAATCAAACGCACTCGCACTGATCTGTGATAGGTCTGTTAGCGCATTAGGTCCAACCCCCTATGGGCGGGTTTGAAAGGGTGGATCTAGTGCTTGTAGTCTTAACAGAAATCCCCCCCTCTTACACTTCCTCCTACAATGACGCAAAATGACGATTTTTGCGTCATTGTAGGAGGAAGTGTAAAGAGGTAAATACAGATTTCTCTCGTCTCGGGGGAAAATGAAAAAATGTTGCATGACCATTCAATAGTATGACTGGGTTTCTAACAATGCAAAGCTTAATGCAAATGGGTGAAGTGTCCCCTTAAGACATAACCGACTGTTTGTTTATGTAAACCTTTTGTGTATGTGACAGTTTAAGCGCAATAAGATGCAAAAGATAACTTAGTTTAGTACTCACAAGCTGTTTGACAGGCTTTTAGTGTGTGCGTGGTTCAGGTATAGGGGCTCAGAAAAGCTTGTCAGAACAGCCTGCAAATAGAATGTTTAACTGGCAAGGCTTTAAAATGCATGCAGATAATAAACTTTCGTAATTGTCTATAACTGCAATGTCACATGAGAGTAACCCTACCTCTGCATTAACGTGATGTGAATGTACATCGCGTTGTACCTATGTTGGGACGGAGGTGCCAGAATGGCAACTGATTAAATGTGCACTGTAGCAGGATACTACGTTATTTCTTCAAAAGCAGATCGTGGAGACATTTTAATCATTCACGGTCAAAAATCGTGATATCACGCACCCCTGGTTCCAACACTTTTTTTTTTCTGCCCAACATATTAACGCATGGGCCAGCTGTTTTAGCATTCTGTCATTGAGTGACTTCGCCAATTCCCGTAAGTTTTTGTTTTGCAATTAAATGACTGATTTACCAATTTAGTTGACCAAGCCTCTTCTTGTAACGTTTAGTCGACAATGAGAGGGCAACCCTAAAATATGATGTTTGTTCACACAAGCAAAGGCGTTCTGGCTTTTACCATTAAGAGACCATTCACACATCAGCACCAAAATACACGCTGATACGCTGAAAAATCTTTTAAAAAGCAGCTGAGCTTACTGTAAATAGTGCAGAGTAATCGCATCATCTCTATAAGAAGTTTATGATTGGCCCAAAGCAGACTTCTTTTGACCTTGTACGTACTCATACCAGTAATCTTCATTCTTTGTTCACACGCAGCATCTTACCGGTAATTTACTGGTAATGTTACTACTTCTCATCTTGGTAATTTGGCAGAACCGATTTAACTTTGAATGATAACTTTGAGGTAATTATAGAGGTGATGCAGTTTTGTGATGTACTGTGCGTGTTTTGTATAGTCAAAGGTGCATATAACAATCTGTGTGGGGTAAAGCTAAATAAAATAAAAAATACAAATACAAACAAAATGCAAAAGAAAATTGTGAAATTGAAAAGATAAATGACAAAATATAAAAACTAGTGACATTTTCAAGACTAAAATAACCCTACTCTAATTAACAGATTCTGCACAAATTTTTCCAGTTCAAGCTTGTCTCAAATGCAGCACAAATAAAGGTATAGCGTCTGTAACAAAGTGTATTAGTTCAGATGTTCACACATGATGTCTTAAACGATAACTGTCGCCAAAATGCAATCTAGGGTCTTTTTTGTTAATCTACCCGAGGCAAACTTTCGTTTAAAGGCATAATTAGAATGGAAACGCCACTTTTAAGTTTGACCGTATTTTCGTTTTCGGTCAAATTGCCTTTTGAATGGGAGTGCTTGGGGCACTACTATGATAGCATAAAAAAATCGCTATTTTTTTTAAAACACTAAGAAGGCTGCCGGAATTTTGACAGTCAAAAATAGTCGATCTCCGAATGCAACGTAACAGGGAGGAGAGTAAAGATGGAAAGCTCCTAAAGCTTAGTTCCATATAAATTCACGGATAATTTGTTATGTCGTTCGTGAAAATCAATATTGACCTTGTATTTGAAAAAGGATGCTCATTTAAGAAGCAATACTAAAATTCAGAGTCAGTTCATTCACATTCGGGGGTCGACTATTTTTGATGCTATCATAGTAGTGCCCCAAGTACTCCCATTCAAAAGGCAATTTGACCGAAAACAAAAATACGGTAAACTTAAAAGTGGCGTTTCCATTCTAATTATGCTTTTAAACGAAAGTTTGCCTTGGGTAGATTAACAAAAAGACCCTAGGTTGCATTTTGGCGACAGTTAGCCTATCCTTTAACGGTAATTAGCCTACCAGTAAAGATGGTAGGCCTATATGAGAAAGGGGTATGTGTCTTGTTTTCTGTTGGTTGTATATGAGATTAAAAATGTATATATATTAACGTCAGAAATTAAATTTCACCCTATCTATTTTGTAAATGCATGTTATTGATCTTATTTAGTGATTTATCCATGCATATGTTTAATTTCCCCCAAAAAATATACCTCAAAATGTCGTAATTAGGGTTGGGTACCGAACTCTGTACTTTTAATGGCACCGACCGAATTACGTCGGTACTACCAAGTATCGATTCACATTTAATCAATCGGTGCCAAATTTCGGTACCTGAGAACGCATCTGGATGCGAGAGTAAGACTATTTAAATACGATTCCTGAAAGTTCTGCGTGTCTCTGAATGAGTGGCGCAGGCGCGCGGTTTCATTTACCACACACACACACACACTGAAGCACGCGTGACGCTCGCAGTGTTTTTCAGCTTCTGCAGTCTCACTATATGAGAACATTAATGCATTTCCAGAGACGCTCTGAGAGTCTCTGAATTTCATCAGCAGTTTCATTTAAGAAAAACTATCTTCATATCATTAGCACACTGAAACTCCGATGTCATCACCACAAATAAAAGTTAGGTTTAACTTGATAATATATTACTGTTGTACAGTATAATTTAGATATCTCAATTTAATAATAACACTAATAATAATAAATTATCCAAAAATATTTAAGGAATAATCCCACTTTTTCTTCCATGTTGTAAATTTAACAGTATAAAGCTCAGTTGTGCCGCATGTTGTTTGACAAAGTGTGGGTTTCACTTTACTTTGATGGTCCCTTTAACACATTCTGTTGTCTATAAGTAACATTGCACCTACATGTCTACTAACTCTCAGAGTATTAGTAGAGTATGAGTAGACTAGTAGGGTTAGGGTTAGAATAAGTTGACATGTAGTTGCAAAGTTACTTATAGTCAGTAGATTGTCTGTTGGAGGAGCATCACAATAATGAGTTTGCAGATATTAAGCAAATATTCCACTAATACTCTAGTGAGAGAGTTAGTTGACATGTAGCTGCAAAGTTACTTATAGTTAACTGAATGTTCTAAAAAGGGACCATCCAAATAAAGTGTTACCATAATTTCATATAAAAGATCAATTAAATTAATGTTTTATGTCTTCATTTGATTACAAGAAAATTCACTACAAAACATTTCATATAATTTTTTTAATTATTATTATTACTAAAATGGTTGTTTTTTATTAATATTCAAGCATCACAGACAATGACAGACAGTGACCAAGGCATCTCTGGCATAATGTCAATAACACTTCTATAAATGACTTACAGTTTCTTTACAGTTATTGAGGTAAACATGCCTAAAGTACCCAACCCTATTCTTAATGCGATCTTCCAGCGAAACTTAAAGCATGCTGAATTTTTCCAATTATTTAGTTGCTTAAATTTCACACTTCCACAATGGACTGCAAGACTGTAATGTTTGAGTGCAACACTGACATCTCAAAATCAACTTCTGATGAATAGATCCAAGTTCGGCCTTTTTCAAATTTTTCTATTTCAATAATCCGCTACACTTGGATGTGCATCACAATACGACCAAAAAGATATGTCTCTATACTGTTTCATTGCAATTTTTAAGCAGTGTTAATTGTCTAAAATGTAATGTTTAGTTGTGTCCTGATTCTCATAGTTCTGGTTCTGTGTAAATACTCATTGCTGTGTAAATACGGATTTAAAACACTTTCTGTTGTATAGCCTGTATGTCAGGAAATGTCAAAGGGAACAAACTTTGTCCGTAGCAAAAACAACACAGTCCAATGTAAATAATGTCTGCAAGTGAGTGTAGTGCTGAGACTCAGTCAGCTGATGATGGAAAAAATGTGATGCAAAAATAACCGAATGCATTACGTTCTATTCAAAGTAACAGTAACATAATTAGTGATGAGATTGTAACGATTCACATTTAAAAGCAACGTCGTTCCCCAACACGGGCTGTCTGAAATCGGTCTCACTTGCCTGCTGTTTTTCATCATTGACCTGCATCTTTTCTTCCTTGAATGCACTTTGTCTTTATCTTGTGTGCTCTTTTGAACTGCATTTGTGAGAGTTGGTGTGTTCGTGGGAGCGTGTGTGTGTGTTTGAGGAATTTCGGTGATCTGGGTTACTCTAAGAAGGCTTCTTTGGCCAGAAGGCAGATAGTGTGGAGTTTGGGGGGATGGGACGTTTGGGAATGTCTTGCATGTTTCTCCTCATGAGGAGGGAATTCAGCCATCTGTGCTCAATACTTCACTGATACACTCAAGGCTTTCAGAGAGAGGATAATAATGTCATGAGATCTGAACTAATACATCTTGTTACAGACGCTATACCTTTATTTGTGCTGTATTTGAGACAAGCTTGAACTGGAAAAATTTGTGGGTAAGAGTAGGGTTATTTTAGTCTTGAAAATGTCACTAGTTTTTATATTTTGTCTTTTTTTTTTTTTTTTTTTTCAATTTCACAGTTTTCTTTTGTATTTTGTGTGTATTTTTTATTATTAGTTTATTTAGCTTTGCCCCACACAGATTGTTATGCACCTTTGACTATACAAAACACCACAGTATATCACAAAACTGCATCACCTCTACAGACCCTTTCCAAAAAATGAGAATATCATGGAAAAGTTTATTTATTTCCATAATTCCATTCAAAACGTTAAACTTCCATAGATTATAGATTCAGGGCCCACAACTTAAACGATTTCAAGTATTTAGTTGTTTATTTGTACATAATTTGGGCTTCCAGCTCATAAAACCCACGAAAACAGGATTTAAATTTTTTTGAATATTACATGAAATCACACAGTAATTACACAGTGATACCATGGTCATTGAACCAGGTTTTGGTTCTTTTGGCAGTGTGGGCAGGTGCAAATCCTGCTGGAGAATGAAGTCAGCATCTCCATAAAGCTTGTCTGCTGAAGGAAGCATGAAGTGCTCTGAACATGTCCTGGTAGACGGCTGCGTTGAGTGGACAGCACAGTGGACCAACACCAGCCGATGACATGGCTCCCCAAACCAACACAGACTGGAAACTTCACACTGGACTTCAAGCATCTTGGATTGTGTGCCTCTCCATTCTTCCTCCAGACTCTGGGACCTTGGTTTCCAAATGAGATGCAAAATTTGCTCTCATCAGAAAAGAGGACTTTGGTCCACTGTGCTTTATTAAATCCAGAGTCAACGCAGCCGTCTACCAGGACATCTTCAGAGCACTTCATACTTCCTTCATTCTCCAGCAGGATTTGCACCTGCCCACACTGCCAAAAGAACCAAAACCTGGTTCAATGACCATGGTATCACTGTGTAATTACTGTGTGATTTCTTGTAATATTCTAATTTTTTGAAATCCTGTTTTCGTGGGTTTTATGAGCTGGAAGCCCAAATTATGTACAAATAAACAACTAAATACTTGAAATCGTTTAAGTTGTGGGCCCTGAATCTATAATCTATGGAAGTTTAACGTTTTGAATGGAATTATGGAAATAAATAAACTTTTCCATGATATTCAAATTTTTTGGAAAGGGTCTGTATATTAATTACCTTCAAAGTTCTTATTCAAAGTTTTTATTTTTCAAACACACAATGATTCCTGGTACACTTAGCAATAAATTGTAACTGCTATCAGCGTTTATGGTTCAGCTGCACTGACTGGATGCAGTTCCTGAGCAGTTACTGATGGCCAAACATAAGCCTTGTTTGACTCTTAGTGTTTATTCCTATTGCATAATGGACATTTATAGTTTCGATTCAGTCTCTATTTTTATTTTGTTTGGTAAACTCACATTTTTATTTTTATGTTAGTTTCATCTCTAGTTATTGTCTTAGTATTTTTATTTATTTTTTTTAAATACATGTCATCTCTGTCATCTTTACCACACACTAGCGTTTAAAAGTTTGGGGTCAGTAAGATTTTTTTAAAAATTATAGGCTGCAATTTATATGATCAAAAATACAGTAAAACGACTTCCTTGGGGTTAGAAGTTCATTTCTTTCGTCCTAAGGTGAAAGATGCTGTGTAATGGCTATGACTGTTATTATGTAAAGTCACTCAATGTGACACTTTAATAGAGTTCATTCTTGTTTCCTGTCATTGTAATATGAATCAGGTTGCTGGGGAAAGCAATTTCTTTGACGTTCACTTGCATTGTTGAAAGTTTTATTATAGTCAGTTGATTGATCAATCGTGGCATTCTGCTGTCAAATATTTTTGGAATGAAATCGGCAATCTGCATAGCTGAGCTTGTTTTTACATCTCTTGTATCATATCTCTCTTTCAATATTTCATGATAATTTTTTTTATGGTAATGTGACCTTATCACCCTGTCTAGGTTTGATATGATAAAATGATTGACTGTGTGACTGTCACTGTACATTTATTATATATGCTAGTGATGATCCCTTCCTTTTTTTTTCTGAAACTTTTCCATTAAGATAAAAGCAGCCCTGTCTATCGCTGGCGCTGATAAAGCAAAAATTTTACCAATCTGGCACAACCGTACAGACTACAGAGGAAAATGTGATTTTACTGCATTTTAACTTCCATGTTCTATGAGCTTTCAAGACTTTTACAACAATGGCAGAGCTGCACGCAGCTGCTACATCTCATTACTCATTCACTTTACTTCCTCTTGTAGATAAAAGCTCCAGATCAAAAGATAATCAACATTCATTTCAAACAAACATTCAGAAGCATCAGCTGTAGTGAAATCAATCTTATTTTGTCTTTGATCGGAGCATGATGGCCATCTACATGGCTATAGTTTAAAGCAGGGGTTCCCAATTCCAGTCCTCGCGCCTCCCCGCTCTTCACATTTTGTATGTCTCTCTTATCTGGCACGCTCAGTTGAGGGGTGGGTTCCATTCGACCATATGTGCGCTGCGAAGTGGACTTAAAAGGGTATTCCAGTTCCGAAGCAGGCTGACAACGGTTACAAGTCAACTATCATTATTACAGGTTAAATAAGATAAAAAGACATGTTACCACCACCACCACCGTCTTACGTTACCGTCTCCCTCATCTAACACACCTGATTCATCTCATCAGCTCATTAGTACACACTACAAGACTTGAATTGGGTGTGTTTGAGGGAGACATCCAAAATGTGCTTTGGTGGGGGTCCAGGACAGGTTTGAGGAGCACTGGTCTAAAGCAAACACATATCCCAAATTCACAAGCAATTGCTGAAGTAAACAATCTGTAATAAAATAAGCAGCAAATTACAAGCAATAGGGCAAATAAACACAATAGAACAAAGTTAAATATTGCGTTTAAGTTTTTCAGGTAGGTCTGTTCAAGTAAGAAATACAAAAAAAAAAAATCATAGGCCTATATTTCATATATATATAAACCTGCATAGTCAATATGCTGCTGCCACTTTAATAAGACAGTATGCACAGATCCAGTATACTGACACATACATTTTATACTGATACGTTTGATTTTGTCTCAAAAGGCAGCATTTTGGCACATAAGTGTGTATTTGACATTTCAAATGCAATAAGCCACACAAGAGAACTTCATTTGAGTTCTCACACACTGAGACCTGGCGTTGGCATACCAGTACTGGATTCAGTTTTCTTGCATGGTTTGTTGTGCTTTTAATAACTTACGAAGTCCATTCCGTTCTTTATTTTCTCATTCACTGATGTTTCATTAGCGCTTTAACGTATATTTACTCCTCACCTCCATTGACGTGCTCTTGCACCTCCCCACACCTTGAAAACCCATATGTTCGCCTATGATTTATACATCAAAATAGTAATAATTATAGCATAAAAGTGACATCCTGGTCATGCCATATTGCTCTTTTCAAAACAACAGCCACATTCATGCAGAAGAACAGACGAGTCTAACCTGTTGAGCTATTCGTCATAACTTCTCTCTTGACTGAATCTGAGTCAATATTTAGTCTCATCCTGGTTCTGCTTTCTCCACAGGTGCTCTGACGAAGGTGAAGGAAAGCCAGAAGCACGTAGAGGAAGGAAAGATGGAAAGCCTGCAGGCAGACGGCATCAGGGAACGCTGCAACATCATCTCTTTTGCCACGCTGGCTGAGATCCAACACTTCCACCAGACTCGAGTGCGGGACTTCAAGTCCCAGATGCAGCATTACCTCCAGCAGCAGATCAGCTTCTTCCAGAAGATCACAGGCAAGCTAGAGGAGGCGCTTCAGAAGTATGACAATGCCTAAATGAACCACGTTTCAATTGGACTGACAGAGCTTTACCTTGCCCGGCAGAGAGCCTGGTGAGGGTTAGCCAGCCCTAGCAATATATGACAAACAAAGAGTCTAAAATTTATGAAATCTATCCCCATACAATGAGTGTCCATTAGAAGGAACTGAAACTTTCTTGGGGAAAGTCTTTGGTGAGATGGCGATAATAAACGTCTAGTCTGGACTGTGTTTTCCTATGTGAAACTGATGAGGAGGACAGAGACACGCAGGACATAGTCACAGAGAACATGGAATATCTTTGATCCTGCTACTAATGTCAATGTTCTTTACACAGACGAATGAAATATTAATATGACTTGAGGGGCTCGTGTGGCTCCTCTCTGCCACCTTTTAAACACTCGAGACCCTCTTAGCCATTCTTAGATGTTTACAGACCTTACAGAGCCGCTGTCATCACTGTTGTGCCTTTCGATCTCGTCTCGTTGGTATTTTTATAATTTCTTAAAAAGAACTATATATTATTCTTATTCTGAAATTTGTTTTTACAAGGTGTGATGTTATTATCTTAATTATGTTATCTTAAAAGTCACCCCTGCTTAAAATGGCAGGACGAAGGAGTAGCTGGCTCATGTTTTGAGATAAGTGTGGGAGTAGCTTGTCACAATGCTCTAATTTCATATCCCGTCTGATTTATTCCCCCAACTCCTCAAGATATTTTGGGTCCAATGCAGAACAGAATTTGCATTTGGGGGAAAACCATAGTCGTAGACAATTGAGCAGGCAAGCACCTAAAAACAATTTCAAATGTGATGTAAACAGGAAGCACAGCACACTCAGGATAACATGAGTTCATTTTGGACACTTCTGCCTACCATTTTTTTTTTTTGGTTTATGACATTTCTCAAAACTTACAGTCAGAGAATCCAGTTTATTTTCTACTACAGATTTCTACTTACGAAACACACCTAGATGTTCTGAAATATTAAAGAAGATTCCAAATAAATTGTTCACCTAACTGCTTGTTGCATTGGATATATTTTGAGGTTGGCACATTCAAACACCACATTGAACATATTTTGATCTACTGAAAGTAGTTATAAATAATCAATGGCAACAAGATGTCTGTTTGCTGTTACTTGTCTTGATCATATCCTGTGCAGGCATAGTGAAAAAGAGAACAGATGGAAATAGAAACTTAAAAGGGCTGCACGATATTGACGTAAAGTGCAGTAAAATGTTCAATAATGCGATATTCTATATGCGATACAAACCTGTGCAAAATCAACTTGAATTATAGTTAAATATATTTAAAAACTGAAAATGATATAACCATTAAATGGTTCATGTTCTTTCCGTGAAAAGAAAGCATCACTACAACTTCTGAAAGTGAACAGCAGCATTTTTTTCATTACATAAAAAGTAATGTCACAAATTTAAAATGTCATTTTAACCTCAATGTAAACAAACAAAAAAAGTTATTTAAATACCAGCAACTCTTTGCTCAGATTGGTAATATATAGTTATATCAACCTGAATCCTTAACATCAAGAACATCCAGGTAAACGAAAACACATAACTAAACTAGGAGTGGACGATTTGTTATTTTAGTTTTTTTTTATTATCTTAGTTATTAAAAATAAGAACAAATTGGTTTGCAAAATTACAAACAATAGGACAAACACAATAAAACAAAGATACAAATTAAATAAACAGTGCTTTACGTTTTTCAGGTAGGCCAACATTAGATAGACATTAGATTTTTACATTAGTAAGAAACAATACCGAAAATGTATAATCAAATGTAAAAATAAAACACTGCGGTCTTCAAATGAATTAAATATACACTGATTCATATTAAAGCTATAAAATGTATTCATTTAAGAGCAGTAAGTGATTTATTTTCTTTTTTTCTTTTGTTGTTTGACAGACAGCAGTAGGTATACTGTATTAGGCTGCTGTCACTTTAAGACCTAATGCACGGATCCTATTGACACACATCGGATTTCTTTCCCATTTGTTTACATTCACTTAATACATACAGACTGTGTTTGCATGAATACTCGCCCAGACAGGCATTATGACATAACTGTGACCATTCAACTGCAATAAGCCGCAAAAGAGAACTGAATTCGCAATCACGCGTTGTCCGAGAGGCTGATTTCTATGCGAGCGCTTCGGGTGTGCTTCAGTGTTGACCTAAAATTGACTGTATAGCCTATTAAAATCATTCAGATTTGCGATATTTCGATATATATCGTGCAGCCCTAATTCATTTTCATACTTTACATTTGTTGTTTTCTCTTTCCCTGTTTTTTTCAGTATATATAACCAATATTGATGCAGTATTAGTACAACTATAATTGTTGTGCTGAAGGGAAGAGGAAATCTTTTAAGCGTCTTGTTACTAGTGTTGAAGCATGAAAAATGTGAAAGTGGATGCAGATGTTTATTTGTCTTATATATCAACCCAATATTTTCACATTGTACATGATAAAAACAGACACTTGTGATTGTTCATTTGCATCAGCAATAAAAACATTTCGAATCTTGTTTACCACAACAAACACCTGTTATGTCCTAAGGAATAAGATTTTTACCATATCTACATTGTTTACAATCTCTATAGGATATGGCATTTTAAAACTAGTTAAAATAATGTAAACAAAATCTTTTTAATTCTTATATTATGCAGGCTATATTTATGACCTAATAGTCATTGAGCAAATATACTGTATGTTGAGTTAAATGTATAAATAAAAATGATATACAAAATATTATTTCATATTTATAATGTAATATAAAATATACTTATTCTTACATGTATAAATAAATTTGAACCTAAAATCTAAGGTACTGGACATTATTTACCGTCTTCTCCCCATTTTATGCTGTTTCGAATATCAGTCAGTAACGATACGTATGGGGATTGCTGTCAGTCAACAGTGATTTTTGGGTTTGTGTTGTGGGTAATGAGAGGAGTGTTCACTGTGAATGGTGACAAATGCCTTTTTCAAGGCCAAGCCGTGGGAACGCAGCCTGTTTGCCAGACCTGCCTGCTCTTCTAGTTGGCCCGGCACAGCCGCTTTCCTCAGCGCTGGCTGTAAACACTGAAGCGCACTCTGCTTTCAGCGGGACGGGTCTCCGGGAGGTGTGCCAAACAAGTCTCCTACTGCCAGCCATGGGCTATCCTGTCTCAAAGTCCTCACTTTACTGGAGGTTTTTGAGATTTCCAAGATAAAAACAGCATATTGATTCAAAACATCTCTATCAGACTAGTGCAGAAACATGAAACATCCTGCTTTGCTTTGTTTTACAATACTATGATTTCAGCTTTTTAAAATACAAGGATGTGATGCTTAGGAGGGTAATAACTGTTGATGAAGTGACTAATGTTGAGGTAATTTAATGCGATTTTATCTTCTTCTGCCATGGGTTTGAATTATTTTCTTACCGGTCCAAGCTCAGACACCGTTTGTATCAAATAATGTCTTTTCTGCATAAGTGCTCATCCATAAGTGTGAGCGCATATCTTGTGTAATTGTGTTAACATGTTGACTATGCCGTAATGCTCTGCACACCAAGTCTAGTCTCACTGCTTTTTTTTTTTACTGCTGTCAATTACTGCTGTCAAAACGATTAATCGCATCTAACTTAAAAGTTTTTGTTTATATAATGTGTGTGTGTATATATATATATATATATATTTATTTTATTGGCATGTCTGTGTATATATTCGTACACGCATACAGTCAGACCAAAATTTATTCAGACACCTTCAACATTTCTCACATTATCTCAGTTTATTCGCTATAGTTTAGAAAATGGTAATAAAATAAGAACAAGAGTTATCAAATCAGTTGATATTTCACACAATTAGATAATACCAATTTAGGTCAACCAATTACCAAGCAATGCTTAATTTTGTTCAGTCTGTGGTGTAAAAAGGTCGCATTAGCATTTAAAGAAAAAACACTTAAGCAAAACACGGTCAGGTCAAAGTGGCTGAATAAATTTTGGTCCCAAATTTGTTATCAATTTTACTGGTAGTCCACTGTATGAAGAATTTTTGGGTATAATATATCACAGTTTACTTTATTTTGCTATCCTCACTTTATTTACACAAATGAACTATAATGTCCTGCACCCACTAGTAAAAAAATATATATCTGGCATCTGAATAATTTTTTGTTTGACTGTATATATATACATATCCATACAGTATATGGATGTGTATACACACATATATATAATATATACTGTATATAAATATAAGAATATGTATAATACACATATATAAACAAAAAACTTTTATGATAGATATGATTAATCGTGATTAATCGATTTGACAGCACTAATATATACACATATTAAACACTTGCCACAGAACACATTTGAGAAGCATGCAGTGCTGTAGGTGCCAGAATACTAAACGCTGGCTTTAAACGGCTTCACAGGAAATGCATTCCAGATGTTTGCAACTGCAGGAACACAAGTTCCTCCCAAAGGAACTTATTGAGGGTTGATATCACAATATATGGTATCAGTAGATTAAAAGAATACTTACCACATTCACTATGTAATATAAATAATTGGGAAATATATTAAGGAATCATAATAATCGCTTTTGACAAAGAAAAAAAATAATTAAGATTTTATTTTATTCTGGAACCTCTGTGATCGGGCAGTCATAAAACTCAGTTTACGCCAGTTCATAACTAAATTGGAGTCCTGAGATCCTTTTACGTATAACTCAATTTCAGATCCACCCTCTTGAGGAATGCCGCTGCTACGAGCCAGAAGGAAAACACATCTGAAAACAAAATTAAAATTCCTCCCTAATAATTGAAGAATGTTAAACTCAGTGCAGCTTGACATTATATCTCATAGCAACTTATTGAGTAAGTCTAACTTGCAAATTGCTTTCTATAATGCTAATGCCAGACCTTATCAAATCCTGTTTGAGAAACACAAATGCAGTGAATATTTTGTCCTTGTTACATGGTTGATATGTTTATCATCTCACCTCAAGGACATGAATGTCTTGATAATGCCTAACTGCACTTATCAGTGTTATATATAATTCGGAGTCCTGAGATTCCGTATTAAAGTATTAACGTATTAAACTCAATTTCAGATCCAACTTCTTGATGAGGAATAGATTTATTGTAAAAGAATATACTCTTAGGGGAGATTAAAAAGGGTATCGATATATAAGCTGTGTTTTCAGCATAATTACTCCAGTCTTCAGTGTCTCATGATCCTTCAGAAATCATTCTAATATGCTGATTTAGTGCTCAAGAAAGATTTATTATTATCAATGTTGAAAAAACATAATATTTTTATGGAATCTGTAATGCTTTTTTCAGGTTTCTTGGTAACACTTTACAATAATCCCTCATTTGTATTAACTAACATGATCTAACAATGAGGAATACATTTATTACTGTATTTATTCATATTTGTTAATGTCGTTCAGTGTTTGTTCATGGTAGCTCACAAATGTTAACAAATATAACTTTTGATTATAATAATGTATTAGTAAATGTTGAAATAAACATTAAGATTAAAAGATGCTGTAGTATTCTTCATTCTTTGTTCTTGTTAACTAAAGTAGTTCAAATGAAACTTTATTGTAAAGTGTTACTGGTTTCTGTGATGAATAGAAAGTACAAAAGCATTCATTAAAAGCACAGCATTTATTTGAAATAGAAATTCTTGTTGAATAAAAAAATATTTCTTTAAAATTAACATTCTTTTACATTTTGGTTGAGCATAATACGCAGTAATATATAACGTTTGGATTGGATTTGGTAAAAAAAAAAAAAAGTGGAAAAAAGAAGAAAAAGCTCAAGAAATAAATCCAAATTTATTGCATGTATGAAGCTAATCAAAATAACATGCTCATTTCACTAGATTTCACTGACAAAATGTGCTGATGATCTTAAATTATGCAGGAGTTGACTGACATGCTGCTGTATTTATTATTGGTCAATTGCATGCTGTGCTACAGTTTCCCAGCATACCTGAGCAGTGCCAGGAACTTCTGTTTCCTATCACAGGACTTTGATGTGCACTTGACCTGCTAAGGGGAAGTGGACTGCACACCATTCTTATAGCCTACAGGTTGGACATTACTGGAAAACCCTAAGCACTCCACACCTAAGAGCTGCATGACTGCACATTCCAGTGTTTGTAGTTCATATCCTTGGTTTTGACCATAGAAATTCCCAGAAAGCCAAACCACAGTCTGATGAGCTTATACTGTAAAATGAGCTGTTATACACACTAGTGGTCACAGGAAGTGTGGTGACATCCTCCTTTTCATTTAACCCAGATCATTTACTTTCATTATATGGGTAAAGCACATTCCTCATTATATCTTCTTTTCTATTCCACAGAAGATAATACAGGTTTGAAGTACAGTAAGGGATGAGTAAATTATGACATCATTTTCATTTTTGGGTGAACTAATCCTTTAAGTGCAGGTGTTCTAGAGTTCACTTAAAATAGTTTAAAGTCACCATGAAATCAAAATGGACAATTCTTTTTTATTTTTTTCCAATTGAAAATTGCAGTATTTATTATAAATTATTGTTCATCATTATTTTTACCTTAATCTTTTATCAAAATAGCTTCCTCTCTCTCTTGAAAAGGCATCTCTCCTCTGATGACATGTTTAATGGCGTTAGGGCGGGGCAACTGTCACTCACATGACATCACAGCAATAGCAAACCGCAACCATCCAGTTAATTCCCCATGGACAAAACAAATCCCGCCCTACATTTTGTCTTATTCGAGAAGCCATTTCACTCGGATATACGTCACAATAAGGAAGAAAAGACTATCGCAGCTTCTGTTTCTTTCCCACCAATAAGGAATTTGTTACTTCTGCTATTACAAACTTCACTGTTGCCTGTGATTCATCCAAAAAAATATCACTCAAAAAATGAGTAAAGGTTGAAACAAGTCACAAGACCCTGACAGGGCTGCACCATGTCTCTGTGTTGTGAATCACACATACATCAAACACCTTTTGCCCACTTTCTTTGTGTTTTAAATACTTTTGGCAGCTTCATTCAGTTAATGTTGATCCCAGATGAATATCAATGTTCAGTTTCAAAACCAGACCTATAAAAAACATTAAAAATACAGACGATTCAAGCAAGCTCTTTGTTTATGTATCTTTGCAGCAAAAATGTAGTCAGAATTGACTTTTCAGTGACCAGCCCTTAAGCATAACAAGCTGTGATATCCCATGAGGTAATGCTGGCAGCGCACAGCGGACCATTAACTCGACCTGCCCACTCTCAAGTGAATTGGAAAGACACTATTATACTTAAACCAGGGTTTGTTTGTTTGTGTATTTTTTTTTTTGTTGTTGTTTTTTTTGCTTGGTGGTTCACTGAAAGGTTCAGAGAAAAATAGTCTAAAAGAATTCTGGGAAAACATTTTTTATATATATATATATATTTAGACTATTGTTTCTAAACTAATAATAATTATTTATTTTTCATTGTTAGACTTTTTTTTTCTCTGAACATCAAAAAATTCCTTTTCTTTGAAAACCCCTAGACCACAATTCCTCATATACAATTCTTAAAAAATCCCCCAAAACACAATAAAAACAATCATAAACAATTGCAGCTTGTTATCTGTATATCAACAACAGGTCACTTTGATAAAAACTTTCAAACATTTTGCCCCTTTACTAATGAGATGTATCTGTTTTTCAACATGAAATATACCCTGCTGCTTGTCAGTGGTCCATTTAAGGTGAGGGGAGTTGTGCCGAGCCTGTGCATGTGTACCTGGAAAGGTCTGGAATGTGGGAGCAGTGGGCATTTTTCACTGCCGTGTTGTTTTTATAGCCCCACACAGGAAGCTCTTTCCAGCAGGGCCTCATTCATGTCTGAAAAACGCTGACTGCTTCCTCCTCTCTCTGGCTGCTGGCCATGAGGCCTGATTACACACACACACACACACACACACACACACACACACACACACACACACACACACACACAACACACACACACACACACACACACACACACACACACACACACACACACACACACACACACACACACACACACACACACACACACACACACACACACACTCACACACACACACACACACACACACACACACATAAGAAAAGCATGACTTAGCTCTGATTCAATAAGCATATTTTCACAAATTCAGAAGACAAAGATGGCTGAGGTTCTCTTTCATTTTTTATTTTCATTGGACAAAACAGATATAATTTGAACCGTCTCATCTTGTAGTTATCTCCTTCACTTGGGCGTTTTTAAAAATGATGAAATGAGTTTAAATCAGCTGATACACCAACCATGAGCTACTGTTAAAAAATGTATGACGTATTGGTGATCCAGCATTTAAAAAAATAGCAGCAGACAGAGGGAATTTGAGGAACTGTTACTCTGTATTCAGACAAAAAATAAAGTCTCATCATATTGAATAACATGGTCATTGAAGATCTTCACTAAATCTATGAAGAAATTATTTTAATTTTTTATCACTTTTCTCAGTTTTTGGACATAGTGTTTTATATATATATATGTATGTAACCCCTCCACCCGTGTCCTACAGGCTAAAGACTACATCCTCTAGCGTCTGTGCTAGAGCGCCTATTGAGATCAGAGGAGTGAGGTTTACTCGCACAGCGACTACTAGCTGGCCTCCGTTACATATATATATATATATATATATGACATAGGGTTAGTTCAAGTGGGGAATTTGGTAAAGTAAACATTTGGTAATCTGATTCTCCAATGTGTACATTATTTGTTTAATCACAAGTCCAAGATAATATCACTGTTTTATTGGTGGGATGTCATTTGTTTGTCTGAAGTGTTGTAGTGACACTTTGCCCAATCACAGTAAATCGCAGAAATATGAAGTGCAAAAATGTCCAAGGTTACCCTGATTAACCTTATCGATTCCCATCAACCTGAAATCTCTGGAATAAGAAATGAGGTATGGATTCAGGGAAGGTTCAAAATTGCAGTGAAACTTTAATGCTTACTCAAAGGCTTGTTCATCTCTAGAATAAAGCATGTATTCTACTTCTTTTTTTTCAAAAGAAGAACAACTGCTTATTTCCCCCAACCGTTAAAAATTGTGCAACTCATTTACTGTAAGTGTATGTTAAGGGTGTTCTCGACAGTAATGATATCCTCACCCAGAACTGTGAAATTCTGTCTTCAAATGTAACATTTCACATCTATACTACATTTAGACTCAGTTTACTAAGGCCCTATTTGGGTGTATTTGAGAATTAGTTTAGATTGCCGAGAACTGAGTGTAGAACATGCTCGAGTCAATCCAAAATTATTCAGGAGAACTGGTTTCCCCTTTGTATTTTTATAAATGAATGTTAATTTCACGTGCATGTGTTAACTGATTGGTCGAACACTGGAAAACAAACAGCTAGTACTTCTTACTTAACTGGATTGGTAACACATTTCAATAAGGTCTCATTATTCCCCCTAGTCAATAATTGTATCCCTTAAAACTCATCTTTGATCACCAAACATTTTTTTCTTCATGCCTTAAAATAGCTTGAATGTACACCCTTGCCTCATTTAGTACATGCGGTTCAATGAATATGCAAATTAGCCCCGCCTCCACTCACTCACACCAGCTCAGAGATCCACACAATCACACGTTGACGTGATTGGTTACATCAGACATTGGTTAGTTTGTGATGTCAGAAACAACAGCGAACCGCAATTTTGACTCTGTCTTTGGTTCACTGCAGTTTTAAGGAGAAAATACTCAGCAATGGTGTACTGTTGACTTATGAATTTGTACATGGTTTGTCTTAAGGGGCATTAAAAACACCACATAGACATATAAACAACATTAAAAGCTTGATTTTCACCACAAGGGGGACTTTAAAATTGAATGCATAACTAATATAAACTAACAATGATCAATATATTCTACAGCATTTATTAACCTTTGTTAATGTTAGTTAATAAAAATGTTCATGTTCATGTTAGTTCACAGTGCACAGACTAATGTTTACAAATACAACTTTGGATTTGAATAATGTATTAGTAAATGTAGAAATGAACAATAACTAAGATTGATAACTGCTGTAGAAGTATTGTTCATTGTTAGTTCATGTTAACTAATGTAGTTAACTAATGTTAACAAATGAAACCGGCTTAAAGTTACCACTGGATTCAGTTACCCTTTGAACTGGCAAGAGTCTTGTGTTGTAGTTTTTTTTTTTTTTTTTTTTTCATTACTTGATATCAAGTTATACTTATAATAAGATGAAATATAAATATTAAAGGAAAACCATAAACTTAAAAAAAATGTGAACAAAATATTTTTAAAAACAAAAACAGCAACAACATTACTAAAACTTAAACTAAAATTAAAATGAAAACTGAAAGTATAAAAATAAAAGCTAAATCAAAATATCAATAAATACGATTATAAATAATACTAAAATAACACTGGTATTCATGTGAAGAGAAAAAAAATAAACACAATAAACAAAAAACAGATGCAAACAGGTAATACCTATTTAAATTGTTTTACTTGTCCTCTTTGAGACACAAGGAAATTGGGAACAATAGGAAAACTGAAACAATAAAAATTGATTTATAACTAAAGTTTAACATGGTTTAACGTGGTAACATGAAACATGGTAACATGTTTTTGAGTTGGTCGACTCAAGTCAACTAAATGTTGAAATGAAGTTTGGACAGAGCATATTGAATGGTCCTTCCCTTTTTTAAATAGCCAATAGGCTTTAGTTACATCACAGACGTGATCATGATTTGCTGCTTGTCAGTTGGTTACAGGTGAGTGGGAGGGATATTCTTATTCGAGAGCATTTGATTGGACAAAAATCTGTGCAGTGCAGGATGAGTCATCAATATTTTCCACACATTTTCCTGGACTGTAAATTTCAAACCTGAATACACTTACTAGAATTGACAAATAAACATTTGAAAGTACACCAACAAAGATCAAATCAGATGCTGGGGCTCAGAAATATCTTACCTCAAACACTCTTATTGGTATGATTCATCACGGATGACATGAAATCTAAGCCTTCAAAGGGTGCTTCCTCTGTTGCTGGGCAGCTCTTCATGATCTGGAGGGCTTAAACTCATTATGTTTCGAACTCTTGGGACCCTCTTTTACAAATAATACCTCAGGATGAGTCATGAGTCACTAGAGCCAAATGCGAACATGCTCAGCTCATTTTCTTATATAGTGATCTGGACTCATTTACAGCAATTAGCCCTTCTACTAAGAAAAAGTAGGAAAAAGCAATACAGATAATAGTTTCTACACAATGGGGTTCATTAAGAGGGCTAGTCTTTTGTTCTTTGATGTGAGCATATTCACTGAAACGCAATATATAAAAAGATAATTTTACATAATTATAAAGCTATTGTACTGTCAAACCTTTTCAATGATTCAATGCTTTTCTAGTTATGAAGTTGATTTGTCATGCATTGACATCTTGTTTGGACTTAATTAAATCACAGAATAAGCAGATAAGCCACTGTCATTTTCTGATGCATATATCGGTGTGAATCATCCTAACACTGATATTCTTAACTGAACCAGTTTCACAGTGTCACGTTTGTATAAGGTCAGCACATTGCAGGGTTCACGTTTGGCAGACTCAGTGGATTGTCACCAGCTTGCATTGTTTGTAATGCAAGCCAGTTGCAACAATAGGAACTAATATTCCATCACACTCATGCTGCTTGTGACAGAATATTTTATTCTTATTGCATTTATTATTAGGATATAATACTACAACGATAATATATTTTATTCATATTAATTGTATATATATTATGTATAATGCTCTTTTAACCACAAGCACACTCTGCGGTTTTTACCAAATGAGCTCTCAGCATGTATCTGGAAAGTGGTTGAAAAAGCCACTTTTAGCACCTATTAACTGAAATCACAGTAATTAAATACGAGGAATGACGTATCATAGCAATTACATCCCCAGAGGCACATCGCTGTTTTTAATCTTTGTGTGCCTAGCTAGTGTACAAGGCAAAAAGTCACAATATCCATCTGAATAAAGAAACTGCACCTGAGTTTGAGGTCTATATTGATATATTGAATTTAAATTATGAAGAACTAGATCAAAACACTGATCCCATTTTGCTTAAGAGCTGAACAGGAGTCAAGACGGCTGGATTGTAAAACATGTTCCATTTATTGACAGAACAATTCAGTGTATCAGACAAATGACTGATAAATGATGAAAAATATACAGTGACAAATTTGCTGAAGGACTGAACCTGTTGTAAATAGAGTGGATTCGGTTTCAGCTTGCGGGTTGTTTGAAATCCACATTGACATTTTTGTACAATGCAGAGGGCATAAAAATGCTATAGCATATTTAAAAACTACAATTCATAAATGTAGTGATATGACCACACCACAGCTGCTAAAATTAATTGAATATATTAAATTGGATGCTATATGTAGTTCAAATGTAAGTAACACAGAGTTTTATTTACCACAAATAAAGAAATCAGTGGCAAGAATCCAGTGGTTTCCTCACATTGCACCATTTAAAGGTGTATGGTATTACTTCTAAGAGGAAGATCCTGAGAGTACAAAAACATTTAGGCTACATAAACATTCAATTACGACACACACACAAATATATAACACGCTTAAAGTAAAACATACCCAAAATATACATAATAGTGTCGTTGAAATGTGCACTCCACACCTATATTTTCTCAGTGCTGGAATATATGCCATTATAATATTTCAGAAATTCTAAAATCAATAATAAATATCCTTACGGCATTAAATAGTTTCAGTATACAAAACACGTAACACGTAATGTTATCCCATTGAAATTAATTCAGTGTAATACATTTTTTTTTTTACTTTGTTATTTGAGGTAGACACACAAATTACTCTTAAAACACCCAGAATCACTTGTCTTCACAAATGACTGAATAAAAAAAAAAAAAAAACCTTCTAAAAAAAAAACAATAGAACTTTTTCCAAATACTTAGTTTGTCAATGAGGATTAAAAATCATTTCACACAAATTCACACTATTTTCTAAATTCATGTTATCGATGTTATTGTTAATGATTCATCCATGTATACATCACGAGTTCACACTTACATCAAATTAAACAGAGTAAAGATTATGCGTATTTGGCGTGCTGTCCGGGGGGAGGGCTCCGAGCTCGGAATTTTTTGCCTGAACCCAGAGTACTCCCCCCCGGATGTTAGTTAGAACTAGAAGTGAGGAGATGGGGTGGTGGAGGGATGCTGTTAAACAGTCGACGAACGGCGGTAAGTCTGCTGTATATATACCTCTTAATTCGTTGATTGGGTCGATTAACTGAATGTGTTTAATTAGCTTTGATTATCTGAATGCGCTCCACAGGTGTTTAATTATCTGAACGTGCTCCTCCTGAACTTTGTTAATAAAACATCATGTTTCATTTTTATTTTGACCTTGTAATTTTTAAACAAAATGTCATAAATCGATCTTCTGGTGAAAGGACACTTCTTTTTGGTGGCATATGTTGGACTTCTCCAATCATTTAAACCATGTCCCTTTCTTACAACTGACCACAAACTTGTGTTCAGATCTGCTTCCATTTAAGCAACCATTTAAGTTTCACACAGAAGCATGTCACAATACAGAAGAATATATCTGTCTCCCAAATTTTCATCTGGATGTTTTCCTCCCTAGTTTTTAGGTTCTTGGGAAAATGCTGATCATGTACAATATTTGCAAACATCAAGGATGCAAGTACATGTATATGCAAAAACCAAACTTAATTGAGACTTGTGGGGCCACATAACTAGAAGATGTAGTGTTTCAATCACATTTCAGTCAGTGATTCTCAGAGTACAGTGATGAATCTTAAGGTCATACCCAGTACTGATTGTTTCGCAGGGTGGGGTTGGTGGTCCTGCAAAGCTGTGAAACTTCAGGCTCCAGGTCTTCAAAAGAGCACAGAGACACAGATTGGCCATAATGGGAGTTTTTACTTCCGGTTTGAAGCCTAGTTATGGCTGAACTTCCAGCGTTTCTTGGAGTAAGAGGAGTGACGGTTACAACGGGGACAGTTGCAGGCCACTGTAGCTGGTCTTGATGGGACGGGTTGTTCGGTTGAGCTGGAGGACCTGATGTACTCTTTAAAGGCTTTGGTTTCTTCCGCCAGTTCCTTCTTAAGAGCAGCACTGACACGACCACAATGATGACCAGAAGCAGAAGAGCAAGAAGGGGCAAAAGGATGATCATTGAATTTGAGGAGGAGCCCGTCTGGGAAACTGACTCTACTTTCACTGGGTTATTATTTATGGGATAAATCTCCTCCACCCCATGGGTTGGTTTCAGGTTAGTCGTACCCATGTCATTGCTGTTTGAAATACCCCAACGGTTGCGACCTTTGAATCTTGACCCGGATTTGGTCACCTGTTGCGTCGTACGCACCGGTGGAGGTGTTGAGGATGGAAACAAACTCATTTCAGCGGTTTGGTTGCGAAAAACAGGTCTGAGTGTGGACATTGGGATCATTGTGGACATCTCCAGAGTGGGAACATGAGGTACGATGCTGAAAGCGAAAATCCCAGTGGCAGGTTGGACGTTTTTGGCTTTAAGCACAAATCCAAAAGAGTCATTTACTTCATGGACGCCTGTCAGGTTTGCCTTTAACTCGATGGCCAGTTTCTCCTGCTGTAGTTCACTAAAAGTGAAAAAGCTCACAGATTCGGCTTTCCTTCCCTTGCCGCTGGTCACCCTGACAATCCTGCCATTCTGCGGTAGTGAGGTAATTTCAAACAATGGGTCATTAGCACTCAGTTCAGCCAGTTCAGACACATTTAGCAAATGTGGCTTCAGTTTAATTCGAATTCCGTTTGGAAACGTTGCCCCTTCTGTGTACTTAATGAGAGGTTTCACAGTGATATTAACTACTTGGTTAGTTAGATTTGCTTCTGTTGTGAAGGCCGTAAACTCAAAGTTATCATGGGACGACTCAAGGTTGACCATGTGATATCTTAGCTTTTCCGCCTGGAGATCATCTTGACTGAAAACAGTGATGTCCTCATTGTCCAGTAGGAGTTTACCGTACTGTGGCGGTACTGTGATTTTATAGTGCACTGTATTGTTTTTACCATTGGTCACTGCTGCGAGGTGTGACCGTGTGAGGGTTACAGAAGTGTGTCCCTGGTCCAGTAGCACCTCTGTGTTGTTAACAAGCGAAACAGTGATCTCTATGACTTCCAGATTGAACAGTTTATATAACGGACGATGATGACCGTCAGTGACGCTGAAGTAGAACGCTCCAGATGAAGGACTGCCATCGTGAACAAAGAACACCTCTCCATTATTGATCTGAGCCTGAGAGAAGGAGTCCACGGACTCATTCAAGTGATCTGCAATGGCTAGGAAACCATTGCTAGGTTTGCTAATCACAGTGTATTGGATTTCAGTGGGTGGGTTATCCAGGTCAACCACACTTAAGTTGTTTGGTCCGATAGCCATGGTGTCCCCCTGTACAACTCTGAGGCTGGGGGCTTTGGTCTTTAGAACAGGTGGTTGATCATTTATGGGGATTATAGTGATGTTGAATGTTTCTGACACAACCTCTGTATCTAGGGGGCGGGATGGTGGTTTGCTCTTTAGGTTGAGATACACATCAAAGTCAAAATGGTCACGGGTGGTCTCGGAGTTGTCGTGATGGTATGTGATTCCATACTTGTTTAGAATGAACTGAGAAAAATTGGGCTTTTCTTTTGTAAGATTTCGTTCCCCAACGACGATGACACCATGCTGTGGAAGAGATGTGACCTGGTACCAAACCTCATAAGAACTGCGCTTGGATTCAGGTTGTTTAGTCATAAGATTGGATGCGTCCAGCATTGATTTGTCAATTAGCACTTTATCTCCTTCAGTTACCTCCACACCTGAAAAAAAGAAGATACATTTTATTTGACAAAAGCCATGACATTTCAGTTTGAATGTCAGATTTAGAGTATACTTGACAATTTCTAGGATATTAATATTTAATTCATAATTTCTATTTAATAATAATAATAATAATAATAATGTTTCTTGAGCTCCAAATCATCATATTAGAATGATTTCTAAAGGATCATGTGACACTGAAGACTGGAGTAATGATGCTGAAAAGTCAGCTTTGCTACCATAGGAATAAATTACAAATTAAAATATATTAAAATAGAAATATAATAGAAAATAGTTATTTTAACTTGTAATAATATTTCACAATATTATGTTTTTTTACTGTATTCTTGATCAAATAAATGCAGCCTTGGTGAGCTGAGGAGACTTTCACACACACACACACACACACACACACACACACACACACACACACACATATATATATACATACATATATGTATATATACATATATATGTGTGTGTGTGTGTTTTTGAAAGAAGTCTATATATACAGTATATATATATTATTATTTTTTACTGACCCCAGACCTTTGGACGGTGGTGTAAATAATTAAATATTCTTTATGCTTTGGGACTCAACTTTATCGACTGTAAACCATTTAATATTAAATGTTTTTGTCAGATTTTCACACTGTACCTTTATTTTTAAGGAGCACAGAACTTTGTTCAGGTCCAACATTTTCGAAAGAAATGTCAATGTCGAAAGTCTGGGTTTCAAGCGTAGCAGGAGGAGATGACACAGTAAAAGAGAACTTATCTAGTGCTGCCCATCCCAAAGAGGTACCATGACTTTGCTGATATGCTACTTCACTCGCATCCACCTGTAATGATTACAGTTCCATGAGTAACTAAAACATAAAACATGAAAAATGCCCCCAAAAAATCTTAGACATGACTGTAAAATATTATTTCCTGATATACAGTAACACATTTAATTCTCTTTCAGTATCAACATTGTGTCTTTTGAAAGTATCAGCACAAGCTTATATTAGCACCAAATCCTCTTGTGCCGGCTAACTAGGACATGTTACATTCAGCTTTCAAATATGACAGGCTCTCAGATTATGCTCATAGTTAAAGTAAATTTATAATTCATTGCCTTGCACTCTAATATGCATGGCACTGACATGGGAAAAGAGGTTGGAGACACTCACCATTTGTTGTGTGAACGATGAAATATCTGTTGTGGTCTTGTCTGCCTGCAATTTTACCAGTTTTCCAAATTTCGGGGGATTAATCACAGTAAAATAAATGGTCCGATTTGTGATGCCAGAATCATCATTCGTTACGGCCTGAAGAATGTCGTTTGAAATCAAGAAAAGGGAGCCTAGATGGAAAAAAAAGACAATAAGAATAGCCCCAGAAACTTCCAAAACAACACACTGGTCTGGTACATGCTATAAACAAAACCACGTTGTCTGGTGTATAGTATCTCATGGGCTTTTTTAGTTTATGTTAAACAGAAGTGCATCTGAACAAGGGACTACAACCAAAAACAAATTTGGAAGTTATATTTGCTTCAGAAGTGTAAACACAGTCAAAGATCGAGGGTAGGGAAGTATTTTGAGATCCCGTTTCAGAATACTTATGTTTAAGCACATTATTAGAGTGACTGAATTCAAACAACTTCGAGCTATATTACAGGAAGGATTTTGCTTAAATAATCTACAAACTCCTTTCATGACCTTAATGGAAGGTCATCCATTCTGTATTTATAGTTTTCTGTTGTGTCTAACCATTTGAAAGAAGCCCTGAACACAAAGGCCATGAGAATAGCTTGACAGGATGTTGCATTGAGAAGCATTTGTGAAGAGTGGCTCTAATTTTAACAGAATAATGCATCTATTAGTCAAACTTACTGTTGATTCATTCATTTATAATCAATTATTACTAGTTGTACTAATAGTATTCCAAATTCCTGTCCATGTTAAGCAACAAACATGGATTAGGAATAAAGTAATGAAACAAACTGGAAAGTAACATTAAAAGGAAAGGGGAACAAAAGATTAATGAACTTCATGAACAAACAAATTCAGTTCATTAGAAGTTAGGCAAACCTCTATGAAACATTATGTATGAAGTCATTTCCGATGCTACCATTTAGTTCAGTGTTGCTATAGCCATTTATAAAACTGGAAAAAAGCAGAAAATGCAGAAGTTGAAAGTGCAGCAGCTGTTATTTTATTAGTAGACAATGCAATTTTTTTTATAGCTCTGGTATTAAATGTGGCATATGAGTAAGTGTTTCTAAAATGAAGCAAATGACTGCAGTCTAATAACTTTAGGGACTTTTACACAGTTTCGTTCAGTGTTCAAAGGCTCTCCACTGAGCTATTTATAGCTCGGGAATTAAAGCCGTTTTGTTATTACATGGTATGGTTGCACTAGGATTGAGAAACCATAAAACACCATGAAACACTGTGTTGATGCTCAGACAGAGACTAAGAAGTCTTAACTGTCTACGAGTGGGTGGAGACAGCGTTGTTGACTTTATACAGAGCGGAAAGGAGGCGTCAATCTGGTGCTCTGACTTGGCATGAGAGGCAGCCAGATGCTGACCTCACTGCTGTGAATAACATGACGTTATTTTACTCTTAACTCCATAAAAAGAGATGGAGAGCCCAATTTGTTCAGGTACTTATACGGTCTGAGATTCCATGCAAAATTAAGAAGTACTACAGAGATAAGTCTCTACAATGATTTTATGTTTATCATTTATTTATCCTTAATAAAATCTAATATTTGATATCACAGAAACTATTTCATTATGGACAATCTGTGTGTGACAGAATATACCACATTACTGCTGAAGTTCACCTGATGTTAATCAGCATTACCTGGAAACACCTTAAGAGGTCCAGCCTTCTTTAGAGTAAGAACCAGGGCACGAGCTGTAATACTGAATATCTGTCTGGGAGCAAAGTTCACACCATCATTCACTTGGAAGTTAAAGCCTCCTGCCATTGGGCCTAAGAAGAAAAAAAGAGCAAAAAACATCATTTCCAGGGATTTAAAAATAGTTCAATGCACTGCAGCATCAAATAAACTTTTTTTTAACTTTTTTTAAACTTTTGATGCCATATTCAACAACTCCTTTTATCTTTTATACTTTTATCTCTTTTATCGTACTGCACAGCTTACTATACTAAGCATGGTGTCTCAAAAATAAAAAATAACACACAATACAGTTTTATAATAACAACCTGCCAGGTACTCCAGATGAAAATTAGTCTGTACGGCTAAATCTGGCTCATTTACATTTGGACATTGTCCTTATGTTCATTAATGTGCATTGTCCCTTTTAAACAAACAAACAAACACACATACTGTATATATATATACATACATACATAGTATATAAACTCAGACACAATCTGTATTAAAGGTTCCTTCTCAATCTAATTTGATTTATTATCCATAACTGAATCTCTTGGATGAAGTACACCATATCCAAACTGCATGGCAATGTAATTATTCTGTAACAGTTTAACTAGAACCAATTTTCGCCTAAAATGGACAAGAACGGGAGGAACAATGCTGTGCTATGATTCAAAGCACATCACTGACATCTAGTGGTTGAAACACAATGACACAGACCTTGTAAAAACAATCTGACAATGTGAAAAAAGCTTCATTTTAAAAATAAATTAAGATTGTTTAATGATATCTCACCACTATGTACAAAAAGCAGTTGTCTCTGGTCAATGTGAGCTTGAGTAAAGTTCATAATGGGCCTGTTAGGGGCAGTCTTCAGAGCCAGGTGACCATTGCTGGGTTGGGTGATGATGTACTCCATCTGCTCAGAGATCGTGTCCTCATCTTCTGCATTCAGATCCTCACTGGTGATTTCTGTGACAGAGTCAACCCACACCTGAGTAAACAATCAAACAAATAATGAGGCACAGATTAGTGCTTGAAAGGCTTGTACATCATTCAAAAGCTTAGACTGAATGGTAACTGGCATATTGTTAGGGAAATCTAAAGTTAAATTTATTAAATAGAAATTCTGAAACCCCTGAATAACACGTTTCTGCTAAAACACTCTCCTGGGTTTCACACCTTTATTCATATCAAGTCATGGTACACTGACTAAACTAAAAACAGTTTAGGGAAAACAAGCTTAACTAATCTGAATGCAAATCAGATACCAAAGAACAATACAAAACACAGAGATAAGGAGACATCCTGACTCCAGCAGACTCCAGTCTTTTTTTGGATTCCCCATCATTGCCAGATTATCAAGAGTGTAGTGTATAAAGTAGATTAGGATGATCAAGAGAATCAGGATGAATCTAAGAGACACTCTTTCAGCAGATTAAAAAATAATAATAATAAATAGAGGATGCAAAAAATAATCATTTATTTTTTAGAGCTGTCGGGACGGATTTCTCAGGAAATTGCATGCATACGGCATTCACCCGCATGTGTCACATCATATCTGTACATAGATAAAAGTAGCACTGGCTGTGGGACGCGCAACGTTTGTTAAATTGATCGTGGATCATTCAAAATGGCAAGCCTCTGGGAAATCACCAGTTTTAAAAACAAGCAAACAAAAATGTTATTTAGTTGTCCATCTGCTCTGATAAGATATTCTGCATCCATGTGTACACTGATACCTCAAACCACATTCATCCGTGCAGAGGAGCAGCGACAAAGCATAACAAAAACCATGTTCTTCCTGTTTTTTTTAACCTCTAGAGGGCTAAAAGTTACATAGTGTAGCTTTAAAAAAGTTCAAATGAAAGATTAGAGAACATTATATAAATAATGTACAAGTCTAAACAGTTATGACACGTCTAATTTCTCTAAAACCCTGTTGAGTAATTGAATACAAAGCACTGAAATATATAAACCAGATTGTCATCATTTGTAATAAAAATGAGCAAACATGCAATATAAAAGTAGCAGTGGTGAGCCACCTTGTGGGTTTTGTAAATATTTAAATAGTAGTGTTTGAAATCAACAAGCAAAATAATTTAAAATCGTTTCAATAATTAAAGCAAGAGGAAAGCGTTTTTCAGCTGACAAATCCCTGAAGTTTAAAAGCATGACACTGAAATCTGAAGCATGTGGAGCAGCCCATTTTGACTGTCCCTGGTCTGTGATCTGTAGGTCTTATGGGTCTCAGAAACAACTCTGTACTTGTCTCTATTCTTCTTTGACTGATGGAAAACAAAGGGAACATCAGAACACAGACTATACAAAATTAAAACAGTACACAAATTTCAACATCTTTTCTCCAGATCCCTGCAGAGTTCTCATATTCCATAAAACATTCTCGGGACTTGAACCTCAGCTAACCGCTCAGTCATAAAAAGAGTTTATAAATAGTAATCTCACCCTGAGAACCCTGTTGGCTGTAATGGCTGGAGGCTCGTCATTGACGGCTGTGATCTGGACATGCACAGTCCATGGTGCACTGTGTTTTCGCAGGTCTGTGTCATTTGCTGTGACAGTAAAGTGGTCCTCTGAGGTCTCTGTGTCGTCGTGGACATAATAAATAAACTCCTGCTCCACCTGCCATGTAAAAATAACAATATATATATATATATATATATATATATACACATACACATTACAAAGAGAAAAATTATAAATACATAATAATTTACTAAAAACATTTTAAGTGATTGTTTATGCCTTTTCATAATTTGTTTTCCCAATATAATGTTCAAAATTGGAAAAAAATTACCTGCTTCCTTGTAAAGTAAGTTGTGGGAATCCCTGGGAAACGTGAATTCTCAATGCGGCCATGCAGGGGACCCTCTGAGATGTGGTACACAAAATTGAGGCCAGAGAAATGTGGGTTTTTTACTCTGATGATGTCATCTGTGAGAGCTTTAGATGCCCCTTCCTTCAGAGTGATATTGGACACCTCAATGGGTATAAGGCATGGGATGATATCCACAGACATGATGATGTCACTGACCTCTGCGACCCCGTTGCTGGCCTCCATGGTGAATGAATCACTCTCTTGGCCAGGTGCCACCTGTACATACTGAATGTTGCCATCATTAACATCTCGCTGGGAAAAGGTCACTAATGGATCCTCTAGTGTTCCTTGGTACTGATATTTACTCTCAATAAAATGCCGCAAATAGCCATGAGATGGAGCAACTTTGATGGTGAAGGTTATTTCTGAAGGTGAACTAGCCTCATGAGACACCTGAAGAAAAACAGACATAATATTTGATTTCTGCATGCAACATCCAGCGTCAGGGAGCAACTAACTACAAGTAGCGACACTACTAACTTAAATGCATTTTTATTTTCAGCAGATTTTTAAGCTACTTTTTCCAACAATAAGTAGTGAAACAGTCCTGTCTCTGGCTGAATTCAGAATAGCATATTAGCATAGTATTCTAGTATGCTACTCTGAATTTAACCTCTCTCATAGTGTCAGAAATTCATATTCATTAAAGCCAATCATTCATCCTAAGTGGTCCCATAGGTAGCAAATAAGTCTTATTCATTCTAGTGAATGAACATAAGAGCCTTCAAACAACTACACAAAAACCTGTTATTGGTAAAAGATATCAATCTATAACAGGATTCCCTTGAAGCAGCAATATATTGCTAAAAATTGCCCAATAAAAGCTCTAACTGATGTGGATATTTACCTTGAGTTTACTGCTCTCAATCTTGACTGGTTTCCCCTCCTCCACCAGCAAGGTTTTATTATGAAGGATGATGGGTGGCCTTTGATGGCTTTCCAGGTACACCTTTACATGGATTTTAACCTCAAGCCGACGGTCCTTTGCTTCCACCAGGAGTGTAAAAACATCAACAAGATTCTTACTGTTGTCATGATGATAAGACAAGTAGTCATTTCTCAGGTCATTCTGGTTGAATGACTCTGTCTTGCTGTCTTTTAAATAAAGACTTCCATGTTTTGGAGCCTCTTGGACTTTGAATATTAATTCATTGTCATTTCGGATGTCAAGATTTGTATCCACACTAAAGTTTGCATTACTAAGTGTCTTGGCTTGCCCTTTCTGAACCAACAGGCCTGTGTTGTTGCCAGTTTTTAAATAAGCATCCTGTGTGCTAATATCCAACAGAGAGGACACATAGTGCTTGCCATCTGACACAAAGAGGGCAAAACGGCCCGAGTTCATCCCATGGTGAATAAACAGCACTCGTTTCTGTTCCAAGTCTTCTTGGCGAAACTGGTACAGCTTATGTGACGTATCATTAACAAGAACTAAATCCCCCATTGGGATACCACGCCGGGTGTAGACAAGCTGCCCATCACTAAAGTCTGAATCTGCATCATGGTAGCGCAGGTCATCGAGTGTAAGTAATCTCTGTCCATTTCTGACCACATTAAATACTTTGTCTACAATGCGGATGGGTTTCTCATCATTAACCAGCTGTATCGAGATGTTAAAGATGCCTTCCTTGGAACCAATGTCATTATCTCTTATAGGAAGCTTTGTTACTGGGCCTGTCGAGGCTATGAAGGTAAAACTATCAAGAGTTGTTTCACTGTCATCATGAACATACATAATATGCTCCTCAAGAACGTCCTGATTGGTAAAGGACATAATATTGTCAAAGTCTTTGGTAGAGTTGGACAAGTTGATTCGCATTAGCTTACCATGTTGCAGCATCTTTGTGATCGTGTAGTAAATCTCTTTAGTGCTTAGAGTTTCAGCAAACAATTCATCCTTTGTGATGAGTTTACTTTCACCTTCAAGAAGTGACAGCCCATTGTTTGTCAAGAAAATGCTGTTGACATCTGCTTTAATATTGATTTGAAAAATGTGACTAGCAGAATGTGCATGCTTTGAGAATACATGGAAAACAAATTCATCACTGGTGTCCTCGTATGATCTTTCCACAAGTTGGTATTCGACTTTCTGGTCTGTGATATCCCTTTGACAAAATGTGGAATTCACATCTAACTTGGCATTATTCACTTCAATTATTCCTCTTTTTGGTAAAGTCAACAATCTAAAACAAAGCTTATCCTCAGACAAGCTTACACCGTGTGCTGTTACATACAGATGATCAGGGTCAATTACAGCTCTTGTAATTTTGTCCAGCTCTACAGGTTCATTGTTCTCTATTGTGTAGTCTATCCACTTTACCTTTATGGGAAACACCAGTTCTTCGGTAGCTCTGGAGGCCACAGTTACTTTACACTTGAAGTGGTCAGTGCTATTACTTGTTTGAATGGACTGGTGGGTGCTGAGGTACCTCAAACGCTCCTTTTCAAGAACTCTTTGGGAAAACGAGCTGGTGATTTTCCACTCTCCACTTGAGTGCATCCTCTGGAGCTCACCAAATCTTGGTGGCTCAATTACATCATAACGAATGTCAACCACCTGCTTCAATGCATTGGTCCAGACGGCCAGTTGGTTGGTGCTTAACAGAAACATCTCTCCTTGAGTCACTTCCAGACCCGTGATATTGGAGATTTTATACTCAAGTCCCACAGCCATGATTCTAAGCACCACTGTGTTACTCAACTTCTCTCCATCACTGACTCTTAACACAATCCTAGAGTTCCTCACACCCGTGTGGATGTAATATATCTTACCGTCTACAAGAGCTGAATGGGAGAAAGAAGTTACTGGTGTACCTGCATTGTCTTCATTTTCCAAATATCCTGCATCAGAATTAAGGTTCCCTAACACAGAATAAACAAGGTCTGTGTAATTGCTGTCAATGTCTATGGCCTTCAGAACATCAGTGGTCAGCCTCTTCTTGGAGTTCTCCAGAAGAATAAACAGATTCCCCTCAGGTAGACTCAACTCAGGAGCGTCGTTGGTTGGTGTGACGGTGACATTATACCGGTACAACTTGTGTCCTTTCAGATAACTTGGCACTTCCTTTCTGCTACTGGAGAATACAGAGAACATGAAGTAGTCCTGTGGGTCTTCAGATCCCCCATGAATGTACATCACCCTGCCGTGCCACAAATCCAGCATGCTGAATGTTTGCTCAGCCTGCTCCTGGTCTACATCAAGCCTAAGTTGACCATGCACTGGCTGCTCTTCAATCCTAAAGATGATCTGAGACTGACGAATGCCAAGCTTCTTGAAATCGAGGTTCACTTTAATATGCTTAGAATCCAAGGCTCCCCGACCCCCTTCTGGGACAACAAGGTTCCTAAGCTGTAGAAAATTGTGTCCATAGTTTTTGACAAGACCTTTGGCTAGGGTGGACACATCTGTGGGTGGCAGCTGAGTGAAAGAGTCAACGAGGGTCATGGGAAGGGTTGTTGGGCTCACTGGGGTGCTTATTTCCAGCTCCTTTTCAGGATCACAACCAACAGAGATGTCTTTGGTTACCACAGCATTGGGAAGACCCATTTTGGCATCATTTATTTTAATGTCTCTGAAGCATCCTTTGAAGGAGCCACCTTTAATACGCTTCCCTGCTACAGAGGAAAGACCGACCTTTCTGACCTCAGAACGTGTGCCGTCATCGATTCCACCAAGGAAAAGGAAACCTTTCAGATGAAAGGCTTTTGATCTGGAGCTAATGATGGACTTTACAGTCTCTCCATCCACTGTGAGTTGGAGGCTTTTTGGAGTGAAAAAGAGCTTAACGTCATGCCATTTGTTGTCATTGATGAAGGTGAGGGAACGTAGTTCTGTTTTACTTCCATCTTTACCAACCACGGCAACAAGGAGACCTTTCTGGATCTCCAGGGCGACAAAATCTCCTTGTCGAGCTGAGCTGTACATGACGATCCCTTCTTCAGCTGACGTGTGGATTGAGCATTCAAAAGCCCACTCATGTTGTGCTGTCCAAGGTGGAAGGGATATGTAAGCCTGTGAGCTAAAAAAACTGATCGGGTCATCCTCATTGGCAAAAAACTGAGGGCTGCATCCTAGGGAAACCTCATAGACATTCTTGAACCCAGAGTAGGGCCTCAGTGATGAAAGGAGATTGTGCTGATTAAATATTACTTCATCGAGGCAGCCACGGAAGCCATTGAGATCTCTGGACAAATAAGCCTGATCCAAACCTCCAGTACCACCCACATATAGGCCGTCGTTGATGTGCAGCTCTCGGTCTGGGCCTGGCATTCGCAGACTGGTCTTGGAGTGGTTGTCCACAGTCAGTGTGACATTATAGAACTCATGGAGAAGCCCTGCAGTGTGCCAGGCCAAATCATTTAGCTGGGTTCCACTGTCTGAGAGAAGGACCTGCTCTCCAGAGCCCAGATCCATTCTTACCTGTGAATGAAAAAAAAAAAAAAAACATTCATACATAAAAACACTTTTATTTTTAATAAAATACACTATACACTATAAAATACACTATACACTAAACCACAAGGTGGTGCTAGCTCTGTGGAAAATGTTAAAAGATTTTTTTTCTTTTAATTTAATAATAAAAAAGTTCACGTTTTCAGCATACTGATTTGATGTATAAAAATTAATCTGAATTTATTTTTTTTATTTTTCATGCTTAGTTAATACATAAAACATTAAAGTATTTAACATTAAAGTACACTTAAAATATTTAAAGTAAAAACAATTCCAGACAATATTATGCTAATAATTTCATTTGGTTTCAGTACAGTGACAATATAAATGCCAATTATTTAATTTTGTCAATAACATGTTGGTGTTGTTATAATATCTATAATATTTTTTACACAGTATAAATGGAGAAACAAAAAGTTTGAAAACCCCTGAGTTTTAGGTCTTACAAAATGTTTACTATAACAGGAGTTATTATCTGAATTGCAAAGAAAATGTGTAAAACTATTTTAATCATTAGCATTTGTCTACAGCTCATTCATTTTACTCTTAACATGAAAAGTCACTGTCCTAAGACAAACTTGTCAAGGCTTGCTGAATATTTCTAGCTTTTCCTCAACTGAAAGCAATTATAACCTGTGATGTATTCGAAGAGGGTCACAGTCAAAGGATAGCAAAAGCACAATTTAATGACCTATGATAAATGTGAGAGTTCAAAGATACTTTCAATTACAGGAAAATCAGACCTCAAAAAGTTCAGCAATCTGTTCTGTCGTAGCCCTAAGATATCCTCTACAAAAGGAAAAGTGAGTAACACTGAGAGAAATGTAAAAAACCAAAATCCATTTCAGAAAATCATGCAAGGCTTTTGAACTGGATTGTGGGAGTTGATTTAATAAGATTCAACTCTAGCAGATCCTCCAGTCATGTATAGTACTTCTCTCACAATGTCAACTAAGCTCACATTCTTCAGCCCTTAAGTCAGTGCAATCATCAGATTTGTATTGTATACCTTAAAAGAAGGTGGAAGAGTCTGTGGTGAAGCATATCATAACTAGGCCAGTATAAAATTCACCACTGCATTTCATCTGAAAAGGATGGTGCTGAGTTATTGTCTAATGCTGTCAGTCTTGATAAAAAGCTTTCAGAAATACAATTTTATTATATATATTTTTTAAATGTTGCAGCAATTTAACATAATCCGTGCAATAGCTCTAATTAGATTATTTTCAAGCCCAAACAGAATTGACATGTTTCCACATGTAGTTTTATTGTGGTAGATGATCTAAACATTGCTGAGGGTGAAATAGCAACATGTGACTCACCTGCAGTCTGCCAGCATTCATCTCCAGCAACAGGAAATCATTCTGCCCTGCAGCCAGGAAAAGCAGGCCACTCAGGCTGGAGGTGCGGAAACGAACGTGCAGTGTGTTACGGCTAGACGTCTCTGTCCCTTTTAACTGCACAAATCCATCACCATAGAATGAAGCTGCAGATAAGAGAACATCACCTATGACGTGTGTTTAGTTTTTTTTTTTGTTGTTGCCCTAAATGCTCCATGATTTCATTCAAATATTTCATTTTTGCCTATTGTTAATGAGTTTCAATGTTGTGATTTAAACTTAATTACATCACTTATCAATTACACTTTTAAACTGGTGACTTTATAATGAATTGGTTTGGAGGAAGATTTGTTTACATTTAAATGGATAGTTCATCCAAAATAGTACATTTTGTTTCAATTCTCTCTCTCTCTCTCTCTCTCTCTCTCTCTCTCTCTCTCTCTCTCTCTCTCTCTCTCATTACAAACCTGTATGGCTTTTTTTTCTTTTCTGTGTACAACCAAAAGAAAATATTTTGAAGAAAGGGGAATCACTTTGTATGTTTGCAACTATCTTCAAAATACTGTATATTCGAAACGAAAGTGGAAAAAAGACAAATTACAATCAGTCAAAGCTGCAAATCTCTATTTTTTAACCTAAAATGCTTTTTACTGTTTTAAATTTGGTTTTAAGTGCTGTCTGTTTTAATGCATCGACTGCAGTATGTGATAGCTTTTTAAAGTTTTTCACAGATAAAATTGTTGATATAATGCAGAATATTGTATCTCTAAAGTATGATCCATCTATTCTTTCTCTCTGTTTCATCCTTTAAGTATTTTTAGACAGTTTCTTTTAATTCACTTGAATATATTATTAAGATTTGATTTGATAAGACATGTTTCCGACACATTTTTTTCTGCAGGTTTTTGATGTTGTTTGGCCTAGCATTTAAGCTATAATAAATAAGTCCTTTCTCACATGTATTGTTCCTAAATACCTAAAACATGCAACCGTTAAACCCCCGCTTGAAAAACATAATCTTGACTTACTTTCCATTATAGACCTATATCAAATGTATCTTTTATTTCTAAAATCTTAGAGAAGGTTGTTTTGGTACAACTGTCATTTGGAGTTAAATTGTGTTTTTGAAGAATTCCAATCTGGGTTTAGAAAATGTCACAGTACTGAGTCAGCTTTATTAAAAGTTTTTAATGATATTTTATTGTCTGTTGACTCAGGGGATTCTGTGATACTCTTACTCTTAGATTTAAGTGCTGCTTTTGATACTGTGGACCACAAAATGATTATCTCTTGACTTGAACGATGTGTAGGTATTGAAGGTTGCACTCTAAATTGGTTTAAGTCCTATCTGAATGCTAGAACGTTTTCTGTTTGTCTTGACGGGTTCTCTTCTGATGTTTCTGTTTTGGATTATGGAGTCCCTCAGGGCTCCATTCTGGCCCCTGCGCTGTTCTCGTTCTGTATGCTTCCTTTGCAGACTATTCTTTCTGAACATCGGGTGTAAGCCCATTATCACGCTTGTCTGATATAAAGTCCTGGTTTTCCTTAAATCTAAACGAGAGAAAAACTAAGGTTATTGTTTCTGGGCCATCAGGTGTTTCTGTTACTCCTGAGGGCAACCTGGGAGATTTGGTCCCCTATGTAAAACACTCAGTGAAAAACTTCTGTTACTTTTGATTCTGCTAAGGCTAAGAGTTTCTTAACATTTGCAGAGTTTGAGAGAGTGATCCATTCGTTCATTTCATTTCATCTAGACTTGACTATTGTAATTATCTTTATATTGGAATGAGTCAATACAATATTAGTAAGTCTTCAGGTGGTTCAAAATGCAGCAGCCAGACTTTTGACTGGCAACCGGTTTGCTATAGAATTAGTTTTAAAATTCTGCTTTTTGTTTTTAAAGCTCTGAATGGATTAGCTCCAAAATATCTCTCTGGATCTTTTGAAATGAAATAACTCTGCTAGATCATTAAGGTCATCTCAACAAAGATTGCTGATGATGGTTCCAAGATCTAGACTTAAGACAAGGGGTGACCGTGCTTTTTCTAATGTTGGTGCAAAATTGTGGAATAGTCTTCCTCTATCCCTAAGACTAGTATCCACTAGATTTTAAATCTCAGCAGCGCTCGCAAAATCGCCTGCCCGACGTCCCGGGGCGTTGTGTTTTCCAGTCGGGCTACCAAAATGCATAACCGGCCTGCCCGACGGGCTATCTGAAATAGTGTTCGCTTCAGTCTTGTTATAATCAGATTCAGCGCGTTATTTATCTTCAATCCGCAGCGGCGCGCACGTCAGAAAGAGAGAGAACAGGGTGTGCGTGTGTTCATCTGAGTCTCATTGGTCTGTCACTCATTGGTCGGTGGTGCTCGTCAATGTCAGAATATTTGAGATGACCAATCAAATCAAAGTAGGCGGGCTTTATGTTCACAAGAAGCTGCTGAGCGCGAATTTGCAGTAGCACCTCAATGCAGTACACAAGATCCGAGGGGAGGAGTCGGATCTTATATAAGGGGTGGAGATTGGTAGGTTTAGGGGTGGAGATGGGTAGGTTTAGGGGTGGGTTTAGGGATCAGGGGGTGGAGATTGGTAGGTTTAGGTATGTAAGGTGGGAGGAGTTGGATTTTATCCGACTCCTCCCCCCGGATTTTATGCTCTGCAGTGAGGACCATCTCCGAATTTGAGCAGAGCGACTCGCTTCAGTTTACGGTCAAGTGCGAGATAAGATGTAAGTAGCTAAACTAAACATTTCATATTTAACAGCTTTTTTAGGTCATAAATGTGAAACAAATGACAAAAATAATCAGGCAAATGAATATACTTTTGTCTAATTTCGCCATTTTGAACTGAAAATAGGCCTGTAATGTGACTAATAATTAGTTTACTGTCATTGTGAGGGGACATTAGCATTAACAAAGCCATTTTCATCATAGGCACAAGAATAATAATGAATGTGTACATGTTGAGAATTAATATACAATTTGTAGCCTTCAGTAAATTAAAAAAGTTCAGCTTTAGGTGGGGAAGAAACAGGGCAAGATGAGGAGACTGAGAGAAAAAGAAAGAGTGATGGATAAGAAGTGAGAGCAGGTATCATCTACTGCCTGCTGACATGGTTTTAAAGCTATTTCTTATCCTTTTTGGGCCTTCAAACATCTTGAAATGGACATATCAGAGAAATAAAAAATTTGAACCCCCTAATAACTTTAAATGTAGGACCTCTTTGATTATAAAGCCCTGTCTACGGCCCTGTATTAAGAATAAGATCAATAATGAATGTGTACATATTGTGAATGAATTTAATAAACTTAGTTAGGCTACCTAGCTTTCCTAGTAGCTTTCAGTAAATTAACGTGTCTGAGAAAATGATTTATAAATCAACCTGTCAGTTGACCCTTTGTTAACTTTCTTCACTGACAGACAAAAATGAAAAGCCTATATCAGTCAAAGCTCAGCTTTAGGAGGGGAAGAGACAGAGCAAGAGAAAAACAAAGAGAATAGGAGTGTGATGCGAAAAATAAGGAGAGAAAAATAATCAGCTGCCCACTTACATGGTTTTAAAGCTATTGTTATCCAATTTTTTTTGCCCTTCAAAACATCTTAAAATGCACATATGTAGATCAGAGGAATCAAAATTTTCTCGGGGGAGCCCCCGAACCCCCCTAACTAGCATATCTCACATTCAGGACCTCAGTGATGAAAAAGCCCTGCCATCTCCATGTTAATGAAACTAGTTAATAGTGAGTATTAGACCCTAAACTAAAGAGTTACTTTTATTTTATTTTATCATACCCTCATTGGGGGCTGAGCCACAGACACAGACTGATTCATGTTCCATACTGGTCACACAAATTTCAGTTCAGTTATTACCAGATGCATATTTGTTGATATTTGTGTTTTGAAAAAGTTTTTGATTCATTGTTTTGACTCATAAATATTCTACATTAAAAATTGTAGTCTTTTTATATGGGCTAGTAAAATTCATTTCGGGCTACCAAAATCTGAAGAGTGCCTGCCCGAAGGGCTACCAGCGATTTTGAAATTTTGCGAGCCCTGCTCAGTTAAAAACCTACCTCTTCTCACAGGCTTACAACTGCCTGATTTTTAATGCTGAATTTTCTGATTTATGTTTTTTATGTAAACTCCCTTTATCGTTTGTTTTGCAGTCTTTCTTGTTTTTTATTTTATTTTTATTTTTATATTTATTCTGTTGTACAGCACAATGGCTACTGTTGCTTATTTTGTGCTGTATAAATAAAAGTTAAATTAATTTGATTTGATTATTCTTTTGTATTCTTCAAAATCATACAGGTTTGGAACGACATGACAGAATTTTCATTTTTGGGTGAACTATCCCTTTAAAGTTACTTTTAGATTTTCACATAGACAAGAAATAAAAGTGACTGAATGAATAAAAACAGCAACACTTGTCTTTATAGGACAGGCCGGATGGCGCCAGGGAAGCACTGTGATACCCATGTGCATGTGCTGGCATGCTCTGCCCTGACAGCACCGTTCTCAACATAAAAGACTCTGACATGGCCACATTGTCTTAGCCCTGCTGTCCATTGACGGAGGCCTGGACGCAGCTGTTTTCTAACCCAGCCACTCCACATCACCCTTTAATCTACACTAATGTGTTCTACACTCTCATCAACCTCTCTTTGCAAGTGTTACTATAGTATTTACACCCCACAATTTGTATGGGTATGAACACTTCTACTTTGGGACTGAAATGCCATACTGATGTTTAGTGTAATTCTGTGAAACTATGCAAGTTTATTGTGGTGTCATTACTCATTTGTGATACTACAGTTGCATAAATAAAAATTTCTATTCGAATGAATATTTATTAGTTTTGAGTCCTTTGTTTACAATGCTCAAGGCACCATGCAAAGCTCAATGAAGCAATGTGATTCACTGAACTTTGCATGGCTGGCACAAGTAGCCGAATAAAATTGTGGAAATAAAGATTATATTATGGAATATAAGATTACAATAACTTTTACAATGCAATGATGAGTAAAATATGTCAAGCCATACTGAATCATATTGGACTAAAAATGCAAAGGAGCAATATTAAGACAACACATTTGATCAAAATTACATCTACAATAATGATAAACATAAAAAATTGAGGTCAGATTTTGTGGTTAGAGATATACCAACAAACCTGAACTGACAGTTAGAGAGGAGAAAACTAGAATGCCACTATCTTTAGTCTCTTTTTATCGCACAAAGAGGGCTTGAATCTGACATCTTGGAGATTTTATAAGTCTGGACACTGCACTCCAAAATAAGACCACAGAAGACATCAGACAATCTTGATAATTCAGTGCAATTGCTATTGTGAAGCTCAACACTAAACAAATGCAACTGATGCAACAATTGGCAAATGACACTATATTCAAATGCACCACAGGAATCAGCATTTAAGTAATTTGCTCTTTGAATAATGAGTTATCTTTTTTCTTTTTCTGTTGTCCAAAACTGTTTTTTTTTTAACAGTTAGGAAAAACATGACCACTTGAATAAACATCCAAGCTAATAATCTGCATTGCTTTCATAATGCAGAGATTCACTGACTAGCATTACAGCATGCATTTCATTGTTTTTAATAACAAAAAAAGGCTTTTTTTCAGTACCCAGTACTGACATTTGGCAAACTGTGAATATGAAATCTCTGAGAGCCACAAATCTGTGCAATCATGACTGCTATATTCTGTACACAACAAACTTAAACAGGCAAATCAAACATATAATTTTAGAGCCACATGCAACTCTATGGAATATGCAATCATGCATATTTTAATATATTTCTTTGTATTAACGTCAGTTATTCCACAAAAAGAATATGACAAGACATTCTCATTACACAGAAAGCAGCCATAAGAAATAGTAAGTCTGGTTGTTCAAAAGTCATTGCCATACTGTACTCTGATGCATGGGGAAAATGAAGGATCGTCCGCTTGGTCTTGGTGAATCCTCCAACTCAAATGTTTAACTCAAAGGTAGGCTAAATGGTGAAATACCCTTCTTACTGGCTTTACATTAGCCATACTTCAGCAGTTTAAACAACTTACCCCCTTGTGCGATTCCGACAAAGATCAAGAGTAGTCCGTTTAAAAGGATCGTTCTCATTTTAACATCAATGCAGAGTGTTCATTCCGCTTGAAATGGAGAAAGAGTGTGTTTTAAAGTCATTGTGTTAACAAATTCATGGCAGCTCGGTAACTCCTCACTTTAAAATCTTTTCCCAAAGTAAACTTGTCTTCTTCGAGCAGTAAGCAAGGAGCACTGGAGGAGAAACTCCGCCTCCGAGTCTTCAGATATTTGCCCCTCACCCCGCCGTCAGCAGCACCGATAGATTCGCGTGCAGAGACCGTGTGTTGTGCTTGGAAAATTACACTTATTAACTTATAGAATATAACCATATGCATAACGCGGGGGTTTCGGGGATACACGAGTATTTCTTGAAATGTGAAAATAATATTACAACACTGCTAACAAATTGCCTAATATGCCCAACATTAGAATCATCATTTCATTTAGCATCATAATTTGACAAAACTACAGCTTGACTGGAAATTTAAAAAATATGTATATGTTTATAGACACACACACACACACACACACACACACACACACACACACACACACACAACACACACACACACACACACACACACACACACACACACACACACTCTCTCTCTCTCTCTCTCTCTCTCTCTCTCTCTCACACACACACACACACACACACACACACACACACACACACACACACACTAATTCATATTTTTATAATAGATTTTTATAAGTTTAGATTAAAACCTGAGCTTGACTGAAAATAAAACAGATTTTTTATAACAGACACACACACACACACACACACACACGCAAGCACGCTATTTTTTATACAATCTGCAATACTATTGTAATATCATTTTAATTTTATTAATTTTAAATTCATATATTTATAATGGATTTTTATAGTTTTAGATTAAAGTCTGGTTCTGGGACAAGGGTTAAACACAATCTTTACATAATGCATGTGAAAAGTAGCAAACAAAGGCAAGGCAGGGGGAAAAGTTTTTAAACCTGTTTTAATGTGACGTTCATAGCCAAAAGAAAACAATATATATAGTCATAAAAATTCAGTCAACCATTCACGTTGGTTTATTATGACAGAATGATATTTTGAGATAATGTAATAATATTAAATGTAATTAAACAATAAAATAATAATATAAAAATATATTTTGTGAAGGATAAAACTGTTTGATATATGAATAATTATAATGTACGTGTGTTGATTGGACATCAGTAGGAACATCCTCTTAAATGACAAGCGCTTAAACCAATGAGAGAAACAGATGTTTATGTTTGTGTTATTTTGATATAGACTATGATATGGGCGTGTAAGCTTGCATACTAATAAACGTTAAAATATATCAATACAAGTATTTTCTTTTGCTAATTTATAGATAAATGTGGACGAATATGTGGATAAATGGACGTCTTTTTTTATCTAAACGGCAGTTGTGCGTTTGAGTTGACAAGCATATTTGTCCCGCCCACGTGAGCCAACGAGCCAATAAGAAACATTGTATGCTATCTGCGCATGCTAAAGAAAGAAGTAGTCAGGAAGTTCATGCAGTGAATGCATCCATCTGGGCTTACGGGACACTGTCATCTGCAGGTGATCTGCCTTGACACAATGTACTCTTTGCACCACTAATGTTCTGGTTTCAATACATGTTGAACTATCTTTTACTATGTAGCTAAATCCAAGATACAGTCATTATGTAACAAATGCAATGTCAACCTTGTTCATTTTGATCTGCTTGCGACTTTTCTAATGCATAATCAAGCCTTGCGAATCCTTCTTACGTTTTGAAGAACATTGTAATGGGAAAGTCTTGCTGTAGACAGCTAACACAAGAGATACGTTGTTAGATACTATACATTATGCACATTGTTATTGTTCTCTTCAATATCAGTCCTTACAAACCTTTCATTTTTTGTCTATTTTAAAAGTAATTGTATGCTGGTGCATTCGTTTGGATAAAGAGAGAAGAGAGCCCACAGACTGTATCTTCATGTAGGAGGCGCTGTTGACATTAAGAATACATACTATCGGGAAGAAAAAAAGAAAGTCGTTCTCCTGGGTAGGTTGCTAATAGATTCTGAAATAGTATCTGATTCTATGCATCTATGTACTGTATATTTACTATAATCAGAGTCCTTTTGCTACTCCAGGTATTAGAACTAACAACCAGCAGCTGGCATAAAAATAATGTAAGTATCATGTTAAAATAATGTCATTCAACATACAAGAATCGTACAGTTGTTTGAGGTGATTTAATACTTTTATTCAGCAAGGATACATTAAACGGATCAAAAGTGCCAGTAAAGACTATTACATTGTTAAAACGTTTTGAATGCTAAATGCTAAAAGAAAAATCTATTTCAAAGAAACGCTTTGGGGGATAAAACTGTACTTTTGAACTTTCCGTTCATCAAAGAATCCTGAAAAAAAATTCATCACCATTTCCACATATAATTAAGCAGCACAACCGTTTTGAGTATTGATAAGAAATGTTTCTTGAGCAGTAAATGAGCATGAATGATTTCTGAAGTAGCATGCCACACTAAAGACTGAAAATGCACTACCATTACAGGATTAAATTACATTTAAAAATATATTAAAATAGAAAGTTATTCAAAGTGTATAATATTTCACAATATTTTTTACTGCATTTTTTTTTTATCAAATAAATGCAGATTTGTTGAGCATAAACATTAAAAAATGTAACCAGCAGTTGGCATGAAAAAAATGATATAATTATCATGTTAAAATAATGTCATACAACATAGAAGAGTCATAAATAGTTCAGGTGAGTAGTGCATATTATTAATGTTCATCATTATACTGAATAATTATACCCTAATGTGATATAAATGATGTTGTTATTTCTGTTTCAGGATTGTATTGAAATGCTATCTCTCTCTTCCATTGGTGGCAGGGGCATTATTAGTGGGCCTTCCTTACAGCATCTCTCTGGTTGCCCAGTGGCTCTATGGCTGGCCCAGTAAACCAGGGTACCAAAAATATTTAGAGGCTGTCAAACCAAGGTGACACAGCATTAACATTTTGATGCTACTCTACTTTAATTATAGGCTTTTTAAATAATGCCGATGTTTCTTGTACTCCCCGCAGACGCATATACTGCCTGACAAGAGCCGTGCTTGAAATGCTGAAGTATCTGCAGTATGGCAAACTGTATTTTCAGTGGAAACTGTGGTACAGTAATGACAAAAATAACAAGCACTATGTGAAAGTTAGTTCTATTTTTATATATTCCTGTTAAAGTGTAAAGAAAGGGTGTGGTTTATTTAGCCACAGGGCACACAGTGAGCTATACAGTACAAGTCAAGTCACATTTATTTATATAGCGCTTTTTACAATACAGATTGTTTCAAAGCAGCTTTACAGAGATAACAGGAAAAGAATGCAAAAAAGTTTGTTTCAGAGTACAGAGGCACAGAGAGAGAAAGTTTAAGAAACAAAGCTACTATTAGGTCTAAATTTAGGACAGTGATAATTCTTTGAGTTTTGTGATGCAACATGAACCGCAATATTAAAATGTTTTGAAAATGTACTTTGTCATGAACTGCTCCGGAGACGCAAAGGCTGTGGATCCAAACGCAGTAGTTTCTTAAAGGAGTAGTTCACTTTAAAATGAAAATTAGCCCATGATTTACTCACCCTCAAGCCATCCTAGGTGTATATGACTTTCTTCTCTCAGACGAATACAATCAGAGTTATATTAATAAACACCCTTACGCTTCTGAGCTTTATAATGGTAGTGCTTTGCAACCATCAGATTGAAGCTCAAAAAAGTGCATCCATCCATTATAAAAGAACTCCACACGACTCCGGGGGGTTAATAAAGGCCTTCTGAAGCAAAGCGATGAGATGTCTAAGAAAAATATTCATATTTAACACGCTACAAAAGTAAAATTCTAGCTTCCGGCCAAACAGCCAAAAGCAGTCTACTTGCGTATAAAGCGCAACTTACGCCAACTCATGACATCAGAAGTAGCGTAGTGCGTCATGGCGTAGTGTAAATATCAGCAGTATGTCACATTACTCTCATAAGTTGCACTTTACACTTAAGTCAAATCCATATGTTCATTTGGCCGGAAGCTAGTTATTTTACTTTAGAAAGTTTTAAATATGAATATTTTTCTTACACAAACTCATCGTTTTGCTTCAGAAGGCCTTTATTAACTTTATTATTTTCTTTTATAATGGATGCACTTCTTTGAGCTTCAATCTGATGGTTGCAATGCACTGCCAAAGCTCAGAAGCGTCAGGTGTTTATTAAAATAACTCTGATTGTACTCATCTGAAAGAAGAAAGTCACACACCTAGGATGGCTTGAGGGGGAGTAAATCATGGGCTAATTTTCATTTTAAAGTGAACTCCTTTGAGGTTAATCCAAAACCACAGGGCAAACAATCCAGATAGCAACAGGGTCCAAGACACAGGCAAACCGGCAGAAGATTGGGACCATAACACAGGAAACCAGAAAAGCACTCAGATATGCCGTGGTGATACAAACAAGACTTCAGAATGAGTGAGTGAAAACACAGAGCCTATAAAAGACAAACACAAACGAGTTAATCACACACAGGTGGAAGTAATGAGACCTAATGAGTCCAGGCAATGTTTTATGGGAAGTGTAGTTAATGATGGGAAAGCAAAGGAGAAGGGAGGATTGCCCTCTAGTGGAAATTTCTATTTTACTATTTCATTGTTGTTCTGTCCTTTTCTAGGGCATCACCTTTGGTCGGCGAGGGAATAAGTTAGATTTATATTATTCACCAAGCATGGGCCATTCTGATGCTGCTCCTGTACCGGTGGTTGTATTTGTGTACGGAGGAGCCTGGGGTTCAGGAGACCGCTCTATTTACTGCCTGTTAGCCTTACAAATGGCAAAAGAGCTTAATGCCTCTGTAATATGTCCTGATTATTCCATATTTCCAAAGGTAAACCGCCTATAAATATTTTTTATTTACTTTTTTAGTGTGGATTTTTTTTTTTTTTAATGTGTGCTGTGTTTTTAGGGAAATGTGTTAAATATGATTCAAGACATTAGTGACAGTTTGCTGTGGGTGAGAGAAAAGGGGCATGCGTACAATCTTGATCAGGTAAGTTTCCTGTTCCATGAACTTAACAGAATGTTAAATGTTGTAAAAACTGTTAAAACTGCATCACAAATGCCAATTTAACAGTTCAGCATTACTCAATGCACTTTGTAATATTAACTTTTTAATGTTTAATATTAGCACTCTAATATTTCAAAGTGCTTTCATTGTACACTACCATTCAAAAGTTTGAGGTGTGTTCTTTTATTCAACAAATATGCATTAAATAAATAGAAAGTGGCAAAGACTTTTACATTGTTACAAACCATTCTATTGTTCTTTTGAAATGTCTATTTATCAAGGAATCCTAAAAAATGCATCACGTGTTCCACAAAATTATCAAATGATGTTTCTTGAGCAGCAAATCAGCATATTAGAATGATTTTTGAATGATCATCTGAAAGTAATGGCTATCACAGGAATAAAGTGTACTTTAAAATATATGAAAATAGAAAACAGTTATCTCAATAAATTGTAACAATATTACTGTTTTTACTGTATGTTTGTGAGCGCAAGAGATTTCTTTCAAAACATTTTTTCCCAAACTTTTAAACGGTAGTGTATATTTTCTATGCTATTTTGTAATAAAACAGTTTCACCTAGGAAATCTTCATCTAATTCTGAACCTACACTTTTTTAATGCAGGACAACATCATATTAATAGGTCATTCAGCAGGGGCTCATCTGTGTTCCATTACCACACTGTTTCTGGTGAACAATGTAGAAGAATTGTTCATTGAGACCAACAAACAGAGAGATCTTGTATCTGCCATTAAAGGAATCATAGGTAAATCAAAGCTCCAGATTTATTATGTTTCTTGTATTATGATTGTTGCTTATTTAGCATAGCGGTTGCCCTGTTAATTTAGTTTGTTTTTAGAAAAAAACATGATCAAGTAAAGCAATATTTTTCATTCATGTTGTGTTTTTTGTCTTTGTAATAGGTCTGAGTGGTGTTTACAGTATAATGGATCATTATAAGCATGAGAAAATGCGGGCTGTTGAATATGTGTCAACTATGCACAAAGCTATGGATGGTGTGGAGAACTTTGATTATTATTCACCAACATCATTACTCAAGAAATTGAATAAGGATCAGTTGAAACGGTATGATGACAGTTATTGCATATTTCTATTTACACATTAACAACTGCTGAAGCAGCAATACGTTCATTGTTTTCTTTGTATCACTATAGTAAATTAGCCAACTTGTTAGATTGCCAATGCAGTTTACCAAGTAAAGGTCACAAGTACAGTACAGAAAGATGCAGAATACAGTCAGGGTGTTGAATTAAGCTCTGTGTTATGTTAGCTACTGTGAGGGTCAGAGCAATTAACTGTAAACGCTTTATAATTTGCTGTGATTTTCTTGCAGCGTTCCTCCAGTGGGTTTGCTCCATGGAACCAATGACATCATAGTTCCGGCGGAATCATCAGTGATGTTCTCTGAGCTCCTGACTTCTCTTTCTGTCAGTATGTCTCTTTATCTAATACCTAAAATGAACCACACCGAGATGGTCACTGACCTTATGGCTCCAGACAGGCACTTTTACCATTCTGTTTATGGCTGTATTAAACAGGAGTACAGTAAATTTCAGGGTTAGGTCGATTCATATTTTTCATTAGTCATAAAATTACTAATATAATTTTCTAATATGCCAAACAGTCATTATCCTTAAGTCATTATATGTTCTTTAGAGTTTAATTGTAAGTTTACATTCAAGTTCTGATGATGTTTTCCTCTGAAATGTTTAATTTTCCATCAAAATGTGTTCAATAAGATGAAAACGTTAGCTCTGTGCTTGTTCATTTAAATAAAAAAAATAATCTGTTTAAAAATCTACCTTTTAAGTGTAATTAAATGCAACGAAAAGAGATTGTTCCAGTGAAAACAGGAAGAATTAATGAATAAAGATACAATTATGTTTCGCATTCGAAAATGCAGTATGCTTGGAGAAATACTGCATTCTTATACATATATTTTATGTTTACTTGTGTAAATTCTTCTATAATGTTTATTTGAATCATGCATAAATGTTTCTCTTTGTGTTCTACTTACAGAATTAGTCATTTGGTTATTGATCTTCTTTTGTTTGTTTGCCATTCACAGTTGATGCCACATGATCTTAGATTGAATAACATATGCTTCAGCTGTGCATGCTGTAGAAATGTTATTGATTTATATTTGCTTTTGTCATGACTGATGAAATGTTGTTGCCAAGAACACAATTATGTCCCTAATCGGGTGTTTAGACCAGCATTGAATATTCACCTTATAAGCAAACTGCTCCTTATTGTGGGAGCATATGCTTATGATATCTTAGGAATGTAAAATGGATGTAACATAAAGTTATAGCACAGTTGTAGGATTTATTATTATTGAGAAACGTGTTTGTATTACAAGTGAATATATTTACATATTGATTGCACTGAAACTGTAACATCAGCATCATGTAAAAGTGACATTCCTTTCTTCTTTTATTGCTGTGGCAGTGAAAGTGCATTAAACAAACACTATAAATTCTGACAGATTGGCCTTCGATTATTACCTGACCAGAGTAAAAAAACGTTCCTCCAAATTTAAACGCAGAGCTGCATCGTTGTGGCCAGTAGGCAGCAGGAGTCGCTGTTTCCCGTGTAATTAAAGTACTACAGCGAGCACTGGGAGGCAGCGTCTCCCACACCGCTGAGATCTGAAGTAGTGCTGGAGCTGGGACGAGCTCAAGCCTGTGTTGTTTGGGATGTCGAGGATTAAATATGGCCACTAGCTATCTGATCTAACAGAACCAGTAACCGCTTCAGAAAGCACTGGCATCACCCGTGAAATATGGATGGGAAGAGCGCAAGAGGATCTCTTTAAAGTGCTTCTCACTGACGCTTGAACACATCGGCTGGTCTGGTGAGTTCTCATGGATATGCGGATACACTGGAGACATGCAAAACACATACACTCTGCCCACTGGCGCTAGCTTCCTTCCTTCCAAAATACAGCTTCCTTTCTTTGCATCTTTCTAGATATGTAAATATGTTATTCGGTTTATATAAATGGCATTCAATGCAATCCAGCTGTGTGAAAATGAAGCGCACAGCTCGGCATGTATTGGTTGTGTGTAGCCGGGGCTGGCTAGCTTTGGCTAGGAGAGGAGGACTCCGCTAGCCTGTTAGCTGCTGGCAAATAATCACTCATCTGGAGAAAATTCACAAATACGATCGTTTATTATTGTTTACCTAGAGTTAATCATATGCGTGATTATTATGACTTATTTTTTAGGTTATTTAGGTTATGTTTGGTGAGCTGTAATTGTCGTACTGTCACTGAAGATATCGCCTCATCCCGACTGTATTGAATTTTATTTGTGGTTCATGTCAGTTTGTAATATAATAATAATATGTTGTTTTGTAGTCTGGTTCATGTGTGTTGCTACTCGCTCATGTAATTCCTATTTTCCTTTTCCTATATATTTTTTTCATGATGGCCGTTATTTATTTTTCTTTTATTTTCCCCCCGTTTAATTCTAATTAGCCTATAGGGTGTCTATTTTATAAAGCGTGTATAACGTTACCTTTCTGTGATTTTTACGGCATAGTGGTAAAGTCTGTGTAGTGTTGACTGTCCGGCTGTGTACCCCAATTTCCCACACTGGGTCAGTTGTCTGTCCGTTTGTCTGTCTATCTATCTAACGTTACACATGGACACTCATGAAGGCTGAAACTAATCCCAGTCAATCATCATTCAAGTGGAGGCCATGGTGAATTATTGGGACACGGTGTAATGGTGAAGTGGTGGACAGCTGCATCAGGTAGAGGTCATGGACTCATGAACAGCTGTGTGTGGCCTTCATACCTCCAGGCTGCTCATGCCATTTAATTTGTGTTGTGTGTTTTGGTGAGGGTATATACAGAACTGTGAATAAGATAAGAGACAGACTATTATTGTGGTTTTATTATATCAACACACCATCCTTTGTATTGTGCAAGTCATTCTGTGATTTTATCCCAGGGCCATCATAATATTGGCTTGGGGCCAAATCAGTCAATCATGACATAATTGCCCCTATTTAGAGGCTATAAACCTAGTTTTCAGTTTTTCTTTACTTTTACTATTAAACCTTGTTTGACTTTGTCACTGTCTTGTAACAAACAATGTAAATTTAAATGTCATTACATGATGGTATTACAGTGGCTAGTGCATCACATTTAAAGGGTTAGTTCACCCAAAAATTAAAATTCTGTCATTAATTTCATACCCTAATGTCGTTTTAAATCCGTAAGACTTTCGTTCATCTTCGGAACACAAATGAAGATATTTTTAATAAAATCTGTGCCAGTTCTGTCCCTCCATTGAACTACCATTTTGATGCTTCAAAAAGTTCGTAAAGAGATCGAAAAAACGAATCCATATGAATTGAGTGGTTTAGTCCAAATTTTCTGAAGAGACACGATCACTTTATATGATGTACAGATTGAATTAGGCTTTTATTCACATATAAACATTGATCAGCGAACATAATGCTCAACCCAAACCTCTTGCAGAAGCTCAAACGTGCTGCGTAACACAAGAATGAACCTCATTGGTTCTTGCAGAAGCTCAAACGTGCTGCGTAACACGAGAATGAACCTCATTGGTTCTTGCAGAAGCTCAAACGTGCTGCGTAACACGAGAATGAACCTCATTGGTTCTTGCAGAAGCTCAAACGTGCTGCGTAACACGAGAATGAACCTCATTGGTTCTTGCAGAAGCTCAAACGTGCTGCGTAACACGAGAATGAACCTCATTGGTTCTTGCAGAAGCTCAAACGTGCTGCGTAACACGAGAATGAACCTCATTGGTTCTTGCAGAAGCTCAAACGTGCTGCGTAACACGAGAATGAACCTCATTGGTTCTTGCAGAAGCTCAAACGTGCTGCGTAACACGAGAATGAACCTCATTGGTTCTTGCAGAAGCTCAAACGTGCTGCGTAACACGAGAATGAACCTCATTGGTTCTTGCAGAAGCTCAAACGTGCTGCGTAACACGAGAATGAACCTCATTGGTTCTTGCAGAAGCTCAAACGTGCTGCGTAACACGAGAATGAACCTCATTGGTTCTTGCGGAAGCTCAAACGTGCTGCATAACACGAGAATGAACCTCATTGGTTCTTGCAGAAGCTCAAACGTGCTGCGTAACACGAGAATGAACCTCATTGGTTCTCGCACGTCAGACGAACATGCTTGAGCTTCCGTTTACCACAACTGATGTGTGAGTTGATGAATGTTTATTTGTGAATAAAAGCCTAATTCAATCTGTTCATCATATAAAGCGATCGTGTCTCTTCAGAAAATTTTGACTAAATCGCTCAATTCATATGGATTAGTTTTGCAATCTCTTTATGAACTTTTTGAAGCGTCAAAGTGACAATTGCATAGCTTTCTATGGATGGACTGAAAGCTCTCAGATTTCATCAAAAATATCTTCATTTCCGAAGATGAACTAAAGAATTACTGGTTTGAAACGACATGAGGGTGAGTAATTAATGACTGAATTTTCATTTTTGGGTGAACTATCCCTAAGATTTAGCCCAAGTCATTTAGTAAACCTAATGTAAAAAACGTGTCTGTAAAAAATGGATGTGAGTTCACACAGGATGTATAACTAAAGGTATGTTGCTTGATAATGTCTCGTGCAGTGGACTTCCAGGGTATTTGACCATCTTAAGTGAGATTCGCACGCAGGGAGCATTAGTGTTCAGTCTAGCATAAGAAGCCAGTGTACATCAATATCTCTTTACAGGAAATGGAGATGGGAAATGTACCCAACACATACTCAATACTACAAAGTTTGGCTAAAATTAATTTAGTGAAAATGAGTTAATGCTCTGGATTTCTTTTTTTTATCAACCTAATTAACTTCAGGTTTGATTTCTGTGCAGCTGTTTTCAAGTACAAAACACATTTAAAACAATGTTTAAATGCAGTTATTATTCTCATGGCTCACATAACAAAAAGAGCCATTTATTTTCATATTAAAACATTTATTACTAAATGTAGGGACTTTCAGTATTACTAAACATATCAGTTGGAATATTTCTAGAGTAACACACACACGTGTGTATGTGAAACTATTGATCATTTATTTTTATATTTATTTCCATATGTTATGTTGTGATACCTAAAACTATACCTTGGTGTCATTCTAAATGAATGTTTTGTCAAGTGAAGTGAGTCGTGCTCGCTGCTCGGTGTGTATCAGCACTCAGCGTCACACATTACACATGTGATATTTTACACAATTCGAACTTCAAGCTGTTACTGTTGACCAAATGACATTGTTGGAAACATGACTCGCATATATGCAAAGAACTTTAGCCGAAGCATTTTGTGTCATGAATCGGTGCCATTAAAACCCTTCTACAGATTAAGCGTCACCTCTGTGCTTTTTGAACAAAGCTTCTCTTCATTAATGTCGTTGTGAGCTGCTTTTGATCTTAATGTCCTCAGACTGTTCTTCAGTGCTTTGCTGCAATCAAATTTTCGAAGTGCCGTTATTGTTTTCATATCTGTTTGAAAAAAGGCCCCTTACGTAATATTTGAATCTTCAGTGATATCTCATGTTTGCACTGGATTGTAGTTGTTGGATATTTTCGAGTGGTTCAGGTTATTTAGTAGGTAATGTTCCAGTGTTCAGCAGTGTGTAGCCTAATTCCTCAAAATCAGATGACTGACTTCCCCTTTTCGAAATATCCAGAGCTAGACTAGAGTCATTACCCTGATCTGTTGATCGATTTTAGTTTTTATTTTACAACGTGATCATTTCATAACCGCCATCTGCTCTTTAAATGTTATCGATGAATCCCCCTGTACTGCCGATTTGGTATCTCCTGGTATGACACTGGTCACCCCCCCCCCCATGATGTAGCCACGTGGTAGAGCTGGTGACAGGGAGGATCAGCTGTGCCAGTCCCTGCAGGCTTGGCTCTCTGGTACACACACAGGTCTCCTGGCAGTGCCAGCAAAGAGCGTGAATCGGCACTCGCTCCCACAGCGTCCTCTGCCTTCTCTCATTTTCCTAGTCGACACGGCACAAATTACAAAGGGTTGTTTTCTCAGCAATCTCTGGATCTAAATTACCTCTGTAACAACGAGGGATGCTTGCAGAGCACCGGGAGAACAGTAGGTATGGAAAAAAAACATGTTTGATCAGTGTGTCTCCATGGTGACAAGGCGTTTGTTTACAGTTTAGAGCCGTGTGTCATGGATTTATTTGCTGCGATGGTGGTCTTGAAATGGCTTCTTACTTTCCGCTGAGGTTTCTGGCAACGCTTCGGTTAGAGAATCACACATTTTTGAATGCCACGTGAAATTCTTGTATAATTAAGGGCTGTTGAAGGTATAACAGATGAGTAGGCAAATGACAGATGGCACAGCTAGTGAAGCGATGGTGGCGTTTCTCCCGAAGGAATGATGGTGTGGAGCAACAAGAGGTTGCTGAGAGTTTCAGATGTAAGAAAGGGTTAGATCTCTTTTTTTGAAGTAATAAGCTGCTTGCATCATGCACTGTGGGCGTAAATGTTTTCATCACTGCTTCATCCTGGCAGTCATTCTTTCATTCTTTTTTGAAGACTTCAAGCACCTGGTTTCTGGCTGCTCATTGCGAATCAGGTCAAGACACGTTTGAAACCAAGGGCTTCATTAGACTCTGACTCATTCAACACTGTTTACACAGGAAGGGCTCTTGGCTTCAAGAGATAGATGTTGATTTGGGTGTGAGGTAACCGGTGATGGTGGTAAATATTAAGATCATTATTTTGGACCATGTCACTTCAGCTTGTTACTGTTCACAGTTATTACGTCACCAGTTTATGTCATCCTCCCCAGATTTAAACAGTGATTTACTGACTTTTGAGAAGATTTCACCTAAATGGGGATTAAAGGAGGTTTTTGCTGGACAAAAAGTTGTATTATCTTTGTTCATGTGTAAAGATGACCTAAAGGTTTCAGTCTAGATAAGTAGTAGGTTGTCAATCATCAGGTTGGAGTTGGAATGCTAAACTACTGCTACCTAGTCTGCATGATCATGTCACCTGTGGTGAGATGAATTTCACAGGAGATTCTTACTATACTCCATTTAGAAACAATAACAACATTGCAACTTTATTTTCAGTAAACTTTTTTGCCTTTGTACTGGTTTTGTTGAGTGTTGCATCTCTTATTGTATTGATATTCTTCTTGTATTGAGCACTGCATGCACTTCTTGTTGACTCTTGAGGGTTAGAAGTGCTTGAATTGTATTGCGTAAATATAATTAAACTAAATATTGGAGGTTGCTTTGGTTCAAAATGTATGTTCTTGCTTGGCATCTTCCAAGAACTTAAAAATGATAAATGTGGTAATTCGTTGCTATTGGTAAATCTGTCCAACAACCTTGTAATAGTGCTCTAATGTTTAAAGGTTTGGTTAGTTAGATTTTTTTAATTGTTTTATTTTTTTGTGAAAGAAATAAATACATTTATTTAGAAAGGATGCATTAAACTGATTTATAATGTTACAGATTATTTATATTCTATTGAACTTTCTATTCATCAAAGAATCCTGAAAGAATGTGTCTCTATTTCCACAAAAATATGAACTTTCTGATAATAAGAGAGTTAATAATTAATAATAATAAGAAATGTTACTTGAGCACCAAATCATCATATTAAAATGATTTCTGAAGGATCATGTGACACTGAAGATTGAAGTAATGTCTGCTGAAAATTTAGCTTTGTCATCCCAGGAATAAATTACACTTTAAAATATATTCAAAAAGAAAACATTTATTTTAAATTTTAGCTACTAATATTTCACAATATTACTGTTTTCACTGTTTTTGGTGAGCGTAAAGCATTAATATAGTACCAACCCCAAACTTTTGAATCAGAGTCTATAAATAAGACTTTGGGCTAGCTTTTTTGTTATTTTGCTTCGTTTATCTTTTTTAATCAGTTACCTCACAGAATGGCTACGCAGAATTAAATAGTTTTAAATAGAATTAAATCATTTGTTGTTGTATAGACTAGACATTCATTTGTTGATTTATACATTTTAAGTTATAACTGCTGGCACATTGAAAGAAAAAAACAATAATAACAATTTAAGTGGTTGTTGACCAAATATTGTGGGAACTAGGGATGTCAACTTACTAGGGGCTGTCAAGCGATTCAAATGTTTTATCTAATTAATTACACAATGTGGTGATTAATTAATCAAATTAATTCGAGAAATTATCCCCAAAAGATAATTTAAAGTCATTATTGTGTTAAATGAGAAAAACATCAAATAGACACAAAAAGTAGCTTTATAAAATGTTTATTTTTTATTTTTATTTGATTGAACAAAATGTATTAAACATGAACTTTTAGGCTTCAATGGCCATGAGGGTGAGTCAAATTATTATTATTTTTTTGGGTTAACTATACTTTTAATGAATTTTTTTATTAATATGGATTTTTTTTATTTTTGTGAAATTATACTCTAAATAAGAAACTAAAACTGCCAGTAGGTGGCGATAAATGTCATTGAGTAATTCATTCTTCCGATTTGTTCAAACGGCTGATTCATTCAGAAATTAAGTAAATGGCTCTCTTTATGAATGGGTATTTAGCAAGCGGCAACATTCTAATCTGAAAAATGAAGCCTACCCAGAATTGCGAAAAACTGCAATACATCGAAAATCCGCTAGGGGAAGGTCCCAAAAGGGAGCAAATGTCCATAGCCCCCATGTTAAAATGTCCGTTTTCACAGCATAAATTCATGTTTTTACAGGTTGGTCCCATGGACTTTTATTGTATTTTTCGATAGGTTCCGAGTGCCTGACAACTGTGAGGGGGGTGAATTTTTTTCTAACTCGTTAGTTTAGATAGTATTTAGATATAAAATGTATGCCAAATAAGGGCGTGGTTAACTTTGATTGACAGCTTGATCGACAGCTGATAACGAGCATAGGCTGCGCCAAGGAGAATGACAACATAAGAAGCGCCATTTTTTAATTTACAGTTGAAATATAATACTACTGTTTCTGTATCATGAAATGTAGTTTTAAGAGTTTTTCAGGCGAGAATGTAGTTGTTTAAAGCTCAAATCTGTGGTTTATTTATAAAGATTTATGAAAATTTGATCCAGGTTGTGAGATGCAGGCGATCACCGGGCGCTCGGCGCTCATGTACCCCGCCTGGAACAGCCTTTCCTCGGATAGTTGTTCTGACGTTTGCCGCTGACTCTGTGTATATCTAACGGGCGATTTTTGGTCTCGTGAATCTATAATTTGTTCCCTGGCCAATCGTTTTGGCTGAGGGCTAAGTTAAGTGAAGTTTCATAACTATAAGCTATTTAACTTTACCGTTGTATGGTTAGACTAGAGCGCTGACTTTGTATGTTTGACTGAATTGTTTGCTTTATTTGTATAGCTTCTTGTACCTTTTACTTATTATACTTCTTTTATAATGGCTAATATTGATAAACTGAAATTTAACAAAAAGAGACTGGGTTGAGTTTTGTCATTTTAAATTTTAATACAACGATGATCTGTAATGTTGTTTACTGCAACATCTGTTGTTTAGTACAAATGCACATATTGCCTGGACCATATTAAAATGTTTAATATTTTTATTTTATATTAATCGAAAAGAGGCAGGGTTGTGTTTTATAGGGATGTCCATATTTTTTACAGTCTATGGTATTTAGCTATGTTTCCATCCAAAGTTGCGAATTTAACTTATGTGTAAAATTGGAATAGCGCATAAAACATTTGCGAATAAAGCACCGTTTCCATCCAGTAAGCCAGAGAGAATAAAATCGTCACTTCCTGATAAACTGCCGCTAAATACTCGCGCCTCAGAGCGCGCAGACGAAATGCAATAAAGTTATCTTGCTTTTAGAGGTGGATTCCTGCTGTTTGGGAAAGCAGTTGTGTAAGACAGCTCTGGCAGGTAATTATACCGAACCACTATGACCCATTGTAGCAAAATTTGCATCAGCATTTCAGATGAGCAAAATGTCAAAATAACATGATGCTGCTGTGCAACAAGAACAGTCCAGTGGTTAGTCCAGTTATGCCGTCCCATTGCAAAGTCTTTTTTGATGCGCATCGGGGAAATGATTCTGTAAATGTGTTTCCATCGTAGTTTATGTGCATGTTTTCTCATCGAATAAAATGTTTGTGCACATTTTTTGAATTTGTTCATCATCTGCTCAACTAGCAGAATACAACGAGCATATTTATTTCAATTAGAGGCCAAACTATACCAAAGTATTTGTATAAAAAATAGCCACTGACATACATGTAAACCGTATACACATGATGCTTTTGCGCCACGTTTTGGTTTGTAACTGCGAAACCTTAGTAAACCATAGTAGATCATATATCTTTATTTAGAGCAAGTGGTCTCGAACGAGCCCAGAGCCAACATAAGACAATACGTAGATTGTGGAGTGACATGCCATGCTGCTTGGCTAAAGCTATAGACCTTATGTAGCCCCGCCCCTTTTTAGCGCTGCGCTCGTTGTCTTTTGACTTCCGGTCTGTATTTTCACAGTGATCTTGCGTATTTATGAATGAACGGCTCGTTTTAAAATCTTCCCGGTCTACTGACATTTGTTAAGACATCTGCTTTAAACATTACAATCCTCATGATAACTTTCGTTAACTTTACATGAAGTAAATCCACTTCAAAAGCTAATTACTCCTGGACAGCAATGCCATAGAAATATACAGAGCGACTGCAAAAACGGAAGTTCAAAGACAATATTCTAAAGATGGCGGCGCCCTCGTTTCTCTGGCGCATAAGGTCTATAGAACTTCCACGATCATGGCGGCGTCATTTGAAATTTCAACCAATGAAAAAGGCTGAATCCAAAATTACCCTCATTCACTATTCCCTACGTTAGTCCACTGAAGGAGTGAATGAAAAGGAGAGAGCGAATTCGGACAGCCGTTGAGCGTACATCGATTATACACTCGTTATTGCAGTGCAATGTGGGATTGAATAAGTGCACTCAATAACGTCCACTATGGTTCTGGACACCACTATAAATGCCCTATTTAAGGGTATAGGGGGCGATTTCGGATTCAGCCTAGATCTCGGGTGGTTGTGAGTGAATATAGTGGTATTAGGGATGTGCAGAGACTAATCGGACACTGTTTTACAGCTGGAGCGCGCTTGGATTGGTTTGATCGCTCAGATTGACAGATCTTGATTTACCATGCGCCATAGAATAGGAGCACACACTGGAAGATAAATTGGTTGGTTTTAATTAATAATTAAAACCAACCATAATTAACCACACTCCTTGGTTAATTTTGTTTAGAAATAAATGGCTAGCCTACCAATCCATTGCAAGGCTTGAAGACATTAATACACTTCTAGTACTGTCTACTGTAAGTACTGCATGCTCAGGTCATTTTTCCTTGTGTGTCTGCTGCACGTGTTTTGCGCATGAACCGCACGTGCCTCAAAACTACGCACTTAACAATGACCTTGCTTAATCGACCACCGACAAGTTTATTGACATTTTTGACCTGATTATTGACAATCGATTAATCGTAGACATCCATAGTAGGAACTCAGAGGTTTATATGTGTTCAGGAATCCAGTGGGCTGTTTCGAATTGAGACTGCTGACACTGTCGCCTGTTGTTGACTTGTAGCCTCTATTGGGAAATGTTCCCCTCACTTCTGCATTTCCATCACCCATTACAGTGGCAGAGATGTGGGGTTTGTGTTTACGTCACTCAATATTCCCAAGAGTCTTTGAAAGGCTTTGAGGAGGCTGAAGCGGTGCCTTTTTTCTCTCTCCGAACAGTCCTTCGGAGCTTACTTTGCTTTCTCAGACGGTCATTGGAGCTGGCAGCCCTCTAAGAAATGCCATGAAAGACTTAAAGCGTAAAAGGCTTAGCCACATTTTACTGAAGATTTCATGTCCCAGCAACCTTACGCCCCACGGATTACTCATTGAGGAAGGACACATAGACTAAGGTGAATTCAATATTTTTTTTTTCATTTTTGAAACACCTGTTAACAATTATAATTCAAGTTACACCTTGTTGCAACCACTGTCTAAGCACAAAAGCATGTTTTATGTTCAAACACAAAAACAGAGTCTACATTTGTAGTGGCGGACAGTTTATTTCATGATAAATAAAATGAAAGACATGTCAATAAAATGAAGGGCAAAAGGATTTCTTTCTTCTTTTTTTTCGTGCCCCCCTGAATCTACTTCCGAAGTTCTGACTTTTTTTGTTGTTGTTGTAACACAAAAGGGCGAAATATAAACTCAAGAAAAAATTACCTGCACAAATGTTCACTTAGCCTTTCAGGGCTTCTGTACTGATATCAGCCATTCAAGCACAAAATCTGCTTTCTCTCATCTCTTGATTTTAAAGTTCAAAAACAAATTTCATATTTGCCATAATTTGCAAAGTCTGAGTCCCTGAGTCCCTTGCAATTGGCGATTTCATGGATGAGAATTACTCAACTAATGCAACCATTCAAGGCTCATCTATCTTAGTACAATAATTGTTGTTATTTATAATTAAAATGTATTTTTCCCCATGGATTTATTGCTCTGTTTCGGATATAATGCTTTGTACTTTGGGGACGATGTGCTCCCCCAATGTCCATAGACCTGGATAGGATGATGGGGGTGCTTGACAACTGCCATAGATAAGAAAGGTCTGGAATGGTAAAGAACGACTGGTCCTCATTAACACTTACATGACCTGATGTTTATGTTGTCTTTACCAGTAGGAGGCCAAAGCATTTGTATGTCAATTTTAAGAGTGTTACTGTTATGTCTAGCTGATTTGTGTTTATTATGTTGGATTAAGAAATAATTACTGGTGTCTTGAGAGCTCAGCATTCTTGCTATTATAACAATCATAATGGTGACTGAAATCTGAGAAACTAAATAAGCTTTGAATGTTTAATGACTAGGAAAAGGAACTGCTCTTGATGTATAGGCTAAACACCGTTGTACTTTCTTACTCAGCAGAAATCATAGTACTTGAGGTGTTTATCTTGCAATTGGTTCTGTACCTGAAATTAAGAATGATTGGGTTGCAAAACCACAATTGACTATTGGCCACATGAGAGAAATGCTAAGCAATTTTTGTTTTACACAGGGCACAGGGCTTTTTTAATTACATTTATCTCACCTAAATGTAAGGTCACTCTATGTAGGCTATTTGTGTTTTTTACAATGGGTTAATTTTGTTGCGCCTGAGTTTACACACAGCACAATGAAGCTTGATTTCAACCTTGAATTGAATACAAAATAAACAAGAACAAATAAACAAATTACAAGCTGAAGCACGAATTAATAAAATAAAAATACAAATTAAATAAAGAGTGCTTTAAAGGGATAGTTCACTTTGAAATTAAATTTTGGCATGTTTTAGCTTACCTCAAGGGCATCCAAGATGTAGGTGTCTTTTTTTCCGCAGTAGTTTCAATTTTGATATTTTTAGGTCAAACCGTTCTTGTCTATCAGTCATATAATGCAGGTCTATGGTCACCCCCTCAAAGAGCATGCACAGAGAAGTCCAAATTAAACAATTCCCCATCGTAAGTACACATTGATGGCCTAAGACACGAAACGAGCGGTTTGTGTGAGAAAACTAACAGTATTTATATTGTTTTTACCACTTGTACACAACCACGTCCAAGTGATCTTAGGGCGCGCGCTTCCTGGTTCTGGCTTAGTCTGCGCAAGCGCCGGAAAGCGCCGGAAGTGATCTCTCGCGTGTGTACGTCACTCAGGAAGCACGCGCGCCCTCAGATCACTTGGACGTGGTTGTGTACAAGATATAAATACTGTTTGTTTTCTCACACAAACCGCTCGTTTCGTGTCTTAGGCCATTAATGTGTACTTACGATGGGGAATTGTTTAATTTGGACTCTGTGCATGCTCTTTGAGGTGGTGACCATAGACTTGCATTATATAACTGACAGACAAGAACGGTTTGACCTAAAAATATCAAAATTGAAACTACTGCGGAAACAAAGACACCTACATCTTGGATCCTAAAACATACCAAAATTTAATTTCAAAGTGAACTATCCCTTTAAGGTTTTTCAGGTAGGTCTAACAGTATTCAGGTACATGAACAGTACAGAAATTGAATAAATTGAATGTTTCATTAAATATAGATGAATTCTTCTCGTTATCTTTTGTTCTTTTATTAACATTAATGACAGACTGCAGCAGGTTTATTACGCTGCTGTCACTTTAAGCACTAATGTAGGGATTCATTGTACTGATACACGTGTTTTCTTTCTACTATTTATGTTCACTTAAGACATAACCCTCTGTGTCTGTGAATACTCGCCAAGATGTGCATTTTGACATAGTTTTGTGCGTTTCTGACCATTTAAGCGCAATAAGCCGCGAAAAAGCACTCAGTTTGGTACTCGCGAGCTGTTTGAGAGGCGATTTTATGTAGAGCGCACAGAAAACCGTCTCTCAGAAAGTATGTGAGAAGATGCAGTAGCGTTGAATCACTCTCGCTGTTTGTGAAATTATGTCTCTCAGAAAGTTTTCAAATGACTGATTTGATCTGATAATCTGTGTGGATTAATTTGCTCATTCAACCAGCTAATTGAATAAATGTTTGTGGGAATTTCCCGCTTTAAAAGCGTGAAACCTGCAGCGATTGTATAAATTGATGCACAATACCCGCAATCCTGGGCCAGGTGTGGCATTTTAGCAACTTTATAATTGTTCAAGTTTGGTCTGCTTGGATGAATGGACAGTTTTGGATTATTAAAACAATTTTACTGAATCACAATGCCATGAAATCTTTCTTGTGGTCTGAGCAGACACAGAATAATAATAATAACCATTTGTTACATAGAATAGTATCCAAAAATTCAGGAGCCTGGATACAGTGCAGGTATTTTTAGTTAGATGGATGCAGTCAGTGTTGCTCTGGATCGTCTCATGTTTCCCGCCTTCAAGTGTTGCTGACTTTCTCAGTTGCTGTAGATGTCTGCGGTTGTTCCCGTCTAAGAATCTGCTTCAACTCACAGATGTTAAGCTTTTTGCTGAGGGCATTGCTGAAACATAAATGTTTTATAACAGCACCTAACTGGCTCAAGTAAATGTCTGTCAGATGCGTGTCCTATTTTCCATGTGCTCGCCAGCTTCAGCAGATGATGTAAAGTTATTGTGTGGCTTCTTTGTTTTCCCTAAATTCTGTAACCATTACCCAGTTGGATCTGATTCATGACTCACTGTGTGGAGCACAGCAAGACATAGGAAGATAACCGTTTGTCAACACTGTTTGTCCAGAAAGCAATGCTTGATTACAGGAAATAAAATGCATAAATGATGATAATAATAATAATAACTGAAAGAAAACAATTGATACAATTTTTATGAAGTATACCAATAGCCCAGGGGCCTCCTGTCGAGACCTATTTGTGGCAAAAAAGTGATACAAATTGTCTGTATGTACAGTTATATATGAGTCTTGTTGCTTTATACTTAGTTAAGTTTGCCTTTATCACCGTGTCCTTGAACTGAACCTGAATAATATCTTGGATCCAATTTTGTTTGCATGTCCTGCAGTATTTCTGTACCTGCAGCAGAATCTTCACTAGAGGAACTCCGACAGAAGCAGTTCACTGCAAAAAATAAACAGGCTGAATTTGATCTGCAATTTGAAGCTACCATATCACGTCACATTAGAAGTGGACTTTTACAGTCGACGATCAATTTCCCTGACATCTTGTTATTTTTCCTCCTCCTCACCCTCCCCTTTTCATTTCCTCCATTTCACGAAACCTCTCTTTTATCTGTGTGTCTGCTCTCTCAGGGCTGGCTTCGGCCTCAAGAAGCCTCTAAAGATGAATATGGTGAAGAGGATCATGGGGAGGCCGCGGCAGGAGGAGTGCAGCCCGCAGGACAACGCGCTGGGACTCATGCACCTGCGCCGCCTCTTCTCCGAGCTCTGCCACCCGCCGCGCCACATGACACAAAAGGAGCAGGAGGAGAAGCTCTACATGATGCTGCCTGTTTTCAACCGGGTGAGAGAAAGAGAGAGAGCTGTTTACTTAAAGAGACAGCATCATCACCTAATATGCATCAGGATAATGCGATTTATTCATAAGAGGCAGACTGAATGTAGAGGGATTCACAAAGATACAGGCTCTCAAGTCAAAATGCATTAAAAGAAGTGACAAGTGAAATGGACACGATTGTATTGCACTGCTAATGCTAAATGTAACCCGTGGTGACTTTTATTTATTTATTGTTTTGTTACCATTAAACGTCAGTTTAGAGACATTTTCACGGGCACCACCATTAAATAAAACTATTATAAATTTAGTTTGTTTTGCGGCGTATCTTTATCAAAAAACTATTTAATTCTTATTTATATTCTAAGATTATGATATTATGTTTTTCATTAAATATTCTTTCTGAAAAAGAGAAAGAATTACAAGAAATCATTAGTTATAATTGCACTGATAACTGGAAATTGTAAAGCTATAATGTGACTGACAGCTGTAAATTTCATAATTTTTGCTGAAAATCTACATTTTTACACCACTGTTCGCTAGTTTGTGGTCAGTAAGAATTTTCTGGGGGAGAATTTAATACTTTTATTCAACAACAAGGATGCATCAAATTGATCAAAAGTGATTGTAAAGACTTTTATATTGTTGCAGAAAAATAAATTCTCCTCTTTTGAACATTGTATTCATCAAAGAATCCTGAAAAAAAAACAATCACTAAAATATTTTTTTAATAGTATTTAAGTAGTCTTTTTAACATTAATAATAAGAAGAAATATTTCTTGAGCACCAAATCATCATATTAGAATGATTTCTGAAGGATCGTGTGACACTGGAGTAATGATGCTGAAAATTCAGCTTTGATCACAGGAATAAAATACATTTTAAAATAGAAAACAGTTATTTTAAATTGTAATATTTCACAATATTACTATTTTTACTGTATTTGATGTATTTCTGATTGAAATGAATGCAGGATTGGTGGGCATAAGAGACTTCTTTCAAAAACATCAAAAAAATCTTTAAACTTTTGAAAGGTAGTGTACATGTATATGCCATAATCAGTCTGTATATTGTTTGAAAGCAAGAACATTAAAACATTTTCTTCTTTTATTTTTAAATCACTATAGAGATTTTGTCCAAAACCTGTCATTAAACCAAATGATCCACACTTTGCTTTTGATGTTAACTTAAACAATGAGAAGAAGTGAACCAGCAGTGACTACTTCATTTACAAAGGCTAAGTAGTCGTTATGACATCAAGTGACTCTCACAGGCTGGAGAAGAGCATGATGGTGCTAATCATCCAGCATTGATTATGCAGAAACACTGTAGATGACCTCATCATTGTGCATGAAAGAGCGCTGACCTGCTGCAGCCTGTATGCATTTTAAGAGCACTTGTAGAAGTGAGATGAAACATGCTCTCTATTTACAAAGCTGTCATACTTCATTAAGTGTTTTAGACCCATCTGAAACAATGCACATCAGAATTAATACCGCAGTGTCTATCTAGATTTTGATTTCTTCAAACAGTGAGAGGACTGACATGATAGATTTAAGCATGGCAGTCTTGCGCGCGCCTCTTATGAATGTTTGTGGTTTATACTAATTTGATTGGACACTCGGCCTGTGAGCCAAATGCTGAAGGGCAGTTTTCAGAGCTCCTGTGAATGTCTTATCTTTGCTGCAATGAAAGATGAATAACTCTACAAACCGAGCATACGGCTCTTTAGACATCAAGGGAGCAATTGCTGTGATTAAATCTCAGCTTTAACTCAACAGGTCCACATCTTTGTAGAGGAGAAAAAAAGAACTACATGAAAAGAAGGTTGTAAATGGTGTTTGTGTGTGTGTGTGTGACAGGTGTTTGGGAATGCTCCACCGAGCTCCATGAATGAGAAGTTTTCAGACCTGCTGCAGTTCACTACGCAAGTGTCCAGGTTGATGGTGACTGAGATCAGACGGAGAGCATCTAATAAATCAACAGGTACTTCAACTATCTATTTCCTGATATGTTATACCCACCTTTCCCGATCCAATCAATTTTCGATGGGTTAAAACAAGTCTCACCCTTTTTTTCTCTCGTTTATGTAATAATAAACACTCAAACTGAGTTATACAAACATTTAAATTGAATATAAAAACTGCCTTATGTGCACTTTTTAATAACAGAATTATGGGTAACACTTTACAATATGGTCTCATTTGTTAACATTAATTAATGGATTAACTAACACAAACTAACAATGAACAATATATTTTTTACAGCATGTATTATCCTTTGTTAACATTAGCTAATTTTAGTTCACTGTGCTTTAACTAATGTTAACAGACACAACTTTTAAGATTAGTAAATGCTGTAGAACTATTGTTCATTGTTAGTTCATGTTATCTAATGTAGTTAGTTAATGTTAACTAATGAAACCTTATTGCAAAGTTTTGCTGAATTATGTTTCTACTACAATTTGTTGTTTTAATTTTGGTGCATCACTAGTTTATAACTGCTTTATACCGGTCTTGCTTTAATAGCTGTGTTTATGACTGAGGAAGACTGGGCTTGGTCTCAGAGTCACTCTGCTGTCCACACACTGTGTTGGCAGCTTGTCTTGGCACACGGTGTACAGTAATGTTTATTTTTGGTGATGTAATCTGCATATGCTGCATAGATTCACAAAACCCAGACCGAGCATGTCATGAAACAAGTAATTGCTTAAGCGTTTTAGTATGTTTTATACCGTCTATTAAACATCTTGTGTTTAACACTTGCTTTTTTTTTCAAACTGTAGTCATAGCATTGATGCAACAAAACGCATAACGTAATAATATTGTATTTATTCTGTATGTCAAATTTATTGTATTTTTATGACTATGGATTTTACAAAATGATATAATTACATTTTTGTTGGAGCAGAAAATAATATTCTTCTGAGTAAATCTTGTCCTTTGTGAATTCATTGGGGTGTCACAGTATTGCATCTCAAAATGAGGCTGCAATGGATGAATGAGAAACGAAACCGCCTGCATGTCATCACCTCTAATTGACTCGGCGTCCTTCCCCAGATGAGGCCAGTCACACACAAGCTGACGTGTGAAAATGGATTTGATCCACTTGCACAGACTGTTAAACGCGTCAGTGATTCTGTTTGTGTGTGTGTGTGTGTGTGTGTTTGTGTGCTCCTCCCACAGAGGCGGCCAGCAGAGCCATTGTCCAGTTTCTGGAGGTAAATCAGAGCGAGGAGGCGAGCCGTGGCTGGATGCTTCTGAACACCATCAACCTGCTGGCCTCCTCAGGACAGGTCTGTATGTTTAATGTGCATCAGATGAAACAATCACAAGATGCATGAAACATGAAAACATATTTGATTAGCACTAGAAAAATATATACAGAGACAGTTTGTTTTTTAAAGAAGTCTGTAATGTTCACCATGGCTACATTTATTATACAGTATAATACAGTAAAAATACAGTAAAAACTGTAATATTGTGAAATATTATTACAATTTAAAATAAATTGTATTTATAATTGAAAATATTTTAAAATGTGATGTATACCTGTAATGGCATCATTACTCCAGTCTTCAGTGTCACATGATCCTTCTGAAATCATTCTAATAAGCTTATTTAGTTCTCAAGAAACAAGTCTTATTATCAATGTTGAAAACAGTCGTGCTGCTGAATTTTTTTGGGTGGAAACTGTAATAATTTTTTTCAGGTTTTTTTGATGAATAGAGAGTTCAAAAGAACAGCATTTATTTTGTTTTTATTCAGCCATTATTTTCCTTTATTCTGGCATTACATGTTTTACCCACCCACATCGCTTGGATTTCAGTGTTTATTTACCCAAATTTTATATTTCTAGAAAACAAAATGAAACGTTTTCTTAGAACTTTATGTGAATTCTTTTGATAAAATACATCATGAAATATAATCTCACCTGGGTACAGGTGCATTGGAGCTACCATTATCATCAAGCCAATCTATGCAGATAAAGAGGTTTTTAAAGGGATAGTTCACCCAGAAATACATTTTTTTTTCATCATTTGCTCACCCTCATGTTGTTCCAAACCTGTATGAATTTCTTTCATCTGTTGAACACACACAATAAATGATATTTTAAAGAATGTTGGTAACCAGACAGTTGACTGTAGCTATTGACTTCCATAGTATTTTTTTTAGGGCTGGGAATCGATTAAAAAAAATTAACTAATTAATTGCACAATTTGCTCTAATTAATTGCAATTAATTGCATTTCCCGCAAGCTTGTAATCATCAATATTTCAACTTAGAATCACCTAATTAAATTAAACAACAGAGGGAAAAAAAGGAACAGAAAATAGCCCTATATTAAAATAATATTAAACATCAATATATTATTATTTTTCAATAATCAATCAAAATAATCAATCATAAAAAAAATTTATACTAATTTTCAAAATGAAATATAGTCCTACAAAGCTATTAATACCAGAGCATGTGATCAGAGCAGGTCATTTTACCATTGTTGCCCAGCATGACTATACCAGCTCAGTAGGGCTATTGCAAACAGAAGTCTAGAAATTTCACCTTATTTGAGCGGACTTTGCTTTTCCAGTGCGTGATCGGTACGTGACTGGAGCGTTTGGGCCGTTAACGACAGGGCAGAACATTGAGCAGAGAGCGCAGCAGCGCGCCGACACACACACACACACACACACACACACAGAACGGCGGAAGAGACCCGCTCATGAAAGCTGCGCGAGAATGAAACCTGATCGCTGAACACGGAGGGGCGGGACGGCATATTTGCGGCATTTTCAATAGCAGCCGCAACAGGAAGTCATTAAAATGAGGCAAAAAAAAAAAGTGCTGCGTTAATTGCGTTATTTTTTTTTTAACGCGTTAAACATCTCAAATTAATCGCAAAGATTAACGCGTTGATTCCCCCAGCCCTAATTTTTTTCCTACTTTGGAAGTCAATGGCTACCGTCAACTGTTTGATTACATGCATTCTTTATAATATCTTTTTTGTGTTCAACAGAAGAAAGAAACTCATACAGGTTTGGAACAATAAAACAATGTTTAGTGTATGATACACTAGTATGATGCCTAGTGTTTTAAAATCTGTTCAGAGTTGAAAAGTCATGTAGTGTATTCCAGTCTTAAGCAGAACAGTTCATCAGACTGATCTCCGCCACCACCTCCAATTCAGCATGATCGATGGGGGTCCAACTAGTGACAATGGAAAACTAGGCATCGGCTTGGTGTGCCACATCCTTCAAAGTTTTCAGCTACCAATTTTTTGTTTTGAGGACCCGTCCTTGTCCCTTGGTGTATGAAAAAGATAAACGGCATTGTGTTTGGGAATCAGCCATCCTAGTTTGGGCTTTCAGCACCCAGCACTTGTCCATACTAGAAAAAGGTGTACTATGTTGAATGTGTGCATGGTAGTTTTACAGCTGAACAAGACCCCTTATCTCAAGTTACACAAGTCTCGGTTCTCAGAGATGGACACTGTCTTTTCCTAGACTGAGAGACTGGAGGACCGTGTGGAAGCCGGAAGGACTAGTTGAAATTTCTTTAAGTATGTTTTTAGTCAATTTTGGAGAGAGGAGAAATACTCTATAGTGAAAGATGGCTTCTCCAACAATGCTTGCACAAGTCTTGCCTTCCAGCTTCCCCACTGCTGGTGTGGCGATGTAAGGATGGTGTCATGGAGGAACCTTTCTCAAGCTGTTGATTGCTCAAGCCTGCACAGCTTGAGGCCATGACTACCAAGTCATGGGTCACTTTATGAAGGTCTGTTTGAAGGGAACTTTGTGAAAAGGTGTGGACAGTTGCACTCTACATAAATGATCTCCAATTACTAGTTGTTTTTCTCTCACTGAAGCACTTCCTCTCTGTGCTGAGTGGCCAACGTGTTGCGATCAAACAGACAATATTCCTGTCATGCCATTCATTAGATGAGGAAGGACTGATCCTGCTCTCATCAAAAGCTCTTCAGAAGTATTTCTAGCTTTTGATGTCATTCACCAGGTTTCCTGTCCAGGGGAGGTCATTGTGTCAGGGAGATTTGACTAAGTGCCCAAAGGGTGTCTCAGATTTTGGAGCGCTTTGGAAATGTCAATGTAGATTTTATGCATAACAAGGAGAATATATAATATCTGGTGAAGTCTATTCATTAGCAGCTAGTGCTTTTCTATATCTTTTGCAGTGCATTGTGGGGGATACAGTATATCCATGTCATGTAGAAGGAAATGGTTTCCGACTATGTGTGCTTACTCTGTAACAAGGGCATGGTTACATCATTGGCAGTGTATCATTACATCAAGGGCTGTCTGTGGATGTCCCATAGTCATTTGTTGTATTGACTGAATGGGAATGTTGTTACTACTGTTCCCACAAGAATGGAAGCCCTTCTAATTAGATCCTTTATGAAAAGCACTGTGGCAGTACCATGGTACAGCGATGGTCATGATATTCACATGGTACATTTCTTCTTATTATCAGTGTTGAATAGTCAGTGTTATCAGTTGTGCTGCTTAACATTTTTGTGAAGACTGTGAAATATTTCTTTTTCAGGATTCTTTGAATAGAAAGTTCAAAACAACAGTGTTTATTTGAAAGTGAAATATTGCTGAATAAAAGTATTAACTTCAAGGGAAAAAAAGTCTTACTGACCTAAACCTTTGAAAGGTAGTGTACATGCTATTATAATTAGACATTTATGTTCATGTCTCCTTGTGATTTTAAGGTTATTTTTTTGCAGTGTAAGTTGTTTGTTTTTCTATTTTAATAAGGTAGGATCTCATTAATTGGCTTAAGTTTTGCCAACACTGAGTGCCAAACTTAAGCCAATTAATGAAATCCAGTCTTCCATAATCTTCCTCCAGTCTGTTGTTAGCCACAGTTCTAATATTTATTTTGGTTCATAGAATCCTTAAGGGTAATTTACCTCTATAATAGGGCTGGGCGATATATCGCATGACATTGTTAGGCGCATTTCGTCAGTAAAGCCGGTTCCTTGATTAGTAGTAAATCGCCATCACCTGCTTTCAGATGGAGCGGCAATACTACAAAGTTACAACGATAATTAATGCGATATGGCTCAGCTTGTCAGTTAACTACGGCTCTTTGTAGTGAATGCCGCTCCATCTGAAAGCAGGTGATGGCGATTTACTACTAATCAAGGAACCGGCTTTACTGACGAGATGCGCCTAACAATGTCATGCGATATATCGCCCAGCCCTACTCTATAACATTTCAAAAAGAACTTGTGCACAAAAATATGGAATGCAGTAATGTAGATTTCCTGTGGCCTTTCTCTTACTTGCACTGTCTATTTGTACCCTCTTTTTGCTTTACGTGGAATACATAATGAAAACACTTTCTTGTGTTAATGTTGATATCTCATAGCTGCTCTTTGAAGTACATAAAACACATTTCCACCATCTAAATACAGACCTCTCTCGAAATGCTTATCCAAGTGATTTGGCACAATTTAGGCCTTGTGATAAAACAGAGGATGAGCTTGAATTAATTGCACGATTTTCTTTCCAGGCAGTAGTCTGGTTTTGAGAGGTGAAACATGTTGAAACACGAGGGGTGAAATATGTTTGTATTCCAAGCTGTGAGTTGGAGACAAAAACTGGTGCTCTTGGCAACACCCCCCGCCCCTCGGAAACAACAAAGGTCTTTTCTTTTCTCTCTGTAAGGACGCCCTTCATGCTCTACATTCCCAATGCACCCTCATTTCACCCTCACGGATGCCGTCTCTTGTCTCATCTTTTCCCCCCTTTTGCATTGATGCCTGTGAGAAATCCTCCTGCTCTTTCCCTCTTCTATTGGTGTTTTTCTGTCTGACATCATCGTCAATGTACACTGACTTGACTTCACACCGTCTGCTAGCGTAGCTTCAGTGCTGAGGTAAACTACCACAGAGCATGCTATAGGAGGCATTATTAGTGTAACCTGCCTTCATTTTTCTTCAACAACTCTTATTTGAATGTAAAAGATTGATTTTCATTGATTTTACTAAAGAGAAGGTGATTTGTTTTGACTGAGAGAGTGGTTTGGGTTTTTTTTTGTTCACGTAGTATGTTTCCTGGAATGAAAATGCAGAAGTGATGAGTCTCTTCTGTTTTTTTGCTTTCTTATGAAAGCAGTGGATGTAATGGAACCTCCATTAAAGTTTGGCACTGCTGGGATTCTTTGGCCTTGTCTTAAGACCCATTCACACCAAGAAAGTTAACTATAATAACTACCCTATCGTTCAAAAGTTTGGCCTCAGTAAGATTTTTTTCCATTTTTTTTTTCCTTTTTAAATAAGTTAATACTTTTATTTAACATTAAATTGATCAAAAGAGATATTAAAGAAAAAAATATCTGTTTCAAATAAATGCTGTTCTTTTAAACTTTTTATTCATCCTGAAAAATATGAATGATTATTTATTTCCATCAAAATATTGACCTGTTTTCAACATTGACAAAAATGAGAAGTGTTTCTTGAGAACTTAATAATGGCCGTTTCTGATCTATTGTGAGGAGACTTGTTTTTGTGTGGTAGCCTTTGCACACACTGGTTCAGACTGGATCTGCAATGAAAAAAAGTGTTTGGGCTATACACGAGAGAGAGAATCATTGGCTAGATTGAGCTAAATCCTATAACTTCCTGACTTGCCTTAAAAGCGTCTGATGGGATTTGATCCTCTCACTTCAGTGTTTCATTGGCACTGGTAACAGGATCCTGCTCTGATTAGTGTCAGAGGCGACATGGCAGGGAAAAGTGAAGCTCTGACCCACCTGCAGCATTTCCTTTCAGTCACGTCCACCTGAGCCCCTTTAGAGCAGAGTGAGGATGATGATGTCACTGGCCTACCGTTATATGGTTATCAGGGTTTCACCTGAGACCCAGAACTGTGTAGTGAGATGCAAAACAACAAAAAACAAACAAGACTTATATCCTCTAGCTTTTCATCAATTCACCTAGTTTATTGTGGATTTAGACAAAGTTATTTTTTTGTAATTTGAGTCAGGTTTGGGGTCAGTTAGATCTGTTACCAGAATTGTGAAATATGAAACAGTTTGCCAGTTATTTGCATTAGTCAGTGCTTGAATGGAGAAAAAAACCATGATCTGCTCCTCATCTGAATTTGAATCCCTCCCCTTCTCTGCTTCTGCAGAAAACTGTGGACTGTATGACCACCATGTCGGTGCCCTCGACGCTGGTCAAATGCCTATATTTGTTTTTTGACCTGCCCCACATGCCCGAGGTTCCTGCCGCTACCCAGACCGAGCTTCCTCTGGGCGACCGCAGAGCTCTTCTACAGAAAGTCTTTGTCCAGGTCTGTGTGTCTTTAGGAACAGCATTTTCTCCACAAAATACCCATAAAAGACACGCTTTGACACCAACCGTGACTTTCTCTTCTGGTTGTCCTCCTCAGATCTTAGTGAAGCTGTGCAGTTTCGTGTCTCCGGCAGAGGAGCTGGCCCAGAAGGATGATCTACAGCTGCTCTTCAGTGCCATCACCTCCTGGTGCCCCCCCCACAACCTACCCTGGAGGAAGAGCGCGGGAGAGGTGCTCACCACCATCTCCAGATACGGCCTCAGCGTCAATGTCGTCAAGTACATCCACGGTGATGATTTAACTGCCAACTTCTTTCACTGTGGTTCTCTGCCGTTGCTGTGCATGGATGCATAATACTGAGAATGTTTTACTGCTGACATCTTATGAACCCTAGTAACATTTTAACCTTACTTAACCATTTAACTGTCACTATTGTGCATTTAGTGTTTTTAGAGGTCAATGTCTGGGGGTTGCATGCGCTCTTGTCAGAAATTGCTTTGCAATTAATAGAGAAGCATTCAAATTTCAGCCCTTAAGAGTCTAATATAAAAAACTTTCTTTCGAATGCCACCTTTAAAATATGTGAATGTGGTCTGTTGTTTTTAGACAAAATGTATTGGTTTATGAAATTCACAACCAACTTGACACTATTTGTTCTTGCAGAGAAAGAGTGCTTGTCGACGTGCATCCAGAACATGCAGCAGTCAGATGACCTCTCTCCTCTGGAGATTGTGGAGATGTTTGCTGGCCTCTCCTGTTTCTTGAAGGACTCCAGTGATGTCTCTCAGATACTGCTGGATGACTTCCGCATGTGTCAGGGCTACACCTTCCTCATAGATCTTATGATCAGGTAATTATTTATTGCACATTTAAATCTTCAGGGTTTAAATGTGAACGGTAATGTGCGGTCATTGTCTAAAAATAAACCCAGACAGGAAGATGGTTATTTTGCAGTAATGATCAGATGACTGTACATTATCCCTCTTACTACATGGCTCCTTACCAAATATATCTATATTCCATGTCCATGTACACTACAGTTCAAACTTTTGGGGTCGGTAAGATTTTTTTAATGTTTTTGAATTAAGTCTCTTATAATGAGAGATTCACTGAAGAAGGCTGATTGCCAAATCATTTTATTGATCTATATGTGCTTTGTTGCATAGAAAAAAGAAAATAAAAGAATAATTCATAAAGAAGACACAAGCGAGTGCAGATCTTTTGTTTTTCATTTGAAAATATGTCTCTTATGCACTCTATGTCACCTTTTTCGCCTTTTTTCACCTTTGTTGCCATTGGCTTTTGGCTTGCTTAGTTGGGGAAATACAATTTAACATTTAATTTAATATTCAACAATAATATTGATCTGCCTGCATTGACACCATTATATGAGAACTGAACTGAGCTGGACGATGACATCACGGTTTTCTCCAGAGCAGCTATATACTGTATATATATAAATGAACTAAATGAATAACTTTTTTACAACAAAATGAAACATTACTGAGCTTACTTAAGCTGGACTGTGACGCTTTTTTCTTCTGAAAACAAACTTTGTTGCATTATTTTCCTGTTATCTCTGTAACGTTTTAAAGTTCTCTTTAAAGTTCTTAAGACCGGTATTTGTTTGAAATGGAATTATAATTTATTATTTATTTATTTTAAATTATAATTGTCTTCAATGTATCTTTTGATCAATTTAATGGTTCCTTGATAAAGACAAGTATTCATAAAAAAATAAAATACCATATATTTTTAAACTGTAGTGTTTTTGAGTTATTATCTTTCTTGTAGGTTTACTTAAAGGGTTTGCTTAAAAATGATAGTTTAGATTAGTTATTTAAAGGCAATAAGAGGCAGTATAGTCATTTTAATTTCTGATATGTATGAATAGTGAGATTCTCTGATATAATTGCTGTACATCTTAGGTTGGAGCAGGCCAAAGAGGATGAAGCCAAAGATGCTCTAAAGGACCTGGTGAACCTGGTGACCGCTCTGACCACATACGGTGTCAGTGAGCTGAAGCCAGCTGGTCTCACCACTGGAGCACCCTTCCTGCTTCCAGGTTTTGTGGTTCCACAGCCTTCTGGGAAAGGTTAGCCCTCTGTAAAATAACATCCACTTGACTCTTAACTTATGTCACAGCACAGCTGGGTGTGAAAGTTGGTGATGTGAAATTCCGGGGTATGTTGAACTTCGGCCAGGAAACATTGTGAAATTGAGGTCTTTACAGGATTCAGATGGCAAGTGTGTAATGTTGAGGCTTAAGTGGCCTGTATTAGTAAAATACTTTAGAGATTTAGTGTGCTTCTATATTTGCAATCATTCACATTTTTGCATCAGCTGGGATTTTTATTCTAACCAACAAAGAAATTCAAATGACAATTTCATCTATAATGCACATTTTATTACTGTGGTTCTCTAAAAAATATTTTATTTATTTTTATTTTATTTTAGATTAGATTAGATTAGATTTGAAGATTTATGGGCATTACGGTCAAACCTTTTTTTAAGAACTGGCAGGATGAATTAACCAAGCTGTAATCAATGACTGTCAGAACCAAGAGATTTAAGTGAGAAGATTAGTAGTATATCCTGAAGTGAGAGATTAGCGGTATTCTTCCTCTCTGCATTTTCATATTAACGTCCTCATCTATGTCTGCTTCTGCCTCCCTTCGTTAGCTAGATTGCTCTTTTAGTCACGCAGGGAGAAGAAGGGCCTGTGGTTTCTGAGGGAGAATTAAAACATTAGTGTTCACTGGCTGTAAATGGCATTAATTGGTCAGAAGGAGGCAAACGGCTGACACCTACTGTGTAATCTGGTTAGGTTATTTGTTTGGCTTGTCTTATGCCTCGCCAAGAGCCATTAAATGCTGTAATTAAAATAATGGCGCAAGATAATGTTGTTTATGCACCCAGTCACATCAAGACTTCTCTTTTCCAACAAGCCAATCACAGAGATAGTTTCTTCCCTACTTTGTAGTTTGGCATTTTCATGCAGCCAGCATTATCGCTTATTGCAGTGAGGGTTCATAAAGGTTGAATGCACAAGAATTTGTTTTTAAGGGTTGGAGGACTGACTTGTGTTGCTCTGTAATCATATGATGGTTGGGTGTTCTTAGTTAATATTGCATACGGTATGTTTTTCTTGAAGCTTAGTTAAAGAGCATAATGATTTCAGAAAGAGCCAATGAAGCAATAAATATCAGTAATTAATTTAGTGCAAAGAGATATCCCAGAAAAATGCAGCAAGGACATCCTCCTATTCGCTTTTGGAGGCTATTCAGCAGTGTTGTAGTTGAGACCAGCTCATTCGAGTCTGAGTCAAGACCGAGACCAGAAGCGGGTTGAGTCAAGTCAAGACTATGAATAAATGGGCTTTGAATCTGAGTCCAAGAAAATATTTTTTTGGTCTTGGTCCTCGACTCAAGACCCTATTTTCATGGTCATGGTCTTGGTCTTGTTGTGGATTTGGTCTTGACTTGAACTCGACCCCCTTCTGGTCTTAGTCTCGGACTTGAATGAGCTGGTCTTGACTACAACACTGTTTTGAGTGTTATGTGCTACTATATGTTACTGACATCTTGTTTACAACATAATTATTTAAAAGTTGTCATGAATATAGACTTCTGCGGAATCTGCGCACAGATGAAGAGGAAATGAAAATATGTGAGGTTGTGTGTTACTAGCTATGCAAGAGTCCACCAAAGGTCACGGGAGTTTCTACAGTTTCATACTGTCATTAGGATTACTGTATGTGGTGTTAAACTAATAACACAAACTTTTGTTATTTACTCAACATCATGTTGTTCGAAACCTGTATGACTTTCTTTCTTCTATGAAACAAAACGGGAGTCATTTTGAATAATGTATTTTATTTTATTTTTTCATTGTCCATGAACCGTTTACTTAATAGTTTGATTTTTCTTTTCAGGCCACACGGTCAGGAACATCCATGCTTTTTCTGTGCTTCAGAATGCCTTCTTGAAGGCAAAGAGTGGTCGATTAGCACGTATGATCCTTGAAGCCATCGCCAATATCTATGCTGCCGACTACGCCAACTATTTCATCTTAGAGGCGCAGCATGCACTGTCACAGTTTGCAGAGCGAGTAACAAAGCTACCGGAGGTGCAGTCCAAGTACTTTGAGCTGCTGGAGTTTGTTGTCTTCGGGCTTAATTACGTACCATGCAAAGAGCTTTTTAGCGTTAGCGTGCTATTAAAGTCAAGCACTTCTTATGGATGCAGCATCACAGCCACTCGCACTCTTCTCAAGCTTGGGCGCCACCATCCTGTCTTCAGTGATGTCTTCCGTGAAGTTGGACTGCTAGAAGTGCTAGTTAACCTGCTCCACAAATATGCAGCGCTGTTGAAAGACCCAACGCAAGCCCATGTCGAGCAGGGTAACACTTTTGTAAACTACATTTAAATAATTACGAATAACACACACACACATATACAGTATATATAGTATATATAGTGTTTGTTATAATATTGAATTACTTATCATATTTATATTTGAGTTTTTTTCTTTCAGATTTTTAGTGTCAGTTTCAAGGTTTAGTAATTTTGTCATTTCTTTTATTAAAATGTCATTTCTTTTAATATTTATATTTTGTTTGATTTTTTTAAATTTAAGTTTTAGTAATTTTAGTACTTAAACTTTTATTTCAGCTAGTTGCCAGAACAACAATTCAGATTTTAGTTTTTTTGTCAAGTTTTAAGTTTTTCATATAATATCTATATTTTATTTTATTTCAGCTTTATTTCAGTTAACACTTTGTATAAGTTTCAGTTTTGTATTTAGTTAACAATTACAGTGCTGATAATGGTTTTAATTGCATTCTTTGTTTACTGCTCCCGCTCACTGTGGTCAGGTGATGCCAAGAACAATGTGGCTGAAGAGCAAAAGCAGCTTGCCTGGCTTGTCATGGAGACACTTACAGTACTCTTGCAAGGCTCGAACACCAATGCAGGTAAATGTGTTGCACAGCTGTTTCCTTGAACGGGATCTCAGTGAAGGATTTACTTTGACTCCTTTTTTCTTTTTTCAAAGTTACATTTTTGGCCTTTCTGAGATAGGAAGGTATAGAGAGAGGGGAATGGAATTGGGCTCCAACTTGCTGGGTTTTGAAAGAGGAAATGGTGAGCTGTAGGCATGGATTTAGAACGACTCAGTAGTTTTGGTGTCATGTCTCTTCCTCTTTAGCTACTTTTGTTCATAATCAGGGCCACACTGCATCTGTCTAGAAAACTCTGCAGATTTACGCAGAATTGCAAAGCCCATGATTTAAGGCCCTGAATCACTCGTGGGTCACATCTGATCTCAACGGACTCGTGAGGAGAAATTAATTGGAAAAGATTTCCACGAGAAAGAAGGCGGAGCCTCAGCGCACACCTACCTGTTACGTTATCGGAGTGGACCAATGGTAGAATAAAGGTGTTTACCAGCCGAAGCGAACTTTCCTGAAAAGTTTGGCAAGCTTTTTTGAACTCTCAAAACAAACTCCAAATGAAGAAACACCTTGTGTTTTTGTTAACGTTTGGTATTATTGTAGTAATGTGTAACTGAAAGTTCATCTCTCTAGAAAGGAAGAGTTGTCCTCATAAAGAGATTTTTTTGTACTGTTTTATCTTTGTATAATTCATGTAAGTACTTTGAAGACAATCACAGTTTTAAGAAAATAAGCTTCCATAAGTTTTGGCAGAAAATTGAGGTGATCGTCCCTTTTTCCTTTAAAATAGTCATTAGGCTTTAGCTGCATCACAGCTGTAAACCATCATTTGCTACTTCCTACTTAGTTGCTGGTGGTATTAGGGGGAGAGTCATTTTCATTCTCCAGAGCATTTGATTGGACAAAAATTTGTGTTGTGCAGGAGGAGTCATTAGTATTTTTTTTTTTAACATTTTGTAAGAAGAAAATATCTTCTTTTTTAAATGTGGAAGATCTGCTAGGTAAATTTCATAAACGTTTAGCAGTACACTAGCATAGATGTGTCAAAGCTAATAGACATGGACACAAAGCCAAAAAAGAAATGTTTTGCTTTCATGGGGCCTAAAACAGAAATACAAGATTGACATTGCCTTTTTTTTTTCAACTTTCCAGTGAACCTCTTAGGCTTTTATTATAATTGCATTATTGTGCTCCAGTTTTTCCTTTTTTATGCACTCAGGGACGAGTCAAAATTCATTTTCTTGCTCTCAGGCCCTGCAGTAGTCTCACTCTCGGTGCTGAGTCAGGTCTCTGGTTAAGGAACACTCTTAACTTCAGCTCTGTAATCATTTCTCTTCTGTATCATGACTGCTGATAGTCTCAGAATGCTCTCTCTCACAGATGTTCTCATGCTTTATTCATTGGTAGCCAATCAGAATGGTTTTGTTGCAGAAAATGACTAAAGTGAGTAATTCTAAACGTGGCACTGCCAGTGAGGTGATCAGTCATTACTAAATCTCACTACAGCCCAGTCTTGATGTGTCTGATATTTACACAAACAATACATTAAAGATCTTGCCAAGCTATAAAGTTGAATCTGGAACACAAAATTGCTTGTCTCCAAGCTTATATAATACTCAGATGAATTTTTAACAATAAAATCTCAATCTCTCAGGTTTGTTCCGTGAGTTTGGCGGAGCACGGTGCGTGCACAACATTGTGAAGTATCGTCAGTGTCGTGAGCATGCTCTGATGATCATTCAGCAGCTGGTGCTGTCGTCTTCTGGAGATGATGACATGGGCACTCTGCTCGGCCTTATGCACTCCGCACCGTCAACAGAACTACAGCTCAAAACTGACATTCTGCGGGTGAGGCACATTCATAACTCTGAGAAGAAATAAGTGTGCACATGCAGCCCAAGTTGGTTACAGGTGCAGGTGACAATGGAACAAATGTGGGAAAGAATATCCGCGCATTGAAATGAATGTTGCAAAGTTTTATTGAACAACTGCAGTGTTTTGCCAAATGAGAGCAGTAGCACCTCACTGCAGTACACAAGATCCAGTTGGATCCAGAACTAAGGGGTGGAGATTGGTAGGTTTAGGGGTGGGTTTAGGGATCAGGGGGTGGAGATGGGTAGGTTTAGGTACATGTAAGGTGGGAGGAGTTGGATCTGGATCCAACTCCTCCCCCTGGATTTCGTGTTCTGCAGTGAGGACCATCTCAATGAGAGACCTACTGATCAAAATGTTTCAGTTTGGTAAATAAAATTTTGGTACATTGATATTCTATGTTATATAATATAATATATAAAAGCCATATGATATATTAGTTTGCATATATTGACTTATATTTCCCTACATTCTTAAATCTAACACATGGTATTCACTTAAATCACTTTCTTTCTTTGATGCACAATTTAGTGTTGAAAACAGTTGTGCTGCCCCTAATATCTTTGTGAAAACCATAGTACAGTATTTTCCATTTTTAGAAGGTCAAAAAAGAACAGCATTTGCTCAAAATAGTAAAGCCATTACAAAAGATTTCTGTCACTTTCAATCAATTGAATGCATCCTTGTTGAATAAAATATAATTTCTTTGGAAAAAAAAAGGAAAATATTTTTTTTTTACTGAATCCAAACTTTTAAATAGTTGTATAGTGAGGAGCATCCTTGTTGCACAATTAACTTCCATCCGTATGATTTAAATTAGAATTCACTTGACAAACTTTGTTTCTCATTAGGCTTTGCTGGCTGTGCTGCGCGAGAACCACCGTACACGCACCGTCTTCCGCAAGGTGGGCGGCTTTGTGTACGTGACCTCACTGCTGGTTGCCATGGAGCGTTCTCTCTGTTCTCCACCTGTCAGCGGCTGGGAGAAGGTCAACCAGAACAAAGTCTTCGAACTTCTACACACCGTATTCTGCACTCTAACAGCAGCCATGCGTTATGACCCTGCCAACTCGCACTTCTTTCGCACTGAGATCCAGTACGAGAAGCTGGCCGATGCAGTGCGACTTTTGGGATGTTTTTCTGATGCTAAGAAAGCTGGTCCAGCAACTGTCTTCCCTTCAAATGCCCAGCCATTCCAACGGTTACTGGAGGATGAGATCATACCTGCAGAAAACGTGTGTCCCACACTCAAGCACTGCAGCAAGCTGTTCATCTACCTGTACAAGATGGCCACCGACTCATTTGACAGGTGTGTATAAATGGAAGTTGTCTTTTCTTAATGGATAGAAAGGGTCGATGTTTTTTGGTGAGATATCAGTAACATGGCTGAAAAAAGAAAATGAAATCCATCTTTTCATGGGAGCAGTTCACTTTTATTGAGACATTTTAATAGGACTTTAGTGAGGATGGTCATCTCGAGTGATTCAGTTGAGTACATTTTACACATAAAAATGTACACATCTGACCGCAGATACTGAATCGGGAGAACGTTCTTCTCAGGCACTCTGACAGAAATGTGATTAGCTTTCACGAACGTCTTTCAAAATTAAGTCTCGCATCAGAAAAATGTAGGATTACATTTGTTGTCGTTTCTTTGACTGTACATTGCGGCCCACCAGTTGAGAAATACTGCATTAATGTATCTTTGTCGTTAGTCATGTTATCTGAGTGTAGCTGTGCTTTGGGCTTGTGTTTTTGTTAGATTTGCATGATCTGTAGTTCTTCTAATTTCTATGTGCTGTGCCTTGAGCTGTAATTCAACAGGAGCTAACTGCCTCCCTCTCTTGCTCTTTTCTCATTTCTTTGTCTCTCTTAACCTCTGGCATTGCCTGGCTGCACACGCTGGGTGTGTGTGGTATGGACCTGCTGTTTGTGTTTGTATGGCTGTGTGAACGTCTGGTCTGTCTATATGTTGATTGTTTGGTCGTGACTCCGCGTGTCCGTGTGTTTGAATCGTTGTAGTCGTGCCGAGCAGGTGCCCCCCTGCTTGACTCACGAGACCTCGCTGCCCTCTCCTTGGGGCACGCCAGCAATCGCCAGGAAGAGGTACTGCTTTCTGCCACCTCTTCCTTTTCTCCCTCTCTTTTTCTGTTCTGTGCTTGTCGAGTGACCGGACACATTTTTCCCAGTCCGTTTCCCTCTCTCTTCCTTCCTTTGTTCACTTTCCTCTCACACCTTCCTTGGTTATTTTGTTTCTGTTCTTTAAAGGGATTGTATTGCCCCAAAATGAAAGTCAGCATTTACTGTCATCATTTACTGTAGGGATGTACTATATATTGGGACCTTATTGGTAATCTGCCGATATAAGATATTTTTAAACCATTCATACTACTATTCAAAAGTCTTGGATAAGATTAAAAAATAGTTTTCTTAGTCTCTTCAGATCAACAAGGCTGCATTTATTTGATCAAAAATACAGTTAAACAGTCATATTGTGAAAGATTATTACAGTTCAAAATAACTCTTTCTATTTGAATATATTTAAAAATGTAATTTATTCCTGTGATGACAAAGCTGTATTTTCAGCATCATTACTCCAGTCTCCAGTGTCACATAATCCTTCAGAAATCATTCTAATATGCTGATTTGGTGCTCAAGAAACAGTAATTATTATCAGTGTTGAAAACTGCTGAATTACTTTTGTAATAATAGCACATTATGCACAATTACAAGTAACTAACCCTAAACATAACCCTATAGTAAGCATATGTAGGCTAGTTAATCAATATTACTTAGTAATATTTTATGTAATTACACTATAACAACGTCAACATTTGAATGGTAGTGTAAATCTGTTGATAAAGTTTAATTAATCGTTCACTATTTTTCATTTTGATTACCTTTAACAACTTCTAACGCTCACTTAAAGTTAATCTTTAAAAACACTAATAATTTAAGAACACTGTTCAATGTAATCTTTAGCAGATCTTAAAATGAATATAATTTTGTGATGCCTAAATATAAGTGTTATTATTTTCAATTTATTTAGACAAAAGATTGTGTAGAATTTTAGTATGCATTAATCTGAACAGATATCACATGGAATTGTCAATAAAAAAGAATGACTTAAAGTGATAAAAAGGTATCTCTTCCATGTAATGTTCTCTCTAACAAGCCCTAACAAGCCCCAACAAGCAACAGGAAATTAGCTGATCACATGTATACATGTAGCCCTGCCCACACAGAAATGTCATTGTTTCAAAATCTTGCTCCTTATAGTTGTCCATTAAACAACTATAATGTTATAATTGACTGTCATTGTGCTGTGCCAGGCTACATTTTTGTTTTCAGTGTGAACAGACAAATTGCTTGTCGTAGAAAACTTAGAGCATCACATTGGTTTAGGATACTGTTATTCATCTTCTCCCTCTGATCAGAGTGATTGCCTTCTGCAATTTTCCTCTTACTTTTCCTCCCCTTGATCATCTCCTTGACCATGCTTTCATCTTCCTCTGCACCATCTCATCTGCCGTGTTGAGCTACTTTGCTTACCCATAAAGCTTTGCAGTTGCAAAACTTTCCACTCCTCTGGTTGCACTGACAGCTTTTTTTCAGTCATTTCAAACTCTCTGTGGGGATTTTAATAAGTTGATTCATAAGTAACATTATATCAAAGCTGATATTCTTTAAATGGAATTTCAGTGCTGTACTTAAGAGTAAGTTTAACTATGACCAAAAAATCCTTCTTTCAAAAAGCTGTTTAAGCTTTTTCAGCGTTTTAGCTTTTATCTGGAAAATGATTTGGCCAAGCCAAAATGTGTAAGTGAATTACTCTTTTCAGACACTGAGACTAAGTAATGAGACTAAGAAGAGACATTAAGTGATCTTTTTCTTTCCCAATAGACATGGCTACCACAGCTCATCCAACTCTGCTTCTAGTAAAGCCATAACGGACCTGAAGCTGCACTTGGGGAATCAGTTCCAGCATTCTTCAGACCCTGTAGTTATCCACCCTGGAGCAGTGCTGGCAATGATCGACCTCCTACCCTCTGTTTCTTCTGACACACAGCCCGAGGTACGAGTTTCTTGTGGACATAGGCTCTGTCTCAAAACCTAGTGAACTGACACGTTGTTTGGTGTCTACATGGGAATGCCTAACGCAAAATCTTAAAGTTGGCATGTACTGTAGCTAGGAGAGATAAGAATGTGTTGCTGAGCTTGTCAGCATCAAATATGGTCATATACTTTGGTGTATCTATGATGCTACCTCAAAAATGTTTGTATACACTACAGTTCAAAAGTTTACCGTCAGTAAGAAAAAAAATTACTTTTATTCAGTAAGGATGCATTAAATTGATCATAAGTGACAAAAATGTATCTTGGTTTCCACACAAAATATTTAGGAGTTGATGCTCAACTGTTTTGAGCATCAAATCCGAATATTAGAATGATTTCTGAAGGATCATGATGCTTTTACTGTGTTGTTGGTCAAATAAATGCAGCCTTGGTGAGCATAAGATACTTTTTTTTTTTTTTAATATAAAAAAAACTTACCAATCAGGTTTTTAGTGATAATGTGGGATGAAGGCTGTCTCAATATGCAGCCATATTATAAACTTTAAATGACCAAGTAGTGCTTCCTTGGTTTTGAGATGGAGCCAAGACTTTGTTCACACTTATTCAGTTTAATGATTTGTTACCTAAGCATGATTTTGTTTTTCACCTACAGTAAGTTGTCAAAATCGAGGGATTTTATCAGAATGAAAGCGTCTTTTGGGGATTTTGTGTAAAGGCGCATTCCCAGTGAAGCTCTATCGACAGCATTTTTGTTATGTTTGCCACGATTACCACAGAAACTAATCTAAGCTGCTCCCTGGAGAGGTACAGAGAGTATCTAGAGAGTTACATGCTAACAATGGAAGAATGTGAGGCAACACATCGGCTCAAATTTAAATGATATTCTGTGGTAATCGATAGCAAATGTGGCATGCTGATGACATGAATGAATTTGTATGTAACCTAGAGCATTCCTTTAAGTGATGTGTCTTCTGAAATCAGGCCTATAAGAAATTTGATTTAAGTAAAATTCTTATAGGATATCAAATAAATTAAATATTAAGACCATATTGGATACTACAGCTGGGTTCACAATGAGAATCTGATACACTGATGTTTTTGTTGTCCCTGTGATGAGGATTGTCCACTGAACCTACTTGACTAGTGATAGCCTTCTATGTTTGGCTTGTGCCACTGCAATGTGAATTTTAAATTGATCTGAATTAAGTGTACTACTAAGTGTCCTGCAGCTCACTTCACCCTTGCTCTGCCCCTTAGCATGCTCTGGACCTGCAGCTAGCTGTTGCTAACATTCTGCAGCTGTTGGTGCATTCGGAGAGGAACCAGCAGATCCTGTGTGAGGCAGGTCTGCACTCACGCTTGCTTCAGCGCTGTAGCTGCGCTTTGGGAGACGAAGATCACCCACTCCACCCACCGCTGCAAAGGATGTTTGAGCGACTGGCCTCCCAGGCCCTACAGCCGATGGTGCTCAGGTGAGTCTAAGTTTGCTCAGAAGATTTTTTTTATTGATAATAATAAAATATTATGACAAGTATATTAACATAACATACCGTGACGTAATATAACAGGATATTGAGGCCCTCCCTGCTGCTAGTACAGTACAATACAGCGTATACAGTACATTGCACAACTGATACAGTGCAGATTAGAGGGCCAGCTCTTTGTCCAGTACATCTCAAGGCCTCAGCAATATTTATTTAAGTGATGAATTTTCATGCATAGGTTCTTAATGGAGCATGTTTCTGCCCCCAGCCTTTTATTGATTAGTCTCCCACATGTGAGCTCTTTTGAACTGATTTTTGTTTATACAAGTACCAATCAGTTAAAGTCTGGCTTGACGATTCAGTCTGTTCTGATTCAATCTTATCACAGCTGCACGTTTGCATAAAAGGAAAATGATCAAATTTGACGCATCTTAATATTATTCAAAGCTCTCCATGGGTCTCCTCCAAGTCAAACGGATTAGCGATTTCAATTTTCCGCATGGCTGGTCAAATGTGATGAAGGATGCAGACTCGGTTCACTACAAAATAAAAAACAAAACAGCAATTCACTCCAGCTCATTTGAGGAATCAAACCATGCCTTGTATCTTGGTTTAAATGTCATGCAACAGTCAGCTCTGGAAAAATCCTTCTGCAAATAGATGTAATAATGATACCAATAATAATAATAACAATATTTACTTAAAGCTGCAGCCTGTAATTTTTTTGGGTTAAAAATGATCCAAAATACATTTTTGAGCAAATACATAATCAGCCAGTGTTCAAAACTATCTGCTTGCCTTAGCTCGATTCAAAACGGTAAGCTTGTAATAATGTTTTTAAATCCAGTGGTATTGGTGGATTTCCGCGGGAAATTCGAGCATGTCTTTGCGTCATTTAGGGCCCTATGAAATCCGTTTTATTTTTTCTCAAATTCCGTTTTATTTTTTTCCAAATTCCATTTTTTTGGATTTATTTTTAGCCCTTTCGGATTTTTCGGATTTGCTTGTTTTCTTTTCACTTCTAAGCAGTATTGACCTTTACAAATTCAGTTACACAAACTCACAATTCAGCTTTTTTATTTAAACTGTTAATATATTCAGCAAAGCACATTCAAAATTCGGCCAAACCTTCAACAAATCTCTGGCCAAAAATAACAGTAACGTGAAGGTAACTGTTACAAGGTAAGATTGACGAATATTAAATTAAAGATTAAATTAGCCTTTAAATCATTTTTCACAAAAAATGTTTTATAAAAAGATAAACCTCACATATTTAAGCCTTTAAATCCTTTTTATAAAAAGAATGAGTCAAAAAAGATAAATTACTGACATTTACAAATACAATGCACTTTAGCTTATCTTTTATTATTAATGGTAAAATTCGGTCCGATTTTCCCGTGGCGTCTGTCGTTGCTATGCAACCATGCTCTGCGCTCTCCACAACGACAAAGAGTATTCTGAAAAGTTGAGGTGTTTTCATCTCGCTGCGCCAGGAAAAAATTAGCGTGTCGCTTCAATTATGAGCGCGCTTGCCGCATGCCTACATTTGAAATAACGTTAACGAACTTGAGCGCGCAAAAGACACGACATGTGAACGGCCCCTTGACGAGTTAGTTACCTCCAATCAGGCCACGGACAGTAAAAGATACGCAGCAAGAAGAAACACTGGTTCACGCTTGCGTGCATACTGAAAAGCGCGCTGTTTGCATTCCTGTATATTAACTGTATTGACAGATGTCTCTCTATATGGCTCTGGGTTTAGGTAGAGACCTTTCTACGTTTGTTGTTTTAAACTGAAAAAATGAGAAGGAAGAAAAAAAAAAAAGTTTATTTAATATGTCAACAAAATATATGCAAATTCCGTGCGCATAAGAGAATTCCGTTTTCATGTGTAAATTCCGTGATTCCGTCCGCGTTTTCCGCATCACGGAAATCATAGGGCCCTAGTCATTACGTCACATCTGTAAACATAAAGAAGATGTCCTGGCTAGTAGGCTATATTGCGTGCGAGGATGTGGTGATTTTTTACGAAATAACTGCAGTTGCAGATTTCGAACAGAGATGGCGACAAAGAGGAAAAACTACGGACTGCAGCTTTAAGTGTTGTTTATTAATATGTATTGTTGTTATTTAATATGTTTTTAATTGTATTTGTTTTTATTATTTACGGTCTTTGTCTTAATCTATTTCTTAATGTATTGTGATTATGCTGGAAGATCAGGCAACTGTTCATTGTGTGGGTTATTGCTGTCGCTATAAAATGTTTTTATATATTTTCCAGGGAATTTTTACGACTAGGGAATCCTCTGAATTGCGGTGCCTGGGACAAAAAGCTCCTGAAGCAGTACCGGGTCCACAAGCCGAGCTCCCTCAGCTATGAAGCTGAAATGCGAAGTAAGGAGAAAAAAAAAGGAATGCATAAAGACTGTTAGAACTGTCAGTGTGCTTTTGTACCATCCCGTAAACAGTTTGTGTCAGTGTTACGTGGTCTTGTCTCTGTGGTTTCTCTGTGGGCCAGTGAAAGGAGGGACATTACTTCAGGCTTCACTGACTGTGGTCTTTGGTGAAATGCCATCAATCACCATCAGAATCAAACAAAACATTCTCCTCTCGGTCTCCTCGACTCTGCCTGCTGAGAGCCGTTCAATTGAACATGGTTTTGCCGGAGATGAGTTCCCAGCTTCCCTAATTACCAGTGAAATTACTTTTCTCCAAGCTCTCCATGTCCAGCGAGTCCTTTTTGAGCTTGCTAATTTAAAGGTTTCCTGCTTACTTAGTCTCTGAGGAATACTGCTGTGTGTCCAGGGTCCAGTGAAAGCAGATATTTTTTGTTGGTTATATCCACAACAGATTATGTCAGAATGAGGTTATTTAAGATAACTCTAATTTAAACAGAATGAAAAGATACCTTTACCTTTCTGTTTCACTGCTTGAATCTTTAAACAGCAACATTGGGTGAAAGTGAAATGGCATTTATTATGTATGGGAATTCTTGATAAATTGACTGAATATTTTATATAAGGTACTTTCACAAATGGGGTACAAAATAGGGCCTGAAATTAAATAATGTTTTATTCTTCAACTAATGGCTAGTAAAATGAGATAGGTGCTAAACAATTTGAGAATTTTTATCATGAACCTCTGGAGGGCAGACTAAAAATTATGAGTGGTTTTAATTTTTATTTTCAGTTTAATTCATGTGAGATTTTTATTTTTTCCCTGTTACCAAAATTTGAGACATTCAGTGTTGGGTAATAATAGCTTACAACCGTGATTTTCTTGTTTTCAATAAATAAATACATTTAAATAATTAAGATATTATGTTACATATTATATTTATGTAATAAAAATATATAAAAATTAAATCGACAAAATCTATTAATAAAAAAGAAACAAACATTTTCACTACAGACATTTAATGTGATGCTTTTCATGCGATGTTAATGTTATATAGTAGTTTATCAAACATATCTAACAAGATGTTTCTTAATGTTTCTTTAAAAAAATATAAACAGCACATATTAAAGTATAAAGTCACTTATACTAACAGAAATAACTGTTGTCAATGTTACATCACAATTGACCATTAACTCATTCTAATTAATAGTGTAAAACTAAGCGAGCAGGAGAGTTTACGGGACCAGCCTAATTGTACATTTGACCTTTTGCACCTCCAGACAGCATGACCCTGTCCATGGAGGGTTTTGGGCCGGATAGCGTGTTCACAATTAATGAGGACAATAGCCAGTACCGGATCAGTCGAAGTCTGGTGCGATCAGCTGAGGGCAGCACCGTGCCCCTCACCCGAGTCAAGTGCCTGGTCTCCATGACGACGCCCCATGACATCCGTCTCCATGGATCGTCCGTCACACCCGCCTTCGTGGAGTTCGACACGTCATTGGAGGGATTCGGGTAAGGCTGTCTGCACTAGTCTAGCCAAGCCTATCTTTTGAAGATAAAGATTGTTTGCACACAGTCACTGTTTGCAGGCAGACACCCGTTTAGGCATCAGAGATTTATTGGCTTCAGTTCAGAATGTGTTTATCAGATATATGCGTCAGTCAAACATTTATCTGGTGTTGTGCTTTTAAAAGCTTGACCTAGTTTAAAGCTCACAGAAAAACAGAGGCTTGAAATACGCTTACATCTCTGAACGTATCTCAGTTCAAAGCGCAACAAAGAATCCACACTGAGCCTCCATCTGTTTCTGTTTAACATAATCCCATCAGGGTACGTGCTAAAACTGAAAATAACACATCTTTAATATTTCATTTTTTTCATTAATTATGAAAGCGCAGTGATCATCATTTGTCTTATATCCAAAGTATTAGCTGCTTAAATGGGAGATTTATGTGTATGAAATGGGTCAACAGTTCTGTTTTTGTACCCAGCAGACATAATAGAGAGACCCACATGCTTCAAGTAATGTTAGTTGTGCACAGATTGAATTTTGTTAGTCTCCCAATGGCCTTTCTATTGCTTGAACAATTGTGCAGCAGTTCTACTGACTTAAATACCACAAATTCCCATTAAACCTGCATTAAATGCACAGGCAAATCAAATGATGTGTCTTTTATGTGTCTTAGTCAGGATCCTCCTGTGTCTTTAAATACTTCCTCCTTCATCTGAATAGGACATGGAGTTTAGAATAATTGAAGATGTAAAAATCACTTGTACCTTGCCCACATTTCATCTTGCGGATGCTGAGAAAACTCTCGCGTACGCACACGGCCCCCATCTGCCTTCATGAAAAATTCATGTAAACACGTTCTGTATTGGGCCGTGCAGACCAGCCTAATGGTGCTGTCACAGCTGGGATAAGAGCTTTTTTGGTTATGAGGAGGAGGACATTAACCCCCCCTGTGTACACACATACATAGACTTCTATTGTTTGTATTTTTTATCTTATTTAAATAAATAATTATTTAATCATGCATGATCAGTTTCAATAATTATATTAATATTTTGTATGAAATTATATTAATTTCATTAAAAATAATTTAGTAATAAAAAAAGTCAAAATAATAATAATAATAATAATAAAAAAATATATATACTATATATAGTTTTCCTTTTTTTTTATTACTAAATATTTTTTCCCCAAATAGGGACGTCTCCAAATGTTCTCAAAGGGAAGTTTTATCATATGAACTAAATGAAACCCTTCCTCACTTCCGTGGGAGGTGTTCATGTTTCACGGTGGATGTTTGTATTGTTAGTATGAAATGGGATGTTTCTTTTTTTTATGCCACCATTTTTTTCAGTATTAAAATTAGTGGTCGACCGATATGGGATTTTTAATGGCCGATGCCGATGCCGATATTGAGAAAGCAATCTGGCCGATTGGCCGATATGAGGCCGATACAATACATGTGAATACAGTAAATGAGAGACATAAAGAATATTGGTGAAACTAAATGAACATTTATTGTACATACTATTTATGCAAAATTCTTTTTGCAATAAAAAAATATTTACTAAGAAGTTAAAATGTAAACAAAAAGGTAAGGTAACACTTCAATAAATAAAGTTTTAGTGCAGCTTCTTGTCTGCTTTAATATTTAGTCATTTTTTCAGTCAAATAATTATAATTATTATCGTGCTGCTTACTGCAGGTTACAAATAACATTTATCATTAATGAACCAATCGAAACAATATTCATAAATTAATGACAAAATAGTATGTGAAATTACATACATTTTATGTACAATACATAGTTAAATATAAATCTCACATAGTTTATTTACACTATTTACTTTAAACAGGTTGTTTTACTTCAAGTATATTTAAATAATAATGATTTATGTGTTTAGTTTTGCTTGTTTGTTTCTTTAAAACGTTGCAAGCCGTCACATGTATTTGCATGACATACATGAACATATGAAAATGTATACTACTCACGATATTACGCCAATCATGGATAAATAAATACAGTAGATAGTGAATAACATTTTCAAGGATTTTTCAAACGTAATATTATTACATAGTGTTCTCCTCTCATCCACCTCACGCGACCAACTGCACGCGAGTGACGCGACCCAGCTTTTCAGTGCACGCGAGTCCATTGGAAAACAGCGTCTAGTTTAAATGTAACCCGAGAACAACGCGCGAGTATCTGAGGAACAGCCAGTCACAGGATTTTTGACTGTTTGTGAGGTAAAATGTTTTCAGTTTTGTTTGAATTCGTTTATATCACATCTGTGACCCCCACTGGAGCTTCCGCTGGGCTGCGGATCTGACATATCACGGTACTGTTTGAATAGACTCTGCTGCACGCCGGCCGGAGTGTTTTTGTGTGTAACACAATGTAGCGTCAGGTTAGAAAGCGAATGCGAATGGTCATTTACTGTGTCTGTCAGATGTCTGCTTCACTTCTGAGTGGCTTGTCTTACGGTGCTGGGCGGAGCAGAGTGAGTGTATTCAGTTCATTCACGCTCGCTCTGTTCGCGTCAGTGGAAAAAAGCGCTAATGCACACAGTCACAAACTGTTTTGAAATATATCGGCCAAACGGAAATATTTATCGGCCGATGCCGATATCTAAAAAATTTCAAATATCGGCCGATATATCGGCCTCGGCGATATATCGGTCGACCACTAATTAAAATGACATTCAAGGCTTCCTTTGTCAGGGTTAATTAGCCTCCAAAGAGACTTGTTTAGCTGTATTGAGTGACATTTGGTGGTTTTCTGTTTAGTTTAATGAATGGCAGAATGTTTAATGAAGTAGGAGTCTTCCATTGTGTCGCACCTATTTTCATTATTTGCTTCTCTGACATTTAGTAACATCTGTCAGTTTTTTTCGTGGATGTTTGTAACCGATGTAATTTAGTGCTGTTATGATGAGCACACTGTGTCATTGTTACATAAGGCATGACACCCACAAATAAACATCCACATCTCCTCTTTATGCAGAATGTGAAATATTCCCACATTTTATGACTGTTACTGAGAGACGAGAGTGAAATGTGTGAAATGTCTGAGCTGCTGGGATTCCTGATAAATGAAAATAATTTTTTTATTTTCAATCTTCTCTCTCCAGCTGTTTGTTTTTGCCTAGTTTGGCCCCTCATAATGCACCGTCCAGCAATGCCAACACATCTGGAGTCAGTGACGGGGCGGTGGTCAGTGGTATGGGAAACGGTACGTGCTCATAAACACACTGTCCCCCAACCCCCATGATTTGCATAACAGCAGCCAGCAGTTTCCCACCCTTCGGAAATCTTTATTAAAGGGATAGTTCACCCAAAAATGAAAATGTTGACATCATTTACTCACCCTCATGTCGTTCTAAACCTGAATGAGTTTCTTTCTTTCGTTGATCACAAAATATGATATTTAGAAGAATGTTGGTAACCAGACAGTTGACGGTAGTCATCTATCTATCTATCTATCTATCTATCTATCTGTTTGTCTGTCTATCTGTTTGTCTACTACTAAATATTTCTTGAGCACCAACTCAGCGTATTAAAATGATTTCTGAAGGATCATGTGACACTGAAGACTGGAGTTTTAGCTTTTATAATGTTTTATGTTTTTTAGCTTTAGCTGTATAATGTTTATCTTTTAGCTTTACCATCAAAGGATTGAATTAGAATAGATTTTATTATATACTAGAATATATTTTAAATTGTAATAATATTCCAGATAAAATAGTAATAAAAACACAATTTGACTTTTTTATTAAATAAATGAAGCCTTAGCTGCAGTATTACATGTCTTCCTCCATTTTAAATCCAACTATGTTTTTGTTACTTGCTTTAACTGCTCAGCTTTAAATGCATACTAAAATCAGTAGTGAAGTCTTAAATGTTTTGAATCACAAGATGTTGCCAATTAGCTATTCTAACTTTTGTTGATATAAAAAGGCCATGGGATGAAATGAGAGAGATAAAAATAGCACCGGTATGTTGCCAATGGACAATGGTGATATATAGTTTATCAGTTGTTATGTGATTGACCAATCAGAATCAAGTATTCCAAACAGCTGCGAATCTAACATTTTTGAGTAGGTTTTTGAGTTTACAGATTTGGGATGGCAAATGATGGCATTGCAGCTTGACAGAATTTTCGAAGCGTCTTGGCTCATGACAGGCGGGAGGTAGAGGGAACAGGAGCACAGCACTGTGACGGAATTTTAGCAAAGATGGTGGAGTCTAGAGAAAAGAGGCAAACTTGACAGAGCTTGGCAGAAATTGTTTGTGTGCCTTTACTCCTGTTTGAGCACCACCGGCTCACAGCAGCCCTGAGTGGGTGTACAAGTGCCTATGTAGTATTAATGAAGGTGATTCAGGGCTCGCTGCCTCTCCATCTCTCTCACTTCCTCTTTCTTTATTTTACTGTCTCTCTCTCTCGTTCATCCTCCCAATTTTCTCTCTCTCTCTCTCTCTCTTTCTTTCTTTCTTTCTTTCTTTCTTTCTTCTCTCTCTCTCTCTCTCTCTCTCTCTCTCTCTCTCTCTCTCTCTCTCTCTCTCTCTCTCTCTCTCTCTCTCTCTCTCTCTCTCTTTCTCTCTGTTGAATGTAAATGAATGATTTCAGTATTTATAGATAGACTCCTGCATCATATCCTCTGACCTATTTTTGGGGATGACATCATAATTTCTTCCTCAGAGAGTTTCATTCAGATCCCCTTCAGTCTAGTTCATTGTTCCTGTCTCTCTTCCAGGGGTTTCCTGGGTTTAGGGTACAAGCCAAAGTGGATTTAGTGTACATTTTCAAGAACCTCTGCTTGATAGATCATTATGCAAAGTCCAGGGAGATTTATTCAGTGGAGATATTGGTTCCAAGACCATATAAAAAGAAAAATTTTATCTTGAAAATAAATGATTAAAATAAATATGAAAATACAAAACATATATTAAATGGTTTTCAACATTCATCTTAATAAGTAATGTTTCTTGAACGCCAAATCAGCATATTAGACTGATTTCTGAAGGAACAATGAAGACTGGAGTAATGATGCTGAAAATACAGCTTTGCCATCACAGGAATAAATTGTATATTGAAATGGAAAACATTATTTTAAATTGTAATAATATTTCACAATATTGTTTCACAATTGTTTTACTGTATTTTTGTCAAAAAAATTGCAGCCTTGGTGAGCATAAGATACTTCTTTCAAAACATTAAAAACAATTACTGACCCCAAACATTTGAACAGTAGTGCCATTTGTAATGAAAAATGTTTTTTTTTCCGAACGTGGTCTCAGACTTTTGGAAACCCACTGTATACTTTGTCTAATACACACTAATATTAAATATCCTCATTTTCATCTCTCCAGGTGAGCGTTTCTTTCCACCCCCGTCTGGCCTGAGCTACTCGACGTGGTTTTGCGTTGAGCGCTTCAGCACGCCACCCCAGAGTCACCCTGTGCGTCTGATCACGGTGGTGCGACGGGCCACCTCATCTGAGCAGCACTACGTGTGCCTGGCCATTGTGCTGTCTGCTAAGGACCGATCTCTCATTGTGTCCACCAAGGAAGAGCTGCTTCAGACCTACGGCAAGTGTTTCTTACAACTTCCTCTTTTAGCTCTTTAGTCAGCAAAGTTTTAATGATGTGGAATGTTTGTGAATTAGATGACCATTTCAACCTCTGTTCCTCTACGCAGGTTAAATAAGCTTATTAAAGCATATGTTTAATGCTGTTGTTTGTGAACACATTAAACAAATTATTAAAACATTTAAAATAATAATTTAAAGTCCCCCTGTAGTCAATGATTTTATCCCTTAAAACTCATCTTTGATCACCAAAATGACATATTTAAACGTTTTTTTCCTTGAAAAAGGAAGGCACCAGTGCCTCATTTAGTATACACGGTTCTATGAATATGCAAATCAGCCCCGCCTCCACTCACTCACACCAGCTCAGAGATCCACTCGTTGACGTGATTTGTTATAAGGTAGCTTGTGACGACGCGATTTCAAACCGTGATTTTGAGACTGTCTATGGTTCACAAAGAGAAAATACTCAGCAATGGTGTTGACTTATGAATTTGTACATGGTTTGTCTTAAACCTTATTAAAAACACCACGTAGACATATAAACAACATTAAAAACTTGATTTTCACCACAGGGGGACTTTAAATATTAATTTAGCTTTTGATGTCACCACGCTTTTGGCTTTGTAGGCAAACTGTTATCAATTAAGCCATTATTATGTAGCATTTAAGAGCCTGTTCCTTCTGAAATGCAGAGGAAAAGTTCCTTTGTCTGTGGTTAGTGACGTGACATCATTTCCTCTCTCCCCTCGCAGTGGATGACTTCAGTGAGGAGTCCTCCTTCTATGAGATCCTGCCCTGCTGTGCTCGCTTCCGCTGTGCTGACCTCATCACCGAGGGACAGTGGCACCACCTGGTGTTGGTTATGAGCAAAGGAATGCTGAAGAACAGCATGGCGACTCTCTACATCGATGGCCAGATGGTCAGCACGGTCAAGGTGTGGCCCAGCTCCTGATGTGGACACGTTTGTTTTGATTTGACTTAAGTAATGGAAAACATTACAGTGGCGTTATTATCTTTTATGCACAAAGGTCATATTTTTTTAACATAGCACAAAACTGGTGTTTTGGCAAACAGATTAACCTAAACAAATTTTTTCCTTACCTGTTCGTCACAGACAAATCATATGCTGGGTCCAAAATTAACGCTAAGCAGCATATGGGGGTAAAACCTCAGCTGTTGGCTAGTTACATTAAGGCTGGAATAATATTTTTGTATTTTTCTGCCTAGATTTATCCACGTTTTAAGTCTGGACGAGATTACATCAAAGACCGTTTGCAAATTTTAGTTAACCGATTGTACAGAAATTTGCGTAGTGTATGATGGGCACAGGCTTTGATGTTTTAGCTTCAGACTATGAATCCATCCAGTCAGAGTATATTAAACATGTTTGATTTTTTTTAGTTGATTTTAAAACGCATATTGTAGCAATGAGGCACATCTTTCTGTGCTTTTGCTTTCCATCTTCAAACCATGAACCGTTCAAACCACATGAGTGTCTAAAGCAATCAGATCGAATGTGTTTTCGACTACCTCTGGAAGTGATTGAAAGTGGCCAAGCTCAAAATGTTTTAGACCCTGTTTACACCTGTATTTAGCATTATAATATAAAATCTGAAAAAAGATATTGTAAAATAACATTTGAAAAAATAAATAAAATGCCCCGCCCTGCAAACTGCTAAGGTCACACTCTCCTCTTTTGTTCCTCTTTGTAGCTGCACTACGTTCACAATGCTCCCGGTGGCTCTGCTTCCACAAACCCACCTGTGATGAGCACGGTGTACAGCTACATCGGCACGCCACCAGCCCAGCGCCAGCTCTCCACTCTGGTCTGGCGACTGGGGCCCACTCACTTTCTGGAGGAGGTGCTGCCTGCGGCCAGTGTGGCTGCCATCTATGAGCTGGGACCCAATTATGTTGGCAGTTTCCAAGCTGTTTACCTGCCATGTAAGTACCTGTTATATCACACTAGGTGGATAACTAGAGACTAAAAAGTAACTAATCTTAAAATTAGATTTGTATTGTAAATTAGTGGGTGTTGTACTGATTAAATATTTTATCTTGCATGTGTTGTTTAGCAAAATGCAGGTATTAGTTGCTTGTTGTGGCTTGATAATAGTGACAGGGTTTCCTCTCATATCTCCAGGTAAAGACTCAAAGACTGAGGCTGTGCCGCCCTGTCCTGTTGCGTTGGTCCCTGAAGAGAAGGTCTCCTTCAGTCTCTTTGCTCACTCTGTATCTAGTCTCACTGTGGCCAAGATACGAAAGGTCTACAACAAACTGGACAGCAAAGCCATCGCCAAACAGGTAAGCAGTCTCACCCTCTTCCTGCTTCTTAATGCTAAAATTATATATATTTTTAATGCAATAATTTTAATTTAAAAAATTGTTTTTGTTACGATATTTCTTTCCTTTTTTAAACAATAAACTAGCCAATTTTAATTAAATATTAATTAAACATTGATGAATTAATGTAATAAATTAAAACAATTAAATGAATATTTTAAAAATTCCCATTTTGCATTACATTTAATATTTTGGCATTGACATATGGATGACTTCCTGTTCAAATTAAACTGAACAACCACAAAGTAATCATGACTGTAAGCAATATTGTTTTTTAAAATGTAATTTATTTCTGCAATTTTCAGCATTTTTACTCCAGTCTTCAGTGTCACATGATCCTTCAGAAGTCATTATAATATGCTGATTTGGTGCTCAAAAAATATTTCTTATTATTGTTAATGTTGGACACAGTTGTGCTGCTTAATATGTTTGTGGAAACCAAATTTTTTTTAGGTTTCTTTGATGAATAGAAAGCTAAAAAATAAAATAAAATTTGTCTTCGTTGTCACCTATGGCAATTTAGCAATTTAATGCATCCTTGCAGAATAGAGGATTCATTTCTCCCCCAACTTTTAAAAGGTAGTGTATGGGATGTGCAGAATTTTTTGTTTTTTTTACATTTGATGCAGAATTCTTCAGGGTAAATGTTTAATGCAACTTCAGCTTGTACTGTACCTTACTGTTATTGCAAGCTGAAAGCCTCCTCATATACATTATTTACCCCTTTATGTTCACCCCTTTATTAAAATTAAACTGCTTTTTGTGGAAAACTTGAAGACATTTTTTTTCTTTACTAATTGTATGGGATCATCTGCTGAGTTCTAGTATTGGCCACTTTTTGGTAGCTGAAAGTTAGTTAAAATATTTATTAAATAAACATGCAAGGGGTTTCAGAATGTTCCAATTCTGCAGAACTGTGCGGTGCAGGCCTGCTCCTCTGTAATTATTTGAATGATCACTTTTGGAAAGCTGCTCAGAGTGATATTTTCATCCCCTTTCAGCTTGGGGTTTCCTCTCATGAAAGTGCCACACCAGTCAAGCTCGTCCATAATGCAGTGGGCCATCTCAACGGACCGGCCAGGACCATTGGATCTGCAATCATCGGTTACCTGGGTGAGTGTGTGTGTGTGTGTGTGTGTGTGTGAGTGTGTGTGTGCTGTTTTCATCTGGACAGTGGAGATCTGCAAGGATTTTCATAAGTGGACAATGGAAAGGCACAGCACAGCTTCTCCAATAAACCGGCCCTTTCACTCAATGTTCATGTATTTATAGCTGCAATCTTGTTCCATGTAGGTGTTCGCGCCTTCGTAACCAAACCAGTGGCCACCAACCTCCAGTACATCGGAGGAGCAGCTGCCATTCTGGGCCTGGTTGCCATGGCATCAGACGTAGAGGGTCTCTATGCTGCAGTAAAAGCGTTAGTTTGTGTTGTCAAGAGCAACCCGCTAGCTAGCAAGGAGATGGAGCGTATCAAAGGCTACCAGGTGGGCTGCAATAACAATTACTCTGTGAACTTTGAACTGAGGGTGTCCTCTGTTCTCTGCAGCTGTAGCTGTAGGATGTTATGAGCCAATGAGGTGGCAAATTAAATGCTAACAGCGAGCCTGGGCTGTTGTGACTGGTGACAGCCAACTGATGTGATAAGTGGGGGTTCGTACGGGTGGGGCATGCTGGGATGTGCTGGTTTAAGCATAACAGATGGTGCATTGTTTTATTTCTCTGCTGCTTTAATGGGGTCTGTATAGAGAATGCAATGTTTCATAGAGCTGATGTTGATTGTGGTGTCACTGTGTAAGGAAAATGAATGGCTGAATGTTGGGTTGCAGCCTGTTTTAAACTGATCGGTTCACTGAATCCTGAAATGTGTAGACTAACAAAAATATAGCAGATCATTCTTTTGCATGACCTTCAGTTTTTGTTTTGTCAGCTTTAGATCATTGCCTGAAAGATCTTCTTTAACTGAGTGTCTTCTGTTATAGCTGCTGGCTATGTTGCTGAAGAAGAAACGGCCTCTGTTGAACAGCCATATCCTGCACTTGACCTTCTCTCTGGTTGGAACTGTCGATAGTGGCCATGAGACCTCCATCATTCCGAACTCCACAGCCTTCCAGGACCTGCTGTGTGATTTTGAGGTGCGAAGCTCACAAGAGAAGCTTTAGTGGTGCTGTGATTTTTCAGTTACTCTCATCCAGCAGATGTACAAAGAATAACTGACCTCTTTTAAACACCTAGTCAAGATCTATAAATATCTCAGACTGACATGATCAGTGACCTTGTTGAAAACTGAACTACAGGCACTTGTTTCTGTTGTTTCTGGCATTAGAAATCCAACAGTTTTGCTGTTGCAACATAGTTTCAGTGGTCCTGTTTTACACTGTTCACTTCAAGCGTATTCTCTGTGATAGCTATCCGATTGTGAAAAGACCAGGTGTAAATGCCCTCCAAAACTCTTTTGAAACGGAGTTAAATCCGATCGCTCAAATCACTTCTGGAGGTGGTTTGAGAGGCATTCCAGATGAAACTGGACAAATGCATCTGGTTGTTAAAGCTACATATGTAAATTTTACACCTCCCAAAATGGCAAAAAATAAACGTGAGAGAGCGTGTTATACCGGCTCCCGGTAGCCAGATATGACAGCGCTACTGCAACGCGCATCGCCACAGATATGGCCCCCCGCAAAATCAAAAACCGTCGCAAATAAACCTGAAAGTTCGCAGATTCATCCTGAAGCTCAAAACACAATTGATTTCATTAAAAGAGGTGTGAATAAACTTACCAGTGCTGATGCCACTTTCTCTCCTTTTGCAGTCTTTGATCTTGCAATTAAGTGATGATAAATAAAATGCAGCTCATATGTTGCTTTCGTTTACGTGAACTCTGTTAAATTTGCATATAGCATGGGAATTGAAGATCGGATTTATGTTCGTTTTGCTGAGACACGTTTATGTGGCCAAGTGTAAATGGAATCGTTTTAACAAATCGGATAAATATCCGATCAGTAAAAACACATGAAGTGACCAGTTGTAAATAGGCTCAGTAAGTGGTCTTTAGTTCTGAAACTGTTTTGTTTCAAAAGTTCAAGAAAATTGTTTGTTTTTCATGATATCCACCTTTTTTTCTAAATAATTTGGTGTTCTTTCAGGTTTGGCTTCATGCTCCCTATGAACTGCACCTCTCTCTCTTTGAGCACTTCATTGAACTTCTGACTGAATCCAGGTAATCCATCTGTGCTTCAACATTCCTTATTAAAACCTTTCTGCAATACAATGTAACTTTTATTAAGCCCTGTCGAAAGTTGATAGTGCACATTAAGCATTAACATTATGATGGAGACCCAGAAGCATTTCTATCTTACTATATATTTACATTTATTATAATTTAATTTATTCCTGTGATGGCAAAGCTGAATTTTCAGCAGCCATTACTTCAGTGTCTCATGATTCTTTAGAAATCATTTAAAATATGATCTGATTTGCTGCTCAAGAATCATTTAATTGTTTTTCACATTATGAATGTCTAAAGGTGATGATACACAGGGCAACTTTTTGAGCAATGTTGCTGGGCAATCTTGCCGATCAATTGTTACTTGGGCATTTTCCTATTGAAAATTGGCAGTACATTTCTGTCTGGATAACTTAGATCAGTCATGGACCCTGTGTCTCATCTGGTCAACATTGCCCAGCAAGATTGCTCAAAAAGTTGCCCTGTGTATCATCACCTTTAATGTTACTTTTGATCAATTTAATGTAAGTACTAATTCAAAATATAGAAAAAAATCTTACCTTAGAGGGAGTGATGTTGCTAAATTCATAAACATTAATTAAACTATTATCACTAACACAGTGTTTAATTGTTTCTGTTCTCAGTGAAGCTGCTAAGAATGGCAAACTATTGCGGGAGTTCCAGCTGATCCCCAAACTGCTGCTGACTCTGAGGGATCAGTCTCTGTCTCAGCCCACCATCGCTGCCATCGGCAATGTCCTCAGTCTCCTGCTGCAGGGCTTCCCCAACTCATATGACCTGCTCAGGTAGACACAGAGATGTAGACATTTTTAAATGTATGAAAAGAGAAGACTGAATCTGAATCAGAATTGACAATCAGATCCATTTGATTTTGGACAGTTTCAGTTGCCACAGAATATACTGTGTTTAGAAGCAGAGGTGACTTGAGGAATCATTTCTGTTGTCTAAGAATTATTTGGATAGATATTACAATAATAAATACACTTAAAACATAATTATCTTAAAAAAAAAAAAAAAAAAAAATCAATTATTTGTTAATTTGTTTATGACTAAGGTTTGGGCAGTTCATCTCTTCAACATTACCAACATTTGCAGTCTGTGAGAAGTTTGTCATTATGGAGAACACCAATGAGGAGAAGATCGATAGAGGTTGGTCATCTTTTTTTAAGTTTCAAATAAGCTTAGTATCTAAGAAACATTTCATCTTAACATCACTCTCTTAACAAATCAGACCCTTTCAATCCTAGCAGCAGCTTTATTTTGGTCAACATCAAATTTGCGTGAAAAAAAACTGCATGGGGAAGTTTCCCCCTTAAACAAAATTCCCAATCATGCAGATATCAATTGAAATGACTGGATTTCACCCACAAAATTTCACCAAGCAGCATTAAATGTGACCACACCTTTAATCTTCTTCTTGGGTGTTTGTCCAGGGGCTGATGATGAGTTTGGAGGCCTCCTATCGTCCAACCTGATTCTTCTGCGGAACAGACTGCTGGATATCCTGCTCAAACAGCTCTTCAGCTGCAAAGAGAAGAACACTGTTAATGCACAGTGAGTGATGCTCCTTATTAAATCAAGGGGGGATTATTAGACCTCAGAGAGCTGCACTGCATTTTACAGCATCTGTAACATTGTTACCTGAGCCTGCTGGATTAGGGATGATATATTGGACTGGATACAGATGGAACTGGACACTTTGAATATGTGTCCAAAATTATTTAGCGTGGCCCAGGTGCTTTTATTGCTTAACAGTGCTCTTAGTGTATGAAAAAATAGCAGAAAACACCATTTAAGCCTGTTGACTTAAAACATTATAACATATGTTTGTAAGTTTCGCCTTCATATTAATCACCCTACCCCTAAATTCTTTCTGCTCCCTCCCACAGAGCATGTGATGAGCTTGTGCGCACCTTGGGTTTTGATTGGTTGCTGATGTTTATGGAAGAACACATTCACTCTAGCACAGTGACGGCAGCTCTCTTGATCTTGGTGGTGTTGCTGAGTAACCAATCCATCCTGAGCCGGTTTAAAGAGGGCCTGTCTGGAGGAGGGTGGCTGGACCACACCGACTCTGTGCTCACTAATAAGATCGGCACTGTTCTGGGTGAGAAGAGACCTAGCCTATATGATCATATTTAATGATTATATAGATGTTAAAAAACAACTATCATTATACAGTAATGATATTTGATAACAATAATAATAAGAACAATAACTAAGTATAAATTATTATAACATAAATTGTGGGCCATTTATTTTACTCTTATCTCCTTTCAGGTTTTAATGTGGGCCGCAATGCAGGGGGCAGGTCGACTCTTCGTGAAATCAACCGAGATGCCTGCCATTTCCCAGGATTCCCCGTGTTGCAGACTCTACTGCCCAAACACACCAACGTTCCAGAGATTTACTTCATGCTCATGGCCCTCTTCCTCCAGCAGCCAATCACAGAGCTGCCTGACAGCCTGCAGGTACATGTCAGTATGCAAACCTTTTTTTCCCTACTAATCAAACTTAATGTCTTCATACATATGTTACCATCATATTATAAGATTATGAAGTGTATTTAGAGTTTATTTACCAAATAAACATTTATATATGTGTGAGTGTGGATCACAATCCATATTTCACACGTCTGAGACCACTACTAAAATGCTTCTATTTTTCAAATTTATAATTTCACTTCATACATCACTTCATACATTTTTTTAATTATTTGTATTATCTACATTTGAGTGTATTATTTGCAATTTGTGTTAAAACATTGAACTGAAAAATTAACAGTATTTTCCTTTTTTTAATCTTTTGTACACATGATCATGTCACAAATTTTCTCTGATCATTAATGACAGAAATATTGCAGAATCTGAAATAATTTCACATCAAATTCCTAAAACTATTTACAAATTTAACCTCAGATCTTTACTATATATAGTTTACTATTTACTTTACTATACTATATATAATATACTAGTGTTCAAAATTGAAATTTTCACTTTATCATCCATTTAGTCATGCATGCTTAATATAAATGTTAACCATCTGCACTTGTTTTCTCTGTGATAGAGCATTGTAATGTCACCACTGTTCATGCTTTTACTTTTGAAATTAATAATTGTTATTTAATTATATTTAATAATAATTTAATGCAATTGAATCATTTATATAATATATATTTAACAATAATTATTGAATAATCCCATCTTCTCACACAGTTTGACCTGGACTCTATCTGGTCATTTATATTTGGCGTCCCGGCCTCCAGCGCTACAGTGGTGGGCTCCATTCACAACATGTGCACTGAAACAGCGTTCCTGCTCCTGGCCATGCTGCGCAGCATGCTCAATCTGGTGAGTCTCCAAGAAATATGTGTCCGAGGAGCAACTGTTGTTATTGTGATGATTGTTGTGGTTTTTAGTTGGTAGTTTATCAAAGGTTTTATACTACAACTGATGAAGAATTCTGGATGAATTGGGAAATGAATAACAAACTGATGCTCAAAGTAAAACATTTAGGATATGGTAAAATAGTTTATGTTAAAATAATTGATTCCCATGACCACGCCCTTAAAATAAGCTCATAGCGTAAGCTGACATAGTTTTGGATATGTCTCTTTATCTAACCCACAGCCTTGGCAGTCAGAGGAGGAGGGTTCCTGGCTGAGAGAATATCCCATCACTCTCATGCAGTTTTTCCGTTACCTCTATCACAACATCCCAGATCTGGCACCCATGTGGCACAGCCCAGACTTCCTGTGTACACTTGCTGCGACAGTTTTCCCCTTCAATATACGGCCCTACTCTGAGATGGTATGCTCTTGCGCTTTGTCATTGTATCTGGCTTTTTGGGACCTTAAGGCCTTTGAGAATTTGTCCTTTTGATGTTCAAGGCACAATTGAAGGTTATTGTGTAGCTGAAAAGTGCACTTTCCCTCAGGTGACTGATTTGGATGATGAAGCCAGCTCCCCAACCGAAGAGTTCAAAGCCTTTGTGACAGATACAGGCATGAACCGCAGCCAGTCAGAATACTGTAATGTAGGCAATAAAACCTACCTGACCAACCACCCAGCCAAGAAGTACGTCTTTGACTTCATGAGGGTCCTCATCATGGACAACCTGTGCATGACACCTGCCAGCAAACAAACCCCCATCATTGATCTTCTGCTAGAAGTAAGATCATCTCAGATATCTGCTCGATCACAAGTAAACATTTTATTTGTTGCCAGTTAAGCTACAGAATTTCAGTGCATGTAATTTTTGGCTTTATTTTGTATCGTCTTGTGGCACTTTGCATGCTGCTAATGTGGGAGTGTCCATCTGTTGGGCAGAAATGCTAACTTTGCTCTCTGTCCTCAGGCCTCACCAGAGCGCTCCACCAGAACCCAGCAGAAGGAGTTTCAGTCCTACATCCTGGACAGTGTGATGGAGCAGCTTCTTGCAGCAGATGTTCTGTTGGGTTAGTTACATTTTATCTGTTTCTAATGTTTCTCATATGGCTTCAGAAGGATTGTAATATAGCTCAAGAGTCATTCAAACTACATTCATGGTACTTTATTAGTTCTTTGTCTCATTTTTGGCGGACAGCCTCAGTCCCCCAAAAAGAAAAAAGTCTAGTTTGTTTCATGTTAGAAAAACATTCAGGGTTTGGAATGTAAGTGAAAAATAGATATTTCATTTTATTTGTTTAGCTTCCAGTGTGCCCCTGAAGCTGATGGTGACTTCTGTGACCCCTGACATATCCACCACATTTCCCCTTGTTCTAATGTTCCCTAAGTAAAAATGATTTGAACCATTTCTTCATTGCAAATCTTTGTTTGTGGGTCTTTCCTCCAACAGGTGAGGAGGCATCATTACCCATAACGACAGGAGGAAGTTACCAGATTCTGGTCAACAATGTCTTCTACTTCACCCAGCGTGTGGTGGATAAGCTGTGGCAAGGCATGTTCAATAAAGAGTCCAAGCTAGTGGTGGAATTCATAGTTCAGCTGGTCACCCAGGTGAGCGCAGTCCTGTGACCTCATACTAGGGCTTAACCTCCAATTATGCTTTCACACCACCTACATCATAATAAGCACACTTGTTCCCATTGTCAAAATGTCTCTAAGGAATTATTAGAGGAAAATCTAAATTAGGTGATACAAAGGCACATTCTTGCTGTAACATTTTTGGTTAAGGATAGTTCACTCAAAAATTAAAATAATTTATTCACCCTTGTGTTGTTCCAAACCCGTAGGACTTTCATTCATCTTCAGAACGCAAATTAAGTTATTTTTAATAAAAATCTGTGCCAGTTCTATCCCTCCATTGACAGTTATGCAACTACCACTTTGACGCTTCAAAAAGATCATAAAGAGATCGTAAAACTAATCATATGAATTTAGCTGTTTAATCCAGATTTTCTGAAGAGACGCGCTATATACAGTATATTATAATATATACAAATACATTCCATACAAATTAGTACTTTAATGGACGTGTCTCAAATATATACTATCAAAAGTTTGGGGTCAATAAGAATATTTTCTTGAAATAAATGAATACTTTTATGTAGCAGTGACTCAAAAACTCTTACCGTAATCATTTAAGAACAATCTAAAGGACCCCCAATCGGCCGTTGGTAATCACAGCCGTGCTGATATAGAGCCATATTGCACGGCTACGAGTGTGATATTGCGTTTACACAACATTTTGATGCCACGTGTTTAAAAAATAAGAAACAACAACGGTGTCTTTAAAAACTATTTTGTGTGGAACTACTTCCTTCTGCTATAGATTCAAATCTAAAGTTGACAGATTAACAGTTGAGCCCGAGCCTCCGTTACTAATTATAAAATGTCACTTTGCTTCATTGAAGCTTATTGTATTATGTAGAGCAGAATATTAGACGAGAGATGGACTACAAACGAGTGCATTACCTGCATCTACTGTAGCTGATATTCTTCTGGTCAATCTTAATCAGTTTGAATGTCTTCTGAGGAAAGCGGTATCTTTGTCTATAAACATTACAACTTTCTGTTATTTTGACAATGCTGTCTCTCTCTCTTCTCTCTCTCTTTTACATTTCTTATTTCCAAGACTTTTGTTGCGTTCCTATGTGATTTACATAAGTGGTGGTTTCTCAACAGATCTCCTTTTCAGGGGTGCAAACAGCGCGCTTTTCGGCGCCTCCCGCTTTTTTCACGTCAGTTTGGGTGACTTGTGTGAATCGTGCAGATCCGAAGAGTTTTTTTGAGAGGGTCTGATTATAATTTAACCAACAGTAATTCTGGATTGCGTCCACCAACAAGTAAATAGGAAATAAGCGAATCAGAACACTGCGCGCCAAACCAGCAGTATGTGCGCAAGCGTGAACCACTAGTGTTTCTGTCTCACTCTGGATCTGCCACTGCATCACATTTCTCTCTGCGTGGCGTGGAGTGTCCGTTTTTATGTCGGCTCTCATGTTAACTGGTTAGAGCTTGTGTTAGAGCACAATGCCTGCGTGACACACACACTTCTCGAGCCGCGCCGAAACCGCGTGCTAATAGAACCGCAACCGACGCCTATTTTTCACGCGACACGCAAGAGTGTTGGAAGTTTTCAGACAAAATAGAAGGCGCAAATAGGCTACATATTAATAAATTACATTTTGATGCTTAAGTCTCTCGGTTTTGACAAATGCATATATAATTGTAATTTAAAAAATAGGCCGAATTATCGATTTTCAAATATTGCCCCTGTCAATAGGCCTACAGAACGATATATTCTGTAGCCTATTTTGCCGTCAATACTGCCGACGTTGTCTTTGCTGTATCAGGCTATATGTTTAACATCCAAATGTAGATGGTCTGTCGGCGCACAGAGCCGCGCAGTTGCAGACAGCACGTGAAGTTCGTGAACACCGAATTCCCTTTTCTTTCTTATCTATTTGTGTTTGAACAGACATGTGCACGAAAAAATAAGCCAGTGTCCGTCTCAACGAGTTTCCCCGTAAACGCAGTCAAAATAAAACGGATGCGTGTCATTACCGGTATTAGATACGTGCATTCGTCTTAAAGGGACAGCACCCAATATACCTGCAGCTGTTTGTGTCACCAAAGTTAATCAAACAACAAAAGAGAAAGAGAAAAATCACGTTTTGTCAAAAGATAAACTGTATTAATACTTAATACAGTTAATTTACCTGAAAAACAAAGCACTGCTTTATTTCTCGTGTATTTGTGTTTTATTGTATTTATATTTGTATTATGTTTATTAGTTTCTATGCAGATGCACTAGGCTTACCCTACACAATTACCCCAGTCATCCTAGAATTATTAATTCTTTACAAAAAGAGCTATTCAAATCATCAGGTGAAATTGTTTTCAGGAAGTAGCAGTAAAGCAAGAAGAAGAAGTGCAAGATAGTTTTTCTAAATTTCATTTGACTCTATGTGCCTATAGGGGTGGGTTGGGGATGGTGGCAATGTAGTATCTGGATATTTGCCGCGGAACGAGGGCTTCGATTACCTCTCTCTTTTTTGACCATACATGTGTTTGCACCCCTGCCTTTTCTCCTTTCTTCTGTTTTTTTTTTTTTCTCAACAGTCTAAACGCCGATCACAGGGTTTGTCTCTGGACTCAATCTACCATTGTCTGAACCGAACAATACTTTACCAGCTCTCACGACCACACAAGACTGTCCCGCAACAGGTCACCCTGCTGGATTCACTTCGTGTGCTGACGGTAAACCGAAACCTTGTGTTGGGACCCGGCAACCATGACCAGGAATTTGTGGCCTGTCTGGCCCACTGCTTGATCAACCTGCACACGGGGAGGTGAGAGAGACATGGGGTCGTAAGATGTTTTTAGGCACTTTATGTGAAATCAAGGGTTTATGAATTTAGAGCGTATGGATGGACAATACTAGTCTCTCGTGCTATGGTTTCAGTTTCTGGTTCAAATCCAGACTTTTGTAAGTTTCATTCAAAATTAATTTACATGAACAGATAAATGGTTAGATGTGTGCTGACAAAAATAAATGTAATAATAAAAACAAAGTACTAAATTAATAGACAGTGTGTTTATATGCAAGCTGTGAAGCAAACACATACATTTAGATAGATGTATAAACTATATATATGAGTAGTAAAAATAAATACATTTTGATTGATGGACATTGGATATAAGATATGAAAAAAAAGTAAATACATTTAGTTAATAATAAGTAAATAATTTAATTTAAAAATGAATTAATTTTTTTAATAAATAATTAAAAATAATAATAAAATGCATTAAGATAGAAAGATAAATGGGTAGACATCCTGTAGGAGCTGTGAAAAGGAATAATGGCTCTTCTCAGTCTCAGGGTTGCTTGCGATTGTGCAGCTCTCTGCTTTTCTGTCGTGAGTCACTGTGAGAGATTTGAGGGGGAGGTTCACGTTGTCATGGCTCTGCATCTAGGCTGACTCAGAAGTTTGGCTTCAGAGAGACTGAGAAATGAGAGCAGCTCAGAGACAATGAGCAGAATTACATTAGTGTGCAGTTGAGGCTGATACTCTGAGCCTCTGAGCTCTGCTGACGCAGGAAGATCAATAACTTCAACTGATTTGATTTCCAGTGTCTGATGTGCTGAAATGATAGTTCATTATTCTTACTGTTTGTGATTTGGCATTCAAACTCATATTATTGACTGACAGGATGAATGCGTCACATGATGTAGCACTGATAAATCATTGGCCAAAAGACCCTGGTGTCTTTAAATGTATGAGAATCATATGCTGTATCGCCGAGCCACAGGTCAGTTCTCTTTCATGTTCTTTTACAGCAGTGTGGAGGGCTTTGGTCTGGAGGCGGAGGCCCGAATGACCACCTGGCATGTTGCAGTTCCTTCCGAGAACGAGTCGGACAGCGTCCAGAGCCAGGATGTTAGCGAAGGTTGATCTTTTTCTGACGTTTCTGGGGGGAAAAAAAATCTGTGCTGGAATAAAGCATAGAGTTTAATATCTTAACACTTTTACAAACCCTCATAAAAGCCATTATTGATATCTAGCTTATTCTGTCCTTCTTGTTTTGCGTGTGTTAGGTCGTCAGTTGCTGCTCAAGGCAGTGAATCGTGTGTGGACGGAGCTCATGCACAGTAAGCGACAAATGCTGGAGGACATTTTTAAAGTGTCTCTACCTGTCAATGACAGAGGACATGTGGACATCGCCACCGCCCGACCTGCTCTAGAGGAACCTGCTGCTAAAAGCTGGCAGAGCCATCTGGGTGAGGAAAACGTCCTGTCAAACACGTTCAAATGTTCACTTTATAATTCCATCACACGTGCAGATGCTTTCACACTCTTTCCTGTGTCTATCTTTGTCACTCTGCTTTTTTTTTTTCTCGATCTGTTGTGTGTTTCTCTTACTGTGTTGAACAACTTCTGTTTTCCTTCTAGTCCATGAGAAGAAATGCATCAGCAGGGGTGAGACTGTTGCCCCAGCGAATCAGTCCAAACTGTCTCGAGTCAGCAGTGGCTTTGGTCTGTCCAAACTGACCGGATCCCGTCGCAGCAAGAAGGAAAGTGGAATGAACAAGAACAACCTTTCTGCACAGGTAGCTGACTAAACAACTTTCACAAATGTGGAAATGAGCTGATCTTTCGGACTTGCACTGGCAGTTTGTACTCACATTTAGTTTTGACTGTCCACAGGAAACCTTCCAGTGGATGTTCACGCACATTGCTGTCGTTCGGGACTTGGTAGCAATGCAGTACAAGGAGCATCAAGAGGTAACCTGCACAATTTCAAACACATATAGAAAGGTTGCATAGATTATTTTTAGAACAATAATAATTGGTTAAATGTTTTAAATGGGGTAGTCGTCAAATAAATGTTTTCCCAAGCCTGATTGTAGAGGAATTACAAAAAAAAAAAAAAAAAAAAATGTTTGTTCCAAATATGCATTTATTTCTTCACAGAGGCAGCAGAATGCCCTGAAGTATGTGATGGATGAGTGGGCAGGGATTGAATATGAGCTGCTTCGGGAAAGGGGTCTCTGGGGGCCTCCTATTGGCTCCCATCTGGATAAGTTTCAGTTGGACATGACCGAGGGACCCTGTAGAATGAGGAAGAAAATGGTTCGGAATGATATGTTCTACATTCATTATCCCTACGTGCCTGATCCTGAGCCCAACGCAAGTACTCTGGTTAGTTTATGCCCTTCTTACCCCTTTTTTGTTGTAGTTTTTAATTAATGAGGTACCTGTAGTGTTTTTTTTTATCTCAGATAAGTTTTGGGACAATACTACATCGTCGCTGTCGGGCGTAAACCTTGTATCTTTAAAAACGATACTTTTCAGGATTTGGTTTATTTTTTTAATAATTAATCACTGTGTTGTCAAAGTTGATATTGTGGCTTTATATATGGTTAGACACTTGCAAAAGTCATTATATTATTATTATTATTATTATTATTATTATATTATAAAATTAACATTTTACCAAAACTAAGCTCAAATGGTGTTACAAGGTTTTTGACCAGAGAAAATTTAGGACATGCGTGTTTTGTCCATCATTAGAATGGCCGCATCTGAGGTAGCAAGTGCATTGCTTTACGCTTTCATCAAATTACAGATTATAAAGTTTACAGTGGCTATGTGGGGACCCAGTTTTTTTTGTCATTTGGACAAAATCTTATGTTATAAAAGAAGAGCTACCACAGGCTATTTAAGGCAGTATTGGCAATGACTTGACGACAAATGCTAGACTAAGACACTCTTCTCCGCTCCTCAAATACATAAAACATTAGCCTTCTATACTAGATATATATACTTATACACTATGTGTATATGTATAGTGTTTCTTGAGTAAAAAAAAACCCCGCTGTACTTATTCAAAGAACCAGTTCTTTATTTACTCTAGCACAGCAAACAAGCTGGAGGCAGCTTGGAGTTATGAGGTTTGACCTACAGTTTGAGAATCCAATGGAGTTACAAGGTTTAGTCACAAGCTCTTTTTAATACTTTTCATTGGTTAAATATTTGCAAAACCCACAGACAGACGTAAAGGGTAACCAAGTAATGATTTATGAAACAATTTTAAAATAATGAAACACTGTCCACCCGACAGTGACGATATGCTACATGTATTATTACATTTGGTTAAAATGCAGGTTGTAAATTTCATCCATTAAAAATTATGTCCATTAAAAATCACATCCATTAGTTAATAATATTATTTAATTCTATTTTTTCTTATTTATTTTTTAGTCAGATTTGTGCTGAATATAAGTAAAGTTAGATAGAGACAGTCATCTTCAAAGATTTCAAGATTTGCCTAAAAAGAAGGTTATTATGACTGCCCGAAATAGAAAATAATCTTATGCAATTAGGTTTAATCTTATTTTACCCCATTAACTGGAACTATAGGCACATTCAACAGACTTGTTTCAATGAAAGTCAGCGTGTGTATAGCTCTAATGGCTGATAATATGCTCTGAATGGATCTTTTGTGAACTCTCAAACTTGAATTAGCAGCATTAGCCATATAATGGTAATGAATGCACATAAGGACCCTTAAATGCTTTCATATGCTCCTCTTGCCTTAACCCATTTTTCCTTTTTAGAATCACTCTCAGGTGCCATTACTGGCCGCTGTGGTTAACTTAACAGTCCAGGTAGAAACTGAAGTGTGCCTAAACTACAGTCTTGCTGTATGCTCTCAAACAACTGCATTGAATGCTGCTGAATGCTTAACTTGTAAAATGGGTCCCCCCGGACCTTCTACATGTGCCTGGCTCATGACAGGGAGGTGTATGTGGATTTACGCCTCTGCAGAGCTTTTAAAATGATGGTTGGAGATGTTTTCTCTGCTTTCATTCCTGTTGAATATATTTAATATACAGAGAAACCTCTAAGAAAATAGATTTTGGACAGCTCCTTCCCTCGTTTGCTAATCCTTTTTAATCCATATTATAGTATGTGTTGTGAAGTTGAACAATATTCAAACAAGAATGTTGCATAGTGCTGTTACAACTTACTAATAATTGGTATTCATGTTGAATTATGTAATTACTGGCACCAAACAGAACTGCAGAAATAAAGACTGTTTCACATACTTCACCCAACTTCCATTGTTCAACAAACAGATACTGTAGCCCCGCCCTAAACTCTCTCCATTGGTTGAGCCATTACGTGTGGCCCTTTTGGACCACTTAAACAAACAAATTGCAGTTCTGTTTGGTGCTGCTAGTTGTGCAGAAATTACATACTTCACCTTTAATTATAGTTCCTTGAATTGTATTTAGATGGAGGTTGATAAACAGCATGTCCATGCAGATTGTTTTTCTCCCCAAAATCAATTGTTTTAAATTTGCATACAGATACTGACTGAATTTGAAACTTGAAAACTTGCTGATCTAAAGATGCTTAAATGCTTGAATTATGCTTTGTGGGTGAATATACAGTGCGCTATATGAAGATGAACAGTGCGCTATATGAATTACACAGTAAATGTGAATTGTCAGTGTGGGATTTTCTTAAGGAGTGATGCTCATTTGGCTGTGTCGAGCCCAAAGTGTGTTTGCATGCCTCTGACTGGATTCCTCTGGCTGTCACTGACTTGCAAGAGCGTATTTTTCGTTATAAAGGTTTTCCATCAAGGTTGATAAAAATCCAAAAGAAGTGAATTAATCCTATTAAAGAGTTCTTGTTAAATTTCAATCCTCCCAGAAACCAGTGCGCTACCGCCGAGCGATCAGCTATGACAGTAAGGAGTATTACATGCGGCTGCTGTCAGGGAACCCGGGGATGTACCAGCACTCCATAGAGCAGAACACAGAGGGAGAGACCACACAGCAGGAGCCTGAGCATGGAGAGGACACCATCGCAAGGGTCAAAGGTCAATATATGTTACTGTGAAACTACTACAGAAGTTAAATGCTCACTGGTATACTGGAGTTTTACAGTTATTGATTATACATTTTGCTTGTCGATGATGTAGCATATAGAAAAGAAGTACCATTTTCAATACAGTGAATTCTTCTCCTTTTTCAAAAGACTTGACATACTGTACAACTACTACTAACTTGTTAGTAAAAGGTAATTCTGCCGACTCTTTAAATTGAATGGGAGAAACTGTCTGTCGAATGATATGATTGTCTATCTATTAAAACTGTGTTTTGTATGAATTGACTCAGTGTGCTGTGTTATGTTATAGGTTTGGTGAAGGCCCCTTTGAAACGGTCCCGCTCCACAGCAGATGGGGCTGATGAGGACAGTCAAGACCAGCTGCAGGAGTTGCTGGAGTCAGGAGCTATGGACGAGGAACAGAAAACCGACAACACCACGCTGCTCCGTCTGCTGGAGGAGGGAGAGAAGGTCTGCAGCACTACACGGCTCCACCTCTTCCTCCACAACATCCTAGACACACTGCTAAACAACTGCGATTTGTTTTTACTGGCAGTCTCTGTTGCTTAGAAAATTTGAGTCTTTGGATAAAGCTTTATTTTGATCATTACAATTGCGGTAGCTGTCAGATTATCCCCCATTGGTATAAGGGAAGTAGTAATTCAAACTAGTCAGGTTGTTATTTTACTTCATGTGTAATTTGGATTGATTGATATGAATGGTACTGAGAATGTGTTTCCTGTCAAATTTGTTCTGATAGATCCAGCACATGTACCGCTGTGCTCGGGTTCAGGGTCTGGACACCAGTGAAGGACTGCTCTTATTTGGGAAAGAGCATTTTTATGTGATCGACGGCTTCACTATGACTGTCACCAGAGAGATTAGAGACATTGAGACACTCCCGGCAAAGTAAGAGTTTTTATGTTTGGTTTTCTGCTCTTAGCTAATTACAAAAACTCACTTGTAGCTGATAATCTGGTCAAATTCAATATTCTTTCCTACTGGCCCAAAATGCAGATTTATATTCTTTCCTACTGGCCCAAAATGCAGATTTTCTGTTTATTACTATTTTTTTTATATACATATATATATATATATATATATATATATATGTATGTATGTGAAGAGTTCAGATGCAAAAGCCTCTAAGTGCCATCTGAAATTTTCTTCTAGAATGATCATTTTTATAAAGCTTGTATATTTAAGTTAAGTAATTTCACTTAAATGACAATTAATAGGTAATTTGCATTGCCATTTAAGTGAAATTATTGAACTTAAATATACAAGCTTGATAAAAATGATCATTCTAGAAGAAATTTTCAGATGGCACTTAGAGGCTTTTGCATCTGAACTCTTCATATATTATTTTTTACACTTTTCTTGCTTCTCAGATATTTTCTGACATAGTCTCTAATAATCTAGTGCAGTTTTTCTCAACCTTTATGACTGGCCCCCATTGTCCAACATAACATTCCCACATAGGATAATATATTTGAGTATTCCTGCTGTAATTATGACAAAGCAAAAAAAAAAAAAAAAGAACTATCCTGCGATTCATTCTGTCATTACAATTCTGTTATCATGTTTATATTCATTTTATGTAATTATTTATTAATATTAGTCATTCTGTGGGCCCTTTGGAGCTTTGCTGAGGCACCCAGGTTGAGAACCATTGCTTTAGTGTTTGCACTTTGTTTTTGTGACATTTGCAGTATGCATGAGCCTATCATTCCCCGAGGGGCCCGGCAGAGCAAGAGTCAGCTGAAACGAAGCTGCAGCATCTTTGCTTACGAAGACATCAGAGAGGTGCACAAACGTCGCTACCTGCTTCAGGTATGCAGATGAACCATTTGGCTTAATTCGTTGCTTGAACCCAGATAACATTGGACAGCTTTCATGTTAAGGCTGATAATGAAGTTACATTATGCTGTCTTCCTCACAGCCCATGGCAGTAGAAGTGTTTTCCGGGGATGGAAGAAATTATTTGTTGGCTTTTCAAAAAGGAGTCCGGAACAAAGTGTATCAGAGGTATTGAAAACACTCATGCCTCTTAAGGCAGCAGCCCACTTGCCGACAGCTCTATTTTAGATGTGGATGTCACAGGTTTTGATCATATTAGATTAAATCTTATCTGGTCCAGTCAGATGTTGTCACACTCGGCTGTTAAGAATAGAAAGGTGTGACAAACTAAATGTCTTCCACAGGCATTTCTCTCAGATTCCCTGTCACACACTGCAGCTTCCCATTTTGGCAGCAATTCATTGTGAAATTTGACTTTATTAGAACAGGTGCACTGCACATTCATAAACAACTGTAATAGACTACATTAAGATGCTATTCATGAAGTGATTTTACCCAGTAATTGTGTTTGTCTTTTTGTCCTTTCGAGACTTGATTTAAAAAAATTAGAGAAATGCATACTACCTTTCCAAACTTTGGGGTTGATAATATATTTGACTTTTTTTTTTAAAACACATCTCTCATGCTCACAGAGGCATCATTTATTTGATCACAAATACAATACAATAATATACAATACATTTTTTCAATTTAAAATAATTTTCTATTTTAATAGATTTTAAAATATAATTTATCCATTTAATGGCAAAGCTGAATTTTCAGCAACATTACTTTAGTCTTCAGTGTCACATGATCCTTCAAAAATTGTAAGTTGAAAACAGTTGTGCTGCTTATTATTTTTATGGAAACTTGTAAAAAAAATAGATATTATTTTCTATTGATAAATATACAGTTCAAATGAACGGCGTTTATTTGAAACAGAAATCTTATATAACATTGTAAATGTCTTTATAAACGTCTGTCAATATTTTTCAATTTAATATATCCTTAAGGAATAAAAGTATTACTCTCTTTTTAAAAAACTTTGAAACGGTAGTGTATTTCAGTGGGAAATTCTATAAACTGACTGTTCTGCCTTCATTATCTTTTTTTATTAGTCGTTTAATTGTAGGAGAACTTCAGAAAAAAGCTTGGTTACACTGTCACCACTGATTTCAATCAGCAATTGCGCTTTGTGGCTTTGAGTTTTCTAAAGCATACAATTTAAAATCAGCTAGTGGAACGCAGGCATTAGCATAACATATTTCCAAACTTTCAAGGCGGTTAAAGCCAAATCTTGTTTTCTAGGTTCCTGGCAGTTGTTCCCTCACTAGCCGACAGCTCAGAATCTGTCTCTGGGCAACGTCCCAACACTAGTGTGGAACAAGGGTAAGTTACCATCATATTATAAGATTATGAAGTGTATTTAGAGTTTATTTAACAAATAAACATTTATATATGTGTGTGTTTGTGTTGTTCATAGGTCTGGTCTTCTTAGTACGCTGGTCGGAGAGAAGTCAGTGACCCAAAGATGGGAGGTGCGGTATCTTCACATTAAAATGTTTTGTCTGTTTATTTTGTTTTTGCAGTGTTGCTCATGAAAGACACTCTTTATTTGCAGAGAGGAGAAATTAGTAATTTCCAATACCTTATGCATCTCAACACATTGGCCGGCAGGTCATACAATGACCTGATGCAGTATCCAGTCTTTCCATGGATCCTGGCAGACTTTGATTCTGAGGTATAAACATGTCCTTGATTATTCCTTGTAATAAATGCAGGGAGCCACACTGTTTGCAGTACATTTACATTCTGTTGGAGCATTAGTACCAGTTTTGTGTTTTTCCTTCTGCAGTCTGAGCTTAAATCTTCCTCAGCTAGTTAAAGATGTCTAATTATTTCACAGGAACTGGACCTCAACAATCCAAAGACATTCCGAAACTTATCCAAACCAATGGGAGCACAGACAGATGACAGACTGATCCAGTACAAGAAAAGATTCAAAGACTGGGAGGATCCTAATGGTGAGTCAAAGACCCCTGCTAATGATCTGTGAGTTGTGTTGATTATGCAAACTTTTTTAAACATGTTTTTGTTTCTTCACAGGCGAGACTCCGGCGTATCATTACGGCACCCATTACTCCTCTGCAATGATCGTGGCCTCATATCTGGTCAGAATGGAGCCGTTCACACAGATCTTTCTCAGGCTTCAGGTTCGTCCTTGCATTCTTCTCTTTACTTTGTGTTTTAGTTATTCTTGTTGGGAGTCTTTTTCACCAACTGTGGGGCAAAGATGGAAAAAAATGTAACCTACTAAAGAAACCTTTTTTTTTTTTGAGGCTATATTGGGGACAGGACTTGAACAGGACAGTCTTGCCATTCTTCTACACCCATTGTTATGCAGGTGGAAATAGATTTTGTAATAAATGTTTCTAAATAAAGCCTCCACATAGCATAGACTGTCTCCACAATAAACATAGCATCCGCTGCACTTACAAATATTTACAGTGTTTTTTCCCATCCAAAGTTTATAAGCATTAATAAAGATATTCTTTTGTTTCTGACAGGATGTTGTTATTAGACATATTAGCATCCACACTATATTAGCATAGCATCTGCACCAATGGATGAAAACATTCTGGTTATTATAAGTTATGTCGCCTGCTCCTTTAATTGCTAAATCGCTTTAAAGTCAAGTGGATTATGATTGGCTGTCAATGTTTTTATTGTTCGTCAGCAGGAAACAATCTTTCTGATAGTGATTCCAATGATATCGTTCCTCTGTGTCGTTATTGTTATAGTTGTGATGTGGACTTTTAGAGTTGATTCAGATTGTACATGAGAAGTTAAAGCTTTTGGCTACATGCTAGTTTCATTTGTGTTTTTAGGGAGGACATTTTGATCTTGCCGACCGAATGTTTCACAGTATACGAGAGGCTTGGCTCTCTGCTTCCAAACACAACATGGCTGATGTGAAGGAACTCATACCGGAGTTCTTCTACCTTCCTGAGTTTCTGCTCAACTCCAACAACTTCGACCTGGGTGAGGACAAGCTGAACAACTAGCCTCATCTCTACCCTAAATACAGTCTCTCTCTCTTTTATTTTTCTACAAGTATGTTATTTAATTTGGTTAATCTTTCCTAAAGGGAGTAAACAGAATGGCATTAGGCTTGGAGACGTTCTTCTGCCTCCGTGGGCAAAAGGAGACCCGAGAGAGTTCATTAGGGTTCACAGAGAGGTAATACATTGACCCTGATGGAGCCTGTGGTCAGAAAGAGGCTCTGTGTGTCATTGTTTCATCCGCTCCTAATACAGATGTTTAATACTGTTCTCCTAATCCCACGTTTAACCTAAATGTCAGAGAATAACTGAAGGCCATCTCCAGAAACAGGTTCGTAACCTCAGGGTTTGTGTGTGTTTTTTCAGGCTTTGGAGTGTGACTATGTCAGCTCCCATCTGCATGAATGGATCGACTTGATCTTTGGTTACAAGCAGCAGGGTCCTCCAGCGGTGGAGGCAGTGAATGTCTTCCACCACCTCTTCTATGAGGGCCAGGTGGACATCTACAACATTAATGACCCACTTAAAGAAACCGCTACCATTGGATTCATCAACAACTTCGGCCAGATCCCAAAACAGGTTTGCGATTTAATTTTTGAAACTGTCATGTCATGGTGGTTATTCTGCTAGGACACCTGTGCAAACTTGACTTCATACATCTGGTAAAAATCACAGTGACACCATTTGGTTAAAAGTCATGGAAAGGAAAGTTTGTTCTGAAAAAAGCTCTATCCTCATTTGTTTGCCAATGCCTTTTGGTTTGATATTCTGTGTTAATGTAATTAAATTCATACATTATGTGTGACTTAGGTGTCCATGTTCCTTTTGGTACCACTGTACAGTACATCTTTGTTTTTGATTTATTCGGCATCAAGTTTAACCTCTGTTTTTCTATTAATGTAGCTGTTTAAGAAGCCTCATCCTCCAAAGCGGGTGCGCAGCAAGTCAAACGGAGAGGTGCCTGGTGTGCCTGTTTCAATCAACTCCACCTTAGACAAGATTTTCTTCCATCATCTGGACAACTTGCGCCCCTCACTCACTCCTGTCAAAGGTGATGCATATTGGATAGAGGTGTACAGTAGGGATGTAACGATACACTCATGTCACGATTTGTATCGAATCAAATCGCGATACTGAACTCACGATATGATACTATTGCTTTGAATAATCATACTACTAAAAATAAATGTGTTGTGATTTAAATGATGTTTGCGCTTTAACTTTGAGGAGTGCCGTTCTGGCAGCACATATTTGCGCTTCAGATAAATGCAATCAATCACGGTTCTAATCGCAAGAAAGCATGTCAAAATGACTATTCCTGTAAATGATTAGTTCATCCAAAAATTTCAATTCTGCATTTACTCACTTTCATGTTGTTTTCGCGCGTCACTCAAAAATTTGAATGTCGGTGTTTACTACAGTATGCGCATCGTTGTAAATCTATTCAGCATATAGCCATCGTGTCTCTTCAGAAGACTTGGATTTGGATTAGACTGCTCGATTGATTATTTTGACCATGCCTTTATGACATTTTAAGTTTTAGATTTTAAATGGAGGGACAGAAATCTCTCGGGTTTTATAAAAATCTCTTCATTCGTTTGGAAGTCTTATAGGTTTTAAATTACATGAGGGTGAGTAAATGATGACAATTCTAATTTTTGGGTGAATAATACCTTATAAATACAGTAAGCTGAGTCTTGGATAAAATTAACTCTATATTGTGAATCTTATCGTTTACATCAACGATACATATCGTCGCATTTTTATAACAAAATAACAGTATAACCTCGATATAACAATGTAACGTTACACCTCTAGTGTACAGTAGCATTACATCCTCTGTGATGATCAATCAAAAGTCCAAAACAGCCCACGTTTTGAATCGCATACCATTTTATTGTCGTTATTACTAATTTTATATTCTATACATTTTGTATTAATAAATAAATTTAAATACATATATATATATGTGTGTGTATATATATATATATATATATATATATATATATATATATATATATATATATATATATATATATATATATATATATACTGTATATGTGTCAACTATTTAATTTAATAACTATTCATATATTAAATGTGATTTTTATTTGTTAAAACTTGTGTTTTCAGAAACAGTTCTGGCCATGCAGTGATGAGCATTTAAATGAGCTCTGTGTGTGTCATTTGTGTCGTACAGAGCTGAAAGAGCCAGTGGGTCAGATCGTGTGCACTGACAAGGGCATTCTGGCTGTTGAGCAGAACAAGGTGTTGGTTCCTCCTGCCTGGAATAAAACCTTCGCCTGGGGCTACGCGGACCTCAGCTGCCGCCTCTCCAACTATGAGTCTGACAAGGTCATTTGCTACATACAAGTTCTTCTGTTTACTTGCAGTGCTTTCAGCAGCTGTTGTGAATGGCTGTCAGATCCTAAAATGCATTTGGGGCCAAGAGCTTTGCATATTCATAAAATATGTCTTACAAAAATGTTAGGTTTACTTTTATAGTAACTACAGTTGAAAAGTTTGGGGTCGATTTTTTGAAAGAAGTGTCTTATGCTCACCAAGCCTACATTTATTTGATTGAAAATATAGTAAAAACTGTAATATTGAAATATTCAGTGTCACATGATCCTTCAGAAATCATTCTAATATGCTTATTTGGTGCTAAGAAACATTTATCATAAATTATCAATGTTGATTCTTTGAAACTGATTCTTTGATGGATAGATAATTTAAAAAATAGCATTTATTTGATTTTTTTTTTTTTACATTATAAATGTTAAATTATAAATAGTTTATTTGTCACTTACTGACCCTAGACTTGGTAGAGTGCATATTTTCTGTATTTTGCTGAGTAGCAGCATTTATAAACAGAGTTTCTTTGAGTTATATTGACATTTTTTGCAGTATTTTCTTTCTATCTTTATCTTCTCAAATAATTTCTGTAGAGATATACAATGTTGCTGTGGGAAACATTCTTCTCAGATGATTTGCATTTCACTAGCTGTGTAGTAGTGCCCACTAGTTGTAGTGTTTGGTTACACTTGCTTGTGGTGTTGGTTTACTCTATATAGTGTGTATAGTTTTCAGGCTTAGTTGTCTAATGTTCGTGTGTTGCGTTCGTCTCATAGGCTGGGATAGTATATGAGTGTCTGTCTGAGTGGGGACAGATCTTGTGTTCTATCTGCCCCAATCCCAAACTGGTCATTACTGGAGGATTCAGCACAGCCATCTGTGTTTGGGAGACCGGGACCTCCAAAGAGAAAGCCAAGACCCTCACACTCAAACAGGTAACTGTTATTAGCACATGATAGCTTTTGTTTTGTATTTGATTTAATGCTGCTTGCTTGTCTGATTCATTTTACTCCAAATAATATATTTAAGTTTTCTTTTAGACTCATTTGCTAAACCTACTTATATTTTGTATGTTGATTTAATATATGCATGTATGTTTCCAGGCTCTTCTGGGCCACACAGATGCAGTTACATGTCTCACAGCGTCATCAGCTTACCACATTGTCGTGAGTGGCTCTCGGGACCGTACATGCATCATTTGGGACCTGAATAAGCTGTCTTTCGTCACCCAGTTAAGGGGTCATCGGGCTCCGGTCTCGGCACTCTGCATCAACGAGCTTACTGTGAGCCCACAATAATGCTTTCTGAAAAGTCACAAATATTGTTTAAACTACATTTAAAATCCTTTTAGTTTAAACATTTAATAAGCACATACAGAAAACTATGGAAAAATATATAGTTTTTTATGGGTTATTGGGACATTTATTACTAAATCATATTATTAATAATAATAATCATAATAAAACAATTCATATAAAATATAATAATGTATTATCAGTATTGCTATTTTTTTATCATTGGCTGATACAGAATTAAAAATGTATTACCAACTTATTATTTTATGGTATGAAGTTCATTTGATGTAGTCATCAAACTCTCAGAAGCTGTAATGCATTAAAAATGTGCTTCCCTTTGAAAAATTCCTGAAAATGAATCTATTTGTGAGATTAACTAATATATATGAACATAACTATTAACTAGAAAAGTATGGAAAAAAATATTTGCATTTTTATAGTTTATTGCCTGAATATGAATTAATTTCTAATTAATAAGATAAATGCTGTTTACGTTATTTAAAAAGAGAGAGAGAGAGAGAGAGAGATTCCTGATTTAGTTTCTTGCTTTTTATGATGCCTCACAACTAACTGAAGTATTCTGTGATTTGGTTATGACTCTGTGGGTGTAGGGTGATATAGTGTCCTGTGCTGGCACCTACATCCATGTGTGGAGCATTAATGGAAGCCCAATCGCCAGCACCAACACCTTCACCGGCCGCAGCCAACAAATCCTCTGCTGCTGCGTCTCAGAGATGAACGAGTGGGACACACAGAATGTTATCGTTACAGGACACTCAGATGGTGTTGTCAGGGTAACAGCCTTCACCTGAATTTACATTATATCTTTCCATTCTGTCTGTTTAAAAGTGTTCAACAGATACAGTTCTTGACAAGTGACTTTATGTTGTAGTTCTGGAGAACCGAATTTCTGCAAGTCCCAGAAACCCCTGCTCCAGACCCTGTAGAGCCCCCCGAGGTGCCAGACTGCTGTGGAGAGATTGGTAAAACGTCCCCCACATGTTATTTGTGCTGTGATATTGCAAAGTATTAGATCAAATAAATAATAAATACTATTGATTAACTTTGCTATAAACAGTTTTAGCCTGCCTTATGCATTATAGGCTTTTATTAGATCTTTTCACATTAAATCTTGTTCCTCCAGAGGGTCGTGACGCTCCAGACGATGACACCAGTGAGTCTGAGGGAGAGGAAGCCAGCCTCAGTCTGGTCCCCAAGCCTCGAACCTCAAACAGCCAGCCCAGCAGTACCGTCCACAGACCCAAGCCTCGCAACGGAGCCTCCTGGTCGGTGGACAGTGGCTCTGACGACTCCCGCCGCTGGTCGGACACGCTCAGCATTGACGAGAAAGACGGCTTTGTTTTTGTAAACTACTCAGAGGACCAGATTAGACCAGGAATTCCCTCGCAGCCACATTCCCAACCGCACTCAGCACCCTCTCATGGGCCCGTGCCACAGCCTCTTCAGCCCAGTAATATGGAGGCTCGGTCCTACAACAAACTCAAACCAGGTGCAGTAGATTAAAACCAGCCGTTTCATGTGATGACTTTTAAAAATAATTAAATATAAATGTAATTTATTTCTAATTAAATACTCATTTAATATATTTAATTCTAATTTAATACTGTTTTACTACAAATTATGTTATTGACATAACAATTTACATGAAAAGACCAAAGCGAGATCAGTAGATCCTTGAATGTAATCAAAATGCATTGAAATGAATAGATTTCAGAAGTGTGGCTATTTACTCAGTTAAGCATTAGCATCGTCATACAAGTGCTGTTCTCTTGTGTTGGAGGATTTTTATGATAGTGGGTTTTTTTTATGTGACCAAACGGCATGTTCTTTACTGTTTACTTTGTCTCCTGAACAGGCTACAGATGGGAGAGACAGCTGGAGTTCCGGAGCAAACTCACCATGCACACAGCGTTTGACCGCAAGGACAACACTCATCCTGCGGAAATCACCTCGCTTGCCATTTCGAAGTAGGTGCTCTGTGTTTGTGCTGGAATGCGGATAAAAGAAAAACTGGTTTCTACTGTGTTTCTCATGTGATTTAACATTGGTGTTTGCTCAGAGGGCATCAAATGAATTGTTTCTTGACAAGATAACGGTTGATGACAAGCTGTTCTTGTGTACTCAGAGACCACAGTAAGATCCTGGTAGGCGACGGCCGTGGCCGTGTGTTCAGCTGGTCTGTCAGTGATCAACCAGGACGCTCCACTGCAGATCACTGGGTGAAGGACGAACAGGTGGACAGCTGCTCCGGATGCACAGTGCGTTTCTCCCTCACTGAAAGACGCCACCACTGCAGAAACTGTGGCCAGGTGTTCTGCCAGAAGTAAGAGATTACTTCTATCATATATATGTTTTTGTTAAATCTGTAAAATGTCTTGATAATTAGAAATGACTATAATTTCAGTGACTAAATCATTTTCAGTGTTTCACAATTTGTTGCTCGTTCCCTCAGGTGCAGTCGCTTTCAGTCAGAGATCAAGCGGCTGAAAATCTCCTCTCCTGTGCGTGTGTGTCAGAACTGTTACTACAACCTGCAGCATGAGCGGTGCTCTGAAGAAAGCCCGAGAAACTAGATCACCCTCACCCCGCGTCACATGCCCAAAACACACAGCCACCCTCAAAAAACCCACAACACCGCTCCCTGTGCAAAATCCCATTGGTAAATCACTGACGTAGACCAAAATGGGATCACTAATGCTCATAATTTCATATATTGCAGAAGTGTCAACATTAAAGAGACGATTGTTAGTTTACTTTTCCATTCATGCATTTTCTTTTGCAGTTTGCTCCGTCATCTCATTGGCATCATCCACCAAGTCAGCAATGTTTAGATTTTAGAAAAAGCAATGCGTATAAAACGCTTCCTGATGAAACGAGATGACATTTGTTTATATTGTAAATACTTACAATGGCATTTTTAACTTGAAACAGTGAAACAAAGGTCATTATTAAGAGATAAAAGAAGAAATGAAAACAACACATTGCTTGTAATATAGTATTACAGTATGTTAAAAATCACTCTTGGCTTTAAAGGAACAAAAATGTGAGTGTGTGAGTGTGTGTGTGTGTGTGTGTGTGTGTGTAGTCAATGTCACAAGTCACAGCATCCCAGCGGGAATAAAATTGGGGACTATGAATGTTGATAAATGTTTGTGGGTTGACATTACTAGCTTGTCTAGTTATGCAAATGCTTAATTATTATGTTTGTTTTATATGTTCTGTTGAAGTGTTGCCCACAGTATCAGCCAGTTGCCATAGACAGAGTTCTTCAGTTTAAATTTTGTTGCCAAACTGCCTTGATTTGTAATTACTATTATATATTTTAACAGTAGGTCAGTGAAAGTATGTAAATGTTGAATTGAGATCAAAGACTGATGATTTTGACCACTGTAAATCATTTTTAATGACAGGATTCATTCAACCTTTAAATGATTCCACTACCTTTTTATATACGTTTTAAAGACAGAAAAACATGTTTCTGAAGTGTCAAGAGTTAATACTCATTTCATATTGGATGTTTTACTGTGGGACTTTTCTGACAGTCCTTAATGCAATTCTTTATCTGTTATTCCTAACTAATATGAATTTTCATTTGACTCTAGCTTTGTTTTTTTACTTTTTCACCGTCTCACTATTCTTATTCTTAAAATCTCAATTTTAACCGTTTGCGATGTTGCACCAGTTTAAACGTCTGTAGATTATGAAAGCAATAGTTACTGATGATTTTACTCCACATACATTTGAGGAAAGACTAGCTTGAAAGTAATCATGTGTAAAGAAAAAGGGATTGAACACTTTTTGATGGACTGGAAGCCTACTTTCTCTGTACCTTAGGCAAGACTATGAAATAGAAAGTATGTTTCATCTCTTTTTTTTTTTTTTTTTGCTCTTCTTTTGATACTGTGGGCAATACCTATCAAAATTGCTGCTTTGATTAATAGAGAGAATATCTTTCTCTTTCTTCCTTTAAACTGTCCGTCACTTACAACTTTAAAAGATGAAAAATTTGTTACATTTTCAGTTTTATGTATGATTTCTGTACAACCTAATATGCACTCATTATAGTTGAATTATTCTGTATTAATGTACTGTAATTCAGTGTGCAATCATAACATCACAAAGCTGTTGGGATTTTGCTGTCGACAAGCAGCTCAAAGATCAAACGGCTATATCAATCTGAAATTATTTTTGCACCTTGACGTGTAGAGACATGGAGTAATTGTTTTATCAGATGCATTTTTATGTTGTGGGCTATTATTTGAAAGAGTGCATTTCTTTACAGTGAGATTAACTGTACAAAGTATTTATGCAATTATAAGGTTTTCTTATGAATTTTTGTTTTGTTTGTAATTTTTCAGCAAGTTTGGTTACTTGTTGCATGTCTAACACAGCTGACTTTCTGTGTCAGTGTATTGTACATGTTTTGGCAATGTTTTTTTTTTTTCTTTCTTTGGCTCATTTTTATGGCATTATCTAACGAGTCAATCCTGAAGGTTTTGTGTACAGTTTTAGGCGGATATACAGAGAACATGTCCCATGACTCTGGAATGACTTTTATATTCTATGTGTATGGATGTTGAAGACTGATCTCAGAACTGATGAAATACACACGGATTGTCCCTGTTTGGTGGTCTTGTGATAGACTGCATTACTACAGTATCTAGTGTGCAAAACTGTGGTAGCTGAATGTTCATTGTATATTTGTGTTGAAAAACAATTATATGAAACCCCCGCCCCCCATAAAAAAACCCTTATACCTGTTATTATGACGCAATACATATGGTACTCATACTTTTTAATTTAATTTCAATTAAATACTTGCTGTTTATCACCACCAATGTCCTCAAATGAGTTTTTCCATATTAACTTCCAGTGTAGTGAATGAATATAAAATCTAGGAGGCCAAAAACTTCATTATGAATAGGAAGACTTTAGAAAATGTCTAAAAATATAGGACAAATGTGATTTCACACTTTTTAAATTGAACAAATTTGATAAAAGCGGTTTAATCGAGACAGCATTCATTGTGCTCATGTTAGCCTTGATCGCTAACAGCTACAACAAAGCCCGGTATTAAGTCTCTGGTGAAAACACTGAGGTGTTTGATCACTGCTTTCCGGGAACACTGCTGAATGCTCATTTGTCTGAGACACGATCCATTCCATGGAACATGAATGTTTAAATGTGGGTGTCCAGTAAATCACTTTACTGAGAAAGCAAGGAAGTGACAGACAGTATTGCAATCTGAGTGATGTGCCAATACCACACATCTGTTTGTTTGCTATGGCACTTTATAATATCCTTTATTACTACAGAGATAAAAATACAAAGTAATTCATTTACATATGTTCTAAAATATAAAACCGCATAGTGCCATTTCTATTTGAACACAAATTAATGAAAGTAACCCGCAAATTGCTGTGCCTTGTGTATTACACCATTGATCTATGGAGACAAGTACATCTCTTTTATAGATCAGTGGTGTGGTATACTGTTATGATTCACTGCTCTGAGACTTTATGAGCGATCCAAGGGCAGCATTTATTAGGACAATCCATAATAGTAGTCAAAAACAAGCAATAATCCAAACTAGACAGGATCCAAGGAAACAGGCAGAGAACATGAAACGCTGGAAATGCAGTTATAACACTAACAAGGATCTGCATCGAAAGCAAACGAGAAAACAGCTTAAATACGCAAACACAAACAAGCTAATGATCCACAGGTGGGACAAATCAATTGTTAATGAGTCTGGGCAATGGTTTATGGGTAATGTAGTTCATAACGGGAGCTCAAAAGAGACGAGAGGAGTGACCTCTGGTGGAGATCATAGGCACTCCAGCTGGCGGATGTACAGTAACATACACAAACTCATGTTGGTTGACATTGTAACAACTATAGCAAAGTTTTGATGACTTGGCAGTAAACAAGAAACATGAATGCCACAAATTTAACCTGATTGCTGTTCACTTTAAATATTTTTTTTTTTTAAAAAGTAAAAATAATAGCCAGAGACACATTATCTTCTGGCACTGCATGAACATCTAAGCCTATATTCAGGTTCTGTACACACTAGAAAGATTAAATGAGAATTCGGTTGTCACTGTTGATTGAAGTCAGTTGTAGGATATGGATTTCACTCATAACTCTATGTGTATACAGTAAAGGTGATGATACACAGGGCAACTTTTTGAGCAATCTTGCCGAGCGATTGTTGCTTGGGCACTTTCCCATTGAAAATGTGCAATAAATTTCTGTCTGGATAATTTAGATCAGTCGTGGGCCCTGTGTCTCATCTGGTTGCCCGTTGACGGCAACATTGCTCAAAAAGTTGCCCTGTGTATCATCACCTTTACTGTATATACATAGAGTTCAATTATGTAGGCTATATACCATCACCTTAAAAGTGTGACAACCATAGTCACTGTAGCAGCAGTGTGTAGCCTCATTGCCATTACAAGACTAAAGTTAAAAAAATAAAAATGTTTCTTAGTGAAATAACAGATCTTGCACTTTATTCATTCGGATCACTAATGGAAAAACAAGTAGCCTATTGTGTAAAAATATTGAGGACAACATTTTTCTTCTGTTCATCCTTCTAAGGGGTGAAGTTCAGAAGAAAACAAAACGGGTAACCGGAGAAAGTTATATACGCCATAAGTGTGAGTAGGCTACTGTAAATTATGATAATTTTATGGTGAAATTTGGGAATTTGATCATAAGGGGTCAGAAATTCACTTTTAATCTGCCACCAAATATAGTCTACCTATTAAGGGTTAAAAGGATAGTAAATTATCAAACATAAAATTGTTGTCATCATTGCCCTCATGTTGTTTCATGACTCACTTTCTTTCGACAGTCATATAGTCGCCACCATTCACTTTCACTATATAGGAAAAGGGTTATACAAGTTTGGAACAACATGAGGGGTGAGTCAATAGAGAACTTTTGCATGTGGACACATGTAACAGATCTTTCGATTTCTGCATACGCGTTATCAGAAGACATTTCTTTATCTTGATCAATTTACACATTTTCTTGTAGCATATCTAAAACATTAAGTTCTACAGAATTTTCTCAGAATAAGAGATTTTTTCTTATTTCTAGTAATTGCATTCAAAGAGTCATAAAATATGTTTAGATCTGTAGTTACAGAAAAATCTAAAGGAGGGCTTAATAGATATTACCTTTGCTTTATGTAAATGAAACTTCCATAGGATAATTATTAACTTTTATGTGTTAACAATTATAGGAGAGCTAGTATTACAGTCCAAGAAAAGACTGTGTGAGAGTTTTAGGTTCAAGGTTACAAAAAGAACGTCATGGTGGTGAGATGTCTTGGCATCACAATTATAGCCTAGGCTAGTCTACTAATAAACTCACAAGTTCATCATCATGATGACTTCACATCATGGACAACATTCACAGAAACAATAACAAATGGACTGTCGTAAGAGTTTGAGAAGTGAAGCGAGCTGAACTCCAGCCGCAGAGTGGAGCAGTGTTCCTCTTTATGTTGAGTCACTGAGTGAGAGAGAGAGAGAGAGAGAGAGAGAGAGAGAGAGAGAGAGAGAGAGAGAGAGAGAGAGAGAGAGGTAGAGAGAGGTAGAGAGAGAGAGAGAGAGAGAGAGAGAGAGAGAGAGAGAGAGAGAGAGAGAGAGAGAGAGAGAGAGAGAGAGAGAGAAGGGGGTTGGTCTCTCACTTAACTAACAAAACAGCAGCAGATCTGTGGGCATAAACAAATGCACGCAGGCTGTCTGTCCCTCCACCTGCCGCGGGAGACACTTTGATGGTCGCAGTCGGTTAGCTAAATTAACCGGATTATTGAGACTGACACGAACCCCGCTCTGCTTCATTTTAACGCGGACCTCCTACGATATCTATGTATCATTTAGACTGAAATAAGCAAAAATGACGGAGCTGAGACGGCGAGGAGGAGGAGGAGACCCTGACAGCACGGAAAACATTAGTGACAAGGTAATTTATGGAGAACACGTTCATTCGGGAGGCTTTATTTCTCACAGTCGATCGCGAATGACCTTCTAGCTAATCAGCTAACGAGCAACCAGTCAGACCGCTTCAACCTGAGCAGATATTGCACAAAAACAACTCGCTTAAGGTAATATTAGGATTATATGTAGTGACATTTGTGTTATGGGACTGTCCCTTTAATTCATTTTATCTTTAAACTGGCGGTTGCCTCATATAAAGTTGCTGAGCCAAACACGCCGCAAAGCCAACCAGAGAGTCAGTGGCTGTGTCGCAAAACCTAGTGAGCTGCCTAACTAGACAGCATTTTTGGTTTCATAGACGTGTCTGGAACGTTCTGAACACTTTGACCATCGACTAAGTTTGTCATGCTCAAAAACACTGTCTGTAGACAGCTCACTAGGGTTTGAGTCACGGTCAGCTGTCAGAATCAGCTGTCATACAGAGCTGTTTTAATGTTATTTAGAGAGTTCAGAGACCATGTATTTAAAGAAATAGTTCACCCAAAAATGAAAATGTACCATTTAATCACCCTCATGTTGTTACAAACAAGCACGACTTTCTTTCATGGAACACAAAAGGAGAAGTTGGCAGAATGACAGTCTCTGTCTCCATTAATTTTCGTTGCTTCTTTCCATACAATGAAAGTGAATGGTGACTATTATCATCTTTTTTTGTTGAAAGAAATCATGCAGTTTTGAAAGGAGGTGAGTTAATGAGGACAGTTTTTATTTTGGGGGTGAATTATTCCACTAAGGTCAGCCAGTGCCTTTGTTGCTGTTTTGGTCTTTTAAACATAATTTTCTCTAGGTCTAGGCTATTCCTTTGCATATCAGAGAAATTGTAGTGTAAAAAGCATTTTATGGCAACTGTTTTAAATAGACTAACATTAATTTATTGTGAAACATATTGCCTTTGAACGTGTTATAACAGGACTAAAACTGTTTTTGCAGGATAGCTCGATTTAGAACTAAAAAAATCGATTTAGTTTTAGAGGTATTCGGTATATTGGGAAATATTTATTTAAGAGCTGAAATAGCCTATGTTTTGAGTTAGCTCTGTGTCTGTGAAGTGTAATTTAGTTTTTCTCAGTTAAGAAATGTCAAAAGTTCAAAGTCAGTGTTTTGTTATCAGTTATTAGTTCCTATGTTTTTATGAATACTAGACAAATTAAATGCTTAGCTTTTACGATTTCTAACAGAATCTATTTACAATCGGTTTGCTCTTTGTGTGTATGTGATTGGGCTAGAGCCGTTTCCTCTTCCCTGGAAATGATGTAGTGATGATGATGGCTGAGCGTTGGGGTAGATCACACGTGACAACAAATCACTTGGCCACAGTGTGAAAAAGTTGAGAAGGGAGTAACTCAGCAGCTATCCTGGAAATGGATGAATTGATCTCATGACTCAGTAGTTACAGTTACAAATGTTTTTAGTCACAGACAAGGCTTTTGAAGGAGATCTGTGTGTGAAGGCTTCCTGTCATGTCTATGTATTCTTGAACTGTCTTATAAAGACCATACACTGGACCATTATACTGTTTCCCCTGGAGAAGTTTCCTACAAGTGGGTGTGGAAAAATGAGTGGACCAGCTGCACTTGTCTTATGATTACGATAGTGATAGTATAGGGCCGAGAGCATCATGGGTCTTCAACCCAAAACTTTACATAAGAAAACCAAATTTGATTTAAATTTATTTAAATAATAATAAAATAAAAATATGAAATTATTTAAATTAGGTCAATAATATTATACAGTAATTATTTTACTTTGTCTGAAAACAAGAGTATTATTTTTTTTTAACTCTTTTTCAGGTAGCATTTAAAAAAGAAAGAAAAAAAAAGTTGCCAGCCACTTTTTTTGGTCATTTTCACAAAAATGTCATGGCCCCCAGAATATTTTGTTGTATGAATATCTGTTTTATTCTAGCTTCATGTATTCCTTTTTATCAACACTTGAATGTGGGTCAATTTTTTTTTTTTTTTTAAAGCAACATTTTGAGCAAAAAGCTGAGAAAATCACTTTTTTTTGTCAAAGACTACATCCAGATCGGATTCAGAACGATGATCAAAACACAGATGGAGTAGATTGAGTCCATCAACACCCCTAATGCTTGCACAGTAATATGGTGCATTCATCAAGTCATCTCGTATAGATGGTATTTTCGAGTTGAACGCACATGAACGCCACCACAATGTCGTAAATACGTGTGGGAAGCTCGGGATTTTCTTTAAGCCCCGATCTTTACGAGTTGGGGGGCGTGTCTGTGAGAAACATGGTGGAATACCACAATACTTAAAGGTATTTAGCAGTGATATTGTACGGCTTTTCTAAGTAATCTAATTTCCTGCACAGAATATGATGGCATTATAATATAACAATATAGGCTAATATGTAACAATAAAGTTTGCAGTGGCTTCATAAATTAATTAAAAACATAAAAAAGATGCACATTTCTTTGTTCTTCATTTTCTAGATCTAGAGTTTAAGAACCTTACTGTATTTTTGTGTAATTTATTGAGAAAGTACACCACCATCTTACTCCGACCAAATTGACTTGAACGCACCTGCCGTCGTAAACACGACTTCCCACTTCATAAATACGAACTTCCCAGGAGGACTTGAACGCACCACTATAGCTCGTCCTGAGTCGACATTTCATTCAGTAACATTAGGCGATTTTTGATTTATATGCTGTTTAATGTTGATGATCGCATTATTTTACTTAAGTGTATGATTACATATTATATCGCTTGTCTCTGCATCATCTTCGCATGTGTTTTGATCAGGAGATTCAGTACTCTTTCAGAAGATGTGTAATACCGCCGTCTACCGTAAAACAGTGAAACACTGAAAACCGGAAAAGTCCGTCAATGGCGGGGAAAGAGTTAAAATGCTGTAACCGTTGATTATGCATAAAATATTTTGAGCTTTTGTTTATTCACAAATACTTCTGCAAGGGCAGCTGGTTTATCCTATATATGGAAATAAATGCCACAGATTTAGTCAAAGAAATAAAGGCTCTGAAAGAACATTTTGTTCTTGTCCTGGAGACCACTGACCTGATAAGACTAAAGCCTGTCCATCTAGAGCCCCTCAGCCAGTTCTCTCAAGGTCAATCTCTTTCCATCACTCATAGTAACTAGCAGTATTTACAGCCCTTCACTTTCACTGAGAGCTGAGTGTTATGGTTTTCAGTTAATATATTGTTTTCTTTTCCCTTTACTAAGAGAAGCATCATTAGCCTGAGTCTCTCTGGGCTTTAGCATGGTGCCACCTCAGCTGTGTTTGGAGTTCAGTGGACCATCATAACCTCTGTGCAGCACATCCTCCATAGAATGGCTCTCTGCTCGTGATCCTGTCCTACTTCTGCAATTTACTACAGAAAACTAGTTTCTCTGCACCTTTTATAATCACACAATTCGGTTTAGGCCTGGTAGTATATATTATTATTATTATTATTATTAATAATAATTATGATACAATACAACAAATACGTTATTTTACAGTACAGCAGTAAAATTACAAACATTCCCCTGGTTTCACAGACAGGGCTTAAGACTAGTCCTAGACTAAAATGTAAGTCTGAGCTGTTTCCACTGAAATAAACTTGCACTGACTGATCTTAAAAATATATCAGTGCCTTTTTAGTTTTAAGATGCACATCGGTAATGTTTTTTTCTAAGCATGTTTATAAAAATTACTTAAATGTCCTAATTGATCTATGGTCTAATCCTGGTTTAGTCTAAGCCCTGTCTGTGAAACCGGGCCATTATGTTTCTTTAAGCTAAACCTTCAAGCTTTTATTTGGAAAACTGCAAGCAGACCTTTAAGTTTATGTGACAACAAGTTTACAAACGCTTCTCATTACGAATTCTCACTAGTTTGCTGCATTTGCCGCTGTGAGCTGCTGAAAACACAGAATCTTGAGCTGCATGCATGAAAACAAATGACACGCTTCGCTCTGAAACACTCTATATACTTTTTTAATTAAAATACGGTACACGCTGCGGTGTTTGTCAACTTGATGTAGGAGAGAAGAGAGGGTGAGAAATAGAGCCCTGCACGGGCCTCAAATTTAGGCCCGAGCCCGGCCCTGGCCCGAGACGCTCAGGCCCTAGCCCGACCCGTGTCCGACAGCTCATCAGAATTATCAGCCCGAGTCCGACCCGAGCCCGTTGTTTGGTTTTTTTTTTTTTTTTTTTTTTTTTTCATTACACAGCGGCAGCCTGCCCTATTTGCAGCCATTAAAATAGCTCAGTTTTGTTAGTTATGTTTCTTTGTTAGTTATGTAAATTAATGTTTCTTTTCATTTCTTTATTAGGTTAATTTAGACAAATGTTTGGAGCATTTTTTTTTTTAAATGACGACCAAGCAAACCCAGCCGACAGCGAGTAAAACATGTTTGATCAATTGAGCCTCTCAAATCAATGCTATAATACTTTACTTGTCTACAATAAAATCAATAGATATAAAAAACTTCAAGCATATCACACAGACAGTTAGTTTAATAAATGTTTATTTATTAAACCACAGTGAGTCAATTTTTTTTTTTTTTTTTTGAAATACTGAGGCAGGCTCAGGCTGCTCGCAACAGCGCTTGCAAACGAAATGAGCAATAGCCTATAAACAAATTAAATTAAATAAATTAAAAACAAACTTGCAGATTATCTTACCTCAAAAATGCACCACAGAACATGGCCATTATTTTTTTCCAGTGGTTTCCAACAGTTAAACGAAAACAAAGTCCAATCAAACGAAAAACATCAGAGGTTTCCAACAGTTAAACGAAAATAAAGTCCAATCAAACGAAAAGTTAGAACAGTCTCTAACAGAGCATCGTGGAGAAAAAGAATAGCTAAGCATCCACAGTGGAAGGTTTTAACCCAGTCCTCCTTTCTTCTATCACGAATTTTTCTCACGCACGCGATTTTTCTCTTAATATTCTCCATTATTTGCACATGAGGTGAATCGTGGGTCGCGCTGACGGGAAACCTTCTGTGTGCGTGCGTGAGACAGACTGTCATGTCAGTCATATGTCAATGTAATTTTAAGATTAGCTGATGGCTATAATGGCCAGTATTTAAAACACGTTTTAAGTGCAGGGCACGTCCAGTTCCCGCGCGCGAGCAGAGAGATTCGCGCTCGGCACATTATATTCCGTGTGCGAGCAGAGAGATTCGCGCTCGCGCATTATATTAATGTAGCCTACTTTCACGCTACAATAATGCGCTCTCGACATTTGACAGGAAAATAACGCCATAAGTTATGAGGTTACGAAATTTCTTTCTATGTTTGTTTTTCTATCGTCAACGTCAACTTCTCATATTTTTTTTTTAATTAATGTCTAAAAATATAAAAAGCAGGATAACCCAAAAAAGGCCCGAGGCCCGGCCCGCATTTTAACTATGACGTGAAAATTGGCCCGAAGCCCGGCCCTAGGGGCGTAAAAAAGTCGGGGCCCGTCGGGCTCGGGCTGAAATGCAGGGCTCTAGTGAGAAAGCACAGCTGGTACCAGTGTATCAATTAGAGCTGTGTATCTGCAACAAAGTCACATCACAATATGTGTCATGATACAGAGGCCACGATACAATACATATCCTGATACGTGTCAGTACTGAACTAAAATTCTCAGCAGAATTTAGTATAACAGCTCTTTATTGAACACTGCATACAGGGCTGCTGCTAACTATAGGCCGAGTAGGCAGGTGCCTGGGTCCTCTGCAGAATGCACAGCAGAAGTTCAACAATAGGCCAGATACAGTAGAAAGATACAAATTAAATAAACAATGTTTTCTAAAACGGTATAGTATTTAGCCAATAGCCTACTACAGAAATTGAATAAAGTAATCAAATCATCGCTAAGACGGGCATTTTGACATGCTTTTGTGTGTAATTGACCGTTTAGCGTAAGTATACTTTTCTTATATGTGTGTTGATAAAACTTTTTTTTGTTTTATCAAGTATGTCCCGTGCAGACTTCATATTACAACAGTCACATTACAAGATTTCACTGGTCTGGGCTTAAGTTTGGGCTTTTAATGAGAGGCGAAAGCACACCACTTTAAAGGTGGGGTAAGCGATATTTCGAAAACGCTGTTGGACGTTGTTGATATTTTTTATTTAAATTTTCTCCACCCCTTCCCACTTAGCTCTCTCCAGCGATGGAAAGCTTTTCTAATATTAACGCTGGTCTTAAAGCTCTTGTCCAGTCATAACCCATTCATTTTCCAGTGATTTCTTCTGAGCGTTTCTCTTTTGCATGTGTCTCATCTCTATTTCTGCAGTCTTTCTTCAAATCTCCCTCTTGCTTCTTCTCTCTCCTCCACTGTCATACACTCCCTAATGCTGATTGGCTACACACGTTTGTTGTTGTTTGCTCGTGTGTCGGTCCAACTAACTTCCAAACAGTGTTGTTCAAATACTGCTTACCCCACCTTTAAAGGAAAGGAAAGAAATGTGGCACAATGATAGCTTTATGTCGACTTCATCGTTTCAAAACTGCTGAAAGTAATTTCATATGACTTTTCCAAACATATTTCCCGAACACTCCCCCGTCTTCCATTGTTTGACAAAACAGGTAGTACCACCTCAAACTCATAGCTTTGGCAGAGAGTGTTTTGATTGGCTAACACATGTGGGCCATAGTCATATCTCAGGACACATCTTTTAGAGTAATATGTCTGGTAATAAGGGCATGTGTTGTATTTTGCAGAACTCATGCTGGTGAGCAACTGTGCTGGTATTTTTAGCAGTGTTTTTCTCTCTTAATGCAACAGCGGACTAATTAGCACAGAATACAGTACACAATACTGCTTTAGGAATTCTGCTGCATCCCCTCGCCTGCGTCCGCTTTTGACATCAGCAGTGAGCGTATCCATTTTGGTATTTGCTGCAACAGTATGAATTCCTGATCAGCCCGTTTTTTTTTTTTTTTGTCACTGCTGTAAAGTATTTAAAGGGACAGTGAAAACTGGGCCAAGCTGTCAATCATCCCTGGGGAAAAGTCTGCAGTCAAGATATCGTCCTGTACTGACACTTTATTTTCACCCTTGAAGCACTTCAGAGAGGATTTAATAGGCAGCTAAAGTGATGATTTGGCAGGTTATTTGGCATTTCCTCTGTTCATTGGTTATATGATCTCTGTCTGTTCAGCACGTTCTGTTACAGATACCGGCTCTGCAGGTAGAAACCGAAGGAGAGATGTGAGCACTGATGGCTGCATTTGTGTGTTTGTTTTGGTGTGTGCCTTCTGGGGTTGAGCTGGACTGGGACTTTTCCCTCTTTCTCTCTCAGGGATTAGTGTAGTCTCATATGGAGCAGCTAATCAGCAGGATAGTCTTCTTATCCCCTCACTTTCAGGACTCTTATAGGCTGGAGGATACATGTGTGGAGCACACAGCTCTTAAGGACACATACACAGAAATTTCTCCCGCTTCTAAATGCCACATATCATGGATTTTCCTCGCTTGCTTGAAATAAAAGAGTTCATTGTTGTGTAGAGACATACTCTAATGTTCAAATGGCAAAGCTGCCCCCAAGCCGGCAACAAATTCTAAAATTTTAGAATTTGTTGCCGGCGTACAACAATAGCATATTAACATATGACCGTCCACATTTGCATATCAATGTCTGTTAAGGAACATAATAATAATAATAATAGTTATTATTAATATAACCATATTGTGTTTTTAATATGTAGTCTAATATAGTTATTATTGTGTCAAACAGCAGAAATAAAAGAATAAAATCGGACATTTGAACAAAAATAATCTATAATCTGTATTGGTAACAACAAAATCGTTTGATCTTGAAACAGTAAGTGATCTGATGCAAGGCACTTTGTCTAACATTATAAGTGGACATTAGGGAACAAAATAAAACACTGACAATGTAAAATAGCCCATTTGAAAGTACACTGGTTGATTAGATTTAGGAGCTGTTGGTATAGTCAAAGTCTCTTTCAAGGAAATTTTGTTCATTCGGGAGCCATATTTGCAACAGTTCTGTGCAGCTACTTCAGGCATCCAAGAGCAAGTCCTATCTATCTGAATGGGGGAATCCTGAAATCTCAAAAACTGCTTGCCGAACTCACAATTAAATAACATATTTCAAATCAGCAACAAAATCTTACATGAACTGTCCCATAAATATTTTTTTATTATTTTTTTTTATGGAAGCCGGAGCTTCTAACGGCATGAATTTACCAATCAGTGATTGGCTCTTTTATTTAAAAGGCAGGACGTACTCCCCCATATTGCAGTTTCTTTGTATATCCATAGTCTTTGGTATGGCTATTGACCTGTTGAGTGCCATTTAAATAGTGGAAATATCAGTGCACTTTCATAAACACTGATTATTTTTCTTGAATGGACTGCAGTACGCTACTAGGCTGCGATTTAGTGTAACCCTCAGGATAATAATAGGTCCACTCATCTGGAGCATTAGAAAAACTCTCTCTTCTCATCTGTCTATTGTCCTGGCAGAGTATGAATGGGATAATGTTTCAGTTTGTTTGTTGCCTTTTTCAACAAACAATTTCTGTTTCTTTTTTCAGAAATAACCATTTAATTTTCAAATTGCACAAAATTAGCTTGACTACACTGATGTAGCTGATAGCTGGAATGAGTGTTGCTCAGGTCTGTACATCTCCATGAATGTTTTCTGGGGGCTTGAGTGTGCCCTCATTAAAAAGTTAGCAGAGGGTTTCTTTTACCACCCTTAATCTGAGCCTTGTTTCAGACATGAGTGACCTCTCTACTCTACCTCTCAGCGCAACTTGCTCCCAATTACCTCCTCAGCACAGTTTCTTACAGTCTTGGTCTAAAGACTTTGGCTAATTTTGGAAATTATACTGTTCGTCTTGTTCTTACATGGCCAAATTAGGATGCCAGTAAAAGGGGTTTGACAGAAACGCCACCAAACATAAAATACACAAAAGCTATGAATAACAGAGCCAACATAGACTCACAGGAGCCTGACTTTTGACTGGCATAATGTTTGGAGCACAGTGCATCTTATTCAGGCCATGAACTACTTATGACAACAGTGTATCTTTTATGTGACCTTTAGGGTTTGTATCTAAAATTAATATTGATGCATTTGACAGACACTTCTATCCATAGCCAGTGCATTTTATACAGTTCAGTCAGAATTTCTGTCCATTCGAAAATAAATAGCATATGAAGAGTAACATACCAGTAATGTTATTTTTAGAGCATTTGTGTAGGCCGTAGAGGAACATAATTGCTATGTAGTATTAAATATTAACTTATGTGTAGCTTGTTTTCTATGGCCCGTTTTACATTTAGGTGCTGTAAACAGGCTGCTGTTGGGGTCTTTTTTTTCAGTCTGAAAGGCAGATCAGCTACTTTGTAAACGACTCAGTGATCGCAGTGGTAGACTAGACTGTCGGCACAGCATTTAAATTCAGATTACAGATTTATTGAAGATTATGATACAATTAAACATCAGGCTTGACCGGATGAGGCCTGCTGCAGTTGCCGCCACATGAAGAGGCTTAGCCTGCAAATTGGCAATGACTGAACCTGGTTAGGCAGCAACATTCCCCTGTGATGATGTTATCTGTGAACAACATTAGGGATGGGTATTGACGTAGATTTAACAAATAGATTTGATTCTTATTCACAAGCTCTTGATTTGATTTCAATTTGATTTATATTGATTCATTTGGATCAGATACAATACATGTAAAATACACATAAAAGAAAAAAATCTCTCTCAATTGGCAGAAAAACCCTAGTTTAAGTAAAGTTTTGTTCACACATCTACAAAAAACATCATAGACTAAAAGATTGATCTTGGGATTTAAGAAACCCAAGAGAATTTAAAATAATGATTCATCAGAGTGAAGATTGATTGAAATTAAGAAATTGATATTGTTAACCCAGCCCTTGTGATCATGATGATTTATTCATCACTTCATAACCACAGTCTGTGTTGAATGATGACACCTTGGTTCAACTTTTCCTCTTAGTATTTCCCCTCCACTTGATTCATTAGCTTCCTTAGCTACTGTTACTGTGGGAGATTTTTCACAGAGGCGACAGGAGTCACAACATTACCAGCCATATTTTATTCTGTTCTTTAGCTCGTAGTTGTGGTGTGTTGGCCAAGACAACAGTGAAAGATGAGAAAGCAGCCGGGTATCTTCAGTCTACTGTACTGCACCTACTCAAATGCCATGTCCTCAAGCCCGATTGATTTTCCTCAGAGGCATTTGTCTAGCATTTGCATAAATTATGCTGGCTAATAGCCTTTCTTCCATCGTTCTCCATTACTTTGACTGGTAAATCTGTGATTTCCATGAAGAGCTGCATTTCAATGTGATTGCAAAAGACTACTGGCTTATTGACATTGTGACTTGTGTGTTTTGTTTCGTTTAAGTGTCTCTCACCTAGTGAGTGTTTGGGGTGTGCAGCGGTACATATTTTCAATACCACAGTTGGGTTACCTGAACAACTAGTCAACTAATCAGTCTTTCAGTGTTTTCGAACATGTTTCTTAGTGGCCATTTACGCAAGACTGCATCTAATGTTTATCAAATTATTATTTTGATAAACCATTAATCTGAATGAATCGAACGTTGTCCTCCAAACTATGTGCAATATAAAGGTTATGAAAACAGATCTATCCTACTGTAGTGAATGTATCCATGTAGGCTATGCTGTAAATTATTTGCAAAAAAGGGTTAAAATATAAACATTACTTTCTAAACCAAAATACAACTGATTGCTTACAATTTTAAAAATTAATGATGGATGAGGAACGCACACATTCCCTCATTTGAACAAATTGTTTTATTCTACTAACAAAAGTCCCTTTACTGTAAGTACTCAAATACAAATATTATTAATTAACTAATTTTAAACCTACATTCATTTCTAACAAGAAATATTTTAGCAAAATGTATGTTTTAGTCAGAATTACTGGGATAATTCTACTGTGTGCTGTTTGTTTGGCGTGCATCAGTGCTCGTTTATTGAAGACTGGAGTTTAATGGAGACTTGCTGCTTGTCAGGTTATGCAAAATGGAAATACTTGCGGGACTGTCTAACATTTATAACCATAAAATGGAAGTTATGTACAGAGGAAAACATGTCTCAAAAGCATTAAACAGATGCATCTGTCAAAGCATGACAGGGCAAGCCACGGTAAAATGTTTGAAGCTTATAGAATGAAGAATATAATACAGGTGAAACTCGAAAAATTTGAATATCGTGCAAAAGTTCATTTATTTCAGTAATTCAACTTAAAAGGTGAAACTATTATATAGATTAATTTCATGCAAAGTGAGATATCTCTGCTTTATTAAGTCCAGAGTCAACGCAGCCGTCTACCAGGACATTTTAGAGCACTTCATGCTTCCTTCAGCAGACAAGCTTTATGGGGATGCTGACTTCATTTTCCAGCAGGACTTGGCACCTGTCCACACTGCCAAAAGAACCAAAACCTGGTTCATTGACTATGGGATTACTGTGCTTGATTGGCCAGCAAACTCGCCTGACCTTAACCCCATAGAGAATCTATGGGGCATTGCCAAGAGAAAGATGAGAGACATGAGACAGAACAATGCAGAAGAGCTGAAGGCCGCTATTGAAGCATCCTGGTCTTCCATAACACCTCAGTAGTGCCACTGGCTGATAGCATCCATGCCACTCCGGACTGAGGCAATAATTCATGCAAAAGGGGCCCAAACCAAGTACTGAGTACATATGCATGATTATACTTTTCAGAGGGCTGACATTTCTGTATGTAAAATCCTTTTTTTTATTATTGATTTCATGTAATATTCTAATTTTCTGAGATTTTGAATTTGGGGTTTTCATAAGCTGTAAGCCATAATCATCAAAATTATAACAAATAAAGGCTTGAAATATCTCACTTTGCATGAAATGAGTCTATATAATATATTAGTTTCACCTTTTAAGTTTAATTACTGAAATAAATGAACTTTTGCACGATATTCTAATTTTTTGAGTTTCACCTGTATACTTGTGTTTCTGACAACTTAGGTCATGTGCATTTCCCACAGCTGCAGCTCACTCTGTGTTTCGCCTTTTTTTTTTTTTCATAAGGGTTATGTGTATAGAAATGTGTTTTTCACTACTGTAAAGCGGTGTGACTGGCTGATGGTTTCTGGTGCACAGTGTCTATCGACTAATCAATAATCAAATTCGTTGTTGATTATTTTCATTATTGATTATTATCGATTTTATCATTTAGTTGTTGCAGCCCTACTGCAGACATACAGAGAGACATGACTTAACATTCATCTTAAAAAGGCAATGTTCATGGTGGGATTCATAAAAAACAACATAAGATGCAACCAAAGACTATTTAATGCTCAAGACAGTTCATCCATATTGCTATGAATGGGGGAAACTGCAACATGCAATAAAGTGCTGGAGGGACGTATTTTTGTAGGGCAAATCCCGGAAATGAGTTAACATTTTAGCACTTGCGCTTCCGTCGTCTTGAAGTCAATGGGTTTTTGGTTAAATGCCTGTAATAAAGTCTGTGGTTAAAGGGTAACTCTCGCCAAAATGCAACCTAGGCTCTTTTTGTTAATCTACCCAAGGCAAACTTTCGTTTAAAAGCATAATTAGAATGGAAATGCCACTTTTAAGTTTGACCGTATTTTCGTTTTAGGTTAAAATGCCTTGTGAATTGGGAGTGAATGGGGCACTTTTATGATAGCATCAAAAATCACTATTTTTAAAACACTAAGAAGGCTCGACACAACATGAAACTTTGCTCAAAGTATCACCAGGGGCTCTACACATGAACTTGAGCATTGAGAACATTGTTTGTGTACACAGAGTTTACTAAAAAGAAAGATTTTGAACAACTCACTGTAGCTGTGTCCGCCTGCATTTTGACAGTCAAAAATAGTCGATTTAAAGTCGATTGACTTTAACACAAGCTCAGGATATTGTCATGTTTTTTAAAAGTTTTTACTTGTCATGAAAATGAATAGCTAACAAGTGGCTAAATGGGACTACAGAGTTTATCGGGGACTTTAAACGTCATCATAGGGAAATTGGTTTAAAAATAAAGACTGAAAGATTTGTCGGAAGCTTAGTGAATTTGAAGTAATTCAACCGTGTTGTATTTTGTTTATAGCCTACGTTGAGCTTTTTACTTCTGGCGATTTGTATTTACAGTTCAAAATAAAAATTTAGCAAAATATAATTATCTGCCCTGAAGTGCATGAAATATCTAGTTTATATAAAAAATTTCTCACTGTGTGTGTGTTTGCACTCTGCAGGAGGCAGATGGAGACGACAGGCTTGCTTTTCCCGGTGAAGGGGAAGGAGAAATGGAGGGCGACTCCAAAGCGGACACACCAGACATGCCACCTCCCACAGATAACACTCCACAGTGTCTCAACAAAGCCCTGGAGGGCTTGTCATCTAGGTACCCAATGACACCGAGCACATGAGCAACTCCCCAAACAGTCTATGTCAGCATTATGTACGTTTAGACCCCAATACAATACGCACGGGCAACTATGAGTCTCTAAAGGCCTATTTATACTTCTGCGTCGAACTGCCGCCGTAGCTACGTCGTAGGCTGTGTGTAGCGCGCGTACCCTTCGGCATACCCTGACGTGCACCTCTCCAAAAATGTAACAACGCGTCAATTCTACGCGGACCCAAGCGCTGTGATTGGTCTGCCAGAACCCCTCCCTTGGGGTTTCACATCCCTTGGTGCGCGTCAACGCGAAACCAGTGCACTAATATTCTCTTAAAATAATCCTATCCACATATGATGGATTTTTTTGTAAAATAAGAACCTTGTAAAAATGTATCCAGTTAATCTTTAAAAGCAGACACATAACCTTACAGAACGTCATATTGCTCAGCTATTCACTTTGATTCTGATCAATAAGATCAGACTCTAGTGATATTTGATATGCAGATGAGGTTAGGGGGTAGGTCAGTGGGTAAAACGCTCTTAATCCTCGTCAGTTTTGCTGCTCTGTTGGTGGGATTTGCTGCAGTCTCTTTAAAAGACCGCAGAGACGCTGATCCAATGCAGGGCGACATGCCTGAATGCCGGCGCCTGGCTACGCTTTGTGATGATGCTGCGCTTTTTTCCCTCTCCCTCCCCTTTCTCTTCCTCTCCATTGACAAATCTCCTCATTATTTTCAGTGGCATTCATGAGTTGTGGCACCTGCAAACAGTTTATTACACTCTGGGCCAGAAAACGAAGAATTCACATCTCTCATGGAGCCTCATTTATTACATTTATGACGCCATCAGCATAAATCGATCTCATCCGTTTTGTTCTCAGAAATCTCAGATCATCAAAAATACAACTTCAGTGATCAACAGTGGAAGCTTAAATCAAACTGAAATCTTTTTTTTTTTTTTTTTTAAACAATACATCCATTCTGTTCGTGCCATTTCATGCAGTTTAACACGCCTACATTTGAGGAAAACCACTGGGTCATCAGTTTAACATTTTACTCAGCTTAATTTCTACCTCTTTCACTGGCTTTTAGTGTCTTGATTCTGCAGTTTTGGTTTAACTGTTGATTCTGTAGTTTTGATTCAACTGTTGATTCCTCATGCAAATATGTTTTTATGAATTAAAAAAACATCTCGATCTCTGTAGGTGGAAGAACTGGTGGATAAGAGGCATATTATCAATGACAATGATCATTGGCTTCTTCCTCATCATCTATTTGGGACCCATTATGCTTATATTTGTGGTAAGTATGAGTACAAACCATATGTGTGCCACATAAAAATAAATTAACATGACTAACACACTGACCACTGGCTAGCCAGCGTTTGTGGTTCCTAGACCAAGCATTTACACAACATCCTAGCTGCCATCCCACAAACCCTTTGGGCCATTTAGCTCATTTATAACCTCACTTAAACTGACATATGTAGATATTTTCAATTAAAAGTCAATATGAATCAATCAATGCAGTGATTTTAAAAAGACGTTTGACTCAAAATATTAAATTTTTATAATTCTTTTTTTTTAGGTTATGGGTGTTCAAATCAAGTGTTTTCATGAAATTATAACCATTGGCTACAGAGTTTACCATTCCTATGATCTGCCGTGGTTCAGGACTCTAAGCTGGTAAGTAAAACGCAGACAAGGCACCGTTTAAAGCTTCTCTTCTCACTATCTCTCCACCCTTTCCCCCTTCTCACTGTTCTATGTACTTTACATTCATGTACAAACACTCAACTACAAACAAACATACTCCCACTCTCTCACGTTTTACCAGTCACCTTTTGTCATAGATAAAGTAGTGATTAACTGGAATTGAGCAAAGTGCACTTCCATGTTGGAACCTAGCATAAAGTACGCCCCACCTGCAGGCTTTGTCCAAACAAATCAAGATGACAGCCAAGCAGAAGAAAGGGGCCATTTATTGTTAAAACTCAACACAGTTTCTGTCAAATATGTGTCTTTTACTCAAATAGTCAGATCTTGACACAAATGCACCTTGTATTTCAGGTACTTCTTGATTTGTGTGAACTACTTCTTTTATGGAGAGACAGTGGCTGATTATTTTGGCGCACTCGTCCAAAGGGAGGAACCTTTGCAGTTCCTTGTGCGTTATCATCGGTTTATTTCTTTTGCAGTGTATTTGGCAGGTGAGTGTAACCGAAAGTTTGCATAAAACACTCCAAGGAGACAATCAGAGACTTTTATGACTCTAGGTCAAAAGCCCATAGTCCACAATTAGCTTTTTTCCATAATTTATTATATTCTGAATGATATTCAAAGCATTGTTTTTATGAAATGACTTCATGAGAGATGCATGCTTGGTCACATTTACAAATGCTTCAACATGTGAATATGCTGTTCTTCTTTGCCAACAAGCTATTGAGCTGCTGCTACACTATTGTTTAAAGGTTTGGGGTCAGTAGTTATTATTTTTTAAATAAATTAATACTTTAATACAGCAAGCATACATTAAATTGGTCAAGCACATTTATAATGTAACATAAGATTCCTATTTTAAATAAAAGTTATTTTGAAAATATTGACAAAAATACATTTCCACAAAAATATTAAGCAGAACAACATCCATTTCAACATTGATAATAATAAGAAATGTTACTTGAGCAACCAAGTCAGCATATCAGAATGATTTCTGTAGGATCTTTGCCATCACAGGAATGAATTACATTTTAAAATATATTAAAATAGTTATTTTAAATTGTAATAATATTTCACAATATCACTGATTTCGTAGTATTTTGATAAATGCAGTCTTGATGAGAGCAAAAATCTAACCGACCCCAAACCTTTGAAAGGTAGTGTACAGTATATTCACAATATAGCACAACCTTGAGCGCCGCAACTATTTAAGTAAAAAATTTAATAAAGACAATTGAACACTGCCAGGCCAAAAAACAAGTCGCTGATTGGATTTAAATAGGCAAATGCTTAAGAGTCTATGATTGGATCATTATTGCAGTGATTGTTATGTTTCTTGCATGTAATATGTTTGGCAACAGTTCTTCTAACCCTAATTGATGGAGTGTGTAGCTTTTCATTTCTTAAACAACCATGTTCAACATCATGGCCATATTTCAGGATGACAATGACAAGATTCAGTGTCAAATGTCAAATTGTGAAAGAATGGTTGGGAGGGAGCATGGTAATCATTTTCACACATGAATCCAGACCTTAAATTCGTTGAAAGTCTTTGGGATGTACTGGAGTTGACTTTGTAGAGGACTTGACTCTTGCATTGTCAATACAAGATATTGACCAAGTATTATTCATGCTCCCTCCCAACCATTCTTTCACAATTTGAGCCTGATGAATCTTGTCGTTGTCATCTGGAATATGGCCATGATGTGTCTTCCAACATGGTTGTTTAAGAAATGAAAAGCTTCACACTCCATCAATTAGGGTTAGAAGAACTGTTGCCAAACATATAACATGCTAGGAACATAATAATCACTGCAACACAATGGTCCAAACATTGACTCTTAAGCATTTGCCTATTTAAATCTGAACAGTGACTTTTTTTTTGGCTGGGCAGTGTATTTGGTGTCACCCTTTTGCTTTAATAACAGCATCACTCTGCATGAACTCCACAAATTTCATGAGTTTGGACAAGCTTAGGGCTGCGACAAAGTCACTGCTGCAAAAGTAGATGTAAATGTGTGTTCATACCCAGGACCAAAGGCGCATTTACCTCTGCCTCTGTTATGGCCATAAATCTGCACAGCATGTTGGAAGCTGTAGCACTGCAGTCATTTTTATTTTCACTAAACCTTGCTTTCTCTCCAACGCCTCTTAATGGTTGTCACCTATGTAAATTAGTGAGAGCCTTGAGTATAATTAGATAAATCACATTATACAGAATAAAGAATAACTCAGTGTGTTTGTTCCAGTATTTTGTAGATGTATGAAAACAAAATATGCCATAATGTTGTGTACTGCTTCTGTCATAACAGTGATATGGAATGTTTCCAAAACAAAATTAAACTTATAATAACTCTATACTGATGAAAAAACTGTTAATGCTGAAAACAGAATGATGCAGTAAACCGTGATCAGATTTATAATTCCTCCTGTATTTTAGGAAATTAACTGCATGTTTTTTGCTTTTTACAGGTTTCTGCATGTTTGTACTGAGTTTAGTGAAGAAGCATTACCGCCTGCAGTTTTATATGGTGTGTATCAGTCTTTTCTGTGCCAGCCAGAACTAAACTATCCATTCCATTCACAGTCATGTGCATCTCATACGCTGGACAATTAGATACTCACTAGTCACATGTCGTCATATCACATTTAAAAATATTTTTGTATAGTTAGTTAGTATTCAGATATCTTGGGAGTTGTGAAAGTATTTCAAAATATGCACCTAATTTATATCAGGTGCTGATTAAAAAAAAAGCTACATTAGTCAACATTTGAAGTGTATCAAAAAAGTTAATCAAAGACAAGAATGGGTATTGTTCAAAATTCTTGTATAACTTTGCTGAAAGGTTTTGATCCACTTTAATTGTTGACTACTGTATTTTTCAAAAGTTTGGGGTTTGTAAGATTTTTTAATGTTTTTAAAAAAAGTCCCTTATGCTCACAAAGACTGCATTTATTTGATGAAAATACAATAAAAAACAGTAATGTTGTGAAATATTATTACAATTCAAAATAGCTATTTTCTTTTTTTAAAATGTATTCCTGTGATGACACAGCTGGATTTTCAGCAGCCATTACTGATTTTTTCAGAGTTCTTTGATTGTTCAAAAGAACAGCACTTGTTTGAAATAGAAATATTTTTAACATTATAAATATCTCTACAGTTTGATCAGTTTAATGTCTCTTTGCTGAATGATATTTAATTTATTTTAGAATTTTTAAAAAGCAACAGCAGTGATGATGCCATTGCGATATTTGCATACTGAATTAGTCTTCTTCCTTGCATTTATTTGCATAATTAATTGTGATTGATGTTTTCATTACACTCTAAAGATGGTGTCTCATAAAGCCAACTGAAAACAAGACGCACACTTAGCATCGTGACAATGGCAATGGTGGCTCTGATGCTGCTTTTTATTGACACCCACAACCCCCAAGCCTGAATTCAAGCCTGCCAAAAACATTAACACTAGTCATCTTCAGGACATGCAAACAGTGTTGGGCTTCTGGGTTGAGTCCAGCCACAGCAATTCAGGAACTCTAATAATAGGCATAAACTGTGCTTACTTCACTTAAACTACTGATGTCAGCAAAATGTAATTTTCTTTGTGAGTGTGAGTAACACCCATTAACACACCATCAACTGCCACAAGAAACACTCGGCAACAAAATACTTTTTGTTCGAGCCAAGTTTGCTTTAACAATTAGTAGTCAAGTATTTAGACCAGTTTGTTTTATTTTGTGGTCTTAGCACAGTCTTCTTAATTAAAGGGATAGTTCACTTTGAAATTAAATTTTGGTATGTTTTAGCTTTCCTCAAGGGCATCCAAGATGTAGGTGTCTTTTTTTCCGCAGAAGTTTCAATTTTGATATTTTTAGGTCAAACCTTTCTTGTCTCTCAGTCAGATAATGCAGGTCTATGGTCACTGTCTCAAAGAGCATGCAAAGAGAGTCCAAATTAAAACAATTCCCCATCGTCCAAATTAAACAATTCCCCATCGTAAGTACACATTGATGGCCTTAGACACGAAACGAGCGGTTTGTGTGAGAAAACGAACAGTATTTATATCGTTTTTACCTTTTGTACACAGCACACGTCCGAGTGATCTGAAGGCGCGGGCTCTTCCTATTGTGTGACGTGTGCGCAGACTGGCGCATAGATATATACAATAGATGCCGCCTTGGCTACGGCAGTTCATTGGAACGAGGCGACATCTATTGTATATATCTATGCGCCAGTCTGCGCACACGTCACACAATAGGAAGCGCCCGCGCCTTCAGATCACTTGGACGTGTGCTGTGTACAAAAGGTAAAAACGATATAAATACTGTTCGTTTTCTCACACAAACCGCTCGTTTCGTGTCTAAGGCCATCAATGTGTACTTACGATGGGGAATTGTTTAATTTGGACGATGGGGAATTGTTTTAATTTGGACTCTCTTTGCATGCTCTTTGAGACAGTGACCATAGACCTGCATTATCTGACTGAGAGACAAGAAAGGTTTGACCTAAAAATATCAAAATTGAAACTACTGCGGAAAAAAAGACACCTACATCTTGGATGCCCTTGAGGTAAGCTAAAACATACCAAAATTTAATTTCAAAGTGAACTATCCCTTTAACATTTGAGATTTAAAATTGTTTATTAACACATAATAAATCATGCTGTGATTGTGTTGAGACGTGTTGCATTATATATCATCATTGTTTTAGTGAATAGACAACATTTCAACTGTTCACTCTGAGTTTGTGTGTGTGTGTCTGTATGTATGTGGGTGGCCATTGTGTGTGTGTGTTTGTGCTTGCCATTCCAGTTTGCTTGGACCCATGTGACCTTGTTGATTGTGGTGACTCAGTCACATCTGGTTATTCAGAACCTGTTTGAGGGAATGATCTGGTAAGCCCACCTGACCTGACAGACCTGTCTGAGGTTTCACCTCATTCCTACTTAAGTTTCTCAAGCTACATTCCTTTGTTTCCTGATGTTTCGCATGATAACATATCTGGCCGCTCAAGCAGAGAGCAGTGTACAGTACTCATTTCTGTTCATAATTGTTCATGTTTTAGTTAACATGTTTTAGTTATTGATAATTCTCTAAAAAAAAAAAGTCAGTTAAATGAACGTCAACTTTCTTCTCTCCCTTGTTTCTTTATACTTTGTTGTTCACTGCATAGTTTCTTCTCTCCTACAGTATGTGTTTGTAAAATAAAACTATAATTTGTTCTTTAGGTTTATTGTTCCCATCTCTATTGTGATCTGTAATGACATCATGGCCTACCTGTTTGGCTTCTTTTTTGGAAGAACACCACTGATTAAGGTAAACCTGTGATATTTATATGGTAGATGTTTCATGTCTTAAAGAGGTCATATAATGGTACATGCACTTTCACAAGTTGATTGTACTGAAATGTGTGTTGGCAGTGCCTGTACACAACCATCATATAATGATAAAAAATCCATCCAGTGTTTTTTTTTAAATCTCCTTATATGTTTTCCCCGTCTCAAATCGAGCCGTCTGACAGTGTGACGTCACACGGTCGGACGCCCCTCCCACGATTGTTAATTGACAGCAGTGTTTCAACACAGACCTGCCCTGAGCGAGCTGTCATCATAGTCCGCCGTTGTTGATACGCTGGAGCAGAATGGTGTCTAAGCGATTGTGGTGTTCTGTTCTTGGGTGTAATAACGAACACAGCAGTCATTTTGATGTTCCTAAATCCGAACCGCTGAAGACGCAGTGGCTGCGTTTTGTTTTCGAAGGGAATGTTCCCCACGATCAACGTCAATGCTTTCATGTTTGCGCGAATCATTTCTCACCTGCCGTGACCTCATGTCAGTGCTTCAGCTCTGACAGTTGTACCTAACACTGCATAGATAACGTTACGCATCACTGACAAGCCTACATTTACCGAAAAAAAGTTTTTCATGACCATTAGCTGTAACATCAATCTGTCAATGAACTAACATATATATCAGTAAACACATAGCGTTCGTATCTCACTACTCTACCCTGCCAGTACATACAAAGATAGATCAAAGTGACATTACGTTAACCAACCATTCAGAAACGTCCTGTTCGAGCCTTAATTGTCAAACTTTTTCGGGGCCGTCATCTTGTTCCGGGTCCGACTCCGGTTCAAATTGATATGGTTGCACAGATGTTTCCTCAGAGACTCCCGCTGCCATTCTTTCTCCAAAATATACCTTCAACTGTTGTCAAGGCAACACTCCACATGTGTTGTGTCAAAACGCCCCACAGAACGCCCCTCATTATCATTTAAAGACACATGCACTTAAATGGCGTGCTGAAAACAGAGCTGTTTTTGACCAGGTAAAATGAGTGTTTTCTTACGATACTAATGAGAATTTTTAAATAAAGTATATTACAAACTTTTCATTTAGACCCTAAAGAATCATATTAACTTGTACAAAAATGGCATTATATGACCCCTTTAATTTTCTGAAATGATGAGTACATTTTCCATAAATTCATGCATTGTGGATAAAAATGATCTTTGCTCTCTATCAGCTTTCCCCGAAGAAGACCTGGGAAGGATTTATTGGGGGATTCTTTGCAACAGTGGTCTTAAGTTTCTTTGTAAGTCACCATTTGACCTGTAAGCAACACCAACAACTGTCATATACACACATAACCCTCAAGATATGACTACTAAAACCTTGATGTCTTCCCCTTTTTCCAGTTTGCCTACCTGCTATCCCAGTACCAGTACTTTGTTTGTCCAGTGGAATACAACAGCGAGACAAACCGCTTTGCAGTAGAGTGTGAGCCCTCAAATCTGTTCATGATGCAGGAATACACACTTCCTGAAGTGGTGCAGAATGCAGTTAGATGGGTGAGCACTGGACAGGGCAAACCTTCATACTGTAACAGTTAATAAAGCTCTGCTTATTGCATACTATTTGGGAGGGGTTGTTGTATTGCTGAATCCTCTGAAGTGATAAATAAACATGAATGTTACAAAATGATTGTATTGTATTGGCTGATGATCTACATCTTTCTTGTGTCTGCAGAAAACGGTGAACCTTTACCCATTTCAGATCCACAGTATTGCACTCTCTTCGTTCGCCTCTCTGATCGGACCGTTTGGTGGATTCTTTGCCAGTGGCTTCAAGCGAGCTTTCAAGATCAAAGTTAGTTCACGTTCATCCGAAGTCATACATAAACCTTTGAATTTGTGTCTTTACACAGTCTTTATCTACTTGGAGTGACCGCTACAATGTGAGCTTGTGCTTTTTCATTTTGTAGGACTTTGCGGATACCATTCCTGGTCATGGTGGAATAATGGATCGTTTTGACTGTCAGTATCTGATGGCAACGTTCGTTCATGTTTACATAGCAAGTTTTATCAGGTGAGGAAGTCAGGTGACCTCTTAACTCATTTGGTTATAATTTATTATTTCGAAACAATATTACCTATACAAATCCATAAAATAAATGAACAAACTGGAAGTTTGACAGTAAATAATTTAATTAAACACAGGGTCCAAAATCAACAGACCAAGTGCCAAATGTGTGTAAACTTTGGCTTTATCCAATAAATAAAATAGATTTACTCATCAGTGGGCTGTTACTTTTATAATTACCTTCATCATAATACAATGGTTGAATCAAGCTATACAAGATAGTCTGAACCCTCCTGATTTAAGTGACACATGCAATTCAAATCAAAGAAATACAAAACGTCCATCGAACCATCTGTTGAGACTCTTCAGTTAAATAATCCCATTGTCAATAAGACAAATATATGTGACCTGCTCCATCAATTTTAGCACATTGTGAGTTTTATGCACAAATTTTTAAAGGATAGTCTAATACAACATTTACATGATCTTGTCTTGGCATTGGTTTGTGGAAGAAATTATGTATAAACAAACAAAAAAGAATATTATTAAATATTTATATTATTTTATTACACTGTACAGCTTCTTAGTTTTGTATATTTTGCAAAAATATTTTCTATTTTATTATATTATCTACTTTATTACATATATATATATTTATTTAATTTTAGTTCTGTTTTTTATCACACCATTAATTCACACTGTGGGACGGGGAAATCTTGGAGCAGGTCACATAAATGCCAAGTTCTGTCATGAAACTCTAGATGGGTCCTTAATGCAAACTGATGACATTTACGTCGTTTACTACTTGGCACAAGCTGATTGGTTCCTGTCGCATCTGCAGCTAGACTTGCTGCTCAACATTTAAAGGGGTCCTATTATGCCATTTTACGAAGTCTTGATTTTGTTTTTGGGGTGTACTAGAATGTTTTCATGCTCGAGTGTACAAAAAAAACGCTTTATTTTAAACATTTTACATCATTAGAGCACCTCTCTCCCTAGTCTGTCTCAAACGTGCCATTTAAGTCCTGTTTCGATGAAGACCCTCCTTCTGAAATATGAAATGTGCTGTGATTGGTTAGCTGGCCCAGTGTGTTGTGATTGGCAGCGCTTAGCGCATGTTCTGGAAATCTCCCGCCCCTCCATAACTGCAAGTTCTGCTCTAGTGTAAATATTAAGGACGGCGTCACTCAATTTCAAACCAATTCGAGCTCGATTCAGACCCTGACAATGTTAACGAACAAGAGGATCATGCAGAACGGATTTCATGTACAGGCTTTGCAAGCACGGATTTCACAGGACATAGTAATTTTTATACATTATAGATACAATGTTATCCACCATTTAATTGTGATATTTGTCGGAAAACTAAGGTAATACAAACAGTATGGTTCATTTTCCTGAGGAGCGGTGAACCGTCTTACAGAAGCGAGAGCTTACAAAAGCTACAGAAATAAGCTGTTTTCCATAAAATGAGCAGCGCTTACAACATTACAATGTTCAGGAACAGCGTTTAAAATACATTTTAACCACTCTTAAGTTTGTCCGCCAAACAAAGGGGCCAAGAGCCGCCAAAAGCGTCTCTTCGACATAGCAGCAACACTCTTCGGCCCTGTCCCAAATGGCACCCTAAGCACTCGCGGTCTTCCTACGAGTCCACACTTTCGTGACATAACGCCACTTTGACTTTCGGGAAGAAGTCTGCTGCGGAGCCCCCATCAGTGCGGGCTCGGCAAAAGTGCGCATCGAGGGCGCATATCGACCGCAAAGTGGGCACTCGCGAGCACCCTTCTGAAACCTAAAATGACAAATGGGACACACTACGGCCTCATGGACTTAACGGACACGGCAGCCATTGTAAGTCCACAAGACCGAAAGTGCATGAAGTGTGCCATTTGGGACAGGGCCTTCATCTCTAGCGCAGCTCAGCCATGCCCCCCCAGTATTCTGTGGGTGCGGATTATTTAAATGAGTAACATTGTGACTTTATAAGATCTGGAAAAATCCCTGTATTTGGTCTGTTGCAGCAGCAATAATCTACAACAGAAATAATCAACTAGCTAAACTAATAATCATCAGCAGCAGATCTATTCCGCTAAGACCAAATACATAACATTGTCATATCCATTACCATGCTAAAAATCCTCTGAAAGTTGTCATGATAAAGATATCTGTCATTTTTTTTAAAGAACCAAAATGTAGATGTTTTCACTTCTGATATTTTGCAAATGTAACTGTATTGTTGTTTAGCATTTTGATTTAGATATCAGCACTGAAATGTAATGAAGCATGTTTGACACTATTTTGATGGCCGTTGTTCTCTTCCCCAGGGGGCCGAATCCCAGTAAGGTCTTACAGCAGTTGCTCGTCCTGCAACCAGAACAGCAACTCAGCATCTTCAACACGCTGCGCAATCACTTGCGAGAAAGGGGCATGCTGCCCCCTGCTGTGGAGGAAGCCCAATGACGGACAACTCCTCCACAGCAGACAAAAACAGTTCATGTCCTGTTGAACTCTGCAAACATTCACTCATGACTGTGATCACAAGAGCACACTCCCAACCGACCGCAGGAGCTCCCGTACAATAAGAGAGTGTGACGTCTGCTGCAAACTAAACTCTCACTATTAACCCATTACAGACTTAACCACAAGAGGGCGACACGGTTCTCTTGACCTGAGTCACTGTTTGGGAAATCAACATCAGAGGTCTTCCAATCAACAACAAACATGCAAAACAAAAGATCCAAGCACATGGTAAGTGAACGTATAGCACTACAAGAAAGGCGCTTCAGCGGAGTGACATCATTGTTCTGATTTTGATAGCGGCTGTGGCCTGATATATGAGTGTATGATTTGCTTTGCGAATGCAATAACTCAAGGTGGTGACTTTAGGTGAGATGCCATTATTCTCATAGTTAACATTTAAATGAGCTTGATTTATAACAGGGGTCCTAAACTTAAAGCATTGGAAAACAGTGAGTCTAAAACCGAAGCATGTCCGTAAGTCCTACTGTTACTGCTTTTTCCATTCCACATTACTGAGGGTGTTTGTGTGAGTGCTAGAGTAACTCACTTGTGTGTGTGTACATATCATCATATGTATTATTGTACATATATATGATATACTAGATCAAATATAGTGAGAGATTATACATTTACTACAATAATATATAAGGCTTAACATATTCTATATTATAGTAAGTTATGAAAATGATATGCAAGAAGACCTCGACTTGTCTTCCAATCCAGCATGGCTAAACTTCTCTATGGGTGGAGAATAACTTGAACGGGTTGTTTTTGGGGGAGAAACTGCCTTTTTGAGAAGGTGATCTACTGTTCCCCTAAGTGACCATTCGTTTTAGTTGCACTGTATCTACATGAGTCGAAAGATTCACTTCGAACTGTTTTCAATTAGCTTTTCAGGTTTTAATATCAAAAAGCACTGGTGCTTTTTTGAGCAGATATCCAATATCTGGAGAAAAAAAAAAATTAAATGTGCTTAAATTTACAGAAAATGGTAAGTTGTTTATATGCTTTTTGTTTTTAATTTGTTTTTACAATATCTTCCCTGCAATATTGTTTTTAGCTGCTCTTGTTTTTATAAACCTGAATTTTCATGTTAATTTAATTAAGTGAAATCTTTCAGAATTCTTTACCAAACAAATGTGTACCAAAGCACTGTCAATTATGCTGTGAAAAAAAAAAAAAAACCTTAAAATATAACACAATGATTAACATTTGTCAAATACTACAACCTAACAAAAAAAACAAACAAAAAAAACACCATAAATTCCTGTAACAATTAATAAACCAAATGAATAAATTGGGTATTTATAGTAGTTAAAGGCACTTAAAAGAACAATTAACATTACTCTTGGTTATTGTAACTTTTTTTCGGGCTTTAAGTTAAAAATTCAGATCCAACAAGAGGATTTGCAAAAAAACAATAACTTTGCCCTAATTGCACATCATGGACTCAGTAGTGTTGTTTTGGACCAGTTGTGTGTATTGCAAAGCCCCCCAAATAAATAATATATATATATATATATATATATATTAGGGCTGTCAAAAGATTAATCGCGATTAATCGCATCCAAAATAAAAGTTTGTTTTTAATAATATATGTGTGTGTACTGTGTATAATTAAATTTGTATATATAAATACACACACATGCATGTATATATTTAAGAAAAATGTGTTATTTTTATATAAAAAAATATATATTTATATATAATATAAACTATATAAATATATATATACAGTATATGTATGCAAATATTTCTTAAATATATACATGATGCATGTGTGTGTATTTATATATACAAAATAATTATACACAGTACACACACATATATTATGTAAACACAAACTTTTATTTTGGATGCGATTAATCTTTTGACAGCCTAAAAAAAAAAAAAAAAAAAATATATATATATATATATATATATATATATATATATAAAATTATTATTATGACTATGATTATGACCCCTTACCTTATTCATTCCTGTCTGCAATAGGTTTACATGTTTTTCGTTCACATCTGCTGTCCTGTAGACATTTTGCAGTCATGTGAGAATGTTGTGTTTATAGAAATATGAATCCTATCAGACCAAACAGAGAAAGGTGGCTATAGCTTATTTTGTGGATGTCACAATTGTATTAGAATTTTAGTTTTTGAGAGCTGCTGTACAATTTATCATGTTACCAATATATAATATTGTGCAAGCTTATCCTGTTCAGAAGCTTAGCAGAAAATGGGTTTCAAATTACTTATCACGGTTTGTGTTATTCATTGGTTTAAAAAATGGGAACCTTTATTTATGTCTGTTTGATTTTCAGATTATTTTTTTTTTAAATATAAATCTAAGTTTTCAGTAATAGATATTTACCAGAAGACAAAGTAACAAATAATAATGGGCAATGCTGGGAAAAAGTAAGAACTATTATTATATTACTGTTACTATTATTATTGCAATGCTACACTTGGTGAATAAACTTTTGACCTACTCTCACTGTGGTCACATTTATTACATGATTTCAGTTTTCCACCACAAGTACAGTATTTCTGCAAGCAGCAATTGAGTGTTTATTCTCAAAATTGTATCTTTGTTTGTTGATATTCCCAAAACTAAAGCAGACTGTTAATGTGAAGAAAAGTAGAATAATCAACAACAACCACTTGAAATAGCAATTGAAATGTTGGACAAGTGCATTTTACATTTAACATCTTGCAGTCAGTATGTTAACATTTAGATGAAATACAAACCAAAAGTAATCTCAAACACCACAAACAAACAAACAAACAAAAAACATCTTATAATGGCTTATACATCTTGATTTTCATGATCTCTACCTGTTCCATCCAGATCAGACTGTAAAGTGCAACGGCGACATCATTATTTAATCTAAGGTGCATCACTGGTTTCATTGCCACACAAAATGAACAGAAGATTTTTTTAGAGCATTGCAAAACACTGACAGTGCATTCACCTCAACCTAATGCATGATGTTTTGGATGTTTATGCAGCTGTATGAACCATTTCTGCCACCAGAACCAGCCGAGACCTGAATCATAGCTCCATTAGAATAGGAAGCCACCTAAAAAAACAACAACGCAAATCTACTCTTCTCCCAACTCCAGCTCTTTATATATGATCAAAATGATCATTGCAAGAAGTTAAGTACAAAAGTCAAAATAATTAACAAATAAAAAATAAAATAGGAATTCTAAAACCAACCTGGTCTTAAAAACTCAGTAGTTATTTTTGTAGATCTTACTGTTTGAATTAATGAAAACCTTTAGGTAACTTAATTCACATTCAAATATGAACAAAAACAAAGACAATGTTTTAGCATGCTAATAAAAACTGTAAGATGCTGAAAAACTTCAGTGCATTTCTGTAAGGAGAAAACAAATCTCTTCCGCCCTCCGCAGACCACTGTTACGACATTGAAGACCAAGCGCTTATCACACTACATCAATCACTTCCACTGTCTATTACACTAAATAACTGGAGAGATCTGACCCATACGGATGGCTTCTACAGCACAAAGCTGTCAGTTGCAGCATTAATTTTAAACAATGGCGCTGGAAAGCTAGCCTAACCTTGATCTTAGGTCAAACATCGAGATGTTTTCTTCTTCTCCGTTCACTAAGTCAGTACATCAGTAATAGGCAACCGTAAGTCCTCTTCCTCTACTGGAACGCTGTCCAAATCATTCCTTGCAGAACAGAAGAGCCATCTGAGTAGCGCCAGCGCCACACGGACCAGAAGCCTCAGTAACAGAAAAGCGAACGGTACACCTATCTCCATCATGTGAAAGATGGGCGCGCTGAAGCGGCTCAGGATGCAGGTGAGGAAGAATGTCCCGAGGGCCACGCAGGGGTAGAGCGAGAGCTTGGCCAGCATAAAGGTGTGGTCTCGACCGCCGTAGCGCACGTAGGGGTGCAACGTCTCGCGCTCCGTGAAAAGCGCCACCACCCACATCGCTAGCTGGAACAGACCTGCGAAGAAGATGATGACGCAGCTGATCTGCACGGCCTCCAGCTCATTGCGGGAGCCTCTGGGAAACTCGTGCGTGAGCTGGTAGGCGAGGGGCAGGCCACCCACAAAGGCCAGGGAGAACGTGTTGAAGAGGCCCATGAGGCGCGTGGCCTTGGTCACGTGCAGGAAGAGAGAGTGATGAACGAACCAAAGCAGCCCGACGGTGGCGTAGGAACCGAAGTAGGCCAGGTACTCGGGGCCGTACTCCTGAAGCGCAGCAATGAGGCTGTTGTTAAACTGCTTCTTCACCACAGACGGATCAGGCACGTTGTCTTCACTGTGTAAACAGACAGTTTATTAAGCTCTCAAATCTACTTGGACATTAAAGGGATAGTTCACCCAATAATGACAATTCTGTCATTAATTCCTCACCCTCATGTCATTCCAAACCCGTAAGACTTTTTTTTGATGAAATCTGAGAGTTTTTTTGTCCTTCCATTGACAGCTACAAAACAACCACTTTGACGTTTCAAAAAGTTCATAAAGAGATCGAAAACTAATCCATATGAATTGAGTGGTTTAGTCCAAATTTTCTGAAGAGCCCAGATTGCTTTACATCATGAACAGGTTGAATTTAGGCTTTTATTCACATATAAAAATTCATCAAACTCAAACATCAGTTGTAGTAAACGAAAGCTCAAGCATGTTCACTTGATGTGCGAGAACCAATGAGGTTCATTCTCGTGTTACGCAGCACGTTTGAGCTTCTGCGAGAACCAATGAGGTTCATTCTCGTGTTACGCAGCACGTTTGAGCTTCTGCAAGAACCAATGAGGTTCATTCTCGTGTTACGCAGCACGTTTGAGCTTCTGCGAGAACCAATGAGGTTCATTCTCGTGTTACGCAGCACGTTTGAGCTTCTGCAAGAACCAATGAGGTTCATTCTCGTGTTACGCAGCACGTTTGAGCTTCTGCAAGAACCAATGAGGTTCATTCTCGTGTTACGCAGCACGTTTGAGCTTCTGCAAGAACCAATGAGGTTCATTCTCGTGTTACGCAGCACGTTTGAGCTTCTGCGAGAGATTTGGGTTGAGCATGTTTATGTTCGCTGATCAATGTTTATATGTGAATAAAAGCCTAATTCAATCTGTTCATCATATAAAGAGATTTTGTCTCTTCAGAAAATTTGGACTAAACCACTCAATTCATATGGATTAGTTTTATGATCTATTTATGAACTTTTTGAAGCGTCTAAGTGTCAATTGCGTAGCCGCCAATGGAAGGACAGAAATCTCTCAGATTTCATTAAAAATATCTTAATTTGTGTTCCAAAGATAAAAGAATGTCTTGCGGGTTTGGAACGACATGAGGGTGAGGAATTAATGACAGAATTATTTTTTTTTGTCACAAAGCTTTGTGCCAACTTTGATGCTGTTACACAACTAGTAGCCTGTCCAATAGAGCAATGACAAAGCCAGTGCTGCTGACTACATCGTAAACTGTCATATTACCTTTGGAGGATAGTCAAATACAAACCAAATGTCTAAGATGAGCAGTGTGGCTACGATTGCATACACCCCATCACTGAACGCCTCCACTCGGTCTTTACTCAAAGGTTCACTGGGCTGATACGTGTAGAAGAGCATTGAATCTGGACTGTCTTCCACCTGACCTGAGTTTATAGAAAACATGATATAATGCAGATTACAATTACATAACCTTTCAAAAGTTAAATTGGGATCAGTAAGATTTTTTAAAAAGAAATTAAAGGGATATTTCACCGCTGGAAAGATGAACGTGTATTTAAATTGGGTAATTTATGTAGTAGAAATGTGAAATTATTTAGAAGTTGGTGCCTTCTAGACTGAGAAAAGCCAGAAAATGTATTTTTGGCTCATGTGGATTAAAGACAACAACTCCCAGAATGCACTTGCTTCGCTGCCCTACGAGGCCACTTCCAAGCCACACCTACCGGTTACAGAGGGTGGTATCGGAAGAAATGATACAACTAGTCTACTAGATGACTTGAAACTGAAAAGACGCCGTTTTATCATGAGATCCCACCCCCTACGGACGGGTTGAAAACATGCGGAACTAGCTCCTACTACTGGCTGTAGTCTCTCGCCTCTGGCCAAAAAAAGCCTCAAATAACGCAAAATGATGATTTTTGCATCAGAGTTTTTTTTTTCCAGACACACAATACAGAAATCTCTCGTCTCAGGGGGGGACATGAGGGAGGGAAGCACGGTCATTCGAAAATACTACCAGGTTTCTACTGATACAAAGCTTAATGCTAATCGGTGAAGTATCCCTTTAATCATTTTATTTAGGATGCATTATATATTGACCAAAAGTGACAGTAGACATTTATAATGTTACAAAAGATTCTATTTAAAATAAATGCAATTCTTTTGAACTTTCTGTTTATCAAAGTATCCTGAAAAAATGCATCATGGTTTCCACATACATATTAAGCAGCACAACTGTTTTTAACATTAAGCAGCAAATCAGCATATTAGACTGATTTCTGAAGGATCATGTGACACTGAAGACTGAAATGATGATCATGAAAATTCAGCTTTACCATCACAGGAATAAATTACATTTGAAAATCTATTAACATAGAAAAACGTTGCTTTAAATTGTAATAATATTTCACAATAATACTGTTTTTATTGTCTTTTTTTTTAAATGAATACAGCCTTGGTGAGAATTAGAGACTTATAGTAAAGGAACTTAAATGAACAAAATGAACATTACTCTTGGTTATCGTAACTTTTTTCAGGCTATTTTCTTTCAGAAAACACTGAACCAACCCCAAACATTTGAACAGTAGTGTATGTAGTAAAACAATGACAACAAAACACCTATCCAATGTAAGAATAAGAGTGAAGTGTTGTGGCATTTTGATCTCACCACCAATGGTTTTATTCCGGATCCATTTTAAACACTCAGAGATGTAGGGCAGGAATATGACAATAGCCAAAATGACGTAGGACTACCAAGGGAAAAATATATAAATAAAAAGAATTAATTCTACTGTTAATATATAAATTGTTTTAAGGTAAAAAAGATAACTTGTATATAATAATATGAAATATAATATATAGATAAATTTACATACCAACTGGAAGAAGATAACTGAAAAAATGCTGGCGAACAGGCACATGATCGGAACCTTCATGATGACTTTGAGGATGTGCTGCTTGTAATAAGCCTGATTTTCAGACATTTGGATCTGGTCATTGAGGAGGAAAGGATGGCTGAATCCATACAAGACAATCAAGCACTATGGACGGAGACACACACAAAAACATATGACAGTAAAAACCAAACAGTGTTCAAAATAATGGAGATGGCGTCATCTCAAAGAATCTTATGCTGGTAATGTTCTCACCTGAATTAAACCGATCACCATGACACAAGCACAGAAGAGGAGGATGCCAAGAATATAATTAGGGAACATTGCCATGAGAGAGAACTATGAGAAGATAATGAATAAAGTAAACATTAAAAAAACAATCATGAACAGGCAGAGACATCACTTTATTTCCCTTAGAAAATATAAAAGGAGGCAAAAGGGAAGTACAATGTCATCAAATTGTGCTGAACTAAGAAATCTTTCAGACATGAGTGGTATGACTCACTGTGTATGGTAGAAAGGTTATAAGCATCATACATGCCTGAAATAGAATAGAAATGAGATGTTGAAAAGTTATTAAACTCTTTCAAAATGAATATGCAGCTACTTTACATTTAAAGTTTAGGCAATACTTTTTTTGTGTGTTCTCACCAGGTTCAGCAGTGCAAGTGAGTCATCAATGCGTTCAATGACTTGAAACAACCTGAAGACAAATACTTAAATGAAATCTCTATGCAAATGAATAAAACGAGCAGTTACATGATGTTATTACTTGATAGACTGTAACGCTTGAATGCTCTCACCGGATATGTGCAGCCCAAGCAACAGTGACAATCAAAAAAGTCATCAAGTAGACAGCAACCTTGGTGGTGAGCAAAGACTGAATACTCTGTTTCAGTTCCTGAACATAGAGAGATCATATCAGTTAGGAGATAAACATACAACAGATTGTTTTACTTTTGCATTTTGTCTTAAAGGAACAGCTCACCCTAAAATGATTTATACACCCTCATGTAGATCTAAACCCATTTGACTTACTTTCTTCTCTTGAACATACATGTACAAGACGATATACTTTGTTCCACAAAATAAATAAAGACATCATAAGTATTAGACCAACATGAGGGTTTGTCAATGATAAGTGAATTTTCATTTTTTGGGGGGTTAACTGTCACTTGAAGGCAATATTATTACAACATGTTGTTTTACCTCATTATCCTGAAATTTAGTATGTGAAACAGGCAGTATCTGTGAATACAAAAATTCATGACACGTTTAGGGCGTTTTTTCCATGCATATGTTTTATAAACCAATGATTTTAAGGGATCCAAGAGAACAGGCGAGTTACAGAAAATGTGCTAAATGTGCATTCAAGACATTAAATTCAAGTCCCATGTTTTTGGTCTGCAGCAGCAGGAGCATCAGGCTCTCTGTGAGTTCCCCTCACCATGACAGTGGCGATGATGGAGATGAGCGCATCACTGTAGGCGAGCAGGCGGTGTGAGGACTGCGTGCTGCTGTGTCCCTCCTTCTCCGACGACGACAAGCTCTCCAGGAAGGAATTCGAGTGATTCCTCGGTTTCCGTCTCTTCTCCATTTCCTCGTCATCGTGGTGCTCGATTATTTCGCTTTCATCGTTTTCTCCCATGACCGCGGCGGTGTGTGGTGTCACTGCCTGGACGGTGCAGGCATGAAGCCACAGTACATTTGTTTGCAAACACCGATGATTCGATATCAGCTGACCGGAAGTTAGCGACGTCTGTTTCGTGAACGAGTCGTTTATTTGAGTCGGATCTTTTTAATGAATCTATTGAACTGGTTCACAAATCCGGACTGAACGGTCTGAGAGTGGTATTTTTCGTGATAATCAGAGAACCGATGTATTTGGAGTGAACCTAGGATTTGACTGACCGGAAAAATATGTTCGGTTGGGTTACTTCATTAGCCAATTAATATAACTTCTACTATTTGTTTTATGTAAATATTATATAATTATATTTATTTTCTAAATAGATGTATGCTTTTATTAGCTAAATATGGGGGTGAAACAAACTGAACTTGAAATGTATGTAAAAGCGCCAATGAATCGTTTTTTGAACCAATTCTTTGAGTCGGACCTCAAATGAATGGCGAATGAATCAAATAAAGAACAGCTGCCCGGGAGACTGTCGACTTCAATCCAGGGGCCTATATCATGAAGCCGGGTTAGGTGGCTATTCAGGTATGTTTCAGTTTAGTTTGCACCAACCCTGGGTTTTAGGCACTATGAAAGTGGTTTGGCTTTTAGCAGTGTTCATCGCCATAGTAACTTATGCTCCACGGCTGACCTGGTCCGGGGCAGGTTATGATCCAGCTAGGTAAGAGGTTCCAAACCGAACTCAAAGGATAAAGTCACTACACCTGTTTCTACTCCAAATTAAAGGTCACTAAATAGCAAATGATTTTTAAAGACAAAATCGTCTGGCTTTTAGTAATGCTTATTTAGAATAATATTTTTGTATGATTTAGATATTATTTATGTAATTATTATAGCCTACCCTTAATCGATCACACATGTACAATTTTAGTTCTTCAATTAAATCAGTTTAAATGAATAAATATATAATAAAGGTAATATAAATACGCTTTAGAATCAATAGATAAAGCAATAAAATGACTACATATGATCTTAAATGTTCAATTCTCTCTATACCTTTATCAACTGTAAACTAACTTCACAACTTTTACTTGCACTGATATACAGTAGCAAGACTTTTTCTTGTAGTTGTCCTTTTTCATAGACAGCTATTTTCTTCTTGCTGTGTAAATTTGTTTAAATTCTTAATATTTTAATACTTTTATTTAATAAGTGAATTGCCTTGCTTCTCTCACGAGAAATTAATCGCAGTTTTACTCTTTCTCGGGTTGGATTGGTTTGGTTTTGTCCTTGACAATCCCTCCTGATTATTCAGTCCTGCAACCCTGAGTTTGTTCAACTACCATCATGGTATAGGCCCCAGCTCTGTTTCGCACAGTTATATACATTATATTAAGCCTGTAAGTTTTTTATTTATTATTATTATTCGTTATTACGCGATTACATATTTATGTAAAGGGAATATTAATAAGTAAGGTAAGGTAGTGACGCAATATTATGGAAGCTTTCCCCCACAGAATAAAACATTTTTAAAAAGATAATTTTATCTCACAACATCTCGCAATTCTGACTCTTTTTTTCTCTCAGAAGTCCGAAATTCTGACCAAAAAAAGACTGACTTTTTTCTCAGCATTGAGTTTATTTCTTGCAATTTTGACTTTATATCTCACAATTCTGAGATAAAAAGTAAGAATTACGAGATGTAAACTCGCAATTGCAAGAAAAAAGTCAGAATTGTGAGATTAAAAAATCGCAATTACCTTTTTTATTTTTTATTCCAAGGCGGAAACAGATGCACCCTGCTGTGCGCATTTCTTTACATTAAAGGCGGTATTTTTGTTCACCAAAATACCATTTTCCCACAATTTACTTCTTTCATTTTCTCACAATAGGGCTGAATATGAATAAACATGTTAAACATAATGTTACTATGTCAGATATTGTCAAACAGCATATAGATTTTAAGAATAGCTTAATTTGAGGAAAGGCTATTGAATGGTTTCAAATTGATGGTTTAAGACAGCTTGTTTTCACCTACAGTAGATGAAACTTACACATGAAACAGAATGGCAAAGTAGGCTACCACTAGAGGGAGACGAAACTTTGTTTACATTGATGGCAAAAATGACTAAGAAAACCGTCCAAGCCAGACCTTATGCTGCCCTCACGTGTTATCGGAAATGTCTAGTAAGTTACTCCCCACTTCTGAGTCGTGATTTGCTGCTATTCAATTTTTGACTTGAGAGGGCGTTCATTTTCCGTTTTTTTAACTAGACACATTTACGATAATTCCGATAGGACGTGAAGGCATGAGACACCAGACACAACAGCTAAATCACTGCCAGTTTCCGAATGATTTGCAAGTGTTTGCAGTTTTTATCGACAGTTTTTTGTTTTACCAATTCGTCATTACTATAGAGGCAGCAAACTTTGCCTGCACTTCAAAGATGAATTTGACAATGTATATTTTTGCATGGCCACAGATGACAGTAGTGCAAAAATAGAGTGAAATCTTTGAGAGATGAAACAGAAGAGAGGAGAGAAACGGTTTGTTTTTCTGAGCCGTTTTAGTCCCCGCAAATCAACGCAATCCCAAACAAAACATCGGGAGGCAGCAACAGAGAAGGGCTTCTTTTGTTTTTAATGGAATTTCAATCAAAGTGGCCAATTACAGAATGGAACAGTAACCTAGCAACTAACAGTCAGTCATTCTCATTATCAAATAATTGTAAAACCAAATATCACATTATACATGCTCATGCACACATGCACAAATCATTAGAGAACACAAATGATTTTTTTTTTAAATTTCAAAATAAATCATTACAAAGGAGGAGAGTCTGAATAAATTATAAATTATCCGTTCAATTTAAATGATCCATTAATAATAGATTCCATTGAAAACCAATCAATTCCTGAACATATTCCAAAATTATAAGCGTGACCAAAGCAATATTTCCACAAAGACATCCATCCATCTGTCTGACTATTGTGATGTGAAACTTCATCTCTTTTTAAAATAAAGCTAATCAATTTACCCTGCATTGTAATTCTCCAATGGCAGCTTATCCATCTGTTCCTCTGAGAATAATTTGCTACCACTCAACAACAAGCTTAATTTTACAAACATTATATATTTTCTTGAAGTAATTATTCATATTTTCTGTCCCCAAATGTCTGCCTTAATTAAGTGTAAAGCCTTTTCTGAGACATCTGTTTTCATTCAAGTATAATGTTTATTCAGTGCAAATTTGTGGCGTATCCAAAATCAGATGTTTCGATGCCGTTGTTCTGCTTTGTTTCGTTGATGTTTGAATAACTTGACAGAGAATGAGGCATTATTGCCTTCTTAAAGCTGTCGCACACAATGTGCTTTTACATAAAATTCCAGTGGGCTTTTTTTCCCCAGAGCTAAACATTGGGTTCATGTAACTCTGTTAAACTGTTGTTTACATAACACATAATACCTAGCACAATGATGCTATGTAACATTGGAAACCTTTATTTATAGTGCCTGTGTAAGACCTCAGCAGTTCTTTACAACAGTGCAGGTGATGCATGGCATGGATACTTGGCATGGATTGTGAAGTGGAGATGAGTTCTGTTCCATTTGAGAAAATGATCAAGTGCAGATTAAAAACAACCTGACAGATGATAGGACAAATCTATGACAGCTCAGAATTACATATCGCAACTTTATAAATGACAACCTTGTATGGAATTGACAGATTTGTTTTTATTATTTACTATAAGGATAACTCTCGTATCCTTCTTGTGGACACTTTATTATTTTTAACTTTTCAGTGTGAGTTAAATCTTTTTGACCCATTTTACCTGCAACAGAAAACCTGCTTATAATTATGCACATCTGAATGTGTGGCCTTTTTTTTACTTCCAGTCCTCGCTAACAATTATATCACTTATAAATGATTATATACAAAATGAATAGTGGTTATTAAGATTGATGTGATTTGGAATTGGTAAAATGTGCTTGAAAAAAAAATGATCAGAATATCGTCTGGCCTAATAATTATGCACACATTGTAAAGTATTAAGAGCTGCTTTTGGTATGGTTTGTGTGAACACAGCTTACAGTATGCCTTGGTTTCTAAGTCAACAGCAGCTGAAGAACAGAGTTGAGCCAAAATAATCCCTCAGTCTGGAAATATGAATCAGCATTTAAAAAAAAAAAAAAAAAAAAATGGATGTGGTGTCATACATCCATGCATGGGGACTGGAACACAGGGACCGGGCGCAAGGAACATGCTGACTGTATAGGTCTGTATTCATTCATTTATTGGTGAATTTTCACTGCATTTGCTATTTAAGTCTGATCTTCTCAATGTCTCAACCAGTGTTGTTATAAAAAAATAAAATAAAAAAAAGTTTTCGTTAATTGAAATAATGCTGAGATAAAAATAAAATAAAAATATCAGATAGAAAGGCTACAATGCTGAAGTGCTAAAATACTTAAACTGAAGTAAAAATAAATCAAAGCTAAACAGAAATAAAAGTAACATTAACTAATACAAATGGCATAAACGCACAACACAATTTCTAAAATTTAAATGAAAACTGAAAATATAAAAATGAAAGCAATTCAGAATATTATGTTACCAGTTTGCATATAAGTTTGCATATAACAATTCCCAAAACAATTCAGCAGAACTATAGGTCATTAAAAAAAGAGTGTTGTCAGTGACAGCCTGAATTATTCTATTGATTTGGCATATCTTATTCATAACCATAAGCAGGAAGCCTGACAAACAAATCAACACAAAGTAACAGCCGGTGCACTGAATACAGGAACTGTGTCTGTGTCTCTTGTCTATGATAACTAATGTCAGCCCAACCTGTCTACCTGTCAAAACTGTTTTTGTACAGTCAACTAGAACCCGCAACCAGAGGTGCGTTCATATGTCACCAGCATATCAACATACAAACAAGCCCACATGTTGTGTTCTAATAATAATCCCTGTTACATAATATGAAAGAGCATCCAGTGACTGTGTTTGATTTCCTGAGAGATTAATCCTTCATGAAAGTTAAAGTGAAAATCATTGTAATAACTTCGAGTCATCTTCAATGAGAGTTGAACTTCAACGAGGTCAGGCCTGCGCTTCAACACACTCCATACAGACACAAGTTCAGGTTAGTTCATTTCACTATCACAGCACTAATTGTGGAGGTTTACAGGATCAACATTGCATCCAGGCCACAAGATGTAGGAATTGGACCATCACTTTAAAAAGTCAAAGTTTCCTAATTTGTTTTCTAATCCATCTAACCCAAGGTCTGAGGAAAGTAAATAGTCCTTTTATCCTTATGATGTGTTTGGATGTGTCACTGGATCATTTGATCTCATGGCAGCAGACAGCCCCGTACAGTATCTTTCCCTCTGGTTTCTGAGAAAAGGAAATGTGCAGTAATGACTTGACCACATCAGATTGACCATCAAATGGAAGAAAACTTCTCGCTGTCCCCCATCAAATCTCATCCTGCTTTTCTGAGCCAGAGATGGGACAGAAGTAGGTCAGCATCACATCTACTTCCCCTCCTGTTAATCTGTAATTCGTAGAGTGGCTCATGGCTCTTCAATCTTTAGACGTCACGCAGGAGCAGCTGCAGTGGGAGGGGTTGCGGCGCGCCCATGGTCTTTAAGGAGCACAGGCTGCATTAGCACGCTAGGCAAATCCCTTTCTGTCTAAGTGAGCAGCGGAGATGGATTAGATCTGATCAGAGTGAGGCCAGCAGTGCAGAAACTCAGAGTTAGAAAAGCTCAAGCCATAACAGAGGACCACAGAGGGAGCATGGCCCAATGACACATACTAGGGGGATGTTAGGTTATTGTTTTCAGTAATATTTTGTGTTTGTCTAATTATAGATTGTTGAGTGACATTAGATATAGCAATCGCATAGACCTGTTAAGTAGAATCTATTAACTTAAAATATTACCTGTTAACCAAGGACTCTTATTATGGCTCTGACAGTTATGAAGAATAAAACAAAACTGTTTAAGAGGTTATTTATAGCTGAATGTCTAAGCTACTGTTTCCATAATATGAAAGATGTCAAGCAATATTTTCACCAAATTTATAACTTTCAGTTTATTCCACACACAAGCCATAGTATGGCTTCTGGGGTCATATACACACACTATAGTGTATAAATTGTGTATTCTATCCCCTAACCCTAAACACAACTCTCACAGAAATAACAGTTAGTATGATTTATAAGCTATTTTCCTCATGGGGACCAATACATTTCCCCACAAAATGAAAAAGGTCTGGTATTACTATTCTTGTGGGGACAATTGGGCTCCACAAATGTAAGGTTTACCAGGACCACGCATACACACACACATACACACACACGTTTTGTTTTGGTCTTTCTTCTAGACTTGTTGTGGTATTTTGATCCATACTTCCAATGTATGGAATTTTCCAATGGTATTTTCTATCCCCTAACCATTCCCCTGAAACCTATTCTTCACAGAAACCTTTTTGCAGCTTTACATTTTCATAAAAGCATAATTTAGTATTTGCATTAATCCATTTACCTCAGGGGGATTGCTGGCTGGTCCCCAGAATGTAGATGATCTCAGGTTTTATTTTCCTTGTGGGGCCAGTTGTTCCCCACCATGGAGCTACATCTGTACACACGCACACGCACACGGTCAGGATTATTGGCACCCTTAGTAAATATGAGCAAATTTTCAAAAATTAGCAAAAATCGAACCTTTCATTGAAGTAAAACAATTGAAAATGGCCACAATAATTGGTACCCCCAGAAATTTTTAATGAGCAAAATATCTCTGAATTCCCATTCATATTTACGTTTTTAAGCACACCATGAAACCAGGAAACACAAAGGCCAAATTCCCTTAATCATCCATCACAATGAGTAAAACCAAATAATATAGTTCTGATGTGCAGCAAAATATTGTTGAGCTTCAGAAAATAGAGAGTGGCTGTAAGAAAAATAGCTAAAGCATTGAAAATTCCCATTTCCACCATCAGAGCAATAATTAAGAAGTTCCAATCAACAGGAAAAGTTACGAATCTGCCTGGAAGAAGACGTGTGTCTATATTGTCTTAATGCACTATGAGGAGGAACGTTTGAGTGGCCAAAGACTCTTCAAGGATCACAGATGGAGAATTGCAGAGATTAGTTGAGTCTTGGGGTCAGAAATCCTAAAAAAATACAAACAATATCAAACAACCCCTACATCATGTTGGTTGGGAAGGTTTCAGGAAAAATCCTCCTCGCTCATCCAAAAACAAACTCTAGCAAATTCAGTTGTCAGACAAGACTGGAACTTTAAATGGCACAGGGTTCTGTGGTCAGATGAAACTAAAAAAGTAACTTTTTGGCAGCAAACACACCAGATGGGTTATACACTGAAAAAAAATTATAAACGCCACACTTTTGTTTTTGCCCCCATTTGCTCATTTTAGAGTGGCCTTTTATTGTGGCCAGCCTAAGGCACACCTGTGCAATAATCATGCTGTCTAATCAGCATCTTGATATGCCACACCTGTGAGGTGGATGGATTATCTCGACAAAGGAGAAGTGCTCACTAACACAGATTTAGACAGATTTGTGAACAATATTTGAGAGAAATAGGCCTTGTACATCGAAAAAGTCTTAGATCTTTGAGTTCAGCTCATGAAAAATGGGGGCAAAAACAAAAGTGTTGCGTTTATAATTTTGTTCAGTGTATATATATATATATATATATATATATATACAGTAGCAGAATCAGTATGTAATAATTGCTGAACTGGGATACCACTGTCTCCAGAGGGTCCCACAGAGTCCTCAAAGCTCTGCTCAGAACGGTTCCAAATAACAGCCATGTAATCACCTGCGACCTGATAGGTCTAGCAGAGCTCTTTCTATTTCCCCAGTTGTTTGAAGCTGTCAAGGCCTAGAGCTTTTAGATCAAGCCAACAAAGAGGTAGTGAGTATGAGAAAAGAAGGGATAATCATTCTCTCTAGGGCTAGTGTACTTGAAATTCTGACTGTTGAGGAGCTGGTGGCAAATAGGAACGCTGTCTGGAATGGGTCAGTAATTCATCATTAATCTGACTCCATCAAAAATGAAATGATGTCTGTAATTTCCGACTGTCTATTTCACCATTATCCATGTCTTTAAAACTTTTAAATACTTTGTCAATTTATTGACAATATCTATTCTCAAGCGATTCAATACTTACTTAATACAATAATATAGAAAGGGGGTGTATTCTTCTAGGGAGTTTCTCCATGTCATTGCTCTCTGGTTGTGTAAAGGCACAATTCTGTAAATCTTAATACAATATTTTCTATATTTTAATAATATTTTATTTGTTCAATGACAATACATAGACCAATTATTTCATTTACCTAACACCAAATGTATTTAAAATATATTGCGTGCTACAATATATCTGCGTACTGTGCAAGGGTATTATTTGGCATTAAAACTTTGAAAATCCCTTGGTATAAAGTGTCCACAGTTTGGAGAAGTGTTTTCCTCTATTAGGACCAATTGTCTGCACCTATATCCATGATTTCCTCCGTGGCATGCCTTTGACATTATTCATTAATGCAGTGGTAACCTTGCAGATGATGTGGGCTGCGAGTCTCTGAATTATTGAAATAAATTAAAATGCAGCACAGATGTGAAGTGTGCCGTATGCATGTTTATCTTAGTGTGTGGACCGGGATGTGGGTATTTGGCTACATTAATATTAATAATGTTTTCCCCCTTCTTTCTCACACACAAACACACACCCTGCATCTCAGCTCACTCATGGCTTATCGGTATGAAAGTGAAGATAAAAAAGCGTAGCTGCCAAAATTCATAGATATAAAAGATCAAAGCCAAAAAATACACATGACAGCTGACAGTGAACACTAAGCCTCAGAAAAGCTCAAAGACGCTCTGCCCAGCAGCTTCATTTGCCCCTTACATTCAGTAATATTTGTGTGAAAGCTACAATCTTATCTTTACTCATTGCCAGAGTATGTGTCATCAGCATCTCTAAAGTAGTAGTGAATAGAGAACGAGAGCAGCAGGGATGAACTGCCAATGTGAATTAAAGCTCATTTGTTAATGGGCCTGTCCTCACCCTGAAAGAAGCTAGAGGCAATAAATCAGGTTCTGCTGCACTGCAGCGTCATTGCTGCAGTCACCACTGCTTTATGGGCCTATCCGAATGCCAGTTTGGCACACGGCATATCCGCAATTGTAAGATAGAAAGAGAAAAAGAACTGCCGTTGTAAGTGTTAGGCACTTTGCAACATCATTAAGCATCTCAGCAGGACATGAGAGAGAGAAAGCCGGAGAGAGAAGTATGCCTGAGTTTATCTCTATAATCTCCCACATGACGAGTTTTTACAGTCACATGCAGATGCGAAGGCCTTCAAAATTTCCTTTCATCTTTTTAACCCTCTTGAACTCGTCACTGAAGAGATTTTACAGCAGGGGGGTCAGTCTGTGTGCCGTGAGACATGATATCCTGCACCCTACAGCTGTGAGACCATATGGAGCATCTTCAGGGCACAACATGGAATCTGTCTAAAACCCCTTTATTAAAATCACTGCGCGCTTTGGAGCTCTTGTCTTATCAACTCTGTGTAAAGAGTACCTGAAAACCATACTTAACTTGAGTAAAAGTACAGATACCTTGCAGCTAAAGTGACTCCATTCATTTACAAGTCACCAATTCCAATACGACTTGAGTCGTAGTATCTGGTTTTAACAGAACTTAAGTATTTTACTCTTACTGAATGTTGGCTCAAAGATGCTCTAGTCCTCAAACACCAATAAGAGACATGTCAGTGAAAACAAGAAACAGTTGATTTATGAGGAGAGCAATCACATGTTTATTTTCTAAAATGGAAATAAAACTGAACACCACAATATTGCAATAAGTCAAGGTGGACACAACAGCCTCTTAAACAACTCAAAAAGGGCATAAGTAAACCAATATCCTTCAAATATCCGTCAATGCCCTGTAGATGGCTATCACTTCTTTTGTAGCAAAAATGAACTGCTGCAGAAAAAGTTAGGTGCCATGCAAAATGTAATACGTAATTACTTATCACAAATGTATTGGAGTAAAGAGTACATATACTTATTCAAAAATGTAGTCAAGTAAAGAGTAAAAGCAGCTATTATACTTGATAGCAACTCAGTAAAACAACAAAGTAGATACTTATGTACAAAAAGATACTTATGTACAGTTACTAATTACATTTATTCAAATACTTTTCACCACAACTGCAATGCTTGGAATTCTGGTTGATTATTTCAGTCAAGCAAGCGGTTTAGCAGTGTGTACATATGTGTTTGTGTTTGTGTAATTAGTCAGCGGCAGCCGGTTGAAAAGCAGGCCACCTGCACATGAAAAGCAGAGGCGCCTGTCTCTACTGGGCCCGTTTCCTCCAATGAGACCCACTAGAGCAGAGTCAGAACCATGACACTGGAGACCCCACGGACAGGACACACACTGATGAAAATGAAAGAGAAAGAATTTTGTTGTTTTCTTTATCTGATTCTTTTAGTTTAGCATGTATTTAGGGATTCTCAAATGGGGTTCACTAACCATTAGGGGTGCTTCTTATTTCTTATTTGTGCATCCCCGTTTCCTTTCCTCACATCCTTTCCTCGCATCTTAGCTCCACCCCATTTAGGATCAATTTGAGTATTGAGAAGCACCCTATAGGGTTCGTGAGGAGGGACTGTGATTGAAATGCCAATGTTTAAATGTTTAAATGTAAATACAAAAATAAAATAAAAAATAATGATAATTAATAATACATTTGAAAGTGTGTAAAAATTTGTCACAGAAAAATGTGAAATTCATATTTTGAAAGGTTAACAGACTCTACATTATCCCACCCACTACTTACCAAATACATAAATGCACAAATATAAAATGTTGTTTTTAAAAGGTTATATTATTTTAATATTTGTTAAGACAACAGTCACTTGATGTATATTATAAAACTTCTGACCACAGGACAGTGCTGTTGACCAATGAGAATTCCAGCAGTATTCCAGAGAGTCATGTAATGAAGTACTATAACATAATACAAATACAACACACAAATTCAAAATCAAATTGTATTTGATGTTCTGAGGAACTGTGTTTCTGAGGAACAGTGCGATCTTGGTATTATCACAGTCAATGTCACGAGAAAGCAAATGCAATATTACCATGGAGACTGCTTTCAGCTGCTTGGATACCAGAGAATTTAAAGCTGAGTACATGACACACCACACACTAAAAAATATTCTCACATCCACCGAAGTAGGACAGGTTCATAAATACACACATCTGTCAAATCCAACAGTCTTAAAAGTTTTTAGCTTTAGTGTTTGTAGTTTTATTATCTGAACATATGATTGATAGCCGTTCAAGACTGACAGGACGTCCTCAAAATGCAGTGCTAATCCCTAAAATACACATAGAAGAGAATATAAACCCCTCTTTTGTCATCAGGCCATACATGCCTACACAAACAACAAAACTGTGCTCATCAAAGGTCACTGTAAACAGATGGGACCCTGTTCATAGGGTGTAAAAGTGAATGAAGGATTAGACGGCATTAGATACCTGCTGCTGCCAATAAAACAGAAGGGAACAAACTAACTGTACAAGAAATTGTCCTCATGCTAGATGTTAAGTCAAGGTTTTTTCAGAGGTGCAGCAGCTTGTGCCTTAGGACACGTGAATCTGGATTTTTAACAGCGATGGCAAAACACAATTTGCATCAAATGTGCCTAATCACAGACTGCCAGCTCTGTCACTGCCACAGACATTCTTATGACCACTGGGCAACCATTTGATTTGTGATTCTCAATCACATTTGATAAACATTAAAGTGTGAATTATGATTTCATGCCAGGGACAGACTGAGTGCGAGTCTCTTTATCTTGCTGTTCCGCTTGCATTATGTATGTTCACCAGGCCATCAGCCTATGTTAAAATGCTCTGAACACATTTGGGAGCACATTTGAACTCGGGGTTTTTACACATTTAGGTCATCTCCAGGACATGAGGAAAGAAGGTCTCCAGAGACCCCAGCCACTCATGAACTGCTCTCGCTGCTTCCATCAGGCATCATGTCCCGCATCAGCAGGCTGTTGAAATGGCATTATGACTGAACACCAACCAACCTCTCAGCATTACACTCGAATAGTCACACTCCACTGTATAAATAATGCTATTTATTATCACCTCATCACAAACATTATTAAGCTAATTACTGAATCTCTTACTCACATCATGCTCCATCTGTATACAGTAACCCTAATATTTATTCAGTCATTGCATTCTACATTGTATTCTCTTAAAGAGAAAGTTCACCTAAAAATGAACCTTCTGCCATCATTTACTCACCCTCTATGACTTTTTCCTCTTCTGTTTAACACAAAAGGAGACTATAAATAATGCACTATTTGCCATTTTCCATGCATTCACAATGATTGGGGATTGGAGTATTTAGGCTTCAAAACTGTCATAAAAGTGAGGCAAAAAAAAAGTCAGAATTGTGATAAAAAGTTGCAATTATATTTTACATGTTTTTTATACTGCAAGGCTGTTGAATGCCTGATTCTGATTGGTTGACGAACGCTCTAGGTGTGCATTTATTTTCAGGGAAATGGCTAAAGTAGTTCCAGGCATGTCTTGACCACATTACAGTTCCATATCACTTTGCCAAATGATTTGTACAGCCTACAGAACCAGGGATAAAAACGATTATTTAAAAGAAAAATTGCCACAAAATGTTATTATGTATTATGCATTTGTATTTTGAAAAGGACATATCTCTCTCATTCGCGCATTTTCAGCAATGCTCTGATGATTTTATCTGTAAAATAGTTTAGCAACTTAAAAGCTACATGGCGTTTCTCACTAGCAAGAAACAGATAAATGTAGCTTCGCTATTATGCTGGTGCACTAGTAGATAAACGGAGCTTTGCACTGTATGCTAAACGCACAGACTCAGGTAATTCACACGTTAATGTCTCTCTCTCTCTAATAACTTTATTAAGTCTGCTATCATTGGCATGTTTTATGGACAAAAACCTGACAAAAGTCTTGAAATACATCATCTGAACAATTTTTGAGGTGTGGTAACCGTAGTATAAGCGGAATAATTGCCCAGACAGCAACATAGTGTCGGCACAGATCCGGCCCACATCTGGTACGTGTGGATTCCATGTGTACCAGATGTGGGCCGGATCTGGGCCAACACTATGTTGCTGTCTGGGTCCCCTAATAATTCAACGGCCCGGAATCAATTATTCCATACCTATTCCATGGCAGAAACAAGCATGTGAGTGACAGGTTGTCCCGCCCTCGCGCCAGTAAACACGTCATCCGAGATGAGAAGAGATATTGCTGCAACTGGGAGGTTATTTTGATTAAAGCACCTACGACATGCACATAAATCTATAAGGATAATGATGTGCACGAATAAATCATTTATAATAAATATAGCCTACTGCAATATTAGCCTAGCCTACATAAAAAATTGGAACTGTCCACTTTAATTTCATGATGATTTTAAGTCATTAATCACAAATAAATTTCCCATCCAGTAGCCTAAGTCTGACCGCTGTCTGACAAGAGTTTTGAACGAATTTCTCAAAAGCATCGTAAGCCTAAATTGATCGTAGAGAAACGCAGCCCAGATAAATTTAACTTAAGTTTCAACAGGTTTTATTTGTGCGCTATTCTCCCAAGGTGAGTGAGTGAGTGAGTGAGTGAGTGCACTTTTGAAGGCTTCGAGTTCGACGTGAAAGTGTGGTCTCGTTAAAACAGACAGTCAGAAAACTTCCTTAAGATTCCAGAAAGAATCAGGCAACCTGTCGGAGCTTTACATGTGTGTATCTGGCGTCCCCTCACCGATCCTCCTCCCTCCCCTACACGAGGATTACAAGTGGCGTTCAATGAGCTCGACTGCACCGCGCTCGCAAGCAGACACACGCGCTCTTCACTAGACAAAGACAATGAGCTGTCACACCTTTAAAATGACTCCTGTGTGTTCAGACTGAAAGAAATGCTGAAAGGAAAATCCAGGGAGCGAAAAATCGGTCTGTTGTGCAGTAGGAAACCGCTGCTGGAACAAGACTACCTGTGGGCACTGTAGTGAGACAACAGCAGCCAGCGGCGATTTCAATCTTCCGGCGGAACACACAACACATATTTATATGGCAAAGTTCCTCGCCGAGCTTCTGGGATGTACACTGCCCGAAAAAGGAGCATCTCCCATCTTCGAGGTGAGATCAAAATGCGTCTTGTAGTAATCTGGTTGTTGAAGCTATTAAAGTGATGCTCAGGTTAGTGGAGGAGGCAGACTGGTACCTTCACAGCAGTTTGTTAACGCTGCTGCCACACAATGGGGGGCTCACCTGAGCAGTGAAATAATGGTTCAAGCTTAGGCTATATCCCATTTACCTAAACAAACACATAAAAAGCTTTTCATGTATAAAACAGTGTGTTCGGGTGGATATGAAACCTAAATCGTTAAATGGCAATGGAAAGGAGACAGCCTTGATGTCCTTAAGAAGCTCCAGATTGTATTTGGGTCAGTGTGTCAGGGGAAATTGCACCTGTACACAAAACAGCATATCTGTAACCTCAAACACAACATACGAGGAGATGGATATCATGAAATGTAAGATTAGTTATTGAAGTCTGTGTCCAAAAGATCCATTTCATACATTTTGTCAAAACAAACCCTTCCAACCAATATAACTAAATTTACTGCAAATCATGTTCTATTTGGACTATCTTTGTGATATGAAAACTGCATGAATCAGTCCGATTCTTTTCATTTACAGATGTACTTTGCATTGTGCTCCTGCTTCAACTGTGCAGTCAATGGATTATGAATAAGCACACATATACTTTGTATCATGGTAAACCCCCACATGTGCGTGCACCTTGTGAGGGCAACACATTCCATGTCTTATGTTTGGATGGTTTGTTTATCATGTCAGCTGCTGCTTGATTTACGTTATAATCCCCCAGATCAAGCCATTTCAAATCAGTGTGTGTGAGCATCAAATTAATCTATGCTTTTCAATTATCTCTTGAAATGTGTTGGTGATGGTCATAATCGGCCCGTAATGGCAGTTTCATTGAGTGAAGAACAACTGCAGTACGGTGGTGTTGAGGGATTAGCGCCCGGGCCGTTATATAAGAGAATATTCTGTTTGTTCTGCACAAAGCCATCAGATCAGCCGTTGCCTCTAATCTCATCATGCCTTTCTTCCCCTTGTGTTGCTGTTTAAATTTTAAACTCTCTGTGTGTCTTGTGTCCTGCTGTTTTGCATTTATCTTAATTGATCTTTTTCTTTGATTAGGGAATGTTGTAAGAAAGAATAACAGGCCTATAGAGTCGTTTCGGTTGTTGGGTTTTGATCAAATTTAGGTTTAGGTCTGTTGAGTGCAGTAACTGCAGTTTGTTTTTGTTTGACTTTAGTTTAAAATGGATCAACACTTTCTTTTCATAAAAAAAGTTTGAGAGCACTTTGATAGTGTTGTCATAATTTCAGCAGAAATACTTGAAGAAATATCTTAGCCACTATTGGGGGGGTATATTGGCCTTTAGGTCAAAAGAGTTGAGAGCCATTGGGTTAGAGATTAGTGGCTAGATTAGATTTGGGTTTGTTGTATTGGTTGTTTTAAATTTGACATGGTGTGTGTTTTTGCAGCTTACTTGGGCTCAGGATTTAGCTTTCTAAAAATTTCCATTAAAAGAGTTGAAATGATTGGAGAATGTGGCTGGTCAGATTACTATGGTGTGGAGGGCGTAGGTGTTAACATTTACATTTATGAATTTAGCAAATGCTTTTATCCAAAGCGACTTACAAAAGAAGAACAAAGCATTCGTCAAAGAACCAACAATCGTTGTTGTACACAATGCCAGGTTTATTAGACAATTAGATTAGGAAACCAGCTAGAAAACAAAACAAACAAAAAAAACAGAAAAAAATGTTTTTTTTAGTGTGTGTAAGTGCATTAGAGTGTGAGGTCATTGAATGTTGAGTTGGCTCAGATCTGGTCCTCATTAGTGTCCTGTGGTCACTTGTTTGACACTCCGTATGAGACTGAGTCAGGCAAGGAGCACACATGCACACACACAAACATCACACACACCCACGCTTTGCCCCCCACATACACGCATGGCTGCTTGATATTTGGCTTCTTGAATTATTATTATTATTATTTTAATTTTCTACCTAAAATAAAATAGTTTCAGTTTAATTTGTACTTGAAAGCATCCTAATACAATTTTGAAACATTTTATAGCAAAGTTTTATCATTTAAAACAAACTGATTAAACCTAACAAAATTATGAATTCATTCATTTATCAATTTTTACAGTATTTAAGCCTTTTTAGTCCTTTTTAGAGTGTTTTTTCAAATAGATACGTCATTTTTAACAGCAATAATACAGTTGGTGTACAATACCATAAAAGGATTTCAAAAGGTAATTGTCCAATGTCTGATCTCACCAAGGGCACCATGTACAGTAAGTCAGGACCGCTACTACATCATTCAGTTGTTTGAAAGATGTGTAGAGTATAGCACCCAAACAAATGTCATCTTCCTAAATGGATTTTGAGATATGGAGGGATGAGAGAGCAAAAGTCCCATCCTGAGAGGAGTTTTCATTTAGAGGGCATATGCTCTCAGCTTCACTCCTAATCAGACCCACGTCAGGATGTCAGTGTTCTCGACAGGTCATTTCATAGTGGACACTAAAATGCTACCAAGCCAAAACTGAACCCATTTCTTCCCTTAAACTAAAACCTGCTGGGTAATTGACTCGATTGGTGTGAGCTTAGAAATGACTGGACCTTATAAGAAGAATTTATGCTGCAATCTATGTCTTTTTATCTGGAATGTTGCAGCTTTCTCTAAAGCTAAAGCTCAATTAGGTTTAAACACACTTTATGATCGCTACTCTAGTTTGATATTTAAAATTGCAAATGCAACTAGTTCTCTCAAAATGCTTTTTTCCAATTTCATTCATTCAAACAAGGCTAAAACACAACTTTACTATTAGTATTGGTATGGTTTGTTTGAGTGCAAGCATTTGGCATCCATAGTGTTTATTTAAAGTGTAGTGCAGAGATAACTAATGTAGAAACTATGTATATTTTTAATGTTAACTCTTTCTCCTATTGCTTCCACTGTGAGGCAGTATTTAGAGAGGCCATCTCAAAAGTGAGAACCACTGTTTACCATTCAGTTTTGATGTGTGTGGGTCTTGTGTTGTTTTGACACTGAAATCTGCTTAATATGTTGGTTTCATGCAGAAGTGTCTAGAAGAAAACGTGCTGCTTTATCCTAACTTGTTAAAGGGATAGTTCACCCCAAAATCAAAACTGTAAATAATTACTCACCCTCATGTCGTTCCAAACCCGTAAGGTGTTCTTTATGAATTGAGCGGTTTAGTCCAAAATTTTCTGAAGAGACAAGATCGCTTTATATAATCAACAGATTGAATTTAGGCTTTTATTCAAATATAAACATTCATCAACTCACACATAAGGTATGGTAAACGGAAGCTCAAGCATGTCCGCTTGACGTGCAAGAACCGATGAGGTTCATTCTCGTGTTGCGCAGCACGTTTGAGCTTCTGCAAGAGATTTGTTCTCGTACGACAAGCAGGTTTGGTTGAGCTTCTGTTTATGTTCGCTGATCAATGTTTATATGTGAATAATAGCCTTCAATCTGTTCATCATATAAACTGATCGTTTCTCTTCAGAAAATTTTGGACTAAACCGCTCAATTCATATGGATTAGTTTTATGATCTATTTCTGAACTTTTTGAAGCGTCAAAATTTCAGTTGCGTAGCTGTCAATAAAGGGACAGAAAGCTCTCAGATTTCATCAAACGGATCTTCATTTGTGTTCCAAAGATGAACGAAAGGCTTATGGGTTTGGAACGACATGAAGGTGAGTAATTAATGACAGAATTTTCATTTTTGGGTGAACTATCACTTTAATTGAATGAAAAAGGAGAACAGCTGGTTATTACTTCCTTCACAAAACTTCCATATATACAGATGAGTGTGATCAGTGCGGTTATTAGATGCGAATTCTCAAGGATATGGAGGTTACAGACAGCTCAGCATACAGAAATAATGCTGCAAACAAAGATGATGCCTTAACCATTCTCAGCCTGATCAGCATATTTTAATATTTAGGAATAACACAAGAGACATTCACTGGAAGATAACGATTTCCAGACAGTGGAAGCAAGTGACCTTTAAGATATCAAACTGTTTACAAAACATCAGTAAGAAATGTCACAGATTCACAGAATATGCTGCTTATTATTTTTACAATATCTGTTGAACAAATAACTTAAAGGTTGTGAAAGATTGCACATTTTTCTCTACACTCACAAATGCTTCGATGAAACACTTCTGTGTGTCTGATGTTAGTTTTCTCATCTGTTTGGACAATGGACTGACATTTATGCTTGTTCCTCAGTTTTACACATTTGTCCTTGCCCCTCGGTCATCTTTAGAATGAAATATAAGTTCTAGGACAGAAAGAGACATAAATGACATTATGCCAGCAGCCATATCACCATGTAGCCCAAGACTGGTTGCCCACTGAAGCTAAGCACCAAATTTGCCATGTGGCCTCTGTCCATCATGGCCTCCTAATCATCCGTACATACTCTTTGAGTGCAGAGAAAAGCTCTATATAAATGTAATGGATTATTTTTTTTAAATTTGTTTAACCTTGTTTTTAATGGATTTTCAGTGCAGCACAATAGGAAAGTGAAGGCCGGACTTTTGAGTGCACCGTGTCCTTTTGTATGTCAGAAACATGTGACCTACCCCCTCTTTCACTCAAAAGTCTGTTGGTGGAAGTTAAATTCATAGATGAATTTCAATGTCCTTCAGCATTGAATTTGTTCTACAGCTGAATAGCTGAAATCAGCATGTTTGAGTTTAAACATGGTTGACTCAAGAAAATAAAATGCTGTGCAAAGTAATGGCTTTTGCCACGATCAGTCATGAGGTAACCACAAACCGCTTTTTCGTAGCGGAAGGGAATATAGTTTATGCTGAATAGTACAGAGTCGTGTTGGTGATCTAGTTAAGCATTTTGTCTGTGTTGCTTTGTAAATACATCTCTGTCTGTATCACCGTTGTTCTTTTTTCTTTGACTGTGTGAGTGTTGGAGATTTATTTGACCCTATTTCCTTTTTCATGCCTTTATGCTGAATTGTTTTTTTGGGTCAAAAACTCAGTTGATATAGTTACTTCTATACTATTGGTATCTTAAGTTCACCGAAATTTCTGCCATCATTTAGCCTCATTCATTTATTTCTAGTAAGTATGACTTTCTTGCATGGTGCACAAGAGGAGTTATCTAGCAGAAAGTTGTTTTGTTTTTTCAGTCGGATGAAAGTGAACTAACCACCCTTTTATACAGTATATGCAACCATTATCAAAGTGTTTCCAGAGGCAATGGTTAAATCAACACAAGATCCAAGTCAAATGTGAAAGTATCACCAATCATGAATTTCTCAGAACATGTAAACATACTTTATTTATTGTTAACAATTTGTGGCTTTAAATTTACATGATTAAATTTAAAGTGTTATTTGTTAGAAGTCATGTTTTAATGTAAATTATTCATAGCTGCTTTAAACCATTAACGTTTATAATACCATCATAATTGCAATTTTGAAAAATATGGAAATCTGTTCAGACAATATACTGGCTTATAATAATTATAATCGTGATAATTGCTAATATAATGGTTTAAATTACGTTTTAACATAATTATGTGCTTCTCATGTAGGAATGATTTCATTTTCATAAATGTATTCTCTAAGGTCTGCGTTTACAGTATGTGCAGCTATTTTCTGCTGAAAGGGCTTTGAAGGCTTTATCTCTTTTTGTGCCTATTAAGAGTTTTTAATTGACCTTCATTGACTCTTATCTGAGGCAATTTCCATTTTAATGAAAGAGTTTTGACTGGGGTAACGGATCCCTCTTTCCTGGGCGTAATTCTGGCTTTTCACTTGAAGACATAAGCATACTGAGTTATACTCCTTTATACCCAGACCATTATTGTTTATTGATTGTTTTCTGTTAAAATAGTTTTTTTTTTTTTTTGCCGGGTCTTGTATGTTGATTATGGTGATCAAACATCAACATCACAATTATGTCCAAAGATACACCGAAATGGTTGTCTTGAGATGCTCTAACATGCATTCAATGCTCTATTTTTTTCTTTGTAAATTTCCTCTTTCCTCTCACAGTGAATTAATTTGAAGGATTTTTTTTTTCCCTGGGAAAACAGGGAAAGCCTCGGTGTTGTTTCTACAGCATAATCTCATCAAACAACGCTTCTCTTGGAGACCTTCTACTCCCGATGCCGTGTGTCAATCTTCTTTGTGTCTCGTTAGTCATGAACAAAGGCCCCGCTCAATCCACCTGCTGTTTGGAACTGGGAATCATCAGGCTCAAGGTCTCAAAAGAGAGAGATGTCACTCACACATAACAAGCTAATCAGCAAAGATCTTGGCGGCGAATTACGCGAAGGGACTTACAATGGAAAAGGTGCTTGCCAAAAAGATTTTTAATGAACACTTGGTTGCCTGCATATTGCAACTAATGCCTCTTGTGCTTTCATAAGCAGCTGTGTTTCTAAATCATAGGAAGCTCTCTCAACCTAAATAATAAGAGCTAATTTGCACAAACCTTGGTTAATTTGTATAAACAGTCCTTTTTTGTATTTGAGAGGACTGAAAACCCCAGTTTCAGTCCTCTCAAATACACCACAAGGGGGCTCCTATACATTTCTAAACTCTGTCCAAAGACCCACTTCGAAAAGTGGAGATAAAACCATCAAGTGATAAATTAAGTAGTGCATTACAACACTGACTTAGTGTTTTAGAAATGTTTTGCCTTTCATGGAAAGGTGAAGTGGGGTCCAAATGTCTGAGACCACTATTAATTTTTTTCTTTTTGCATTTGTCTATGGCAAAACAGATATATCTCGTACAATACAATTTCAGTTTGAAAATGTAAAAGAACAGCTGATCTTTTGTACAAAGGGCTTTATGGTTAATTAAATTATTTGGTTAGTGACCAAGACATTAAATCCTAAAACTAAATCCAAAAAATATTTTTTTTATGTCCAGGTTTTATATAGATTCTGAATGCCAGATTTTCAATGTTATTCTGACCTCTACCATCTTCAGTCATTCAGATCTCCATCTGTTGAATATGCCTTTTAACAGGGCTTTTGTAATTATATGAAAGCTCCAATACTTTAGTGAGCCTTCAAGAGCAAGACTGGGGTCATAAAATATCACATTGGCTTTCTCTCAAGACCTTTCTCAAGATGTCAAGGTAATTCATCCTGAACTGTAAAAAAAAAGACCATCTACGTTATTTAGTCCTTTTGTTTTATGAGGCATGTTCTGTGCATTTGCTGCCTGTCACACACTGTGAGAGAGGACTCACAGCTGGGCAGGCCAGAGGTGAGCAGACACTGTCAGGACATCAGATGTTAGTGCACTGATGGGACCTCAGCCTGCCGTATCTCATCCCCATGACAGCCATGCACTCAGTCACCCTGACGCTGATAAAATGGATGCCCGCTGGATGGAGCGGCTGCCTCTGTGCTTTCCACACTTTCACCAGGCTTGACCGACTGCGTCAGCCAAGGTCAGCTTAATGTAAGTGCTGGTGCTCGTCTGCTTGAAAAGAAGGGAACGAAAAGGGATGGTGTGTGATAATGTGGTAATATACCTCCTGTTTAAATAGTTGAACTACTTTAAAGAAAATATTTATATTAATTCTGTCAGCGAATTCCGAAAGTCCTCTGAAATACTCTGCATAGCTTTGTTTGACCCTGATGAAGAAACACTTTGGTATTTGATTGTCTAAAAGTGTCTCCAAAGCAGCTGTTGCTATGAAAGTGTTATTATCAACAGTTTTACTCCTCCATATAAACCCTGAAAGTCTCTTAAGGGAAAGTAGGGCATATATATATATATATATATATATATATATATATATATATATAAATATATAAAAAGTTGGGACACTGTACAAATTGTGAGTAAAAAAGGAATGGAATAATTTACAAATCTCATAAACTTATATTTTATTCACAATAGAATATAGATAGCATATCAAATGTTGAAAGTGAGACATTTTGAAATGTTTTGGATTTCATGAGAGCTACACATTCCAGAAAAGTTGGGACAGGTAGCAAGAGGCCGGAAAAGTTAAATGTACATATATAAGGAACAGCTGGAGGACCAATTTGCAACTTATTAGGTCAATTGGCAACATGATTGGGTATAAAAAGAGCCTCTCAGAGTGGCAGTGTCTCTCAGAAGTCAAGATGGGCAGAGGATCACCAATTCCCCCAATGCTGCGGCGAAAAATAGTGGAGCAATATCAGAAAGGAGTTTCTTAGAGAAAAATTGCAAAGAGTTTGAAGTTATCATCATCTACAGTGCATAATATCATCCAAAGATTCAGAGAATCTGGAACAATCTCTGTGCGTAAGGGTCAAGGCCGGAAAACCATACTGGATGCCCGTGATCTTCAGGCCCTTAGACGGCACTGCATCACATACAGGAATGCTACTGTAATGGAAATCACAACATGGGCTCAGGAATACTTCCAGAAAACATTGTCGGTGAACACAATCCACCGTGTCATTTAGCCGTTGCCGGCTAAAACTCTATAGGTCAAAAAAGAAGCCATATCTAAACAGGATCTAGAAGCGCAGGCGTTTTCTCTGGGCCAAGGCTCATTAAAAATGGACTGTGGCAAAGTGGAAAACTGTTCTGTGGTCAGACGAATCAAAATTTGAAGTTCTTTTTGGAAAACTGTGACGCCATGTCATCCAGACTAAAGAGGACAAGGACAACCCAAGTTGTTATCAGCGCTCAGTTCAGAAGCCTGCATCTCTGATGGTATGGGGTTGCATGAGTGCGTGTGGCATGGGCAGCTTACACATCTGGAAAGGCACCATCAATGCTGAAAGGTATATCCAAGTTCTAGAACAACATATGCTCCCATCCAGACGTCGTCTCTTTCAGGGAAGACCTTGCATTTTCCAACATGACAATGCCAGACCATATACTGCATCAATTACAATATCATGGCTGCGTAGAAGAAGGATCCGGGTACTGAAATGGCCAGCCTGCAGTCCAGATCTTTCACCCATAGAAAACATTTGGTGCATCATAAAGAGGAAGATGCAACAAAGAAGACCTAAGACAGTTGAGCAACTAGTATTAGTTGTACTAGTATTGAGCCTGTATTAGACAAGAATGGGACAACATTCCTATTCCTAAACTTGAGCAACTTGTCTCCTCAGTCCCCAGACGTTTGCAGACTGTTATAAAAAGAAGAGGGGATGCCACACAGTGGTAAACATGGCCTTGTCCCAACTTTTTTGAGATGCGTTGATGCCATGAAATTTAAAATCAACTTATTTTTCCCTTAAAATGATACATTTTCTCAGTTTAAACATTTGATATGTCATCTATGTTGTATTTTGAATAAAATATTGAAATTTGAAACTTCCACATCATTGCATTCTGTTTTTATTCACAATTTGCACAGTGTCCCAACTTTTTCTGATTTGGGGTTGTGTATGTGTGTGTATATATATATATATATATATATATATATATATATATATATATATATATATATATATATATATATATATATATATTCATAAAGTTTTTTTTTGGTATCCGTATTTTTTTTTTTTTAATGAAACACATTCAGCGTTTTAAATTGATCAAATGTGACAGTAAAGACATTTAAAGTGTTACAAAATCAATTTTAAATAAATGCTGTGTTTTTTTGTTTTTTACGTTTCTAATAATCAAAGAATCCTGAACAAAACAGTTTCCACAAAAATATTTCTGTCATGACAACTGTTTGGCATGGTAATGGGTAGGGAGGGGTGTGCGATATTGACAAAAAATTATATCTCTATGTTTTCTGTGATTTTCTCGATGATAATTAGACGACATTTTGCTGAGTGTGTTAATTGTTGGTACCTTGGCAGGTTTAGGGCTGCCGTGGATAGCTGACTTCTAAAGTTTTTAAACTTCTCCATTCTGTGTGGTGGTTAGTTTGCAGCAGTGACAGACATTTTTTATAGGCATTTTTACCTTTATAATGCAATTTTTTTTTACCTAATTAAAAGTATGCATCATCTATTGTGTCAAATTCTTACATTTAATCAATAAATTCAATTAGAATAATAAGGCCATTACCAGTCAAATGAAATCAGTATAAACAAAATTAATCTTTTCAATGCAGAGGAAACACAGAAGCTACAAATGAAGTGGCATTTAGATGTATTTACACGGACCGTTTAATGCAACTCGATGTGTGCATTTAACCTGCAGTTACAAATGCATAAATAATGTTTTGATGTTTTAAACATAAAACGTTGAAAATTGATATATTGAGATTATTTAAAAAAATGAAAAGATACTTTAAATATGAAATTAAAACCGCCAGTAGGTGGCAGCAAGTCACTGTTAATGAGTGAGTCATTGGGCCCTATCAATGCAGCGCTAGGCGCGACGCAAGTGTTTTTTGCTTGTTTCAGCCTGACGCAGTTATCATTTTCACGTCCTACGCCACATTTGCGCCCATCTGTTTGCCCATGGGCGTGATGGTCTGAAAACGAGGTGTGTTCAGGCGCATTGTTGGCGTGTTGCTATTTATGGCAATTGTAATAGACTGAGCCATTGACCAACTAAAACCTGGTCTAAAGTCAATGGCGCAATATTTTTTTTGTTATTTAAAGAGCGTGTTAGTAATGTGAGCCTATTGGCGGGTGCACAACACACGTACACTCTGCTTATTACACACACAGGGATGTGCCGCAGCACACAAAAATGCCAAATATTAAAAATAAAAGGATTACAATATAAAAGATTATTATTGTGTACATAAAGATATGGTGGAATCCGGCTTGTACCGTATGGTCTGCTTAAGAGCTTTAACCTCACGCATGAGCAGATCCGTTTCCTCTCTGGAGAAGCGTTCAGTCTTTCCACTTGCAATTTCCGCCATGTAAATATCAATACGCCATGGCGCGAGCGCAACTGGCTTTTAAAGGGAATGGGAGATGGGAATGGTTTATTGCTCGTTACGCCCAAAATACACCCATTAATCATTAAGAGAATAGGGACAACCCTTTTAGACCATGCGCTGGGCGCGCTGACCATTTTCCCCGTTGTTAAACTAGTGAATTCGGACACGTCCTAAGTGCACTTGCGTCGTGCACTTTAGACCATGCGCTTAGATCGTTAAAATAGGGCCCATTGAGGTTCAACCGATTAATTTAAACGGTTGATTCATTCAGGAACAATCCTAATGAGTCATTAAATCATTAATTCAAAGTCAAATGATTCGTTCATTCAAGCAATGCGTTTGCTCAGAGACGCAAAACAATTCTGTGGCTTTGTTTGGAACAATTTTCGTTTGCGAAATAGAGCAAAAACAGACAATATTGTATCTAAAATGTAAGTCACTGAATATTAACTTCTTTTTTATTGAACTGTTGTATAAAATCAGTATTACATTTGTAATCATTCTGATATTTGGAGAAAAAACGACACTCCTCATGAGATATTGATTAACTATGTTAAATGATATAAATATAAAAGACATACAGAGGTATTTTTGCCCCCTTATCTTGAATATTGGGTGCATTCTAAATACTTTTTAGTAGACTATAACATGCTGTGGGACTTGCGGGACTTGCTACTGCCAATACATACATGACACGCTGCTGTGAGCAAGTAAGACATGCTGCTGCTGTACAATATAGCATACATGAAAGATCTATAGCAGATCCATATAGGTGGATCTGGGGAAGGTGGAGGTTTTCAGAAAGGGCACTAACACTGCTAAGGCAAATATTAACCAAGTATTTGAAGGTCGAGCATGCAAGCTCTTTGGCTACTGATACAGCAGGACCCAATCAGCTGTGCTCTGTAGAGAATGACGTGATTGCAACCAGTTTGAGTTAAGGACCTATAAGCCTGTGCCATCAAGAGTTTCATGACAGAACTTTGTATTAAGCAGCACAACTGTTATCAACATCGATAATTAAAAGAAATATTTCTTGAGTATCAAATCAGCATATTAAAATGATTTCTGAAGGATCATGTGACACTGAAGGCTGTATTAATGGCTGCTGAAAACTTAAAATGTAATAATAGGCTATTTAAAAATATTATTGTGTTTACTGTATTAAAATAAAGGATCAATGTTAAGCAGGTTAGCATGACCCAGTTAGCCTATTGTAACACATATTGGATTTAAAGATGACAAATTGCCTATTTCTTGCTGCAAGCTGCCATTGAGATGATTGGAAATGTTAATGGATAACCCTCTCTACTCATTATGGACCTTGTGGCCCTATGTATTAAAATAATGCAGTGATGTTGTATTATTATCACTGTGCTGCAGGATTTAATGTGTTTACATTTTAAAGGAGCTGCATTTGTTGATCATTTGTGCGCTATAAAAGCAACAGCTATTTGAGAGATTTATTGTCTACAAATGCTATGAATTGTACTTAAACATTGATTTTCTTGAGTAACAGCCACTGAACTGAACTATTATCCATGCTGCATTTGAATTTGCTTTTGAGAGAACTTGATTGTATTAATTACAGCACTTTATTGGGTTTCTTTGCCATTTACTGTAATGATATTCTGCTCATATATGCCCATTTGATCCTTGCCGTCCTTGACATTTGTGTCTTGCATATAGATGCTTTTACTTCATTATCTCAGTCTGGGGTTTGGTTTGATTGGCACTTGGCATTAAATGTGTTAACGATGTCAGCACCCCCTCCCAACCACACCTATTTAACAAAAATGTTAAAAACATAAGCTGAAGACTCCTTTCATAAAGCCTTATTTGTATTCAAGAGGTGCATCTAATGTGCCGTGTTTTCTATCCATGAAGTATTGGGTAAAAAACAGAGAAAAATATTTGTCTTAGTCAAATTTTGCATTTGAATGCAAATATTCCACCACCATTATATATATCACACTGATCTAACTGTAAAAAAAACACATAGTGCATACAAATTTTAAATGTGAAATTGTCATTAGATTGAATTGGAACAATTTAACCTGCTTTTCAAAGATTTTATATAACTGACGTAAAGAAAGTTATGTCCATTTTTAAAGAAGAAAAATGCGATGGATAATGCCGGGGACACACTTAACGACTAGCTGAAACATTCTAACACTGAACTGAACACGATTGCATACCGTTTCCAACGACTGGAGCAGATTTTAAAGGGGTCATGCACTTTTACAAGTTGATTGTACTGAAATGTGTGTTGGCAGTGCCTGTACACAACCATCATAAAATGATAGAAATCCATCCAGTGTTTTTTTTTAAAACTTCTTATATGTTTTCCCCGTCTCAAATCAAGCTGTTCGATTTTGTGACGTCACAAAATCGACGCCCCTCCCACGATTGTTGATTGACAGGAGTGTTTCAACACAGACCTGCCCTTGCTCGTGAGCGAGCTGTCAATCATAGCCCGCGCGGATCGGCGCGGTCATTGTTGATTCGCTGGAGCACTGTCTATGAGCAGAATGGCGTCTAAGCAATTGTGTGTTCTTGGGTGTAATAAGGAACACAACAGTCATTTTGATGTTCCTAAATCCGAACGCTGAAGACGCATTGGCTGAGTTTTGTTTCTGAAGGGAATATTCCCAAAGCATTGACGCGGGGATTCCCCACGATCAACGTCAATGCTTTCATGTTTGCGCGAATCATTTCACACCAGACAGCTTTACAAAAGAGGGTCAGTAAAGCTTTTGCTAAGAAGCTGTTCCTGAAAATAGGATCGGTACCAACTATTCGTGTTCCTGCTGCACCTCCAGAAGAAGAAGTGAGTGTAATGTTTTATTAACCTTTATATTAATCTTTATATTAATCTTTGCAAATCGTTAGCACGCTTCACGATGAATGCGTCTAAGTTTTACACTCAGGGTACATTACGGCATGTTTTCTATGTACGACGTTCTCAATATAATTCATAATCCCACGTTTATAATGAACAACGCTTTATGGTTATTGTGTTATTAAAACTGTGTACGCAGTACGCACAGAACAGAGGGCCGGGGTGAGCAAAGCTCATTATCATTTAAAGACACATGCACTTAAACGGCGTGCTGAAAACAGAGCTGTTTTTTACCAGGTAAAATGAGTGTTTTCTTACAATACTAATGAGAATTTTTAATTAAAGTATATTACAAACTTTTAATTTATACCCTAAAGAATCATATTAGCTTGTACAAAAATGGCATTATATGACCCCTTTAAACACCGACTGTGAACGCAAGTGTCTCTGACGTGCGTTTGGTCATGATCAGTCGTAAGTATCAAATTACGTTCATAATCGGCCGTCGTTAAGTTTGTCCCCGGCTTAACTTGACTATAGTAAGACTATCTAAGCATTTTGTGCAACTGGCACTTCTGGGCAACTGTAGACCTGGAGAACACAGAGCGTGTCTTATGTCATAAACTTACCTCCCACACACACACAAGCACTCAGATGCATTATTTAGACTGGAGGAGGCGTTTAGCCTCTCAGGCAGCAGAGTCACAATGGAGTGTGACAGAGATTCTGTAGTCCAGCCCAAAAACATGCACATAGCAGGCTGCTGTGGTAACTAGGCAACCGGGCTCCCTCATAATGAAGAACTCTTATGTGACGTGGTTTCTGTTTGCAATTGTCTGTCCTCTCTCATGATTTGTGCATGTTTCGCTCTCAGATATTGAGATTACTGATGAATTTACATGGGTAGCAGTTTTCTGTGCTATTGATTTGAATCGAAATGGTTTCTTTTTCATTTTAGATTTGCCTATTAGGTTAAATAAATTTTAGCTCTTGTGGAAAGGTCCATCATCTTTAATGGGTTGTAGCAGGTGTTGTTACCCCAGGCCCCATGTTTTGTCTACATCAGCTGAATAGATTTACTCTAGAGTCGCAAAATCAACAGTTAATTGCTTTGTCCCATGGAGAGCGATGTTCTCTGGTTCAGGTCAGTGTTCAAATCTTAGGTTTAGACGCTCATTGAGTGAGGTTGTTTGAGTGGCTTGTGTGTGTGTGGGTGTAAGAGAGAGTAGGCCTATATGAGGTTCATTTTTGATTTTGTGAGGAAGCATCATGATTTGAGTCGGTTAAGGTATCTTTGTGCGTGTTGATGCAGCTGGTGAAGTACAGGCTCTGAGCAGTAAAGGACTGCAGACTGTTTATGAGCCTTGTCTTTGGAAAGAAAATCCAAGCTTGTTTGCCTTTACATGTCATGTTCGAAATGCGACTTACAGGTTTCACCACATACTTACAAAAAAACTTCCACTCGCTCCTAAGGCTGGAATACTCTGCAATATGAATTTTGCCCTGATTTACATTCTGGGCGAGTCTATACCAATGTTGCTGAAATTCAGAACCTGTCTGATTATTTTAGGCAGTTGGAGATTTTCACAGAAAATCATGTAGTGAGATTCAGACTCTCCATTCGGAGGATATCAAACATGTTTGAACTCCTCAGTGCCGATTATTTTAGAACACACATTGTTTTTATTTGTCATGCACCTCCTAGCAATGAGGCAAACGTTTCTGTGTGAGTTTGTGGTGTTCGGAACGACTTGAGACTGGTATCAGTCGTTTAGTTTATGATGCTCAGATTTTCTCTGTAATTATTTACAAAGTTGACAAGTGCCAAGTGTTTGTTCAGATTTGTTATCAAAGCCAATAATATTTTAAATCATTTATATTTCTAAGGGGGGCCATCGGCTTCTGAAATCATGTTTCGTTAACTTTTCGCAGTGGATAGAAACCAACCCGGGTGCGTGCAATTCATGAATTTTTATTCGCTTTCGAATGCGTGCTCGCTCTGCGCTTTCTCTCGCGTTCAGTGGGGAGGGGAGGGAGGGGGGCATGGCCCTCTAATGCCCCCCGAATGCCCCCCATTAGCGCCGGCCCTGTTTGTCGTGTAGTGTAGTCTATCCTCTAGGAACATAAAAGCACATCATAAAACATAAAAAATATGTTTTTTTACATTAGGTCTCAAATAATAGTCTTCAAAAAATATGGCATTTAATTTTTCTCTTGTATTTTTTGATGAAAATGATGAAATTGTGTTTTTTATACTCACTTGTAAAGACAGGGACTCCATGTTTTCTGAAATTAGCCAACTCACTGTCCCTCTCCTTATCCTCTCAAATTTCTGGATCCTTATGATACAGAAACCATTTAGTTTAAAAAGCTGCTGACACAAATCATTATTTCCGTGATCCGTATCCTGTTGAATCACATGTCCACTGCACAGAATATTGGAATATTTAAGTTGAATTCTCCTGGAATAAACTGTGCTGTTAAGTTCTAATGTTTTCTGATCAGATGACCTTTGTGTGGTTGCCATGTTTGATTTGTGTTCACAACTGTCATGCAGTGTATAATACTGCCTTCTACAAATATCAGTTCAGATTATATTCACTGAAGCAGATTATATTCCCTGAAGTTCTCTGAAACTTGTGCGAAAGCAAAAATCAGAGTCTTTTTAAGCTGTAGAAAAATGTGTCTCTGTGTTTGTACTTGAACAATAAATTTGTTCTTTTTTTCCCTCAACAGTGCAGGAGTCAGCCACACATCGGACTGAGGCATGTCACCAAACAACGGGTATGTTCTCCATCTGTTTGCCTGTGTTATGTCTTGTATGGAACAGGAAGTATTGATTTTGGAGCTTAAGCTGCTGTTGCCCTGAGGCAGGAAACATCAATGATATTTTCCCATCACTGCTTTTTGACAGCAAGACCATTAATATACCAAACATACGGTTATATACACTGTAACGCACACCTGATTACTTGAATAGTATTGTGAACTTATATAGTGTTTAATTTTAGGTGTAATATGTTAGCAATACATCATTTTCATAATAAATAATTTCCAGGCAGTTTTCTCTAACACATATTATTAAAATAAAGAGGTAGTTCTGCCCTCCTGAACAGAGCGATACTGTCATCAACATTAAAATGAGGGTAAGAACAAATTTATGTGTATACCTTTTGTAAATCTAAATACAATTTTGTAGTGCTTTTTTGTGTAAAGTTATTAATGATGCGCAATCTTCTGAGAAATCAAGCTATGAATGATTGATTTCCAGTCTTTGCATATTAAAAAATGTAACTTCTGTCATCATTTACTCACCCTCATGTAGTTCCAAACCCAAAATGATGAGCAGAAATATAAAAAATCTTCATTTGTGTTTTGAAGATGAACAAAAGTGTTATGGGTTTGGAATGACATGAGGGTAAGTAAATAATGACATATTTTCCATTTTGGGGTGAAACACACTTCAGGCTGAAATAAGAGTATTTTAATATAGAGAAAATGAATTGGTTTTGTATGAAAGGAACATCTAATCTCTTCTCACATCTGTCAGTCTCATTACATCACCTGTCTAATGAAGAAGAAGAAGGTCTTTTTTTTTTACACCTGTATGAACAGCATGACACCAAAGCACTCCATGTAGTGAGACTGTAGCCTGATCCACTGTCCCTGCCCTTCAGACAATGCAGAAGTGATGGGGATCAGGCACAAGCTCTCCATCAAAGCCCAGAGCTCTTCCCTGTCCCCATTAACACAGGGACCTCAGTGGCCCCCCACACACTCCGCCATCAGCCCGGCACTGGAGGCGAGGCTTTGATCCTCGCGCGCGTAGACAGTCACAGTCCTTCTGAAGAGTGCATCTAGGAATGCTTAAACATGACTTTCATCTTCCCAAATTCATATTCTCTTTTTGTCAGCATGTGCTCCACTTGTTCTCAAGGCAGTCGTGCCCAGGCTCAGCCGCACCCAAGGTCGACTGGGTTTATCTGACTCTTTGATACTATGCATTTGATGCCAATTTCTTTTCTTTTTTTTTTTTGAGACAAGCAGCTGAGTTCAGAAAGACAGCGTTGATGGGAATGTGGAGTATGGATCATGTTGCAAAAGCTTTTGATGAGATTCACCTGACTTTTAGACTTGGTTCACAGAGCCAATTTGTAATAAAAGCACTTCATTAAAAAGTGACATGAAGGGGAATTTATGCAGTGAGAACTACAGTTGGAACCAGTGAAATCTGACGTTTAAAGAAAATTTTTTGTTTTGTTTTCACTGAAGGTAAGACTGTGGCCCTGAGATGGGTGTATGAGACCAGCATTACGGGGGTCTCGTGTTTCACTGTGTGGTTTTCTTTGATATCAAAAGGCTCCTTGGACTGTGCTTGTGTTTTTGGTTGCACCCTTTCCTTTATGAGCTCACTCCCCCTTTTTTTTTTTTTTACCAGTGGAGGGTTAGCATGCTTTATACCTGTATGATCAAAACATATTTTTCACTCATCAAGGAAAAAAGGAGCTTTATTTTAATACCTGCATTTATACTTTGACAGGACCATGAAGTTAGATTACTAAAAAAAAGTAAGATGAAAAAAAAAGTTTGGAATCTCCCTAGACAAAATGGGGGTTTGGACAAAATCAGCATAAATCTTTACTTTGTGATGACTTCACGTTGGTTACGGGAGAACACAGATGATGAAAACATATTAAATATATAGGGACATACCACTTGGGCATGTACTGACTGTCACATGTACACTACTATAAGTTTGGGGTCAGTGTTGTTTTGTAATGTTTTTGAAAGAAGTCTCTTATGCTCACCACTGCTGCATTTATTTGATCCAAAATAAAGTAAAATAGTAATATTGTGAAATATTATTACAGATTAAAAATAACTGTTTTCTATTTGAATATATTTTAAAACATAATTTATTCCAGTGATGGTAAAGCTGATTTTCAGCATCATTACTCCAGTCTTCAGTGTCACATGATCCTTCAGAAATCATTTTAATATGCTAATTTGGTGCTTAAGAAACATTATCTTTGTTGAAAACAGTTGTGTTGCTTAATCTGTTTGTGGAAACCATGAATCTTTAATGGGGAAAAATGGGAAAAGATTCATGATTTGCAGTTGAGAAGATGAAAGGATAAAGCAAGCGCTTCAACCTCTGGGATTTGATTGATCAAATCTCTTTTCTTTATATTAATATACAGTAAGTGGATTATCTATAGGTCACGCCAGATGTGTTCCGCTCACATCTAAATGATAATACATTGCACTCAACTAATAAAGAGGTCAGAGGGCACATGAGGGGTTGTTAGCAGGATTGTTTCCTCTGCGGAGGCAAGAGAAGCAGTGCCTCTTCAAAAAACTGTGTGAGAACATAATCCAGTTCAAAAATAAAACATCACAAATATTATGAAACGTGACATCAAAAAGTGTATAAATCACTTGTTTTTCTAGTGACACTAGTTGTTTCCATCTACCTATTTTTATGTGCATTTTTGGATATCGCATAAAAATAAATACAATTCTAATATAAAAATATCTAATAAAAAATAAATACATAAAAAAAAACCACGTATGTGCTCAGTTGAGGAAGATAAATGTTTTATCTGATTTGAAAACATGTGAATAAAATATGACGGAAACACTGAATAAATTCCTCTATGCGCATCAAAAAAATCACGTGACTTTGCGCATTGGGATGAACTGTGATTCAGTATAATTTCCCGCCAGAATTTTCTTACACGACTGCGTTCCCAAACTGCAGGCGTCCGTGCCGTGGTTGGTAGAGGGTAACTGAGAATGAATTGGGAAAAGTCATGTGATAGGAGGCAATGAGACTTTTGTGCTGTTCACATGCTAAAATAAATAATGGTGATAAACTATGGCTGCATCCGAAATCGAATACTTCCCTACTATATAGCATGTGAAAAACAGAACACCAGTACTTAGTATGTAGTAGGCAAAAATGATGACCTACTACTTCCGGCGAGATTCTGAAGTGCCCATTCGATGGACACTTTACTATCCCATGAGGCCTCGGGAGAGGATTTAAGAATGGAGGTGAAGTGACGTAACTGACGCTGGTAGGTCACATGATAATGACAACATGGCGGATGTAGTATGTCCGGATTTCATTAATACTACACACATTCATACTATATAGAACATACTTTATTTAACGGTTGCGAAGTTCAAATTCAAATGTAGTACCTACTCACAGTACGCGATTTGAGATGCACTGAATGTCATGTTGCATTCAAACTTGAAATGACTTGAAAATGTGATCTGTGAGGGGGTTTTATCACGTGAAATTAAAGGCACATCTCCATATCCGGAGTGTAACACCTGCAGTGTTTACCCAGCTTTGATGACTGATGATCCGAAAATATGTTGACTATACAGCTGAATAGTTGAAATTTGTTGTTACTATGTTTTTATAGTTATTATCTTGGAATAAATGTAAAAATGATGAGAAATATACATTGTTTTAACAATAAGACAAAAATACAAAGTATAAATGTGTAACTGGAAACATGATTTTACATAAAAAACAGTGAGGAGTTTGCCTCCTCATTTCAGATCCCCACTGCACGCCATTGCATTCTACTAGCTATATTAACATCCTTTATACATTAAAATGACAGCACGCACAAAAAGCTATTCATCACTACCAAAGGTTGCTGAACAGTGATAACTGCATTGACCCGTCACTGGAACATTGATTAACCTTAAAACAAAAGCATGTTTGCTTGACCACATTAATCAGGCCTGCGCTCAACACAAACGTGCTATGCAGAGATGCTAAAAACAAGAAAGCTATTGATTTTCTCCTTTTTCATGTCACAAGGGCAGGAGGATTTAACAGACCCTCATTATGCCACCACATGCAGTTGTGGTGTTTCTACTCCAGCTGATTAAGAATGGGATGGCCAGCTTGATTAGCTTGCACTGAGCTCCTGCTGCCTTCATCTGATGTCTGCTGCTGTGGCCAGAGCTAAGATTAGCTACAGCAACCTGTGGTAACTGACCCATGTGAGATTCCCTGTCTGACCAATACACCTTACTGTACAGTATTTGTGTTTGACTGGAATTAATTATGATCTTAAAATGTGCTTGCAGGAACGCATGTCGAGTGGCATATAAGACTCAGAGTAATCACACAAAATTACCTCTTTTTTGGGGTTTGTAATTGTGATTACAAGACCACATAAAATGTGTTATTAGTCCTTATTACATGGCTTGGTTGAATTCCAATGTAGAATGCGGTGTGTTATTTCTTGATATCAGACCGCTGCGAAGTATAACACACCGTTGCCATGAAAAACAGAGCGTTGCTATGGACGCAGAATTCTAACTGTAGAGACGGAACAGACTGTTTTCTTTAGCGGAAGCAATACAATCGTTTTTTAAATCAATTAACTTCTTTTTAAATCAATATTTTTGACCCCCGATCAGCCTGTAAAGTTGTATTCGCTATAACAACCGCCTCGCTCTACATTATCCCTTACATATTGTATTGAACATAACAAATGTTGATTAATGATATTGATTAACTTAATGAAACGTTTTCACAATAAAGTATAATCTACTTTACTAAATTAATCATTAAATCATCAATTATTATTATGTGCTGTGTAATTATCTACACACATACACTAAAACACCTTACTGACCCCAAACTTTTGATTGGTAATGTTTTTGAAAGAAATCTCTTATGCTCACCCTGGCTGAATTTTTTTTATTTAAAAAAAATATAGTGTAAGAATGACTTTTATATTTGAACTTTTAAAATGTAATGTATTAGTAATACATGCTATTATTATTGTTATGCTTTCTTCTATATATTGTTATGCTTTCTTTAATATATCGTTTCCTGTCTAACACTGTAATTGTCTGTATGTAATGTCTGTTTACTCTAATACTTGGGAAATATTTGTCATATGTCTGCACAGCAATTTCTTGAAGGAACCACCTTTCTTTTTCCTCCATTGCTCTGCATTATGTTAAACATGACAGTAAAGCTGACTTTGACTTTGAACATGCGTATGTTAATGAGTTATGTTCTGTGTCTCAGATACAGCTGAAATTTTATGCTCATTTAAGATATAACTGAGGAGGGATTCCAGAACTACGCTTTATATTTGTGCCTCTATTTCTTTTATTTGTTTATCTTGGATGAGGGCACAAGAGGTTTACATTAAGAAAATATAGACAATCTAATTTGCTGCTGAAGCACACACACATTCAGTTACAGCTGTTTTAAAGTGGGAGTTTGAGTTCACCTGCTTTCACCCAACATAAACACAACTGACCTCACCCTACACTGTCATACCGAGTTACAGTAAAGCAGCTGAACTTATTTATTTTACTTCGAAAACACAGCTCTCTAGAAGAGAGAGAGAGCTGTAATTTTTAGCATGTATGGCAGAATCCAGCTATTTATTAGGTGTTATGAATCGGGGCAGGGTCTGAAGGCTAAGGGAACTTTAAACTACTCAAGTTTCATAGCCCATATGATGACAAGGCAAAATTGTGGTTTGAATTCCAGAAGAGACACAACACTTCAGGTTGACCTGCCAGACATCCTTCAGCTGTCCGCACTCAGACAGAGATGTTTAAGTCAATGCTGAGCATTGATTCAGATCTGTCTGTCTAAAGTCTAAACAACTGGAGATCCATTCAGTTTAGAAATCTCTCTTTGACCCTTTACCCTTTTTATTATTAATTCCATTCACATTGTATACAGTCAATTCCACTTCAGCCCACCAAGTTTGCTCAAGGTTCACATTGTTAAAAGCAATCACATCAATAATTTATTTAAAACACACACAAGGAGCCAACAGCTGTTTCGTGCATTGGCTCATAGTTGTGCCTTATAAACTCATAATCAACCTGATGAGTTGAATTTATGTTTTGACAGTTTAACTGGCAGTTGAAGGGGGATGATTTCATGATACTTGTCTTGTTTGTCACTATATTTTCAGAGTTAAAAGTCGAATTATAGGGAATGCAATTTCCTGAGATAACATGTAGGTGAGCATCTGTTTTTCACACACAAGCACTGTGACAGAAAAGGCAATCATCTGTGTGATTAGAGCGGTCTGGTGCACCTGTGGCAGCAGCATGGATTCCCCCAGTGTTTCCATTAAAGCAGAAACCTCAGTAGACACGGTTTGGCCCCTTCAGTGCCAGGGACTGATGTTCCAATGAGCAAACTGAGTGTGAAATGTCTGGTTTCTGGCACATGAGGATGCCAGGTTCCCGTTCTGCCCTTCAGCCTGTGTTGTTTGCATGGTTGAAGATTATCAAGATTACCGGAAAACTTGAATCTTGCCTTAGAGCAGCCCCGGACATGCTTGGCAGTTGTTGAAGCAAACACAATGTGTCAAAGCCAAGTCCTCTAAGCATTAAGAACCATGTTGGCCTGAAGTTAGTCCCTATTTGTTAACACTTTGCAATAGGACTCTTTTTTTTAACATTCATACACTATAGATATCATGAACTAATGAACCACACATCTTTACAGCATTTCTTAATTTAGATTAATGATAATTTATAAATGTATTATTGTAACTGTAATATATTGGTAAAATCAGATCAAAAGCACGCACATCCAAAGCAATATGTTGCTCAAATTGGGTGCTCGACAAGAAAATGAATAAAAAAGGAAAAAAAGTCGGCGCACCATGGCTCCAAAAATGTGAAAATTTAATAATAGACTCACACACAGGTGGTCATTTTTTATTACCATTGGTGATACCATTATTTATTTCAGGTGGTATCACCTGTGTGTGAGTCTGTTATTAAAGTTTCACATTTTTGGAGCCATGGTGCGCCAACTGTAATATATTGGTACCATATAACTTATCAGTCAATACTAGAGATTTTTTAATTTATTGGTATTGGTTGATATTTAATTGTTCATGCTTTTTTCCTCCTATTTTTGCAGTTGAATTACCTTTGCTGTTATCTAACTCCAATTCAGATTTAATCTTTAAAAACACAATAGTAAGTTCTGTAAATGTACTGATTATTGTTATTTCATTTTAGATATTGCATTAACCTGGTTTTAAAGTGTTACCATTAATTCTGAGCTCAAAAATGTAGCATTAAAAGCAGGATGTGGAACAGAAGACGGATTATAATTAATAGGCCGATGAATGATTCAGCCCTCAGATTATACATGAGATCACATTCTTTCCAGCTGTGCCAAACTCCAAACATCCTTCTGATTAAGTCAACATGGATTACCTTTTTGACCCAGCCAACTACAAAAAATGCAAGACAGGACTTGCAACTCAAGTAGTTTGCTGGGGAAGAAGGATTGTTAGTGTAGCCCATTATGATTCCAGCCATTGTATTAGTGGAATGGTTTTAATTACATGCATGACTTGCTTTGCTGCCTATTCTGTCATTTTCTCATTCTCTGCCGGAGCCAGCGGGTGCTGTAACTCAGCACTGTTGTTTTGTTAATTGCTTTGGATCACTGACCGATGGACTTGCAGGGCGAGATGCATTCTGCCATGTTGTCTCATTTGTTATTTGAAGGTCTAGACTTTAATTAGCCAAACAAGTTTCTTTTTCATCTGTCTATATTACAGTCACACAATTTCCATTTATCTTGACATAGACACCTGCTCACACAAGTAATGAATTCCTCTCTTTTATTAGAGTCATTATTCCCCACAGTCATTAAATATCACTAGGGTTGTTAGATTTGAAGCGTCCTGCGTTCTGGACAACAGCCTCAGGAAACCTTGTACTGTGGAATATTACTCCACTGCAGTAACACCAGGATCAGTCTGATTTATTAATTATTCTCTCAAAGGTTGGTGTTGGCCATAATGGTTGCTTACTTATGAAACGGTTCAATAAAGCTCATAAAACAGTCTTTCTTGCCAGTTTTATTATTATCTTGCCACTTAGTATCACGACACAATACTAGAAGATACTAGAATAGGGTCTTTTGTGGTGAAATCTGATTAATAAATCATTATTCACAGCTCACTTAAAGGCTAACAATAATGCAATGGTCAACCATTTTTAAGCTTTAATAGAAATTTTGTATAAAAACAGGGAACTGTGTATTTGACACACTATTTTCTCTCAGATCAGTCAAATCGGTCCTGTTCTAGTTTCAAAGCTTTCCAGCGCTATGGCTAAAGATGCTGGATGAGCCCTTATATAACTTGAGTTTTCAGTAACTAACTTTGTTTAATGACTTTGTGTCAGCTTCTAATCTGGCTTTGCTTGTCTGTGAACCATCTGAATCATGTGATGTTTACATCCTCATTTAATGTAAAAGGAAACTTAAACTTGTACTTTGCTCATGACCTGTGTGTCAACTTTTGTGTTCCTATATTGATTGATTGATTTTCTACTTTCTATTGCAGCCTACCATATTTGGGACACTGATTGAAAAACCACTGGGGGATCACAATGCAGTAAGCAAATCAAATTTTCTTTGTCCTGTGTGTATTAATGTTTGAAGAAAAAAAAAAAACGAGCGACAAATGATGTAATGGATAAAACATGGTTTTGACACATTTAGCCTTCAATCAGTTTCCTCAGTGTGTGTTATTCTTATGTTTTCAGTTCACCAAGCATCTGGGCATTGCAACAAAACTTTTATTTATTTATTTATACGGTCACTGATAATGTAGCTTTTCATTAACATAGTGTAAATCAAAACAAAAGTTTCCCATTTTGCTTTATTGTTGGTCAGTCAGCACCGGTATTCAGTCTTGACTAATTAACCACATCAGACAGAGTTGGTATAGAATCAGGAGGAGGAATGCAAGGCTTGCCAAGTAGCAAATGTACAGTTACTTATGGAGCCAAGTGCATGAGGTCACAGACAGCTACATTCTTTCTTTATCATAAATAATCAGTTTGTCATTACGGTTTGTCCCGTTGCCCCTTGATGGGTTGTGATGTTCTTTACTAATTTGTCATTTGTGTGTAACAATGATGAACAGGAGTAGTGCAGGATGTAAATCAAGACCCAGGTGAACATTTGCACCACTTTTGTGTGTGGTGTTTACAAACAACATGAACATGCAAATTTTATTAATTTAGCAAATTTTGTACTTAATACTTAATTTAATGATTACGTTTTGTGCCAACCAGTATTCAATATGCAAGTGGTTCATGTTCATTAAGGCTTATGTTCATGGCTATGCAGCAGACGAACAGTTGCTCTTTGAGGAAACTCTCTTTGAGTCCTGAGGATACTCACAGTTGGAGATCATATTGTATTCAGTAAAGTTTTAGGCACCAGGCATGCTTTCTCTGCCTAATGAAACCTGGGAGAATCCAACTTGCCCACAGACACACAGGAGGATCAAGGCCTAATATTATGCTAACGTATGCGTGTCGAACAATGGCTTTCTCCATGGGACTGTGCACCAGAGTCAGTCCACACATGAGATCAGTGCAGAAGGCTTAACTCCAATGAGATGAGCTTTAAGGATTAATGCAATTACAATGTGCCAAAACCAAATTGATTTTTTTGCAGTGCTTTTGTTCTCTGCAAACTTACGTTTTAAGATCTCTCATCCACCTTCTCTGCTGTAACGCATGGTCTGTTTGCTATAGGGATGAAGGCAGATCATGGGTGATTTGTTTAAAAAAAGAATGTCTTAAGAATGATTGTCTTTGGCCTTGTAGTTATCAGTGACCATATGTGAGTGCAGGAATCAAACACTTTGACTTGATATTATAGACAACATGGATTTTCAATTATTTTAGCTGAGACCTTTTACAACAGTTAGTTCTGGTCCTTGAATTTCATTGGCTGTGTGATGCTTTAAGCATTTAAACAATTTAATAATCAATTAAAAAGGAATTTATACCTGTATGTATGATATTACGCTGTAGTCACTGCGGGCACCATCTTCTGGAATTCATTCGGCACGTGACTCTCACAGTGCATTATGGGTATTCTGTAGCCGTTGAGCGTACATCGGTTGTACTCTCGTTATTGCAGTGCACTGTGGGATTGAATGAGCGCACTTGATAATGTCCATTATGGTTTCGGACACAACCACAAATGGCTTAAATAGTACTCTATTTAAGGGTGTAGGGGGCGATTTCAGACACAGCCAGTGGGTCATTGCCCAAAATGATTCATTCAAAAACAGATTCATTCAGGAACTTTTTGTGCATTGCTCACTCAGTGGTTAATTTGGCTAATCCGCAAATTTTCCTGTGCCCTTCTTCAGAGCTGTTTTCATTGGTGGAGCACAAATAGACAAAGTAACAGGCAATATTGTGTCTAAAATGTAAGTTATTAAATATTAGCTTTGTGTTTATTGTACTATTGTATACAAGCAATATCGCAATATGCTGGTGGTCTGTTTTATTAGCACATCTGTGATTATGTGCGATCTCTGGTGACATCATAACAGCAGGATTGCAAGTGTGAAATTGCCTAAATATATTTAGTGTTTTAGAATTGGTTGAGTATGAAAAAATAGCTATGGAATATTTTCAGCAGTTTATTGGTTGACTTGCTGAATGCATAACAGACCGGACAATGTCTGTTGCTGGTGCAAATGTTGTTTTTAAAGTATTTAAAACTATTTTTTTTTTAAATAAGAATCAGATTGCACTTTTTTTTTTACTCTACGTGCACTTTTAATGTACTTACAGTGTACTTACCTATAAAAGTACTGAGTGTAAGTAACTAGTGTAAGATAACTACATAAGGTTTAGGGGTAGGTTCAGGGTTAGTGGGATTACTAATAAGTGGCCTACATAGTATGTTCATGTAAAACAGGACTGTAAAATAAAATTCTACCAAAAATCACATGCACAATGGTCATAGCAAATGCATCAGAAGCGATGGACAATTTGCGTTGCATTAGTGTATCATGAATATTTGACTGATGATTGACTAGCTGCCAGTGGTTGTTAATTTTGGTTGGTGTCCCATGACAGTGGCAGGGCAGCACGGCTGGAGCTCTGGAATTTTAATCAGTGTTTAGGAGTTTTGAGGGGGAGGTGTCTGATTCATTGGACCAGTTAAGGACAAGTTTTATATTTTGAACACATCCGTACACAGTCTGAATAATACAGTAGTGACCACCAGCATAATGAGCTGAGCAAAGAAGTACAAGACGTCTTACAAGAAGTACCTTTTCATTTTATTATAAGACGTTAACTTCATAATGTGTTTTAAAGAGGGATATACAATATTTGGTCTGTTGGACGTTCACCTGTCTATGATAGAAAGTTTAATATACTCTTTGACAAATCTCAAACTGTTTCTTAAAATATTCAAGTTTGTTTGTTTTTTTGTTCCCCTCAGTTGTGTTTGTTTGAGTGTTTTTTTCTTCTTCCGTGAGTTATTGGTTTTGATGCCCTGTGGGTCCTCGTATTCAGTAGGTTTTTCTAGGTCACCAGTAGCTAACGTCAAAAGCGTTTATTTGATGTCATGCGGCTGACTGCATTGCTATGGCAACAGGAAAAGCTTTTATGCCCACATGCATCCTTTGAAACAGCGTGTCTTCAAAAGAGGAGAAATCATTTTCAGGCAACGTTGCATATGTTGCATTACAGCCATATGTTAGTTTAACTAGTGATGTTTTACTCATTACCTCTCATGTTGAACAGTTCTGTATTTCACATGAATCATGATTGTGCATGTTTGTGAGAATGTGTTTCATTTTGGTCAGGACTTCATATCTATTTTGACACAAAAATGGAAGCTCATTTTTGCCACATAAGAACAAACTAATTATTTTATTACATAAAAACTCATGAAAGTAGAAATTTAGATACTAATTAGAGATAAAAAGTTGAAATTATGATACAACATACAAAACATATAACAAAACCTAATAGCAGATTTGATCACGTTACCAATGAGCATCAGCAATTTTATAAATGGCAGAATATATATAATGAAAAATACTCAGAAAGCTTTATTTAATGAAGTATCTGTCCATTTCATTTTTGTAGTAGGCAGACATACTATATGTCATGCATGCTTCAGCTGGTTGAGAGAAATCCAGGAGGATTATCATGGAGTCTGCCAGGCTTTGGTGCGCTGCCAACTGATGCAATGCCGCTCAGTCAATCTAACGATGATGCATTATGTAACGAGTCAGAACTTGTTATTAAGCCCTTCATTTGGTCTACGTATATAGCAGTGCTTCTCTCAAATCATGACCTAAAAAGTAGCTCTGTTCCAAAAACAACAACAACAACAACAAAAACAATGCTGAATGCAAATAATAAGATGCAACTAACCATACAGTAGTACATCATTTGGATAACTTGATCATGTTGTTGTTTTGTTGCAAATTCTGTCACTTGAAGTTAGACAAATAACATGACATACCAACATCCTTTATGATAAATAATAATGTTTTCTTTGGGGTCAATTATATAAATAAACAATTTAAACTACTGTTCAACTTTGGGGTTGGTAAGATTTATGATTTTATTTGATCAAAAATAAAGTAAACAGTAATATTGTGAAATTGAAAAAATTCTATTTAAATACATTTTAAAATGTAATTTATTCCTGTGATGGCATTACTGAGTTTTCAGCAGACATAACTCCACTCCATTACTCAACGTGATCCTTCAGAAATCATTCTAATATGATCTGATTTGATGCTCAAGAAACATTTATTATTATTATAAATTTTGAAAATAGTTTTTGTGGAAATCGTTATGCAATTTTTTTCATGATTCTTAGATGAATAGAAAGTTCAAAAGAACAGCATTTATTTTAAATAGAATTTGTAACAAATTATACAAATTATATATATATATATATATATATATATATATATATATATACAGGTGCTGGTCATATAATTAGAATATCATCAAAAAGTTGATTTATTTCAGTAATTCCGTTAAAAAAGTGAAACTTGTATATTATATAGACTCATTACATGCAAAGTGAGATATCTCAAGCCTTTATTTGTTATAATGTTGATGATTATGGCTTACAGATTGTGAAAACCACAAAATCAAAATCTCAGAATATAAGAATATTACATGAAATCACACAGTAATTACACAGTAACCCCATGGTCATTGAACCAGGTTTGGGTTCTTTTGGCAGTGTGGGCAGGTGCAAATCCTGCTGGAAAATGAAGGAAGTATGAAGTGCTCTGAAGATGTCCTGGTAGACGGCTGCGTTGACTCTGGATTTAATAAAGCACAGTGGACCAAAGTCCTCTTTTCTGATGAGAGCAAATTTTGCATCTCATTTGGAAACCAAGGTCCCAGAGTCTGGAGGAAGAATGGAGAGGCACACAATCCAAGATGCTTGAAGTCCAGTGTGAAGTTTCCACAGTCTGTGTTGGTTTGGGGAGCCATGTCATCGGCTGGTGTTGGTCCACTGTGCTGTCCACTCAACGCAGCCGTCTACCAGGACATTTCCAGAGCACTTCATGCTTCCTTCAGCAGACAAGCTTTATGGAGATGCTTCCTTCATTTTCCAGCAGGATTTGCACCTGCCCACACTGCCAAAATAACCAAAACCTGCTTCAATGACCATGGGATTACTGTGTAATTACTGTGTGATTTCATGTAATATTCTAATTTTCTGAGATTTTGATTTTGTGGTTTTCACAAGCTGTAAGCCATAATCATCAAAATTATAACAAATAAAGGCTTGAGATATCTCGCTTTGCATGTAATGAGTCTATATAATATACAAGTTTCACTTTTTTAATGGAATTACTGAAATAAATCAACTTTTTGATGATATTCTAATTATATGACCAGCACCTGTATATATATATATGTATATATGTATATATATATATATATATATATATATATATATATATATATATATATATATATGTATATATGTATATGTGTATATTAATAAATATATACATAAAATAAAGAAAGAATATTTTTTTTTGTTACTTATGTATGATAAACACATTTGGTGTTGGATTTCCGCTTGATTGCCATTGGTTCCTAAAGCAAAACCAGTGAGAAGCACTCATCTGAGCAACTCTCACCTTTACCCTCTTCTTCCTTCAGTTCTGAAGTTCAGAATCAGAACATGTTCCTGTTGCTCTCAGAGTGAACATTCCTGTGGTAAGCTTCATGGAAGTTAAAGAGAGATGATATATTTGTATGAATAACCAATGAGCGTGCTTTTAATGCAAGCAGAATGAGGTACTTGAATGTCAAATGACCATCTGGTGCTTCAGCGCAATGTGATACACTGTGATCAAGTTAAAGGGATAGTTCAGGATTTTAGACATGAATCTCCATAGCTTCCCCATAAGCAGTGTGGTGCATTGACCATGACTTACCCCCGACAGCGTCCTGTGAGCCGAGCTCCGGTCCAGTTTTGGTCAAGATGAAATTAGTCCGGCAAGTTTGCTGGGGTCACGGCAATAAAGCTTTTTTCTTCTCAAATCAATATGTGTTCAAAAGAGTGATATATTTGCGTCACTAAAACGTTGTCTATGGAGAGGTCAGACCTCGTAATGGCTTGGCACTATTTTCTCCCCCGTCATATCACTGCGCGCTGCCGCTACCTACAGCCAGCTGCGAGCTGCGCAGGCGCACACCACTTTTTCAGTTGTTCGGCAGTGTTTACAGCAGTGTTTACGTGCTCAGAACAGCTACACGAACGAGCTAACATAGCTACTCACCAAGAGCGATCAGTTTGTACAAGCTTTGTAGAAAATGGTGCGGACTTGTGACTATCCGGACTGTACAAACAAAGATGTGGCGCTTTCTCCTCACACATTTCAAAGATTTCCTGTGGCAGATGTTGCTCTGAGGCGACTTTGGCTCATTGCTCTGGGCTTCAATGTGAACACCAAACTGGCGAAGATAAATAAGCTTCGTAAAGATATCCTTTTGGCTGTGTGTCGAAGTCAATGTTGTCATCGTCGCTGCTGTAGTCCGACATGTTATCGTTCTCTTTACGAGCTGTAAACAAAGTGACACGTGCGCGGCTCCCAGCTGGCTGTAGGTAGCGGCAGCGCGCAGTGATATGACGGGGAAGAAAATAGTGCCAAGCCATTACGAGGTCTGACCTCTCCATAGACAGCGGTTTTGTGCTGCAAATATATCACTCTTTTGAACACATATTGATTTGAGAAGAAAAAAGCTTTATTGCCGTGACCCCAGCAAACTTGCCGGACTAATTTCATCTTGACCAAAACTGGACCGGAGCTCGGCTCACAGGACGCTGTCGGGGGTAAGTCATGGTCAATGCACCACACTGCTTATGGGGAAGCTATAGAGATTCATGTCTAAAATCCTGAACTATCCCTTTAAGCAAACCAGTCTTTCTCTTGCTTATAAGGTGTTTGTCTTTTTAGAAGGGAGGTGGAATGTATTCTTAGCTTTTTACTCCCAAGACCTGTAGTTGAAGTTACCTGAAGTAACATTTCACTGTTTTTCTATGTTTCCTTAATTCTTCTGCTGAAAGCATGTGCCCTTTTATCACTAACAGTGTTTTTACAGACAAAAGGCAGTGCTCATTTTGGCCCACAGCCTTTATACAATAAAGTCAATTTATCTTCTCGTGAAAAAGATTTACGCGTCTGTCTCTGACAGCAAAGCTTTTGTATTAGTAGTGTTGGCACAAACACACTCTGCAGCAGATCACATTAGCACAAAGATGCGTAGTGGAGTGTCTACACAGTGATTTGACCAACCATGTGTCAAAGGAAAATAAATAGGAAGGCTTTAAATTTACACTGCATTGACACTGTGAAACAAAGTGTTTGGTTTTGTGTGTGTGTGTGTGTGTGTGTGTGTGTGTGTGTGTGTGTGTGTGTGGGTGGGTGGGTGGGTGGGTGGGGGGGAAGCGCCTACATGCAAGCTGCTCTGCTCGTAAACATGGGGCCAAGTGACCTTCCTCTGAGGATGTTTGTTTTCCAAGGAAAGGCTGCTTTGATGACTAACTGACTCAGCGCTTTTGTACAGGCTGCGTTATGCCCGTGTTATGGATGGGCTACCACAGCCCCCAGCTTCCCCTGCGATGAATTTCTCCTGTTTGAACTGTAATAACAAACAACCTTTTGTATATAATGACCTAGAACAGTGTGATGCAGTGCATCTTTAATAATTTACATCTTTGTTCAAAATGCGTAAGTGTTTTGAAAACAGAATTGAGGTCAGGGGATGAATACAGTGTTCATGTGTGTTTAATACATTTATTGCCAATGACACGTTCCAATGGAAAACTAGATTTATGTGATCTGTGACTCCAAGTCATTTTGAAGACAAAACAATTGACTGACGTTTTTATCCAAGCTGTACATATTTATCACTGTGTGTGTTATCTAGGAATTGAACCCATTACCCAAGCGCCACATTAGATGAAGTCTGGAAATTTCCTAACACAGCTTTAGCAGTCCTGAAGCTCAGCAACACTATTGATCTCATGTGAAATGCCCTTCATGCAAGGAATATCTTGGAGTATCAGCTCACTGAATCTGTGAAGTGTGATTCTGTATGACACATTATCTTTCAATCTTTAATGGCTGCTCAAATCGCTTTTTGTTATATTATTTGTATGCCTCCAACCTCTTCCCACTTGCATGCAGCAATCCAGAAGGAAATGACTTTGGCTTAGAAACTTGTGGTCCTGGCTTAGAAATAACACCAGCCAAAATAGCATTGAACAGTTTAAGAGGATTAACTAAAATCTAAAGGGTTATCTAATTACATTGAACTATGTCATGAACCTGAGGCCCAGACTTTCTAATTACAATGGCCTCAAAAAGTTGGACACTTAAACCACACTTAAAAATACATGAATTTCATTGCATTAGGCAACAAAACTTGGAATCTTCTTATACCTAGTGGCAAACAATTAATGCTAGAGCTTTTTTTTCAGAACTAATGTAACTTTAGTCAGTGTTTAGAACAGGGCTTAAAAACGGAAAAATAAATAAATCGGTTCACTCTGAACAGAATTAGTATTTTAGCGTTTCTGTTCATGTGTTCCTCTGTAACATTACAGTTCTGAAACCGGTTTAATTAAAAAAAAAAAAAAAAAAATTGCCAATACATTATACCAGAGCTTGAATAGAGCTTTATACTAGAGCTTGTGACTAAACCTCGTAACTCCAGCAGATCCTCAAACTTTTGGCAAGACCTCATTCAGTAGCTCCACATGCCTCAATTGAGAATGAAGTGCTGGACACATTTTGCAGCCTCTCTGCTTTTTTGCAGTGCAAATGTAAATAAATAACTGGTTCTTTGAAGTATAGTGTTTTTTCCTTATAAAGGCTAATGTTTTATGTATTTGAGGAGCAGAGAAGAGTCTTAGTCTGGTATTTGCCCTCTAATCATAGACAATATAGCCTGTGAATAGCACTTCATCTTTTATAATACAAGATTTTGTCCAAATGTATTAAACTACAGGACAAACCGAGCGCCCACATAGCAACAATTAACGTTGTAACTTGTAAGTTGATAAAGTGATTCTGAACTTACTGCCTCAGATGCAACTGTTAATGACTAACAAAACACAAATCTCTGATATTCGCTGGTGAAAAAACTCCATTTGGGCTTGATTTAGCAAAAATGTTATATATAATGACACAGGCAAGTGTCGGATCATACATAAAGCCACAATATTAAGTTTAATTATAAAAAAAATTATAAAAAAAACCCTGCATAGTAGCGGTTCTGAACTACCCTGCACTTTTCGCTGGTTTCAAAACAAACACCACACTGAATATTACCTGCCACTCATTTTCATAATACTTTAACAGCTGGTGACAAATCCTCAGAAAAAACAAAATCTAATGCCAGTGTCTTGACAACTGAATGCTGGCATTTCACTGACGTTGGATGCGTCACATTTGCATAGGCCATTCTATTTGAATTCATTATTGGTTGATTGTCTGACAGATTGAACTGAGAAACAAAATATACAAGTTTTAAAAGTTAAATGATATGAAATTCACATTCGACTGGTTTCACCTGATGACTGTCACATGTCCATCAGATTCACTTGTAGCACATTATCATTCTACAAGCTCATAGGAAAACCCCTCACTCCCACTATTTTTCAGGCTCCTAGAACCTGCATTCATTTAATAGCCGTCATGTGTCCGATTACATTGTTTCACAGAGAGAAATAGTAAATTTACCCTTGTGAAATCCCCACGTTCTCTGTTCATTTCCTCATTCTTTGAATTCTTAGAGAATTAAAGTAGTAGGCAATGAAGTCAACCAAATTTAGCTGTTAACCAGCAGATTGGAAACCTTGGGACATGGCATTATTGCATACATTTCTCTGTTGAGGGGAGAAAATAACTTTCCATGACTCAAAATGTATACTCAATCTGGATGAACTTCTGGGTGAACTTCTTGTATTGAGGGAAGCACTTTTAACAAGAGAAAATGCAATCTAGAGGGTTTATTCATGAATAATTTGCCTTAGAATTGGCAATATTGTGTATTAGAGTAGATAAACTGAGGTATGGCTTTACCTAACTAAGCAGTGTACGCTTTAGCCGAGACACTAATGGTATGTTTAGCCTGAAGGATTTATTAAAGGTTTCTTTTTTTAGATTCTTTGCCCTTTTCTTTTCAGTAAAAAGAGAAAGATAATGTTTTATTCATGCTGTACTGTAGCCTGTGGCAAGCTAAGAATTTTTCGGTGAGATTAGATATGTTAAGTCATTTGTTAAATTGTTCAACAGGATAATAGGCTTCAAATTTGCATGCGAGCATTGCCTTTGATTGCTTCATGTTTACAAATCTTTCAAAGACAAACTGTAAGTCTGCAGCTAGCAGATAATCACTTTCTTCTCCTAAGGGTATGAAAAGCTGACCTGTATGGAAATGTGCACTTTGCATCCATTATTATTTTGGGAATTTTCTCCTTCTTTAATTTGAAAGGCTTTTTAGGTCCTGTGTGGTGAAAAATGGAACAAATTAATTCTTTATTGTAAACAATTTGCCTCAACTATGTACACCGATGAGCCAAATCTTTCTGACCACCAGCCTAATATGCTTTTAGTCTTTCAAAACAGTGCCGAGATGTCCTGTGGTATCTGGCACCAAGACTTTAGCAGCAGATCCTTCAAGTCCTGTGAGGTGGAGCTGCAATGGATTGGACTTGTTGGTCCACCACATCTCACAGATGCTCAATTGAATTGAGATCTGGGGAATTTGGAGGCCAGGGCAACACCTTGAACTCTTCATCATGTTCCTCAAACCATTCTTGAACAATGTGTCATGTGCAGTGTGGCAGGTGCATAATCCTGCTGAAACAGGCCACTTCCACCAGGGAATATTGAGGTGTACCTGGCCTGCAACAGTGTTTAGGTAGGCGTCACATGACAAATTTTCGTCCACATGAAAGGCCACTGTTGGTAAATTCTCACGACTGCTGACTTCTTTCAGTCTTTCATCTCTGGTGTAGTTTGAGTGTCATGCTGAGATCGTGAATGTGATAAACTCCACCCACACCCACATAAAATTCCCCTTATCTCCTGCTAAAATATTACGTTCGCATGGTAGTACTGGGAGATGAATAGATGGCCCACATGTGAGATAAAATATGAATTTGAGTGTTTTTAATGTTAATTTTGAAATGCACAAATGAGGCTCTTAACTGGTAATTGGTGTTTAATAACAAGTAAATTGGGTTTGACTTGAATGTGTTGCATGGGGAAACTTTAAAATGATAAACATAAAAAGGTAATTAGAAACTAATCTTATGTTAAGAAGATCAAGCTCTAAATATGGCATGTGAAATTTATGCCATATTTTTATATTTTATGCATGTGTTGGAAGATCAGCTTTTATGTTTTTTACTGAACCAGAGCTGGAGGATTCACAGTTCAGTCAATCTTTAAAACTTCAAAAAAGGTTTGCTCTCATAAATAGATAATTGTATGCCTCATTTGCTGACTCTAAGCTAAATAAATGTGAACCATGACAATTGAATTCAACTCGGAGTCAGACATAGCATACTCTCTGATACATCAAAGAAGAGGGTTAGAAGATATTGTCCCATCATCATCATCATCATCTACTACTGAGTGACAAATCATTATTGTTGATAATGACAAATTGTTATTTTGCAAAAAAAAAAAAACCACTTTTTTTTTTTTTTTACTGGGCTTAGCCAGTACAGTTTATTTTTGACCTTGTGAGAGACTCAACTGTATGTTCACTTTATATAATGAAGAGGAAAAAACAAAACACCCCATTTGAATGAAAGGCACACATGTGACAAAACATTATGGGTAGTCATAAAAGGTGTCAGTTTCAATTACATTAAACTGACTGTGACTTTACATAAATTGATGTTTGAAGGAGATGAAGGTAATGGAGCACCTGGGTCTCATGAGGTTGTCATTTTATACATGCTTCAAATCAGAGGACAAAGACATTTATTCGGTCCATATGTGAATGTCTGATGTCTGAAAAAGATTTTTTTTCATTGCTCTCGATCCCCCCCCCCCCACAAAACAAAAAAATGGTACTGATTTTGCATGAGATAGGCGTAGGACAGGCGTAGCAGACCTGACTTTCTCTGTACACGCGTGAGTGTGTCAGTGTGTGATGGAAAGACTAAGAGAGAGCAGTCAAGCAGACGACTCTTCCCAAGGCAATAACAGTTCCCTCGGGTGTGTGAGTGAGAACAGAGAGGACAGGTGCAGGGGCCGACTGCGCTCTCAGCACTGTGACTAATGGAGCTGAGAGGCAGAGAACGACAGAGACAAGAAGGAAATGATGAGAGGAGGATGAGTGTGTGGTTGAAGGGGAGTTGAGTGACTTTGACTCGTGGGAGTGTGTCTTTCACTCTACACCATGCATGAAGTGTCTCTCACTGTCAAGTGATGGGCAAATGACATTTTTACTGTAAATGAAATCTAGGACAGCATCTGTGGGTATTTCAACATGAAGTACTTATATACAGAGAACTGATTTTTAGGGATGTTTTAGTGGTGATTCCCAACAGGGGTACCTAAGGTTCCATGAAACTTTAAGATTAAAACTTTGCTTTAACTGTAAAAATATATTAAAATACATTCAGTTGAAGGAAATTAGAAAATAATACATTAATATCACGATTGCTTTCAGTTTGTTTTTAAGAAAAGAAAACGAAATATATTTATGCATTCATGTGAAACATTTTTAGCAGAATATATGTGTTGCTCTGAGTTACAGTTACTGATACATTTTCTGACTTAATTTTACTGACTTTATTATATTCATAATATTACATAATCATAATACATATTTAATAAAGTTAAGAATGTCGGCCATATATGTGAATATATCTGTAAAAATATATTCTGTTTTCTTTTCTATATGTGTGTGTATGTATGTATGTATATACAGTATATATATACATACACACACACACACACACACACACACACATATACAGTATGTATAAAATATAACATTATTGTTGTTGTCAGATGTCTTAGGAAGGAAGTTTGGAGGAACTTCTAATGACCAAATCAAATCCACAAACATTTAAAAACCAAATGACAGACACAAGTAGATCTCAAGTAAGACACAAGAAGACACAAGTAAATTGGTGGTTCTCAGGAGAATATAACAAATTTGGAATAGTCTGATTTACAGCCAAGCGATAGAGAACATTCTGGAAGTTTACATATTGCACAATTTGTGTGGCATATTATAATATCCCAAACACTGATCAGACAGGGACAAATGAACCATTCATCAAACATTCACTCTTATTGTAGGGAGAGAATGCTGTGAATCTCCAGTGTATTTTTCCCGCTTCGACTTCAGAGAGTATTTCTGGAGGTCTCGCTGGGGACACTGGCACAGCTTTTACTGCTGTCTGAATAGCAACAGATGAGAGAAGGGGGAGACTCAAAAACGATTACTGTCAAATGTGTGTGTGTGTATGTGTGCAAGCACTTTGTCTTCAAGCCTACTGAAGCATATACACGCTTCTCTTCTCAATCCTCTCTGTCTGTCTGACTCATAATGAGCTCATATCCAGTTACATCATAGCGAATCGGCCCTTTGAATCCAATAGGTAGCCGCTGGCTGAGAAACTCATTCACCCACCAACTGCTAAATTTGTGAGAGATTTATTGGCTTTTTGATATGTGGAAATAATTCTCACGGGTTCCATGCCACAAAATCGAGCTGGTTACGGTGTGGATGAGAAAACATCCTATCTTTTTCCTCCTCTTCTCTGTTGAGTCTGATTGACGTGCTCCAAACTCTGAACCAAGTGGCTATTGTCCAACTTTGCTTATATGTCTGTCTCTACAGGTTTTGTGTTGGGGTTTAGTGTGCTGATTAAATTTGGGAAAGTTCAGCAGAAGGCCTCAGTTATGGGTTATTATAGCCGTCAGACAGTTTCAATGAAAAAGTAGCTTCTCTTTGTTACTCTGATTTGCTGAAGACTTGCTCTTTAGTTTTGTTGATGTTCTTCTACAATACATTTTGTTTTGTTTCCATGCTATGCTACAAATTAACACTCATGTAAAAATTAAATAATGACTGAACTCATAAAACAAGATGCTCTAAAAAATAAATAGTTATTGTATATTATACAAGACTACGAGACTTCTTACCGGCCCAAAAAAGTGAGATCACGTTTCTTCCATTTTAGCGACTTTACATTGGCTTCCTATAAAGTTCAGAATTGATTTTAAAATGGCTACTTTTATGTACAAGACTTTATCTGGCATTGCACCAAAATACATTTGTGATCTTCTGATTCCTTACTCTCCCCAAAGAACACTTAGGTCTGGTTATCAGCTTCTCTTAACTCTCCCACGTTTTCGCTGTAAAACTAGGGTGGTCGAGCCTTCTCTTCTGCAGCACCAAAACTTTGGAACAGTCTGCCCTTAAATGTGAGGTCGGCTCCTTCGTTAGCCAGTTTTAAATCGGGTCTTTTTATTTTTATTTTAATCGGGTCTCTTTTTATTTTTTATTGTATTTTGTTTAATGTGTTTATATTTTGTATCCTGCATGGTGTCACTTTATGATTTCTTTTTTGAAATGCTCAATGTTTTATTGTACAGCACTTTGGTGCAACTATGTTGCTTTGAAACATGCTATATATATATATATATTTTTTTTTTTTTACTTGACTTGACTTGACTATATCAAATCTAGATATGCGAAAATCATGTTATGGATTCACACCGTGCCAAATGTTGCCACAACATGAAGCTTAAACATTCTCAGGAAGTGAAAGTACAGTGTCAGTTTTGTGGACAAGCATTTCTGTGTTGTGTTCTCAGAACTGCTGAATATTGACAATTATAAAATAAATGTTCATCAAATCTGACTCACTGAGCTATAGTCAGAGAGGCAGATTTACTCAGACTGCTTATTTTTAGATTCACTTTTTTTTCTCCACGTTTTACGTTTTAAACTAGATTTTAAAGATTTTTTCCCTTTGTTTTATGGATACTCTTATATGTTATTGATTCTGAATTATATGAATTATGTGAGCAATGTTTTTATGCAAGTTGCTTGTGATCTGTCAAAGTCTAATTTGAACCTTCAACGTTTGCCAATTCATATTGTTTCATGTTGTATTGTGGATGAGCATATAAAACAGTGTCTGAGCATTGCTCTGTAAACAACTGTCAGAGAAACGTTACCCAACAGGAAGCAGCTCGAGAGAGAGAGTGTGGTCACCATTGGAAACCGTTAATAAAACCACAGTTAGTTCCAAAACACAGCCAATAGACAAAAGGACAGGTCAATGTAGTCATCAGACAAATATTAAGCTTTCAATTGCCTGGCATTGGAAAAAGTTCTGACCCCATCTTGGAACAAAAAGCTCCTCAGAAGGTCATGATGTCCCAGACAATGATTTTGCGTCATCCATAATGCTGGGGACACACTTAATGACTTGCTGAAACATTCTAAGACTAAACTGAACACACTTACGAACACTGAACTGAACACAACGACTGGAGCAGATTTTAAACACCGACTGAACTGATCGCTGTGTGATCAGTCGTAAGTATCATAATCTGCCTTACAGTCAGTAAGTGTGTCCCCGGCTTTAGTCTTGTTAGCTATTCTTAGCCTCCTTATAACTATACTTAAGTTCTTGCAGAGTCACGTCTGTAAAAAAGCTTAAACTTCATAATTAATTATTTATTAATTATTGATTGAGAAGCTCTAGAGTTGCAAAAGCACCATCGTGACTGATCATGAGTCACTTCCATGACAAGTTTCCTTCGAATGCAATAACTAGGAAGTTGTTTAGGCCCAGGTATACTTCATTCTCTACGTTCGCTCTGTCTTGCACACAGTTTAGTGCACTAGCCTTTCAAAGTAGCCTATACTCCTTTTGCCGTGAGCGCCGAAAAACGAACGGTACAGAATTTGTTTTCTAGTGCTCAAGTCACTCACACATGCGCTGTTGGAATGGATTAAAACATTATCATCAGCATTAACATGACATTTCCATAATAATACCATACATACTGTTACATTTAATGCTTTTAAAGGAATCCATCCCTGGGTGGCGAATGAAGTACCATTACTGTAATATAAACTTCTTTACTATCATTGCAACATAATACAGTGTGATATTCATTTGAAGTATTAAATCAATTACTGGACACTGGACAGGAACACTTGTCAGCTTAAAGATATTTAACATTTAAATCATGAATTTGATCCCTGAACAAGTACATTCTAAATATTTTACGAACAGTTTATAAAAGATATCACCATCAGTCAAAACAGCTGCATGCGATCTCCTGATGCTCATAAACGTGTCGGTTCATTTGAACCCTCCTCAAGCTGCTGTCAACACCGTCACTCGTCGTTACATTTTACTCCGCATCTGCGTGGCCAATATGCGCTCTAATGGTAAAAAAGTATAATATTTATGCAGAAAGAGCTGATGAGCATTATACAGCACTGACTGATGTTTCAGTACATCATGTAATGATCACAACAGCTGTGAAAAACATGCTCTACTCCTTTCTTACAATTTATATTACAGCTAGACATATCAGCAAGCTATCTCTCTTGGTTGTTAAAGTGATGTTGTACAGACATGCATGCTGAGAAGAAAGTGAACATGGGCAGGTGCACTGGTGGAAGTTACTTGACTGACAGCACAAAAGCAGGGGATTGAGTCCCGGCAGAGGTGGGCTTTGAAAGATTTTGGTCAACATTGTGCTCCTCAGCAAGGAGCCCAGTTTTCAGGGGTACAATCCTGAAAGCAGTTTAGTTAACCATGCACCTGCTAACTGACAGACAAATAAACTGATAAACAGCTGTCATGCTATTGTCGTTATATTATTACGTGTAAAATTGTATATATCGTGAGCACAGGGTCACTCACTGGCCTAAAAATAACTTATATCTTCCAAAGGATCTTAATGCTTGGAATGTGGATATTTATTTTCATCAATGTGAATGTCTCAGTTGAACATTATTTATTCGTATTCGGTACATTTCACTGGATTCTTTGGTAAATCAGTCAGCAAACTCGGCACAGGCTTTTACGATATGAACTTGACAGTATTGCCACAACCGTGTTAATTCTAATGCCTGATCTGTGACCAGTCATTTCAGTCAGATGTTCTTTGTCCTGTTAGTAAATCAAACCAGTGACTAAATGGTCAACTTCACATTGTTTCTCTTTGTAGGGAGTTAATTATCTGTTATTTAAACTGATTGACTTATATATATAAGAAAGCGATGAAAGAATGCTCCATTTGCAATAGCTGTAGTAGCTGTCAATCAAACAGCGCGCGATGGAGCTGTCAATCAAACATCACGTGTTTATCACTGACTGAGTTCTGGATGGTGCCAAAACTCCCTAATCAACAAATCTCTTATTTATATTGTGTTTGCACTGTTAGTTATGATGAAAGCATTCGTTAGTGTGCAGAAATCGAGTTGCAATGAGGAGATCGCTGCATACGTCTGTGATCGGCTATGCTCATCACTGCAACCTTTCATGCCACGATATAAATAATGCCATAGATCTAATTGCATTGTTATAATTATCACTTTTCATGAGTAGTTAATATTCAGAGCTGTAATAGTAAAAACGTGCTAAAAGTTAAAGATGAGTTAAACATGTAATACTAGCTATTTCATATGCAAAGCTTTTAGCCAATCACAGCAGTGGGCGTTTAAACTGAAATCTCGCTGCAGACACGCCCCTTCAAACAGAGCGTTCAAATCAGAGGCTAAAATCAGGCTAGGAAAAATGCCTTTTATTTCTAAATTATGACCATTTTTGAAGTAAAAATCATACTAACATTAAGTGCACCCCAGGTGTCACGTATCAGTGTTTGTTTGTATTTTCAGTAGTCACATGTCTTCCTTTGTTCTTTTCTCGCCACTCCTTCATATCCATGGTTACTGTCATTTAGTTCATTTGTATCACCTGTGTTTAGTTAATCATCATCATCATCATCTGTGTCACCTGTTAATCAGTGTTCATCAGTGTTTGTATTTAGTTCCTTTCTGTTCAGTCAGTCTTTGTCCGATCTCTGTCCTACTAAGTGTGTGTGTCGTCTGCCTGTCTGTACTTGTTTGTATTATATTGTTAGTAAAAGTTTGCATTGGAACTTTTGATTCTCCCTCGTCTTCTTCTGCCTGCACCACACCTTGACACTATAGGAAACAATAAAACAATGCAGTTCATGACCCCTTTAACTTTTAAATGCATAATTTTGCAAACACATGAGGAGAGTTCTCTGCATGAAAGACCCACGAATGGCAGTGCTACTACGTGCTACTACATTTCTCTTCGAAACGTTAGGAAATTAAATTAAATTAAATTGATTATGATTTTAACTGTGACAAGATGATTGACAGGGCAGTTTAAATGGTGACAAGACGCACTTAACTAAGCGACAGAGCTGTCTGTTAAAGACGCAATTATGACAAAGTAGTATGTCCCAAAGCTTGCCTATATATACTCTTCTGTTCTACACATTTAAAAGAATGTACTTTTTCTTCACAAAACCAGTATACTTTTAGGGCATATAGTATATGTATATACTTAAATAGGTCAATTCAGGGCACAGCATGAGACGACAAATGCAAACATACTTAGAATCCATGACAACGAAGGAAACAGAAAAAGAAGAACAGAAAACAAGAAGAAATGAACGAGAGGTCCATGAAACACAAAACAGAAACTACACTCTAAAAATATTGGGTTGTTTCAACCCATGTTTGGGTCAAATATGGACAAACCTAACAGTTGGGTTTAAAAAAATAAAATAAAATTTAAGCCAATGGTTGGGTTTGTATTTGACCCAAACATTGGTTGAAACAACCCAGCATTTTTTAGAGTATGGACTACACGTTACAGTTGTTTCCTAAAGGAACGGTGTCGTTTTTTTGTGTGTGTATTACATCATGATATCACTGAGAATCGCTCGATTACGGTTCTACGTGTGAAGATTATCATGATGAAACAGTCATGGTGTGACTGTTTTAAAAAGCAGAGTGCACAATTGCATCAGAACTTTATTGGAATAGATACAATGCCACATTCATAAATAATGAACAATTCATGTCAGTGTCATACGGTGATCACCTATTTCAAATAAATATTTGATGCGACCTCCACTACATGATGGTGAAGGCTTTAAATTTATTTTAAACAGACAACTGTTTCAAACATGCTCTATTATTGTTGCTTCTAGGCGTTTCACTGAAGCATACATCAATATGCTTTGGGATACTAGTTTTTTGCATGATCTAAACCTGTCTCTGTAAATGCTTTAACTGAAAGATGAGTTGTCATTCTCACTGGTGCCTGCTCTTACTCTTTTAGACTCTTGTTCTACACAAGAAAATTATTTTTCATAATTGATAAAGATTATCCAAGATTTTTAAACAGATCTATCCCTAGTGTTTTTATCTAAAAATATAACCCTCACTAGCTTTAAAAAGATATGTCGTTTTACTGTAAAACATTTTTCGGCAAATAAAGTTTGATATCTCATATTTGAGTAATGATGCTCCCAGAATGCATCCCAATTATTTATATTTTATTCTTAAAATATAAGGGGTCAGTACATGTGCTTTTTCTAGTTAATTTCTAGCAACCACAGCTGATTTTTTTTAACTGAACCTTTGCATATGTGTGTGCTATAGGGTTGTTATGAATATGTGTTGTTAAAAGAAATGCTCTCTCTCTCTTTCTCTCTTTCTTTCTCTCTTTCTTTCTCTCTCTCTCTCTCTCTCTCTCTCTCTCTCTCTCTCTCTCTCTCTCTCTCTCTCTCTCTGAGATATATATATATATATATATATATATATATATATATATATATATATATATATATATATATATATTCCTTTAACAACATGTGTTCAAGTCTATCAACCATACAGTACACTAGAGAAATCTAAACTGTTTCACAAAGCAGAGGGATTATGATGGGAGGGTGTGTGTGTGTGTTGATAGCTCTCTGTGGTTGGGATGGGCTGTGGAGCTTCCGTTTCACTCGTCACCTCACCAGGAAGACGGCATGAGCACACACAGGCATTTGAACGTGACTGGAATCACCAAATCATCACTTTTCCCACACAAAAACCACAGGGGAATAATCAGGGCATTTCTGTTCTGAAAGGATTCGTTAAGTTTTTTTTTTTATCACACTGTAACAATCAATTTTAAACCGCAACATCCACATCAATTCAAACTAAAACGTGTTTGATTTATAGCAATGTTTAGGTCATACGGTCAAGATACAGTTGAACCGTGCTCAATATTTTCTTAAGGGTTGGATTTCAGGAAGAATTTTCATCACTTTACCTCTCTTGAATATACTTTGTATTTTAACTGTAGCATTTTTTGTTTAATTTGTGATTTCACAGTGTTCTGTTTTGTAATTATAATCATTTACAGATGTCAGAGAAGTCTTTCCCAAGATTTGTATGAGGAACAGTAATCTTTTGTTTTTGTTACCCCCATCTTGTTAGGAAAACTTATTTCATATTGTGTATAAAGACCTTATGCTTACTTAAATTTCATTCCAAATGTGGGATGCCAACCAGCTGTGTTTACTGATCACTTTGTCTCAATGTCTATTTTAAGAAAGCTACTGTATATTCAAAACATATGTTTACAGTGGCTGTGAAAGCTAAATAGTCTCATACTCCTATCTGAGAACCCAAAACAGTACCAACGTGCATAATAGTGGCATTGTCCATCCAGTCTAACTTCCCATCCTTTTCAGGAGATTTGAACATTAGCAGATCAAAAAGAGAATTTGTCTGGACGAAAGAAGTGAGACGCGATCGGAAGGTCATATGTTCTTACACAGATATTTGGCTATTTTTTGAATCCCCAAAATGTGCAATCTCTCCAGACTCTTTTATCAGGCAGATAAATCCTAGGCCGGCTCCATCTGGGACTGCTTTGTGTGGCATTTGGCGTGGCATGCCTGCCATCTGCGCTTGCATTGTTTCAGGCACTGGTGGCATGATGGAAAAGGCTGTGAGCAGGGTCAGAGCAGACAGTCTAGGCAAACACAACCTAGAGAAACTTTTGTGGAGACCAGTTCTAATGAATGAATACATGCTGTTACATAAATGGTCTGAATTATGCCATCTTCACTTTTCAGCTGCCTCAGATCGGCCAGTTGAGCCCCAGGCTGAGAGAATGGGCAGTGGGGCTCATCTGTTGACTTGGACGGCCATGAAAAGGGACATATCTTATGCAATCTGAACAGATTAGCTTTTATGTGGTGGACTATTTTGTCTTATCTCATTCTGTGCCAGTGACATCATATCTATAATGTGAGATTATTCAGTGGGCAGCTTTGAAAAACAGAAACAGCAGCTATGCAGCCAGTTGACTGAGCAAGTGTCCTCTGCACTGGTGGAATTAATGAAAGAGTACAAACACACAAGTGGGCCTGTTCAGCTGTTCAGCAGGGATGGTGGAAAGAGGCGGGCCACCCCCAAGCCTTTACTGGGAACATCCATTATGACCGTCTGCTGGCAACATCATCTAGCCACCTCGCATTCTCTGAAACCTGTGGCTGGAATCTCATGGTGAAGTTCTGTGGAATGTGCGTGCTGATAAGTGTTGCCTCATTATAATGTGACCATGTTCACATGCACATTTTCGGATTAAAGGAATAGTTCCCCAGAAAAAGAAAATTCTATTCTTTTATGGTCCATATTCTGGTTAAAAGTTTACATGCAAGAGCAGCACACAAAAGCATGAATTACAACGTTACAAAAGTAAATTATGATGTTGTTGAAATGTTATTATTATTATTTTGTTTTTGTGTATCTAATGCCGTTCAAAAGTTTTGGGTCAGTAAGATTTTTTTAAAAAAAGTCTCTTATCCACACCAAGGCTGCATTTATTTGATCAAAAATACAGTAAAAACAGTAATATTGTAAAATAATGTAATTTATTCCTTTGATGGCAAAGCTACATTTTCAGCATCATTACTCCAGGCAGTCTTCAGTGTCACATGATCCTTCAGAAATCATTCTAAAATACTGATTTGCTGCTCAAGAAACATTTATTATTATAACCAATGTTGAAAAGAGTTGTGCGGCTTAGTGTGTTTTTGTGGAAACCTTGATACATTTCACTTTGATGAATAAAACACCAGCATTTATCTGAAATAGAAAACATTTGTATCATTATAATGTCTTAACTGTCACTTTTGATCAATTCAATGCATTCTAGATGAATAAAAATATAAAAAAATCTTACTTTTGAATGGTTGTGTATAACCCACCTTTTACCTTTATTTAGACATGCTGATATAATGAATGTTTTGTACTGGTCAATATTCTAATTAAGGCCATTACATGACCCAATATTCTGATAAATACTGGTATATTATTGTGTGCCAGCTGTCTTATTCATATTTCTAGAAACCAGAATATTGGCTTAATCTTTATTAAGCCAATCTTTTTTATGTTATTGTTCATATTGGTTGATGTGTTTGCATGACACTTACCAAATTCTGAATTGCATATGTGGTGATTGACGTAATTCAACAATGTTTGTGTCATTTGTCCCATGCATTACGTGACACTGAGGAATCCTTTTCTGAAGTGCAGTCTTTGTAACCCTTGTTGATGAAAGACAACACCCATAAGACAAAAGCAGAACAAAACAACTATGCCTCCGTTCAGTGCAATGTGTCGTCATACATAGCTATTAATAGAATATCAAGCATTGATTTCTCAAACATGTCTTGTGTACCCAAAGGTCTGACGTGTAATATGAAGGCATGTAAACAAAGTGGGCCTCTGACTAGTTAAGATTAGACCCTTGAAAATGTGACAAAACAATTCCTTTTCCTCAGGTGGTCTTCTTGTTTGTTTTGACAGAGGGGGGTGGGGGGATGGAATGTCAGCTTTCAAGCCTTCTCTACTCAGAAGGTATGGGAAGACGGGGGAGGAAAAGGGAGGGTATGTGGGTCACAGGGAGGTTGTCTGGGTGTTGTCTTCTAGTTTCCTCCATTTCCTAGCCTTCCCCCCCCCATACATTAATGCCACTCCACATGCACACATGCAATGTCTTCCAGCTGCTCTGTCTCATATGCTTTAGGACCCCTCCCAAAGCACATAACTCTTTTCTCAGAGCTCTTTTCCAGGATACATATGTGACTTTTTGTTGACTTGATTGGAGTCTATTTGAGTAATTATATTTGAGATAAAGTATTTAATTATATATAATTATATAATTTCAATTATGTATTTTATATATAATTAGATTTGTACATTTTCAGAGTTAAATATTCCATAAGTCATCACAAGTTTTTTTTTTTTTTTTAGTTTAGTTTAGTTTGTTTTTTTGTTTTGTCAGTGTCCATTTTCCTCCCTGTCAAAAGCTTTTATTTTCTTTTTTTTTGGTCAAACATCATGCTTAAACCTACATATGTCATTTCATACGCCTCTCATTTAGACAGTTTTATAACCCATTCTCTTTTGTAGGCAGTTTTTTCCCAGACTGAGGCCTTCCGTCTCTTGCCTCAGTCAAAGATAATTAAAATGTCAGCGCTCCTTCAGACACAGATGGACACAAGACAGTCCTTTGCCCCCTGACTGACTTAACAAACCAGCAGCCCATCCTACTCACCATAGCATCCAGATGGTAACAGGAGATATATATGTGTCTTTATATTCAGGGCTTACATGTCTAAAGATGGTCAGTGTGGTGATGGCTGAGAGCTAATGATATGTGTCGGAACTGACAAGAAAATGTTGCATAATTCATGGCATGCATCCCAGTAGTGTGAACATGCATACTGCATAAACAGTATAGTGTGTGCTGTACATTGTAATCCGTACGTGTTTGCATAATTATTTATATGCAACTTACAGTAAATTCTGCCCCTACATCATGTGATTCTGTTTACCCCCGAGATACATGGGTGGGAGATCATGTTCTTTGGCCTTGAGTGTGTGTGGGAGCCGGGAGAACATGGAGTATTTTCAGGTTTCCTGTTCATTTCGCTGCCAGCCAGTCTCCCACACACCTGCTGGGCGGAGAGTGTTGTGTTTATGCTTGTGTATGCATATATATGCATTAAAATATATGTTATGAAGGTATTCATATTAAATTATATTTTCTTAATAATGTCTAATATTATTACTATATATCATTTTTAGAACTATGAATTCATTTTATGACAGTTTCAACATCAGTAATAAAATTGTTTGGCCTTCAGTAATTTGGTGTTAATTCTCTCAGAATACGAGCCAAGTCTCCGTTGGCTGTTACACCTGTCCTTTGATCTTATCCAGTCCATCTGTGACATGTTGTATCATGTGGCATCTGTTGTTGTAGAATGGGACGGGAGAGGCGATATCTTTGTGACCTTAAGGGCTGAGTTCAATGGGTTATGATCTGCCGTAGTATCCTAATGATACGTTTTCAGTGGGGAGGTCACCTCAGAAGAAGCGCACGTCTTTGTGAAAGGGGGTTACTGAACTTCACATCAAGGTTTCTCAAAAGTCACTTCCCGCAGTTAGAGATGCCCTATTTTTTGGTTTCTGGGATGTGAGTGGTTTTGTCAGACAGAGACATAAAGGCGTTCTCCTCAGGCTCACGCCAACATTGAACTAGGCCAACTGTGAAAAAAGAATTGTGCGGCAGACATTCCTCTGGAAACGTATATATGGTCCACATTCCTGACAAATTAAATCCAGTCATATTTCCATAAGGTTTTGATCATCAGGTTGCATTCGACTATAACTGGCTTGTGTAGTTGAGAGTCCACTTGTGTGGTCTGTATCAGATTGCAGAGTGTAATGTTTCTCTTGAATCCATCAAGAGAAATCGACTGGGAAAGTGCCTCTCTCATTCTTTACTTGTCAGTTGGGGTTTCCCTGGTATGTTTGTGACGAAGTCTATACATGAGTACAATTGATTGTGTCTATCCCAGCATGTTTAGAAAAGTGCTGGATTTAAGTGCAACTTAAAGGAAAAGGTAAAACCTAGATGTTTATGGATTAATCTTTCATAGAGAGAAATGTTCACAAAAAAGTTCAACACATAGACTGGGATACTATATTAATTATGAATTAAGCAAATTAAGATGGCAGAATTGCTTTTTTTAAATCAAGAAGTTAAACAGAATGATGAATAAATACTGTAAGTGAACAAATTTACCAAAAAAAATGTTTTTTTACAGTGTTAAATTTATGAGAACTATACAGAGTCACATATTTCACAAAAAGTTTTTTGGTAACACATTAAATGTCAGGAAGCAACACACACATATAGCTTGTTCCTCATTTGGAAGCTAATTCTGATCACTGAGTCACACTGGTTTCCATGCTTTGACTTTTCCATACATGTGATGATCTTGTGACATAACGAGATGCTAATGAGGCTCTATGAATGATGAATAAAGAAGCAGCAGACTGTACTGACCTACTTTTGCCCTTTGTCTGGAATTGGTTGCCACCCATTGTTCCTGATTGGAGGCCAGTTTTGTTTTTTCCTCAATGATTGTGAAGTTAAAAATTGGGATGGGGAAGGCTGGTCTAGGGTCAGTACATGATCTGGCACTTGATTTGTTGGACTGATTCTTTTCTTTAGCTGGCATCAAGTATTTGAGTCAGAATTCATATATGATGCAAGTCAATCTCGAGTTAGAAATTGGTATGTCTGGAAAGTGTCCGGTTGGTTTTCTGGGGTACTGAATGTCTCCATTTGACTTGTTATTAAGAGTCAAAATTACACCCAACGTGGCATAATATTATTTCTTATAATTAGTGAAAAAGGAGCATTATAAATTATTTTAATGAATGGGCTTGTGAAATGAAGTAGCCTAGCTATTAAACAACATGATAACAGAGTGACACCAAAGATCAAAAGACAAAGCCGATTGTGACCCCATTGCCTTCCAGTAATGGAGATTCAACACACACATGATGTAACCACATGGTATACTAAAGTTTCTGCAGTACATTAGCACTTTGGTTAACTACAGCTAACCATACTGTGGTTTTTAACACCGTGCCTGATCATCTCTGTCCACAGAATGGATGTGCCAGAAATGTTTGAATGAGTACCCTGATGACAATTTCCATGTTTAGCATTCTTATGTGTAAAAAAATGTACACACTCTACATAGACTTTTGTGTTTTGTGAGACTCTCTTTGTTTAATCAAGTGATCAAATTGATTTGTAAAGATTTGGAATATTAAAATGCTTAATTGGGATAATCAACACATTTAGCTTTTAAGCATTTACATTTTTAACCTTGTTCTGTTTTAAGGATTTTTTAAGTCAAACATGTAACAGCCAACAGCCACAGTAATCATCATGCATTCTTTTTAAGCATTTCAAACATCTAAATAATTCATGTCTCACTTTTCACATTCATAATGCCCCATCTAGGACTACAAAACAGGGGTGTGAATACCTCTGGAGGAGAAGGGGAGCCAAGTCAGACCGTCTGTGCTGACTTAAATGTGTATTTAACGGGACGAAGGACTGTATTTGAATGAACTTCAACTTTTTGTTATGTTTGGTTCTTGTCATCAGTATTAACTTTTGCAGATAACTCAACTGTTAGGCTCTTCATATCTTTACGAACACCTCCACAATTCAGCACTTCACAATGAACAATGACTTTCAATACACAGAGGTTATATAACTGTGGGCCCATTGTGGAGGTGTTAGCCAAGATGTGAAATCTGTGAATGGTTATTTTCAAGCATAATGCTCCTCATATTCAGATTTTATTCAGGCTGGTTGTCAAAGGCATGAAGAAACATCTTAATTTTCACACCACATTTGAAGAGTCTTTTGTGATGCTGATTTTAGAGATGATTCATACACATCTTTCACATTAAAGCTTTAGAAATTTGTTCTATTCTGCTTTTTTAACAAATGTTTTCACTGTATGTTTATTCGGCTCCCTCGATTAAGGTGCTGGTTTGATATCAGCTAATGTCTTCTTAATGTGTATAATACTTTAAACACTTATTGAAAATATATATGTTATGTAGCACATTCCTCGTTTTTTTGTTTAACCGTTTAGGTAAGTGAAACGTTTAGCAGATTAATCAATTTGTTCTGTCAATTTAAAAGACAAATTTATATGTGTGTTGTTAAAACATGCTATTGGCGCTCAGTTAGCACACCTCATGAAGGTGAGAGGTGATGACCTCTCGGTCCCTGACCTGCAATGAGAGAAGGAAAACCTCTCTGTGAACTGTTTGAGATAATCACTGTAGTATCTGATGTGGGGGCGGGTCATGCCCAGTTTCAGTGAAAATCTAAGTCCAGGCATCCTGATACTGTACATCTAAGAAACACATGCATGTGTAAATAGCACATTAGCAAAACACAAGAACAATTCTAAGATGAGATAAAGTGGCTATGGAAAATAATTAATGTAGTGGGTTTTACAGATTTAGTTTAGATTTTTTACAAATTAAGCTAAAGATAATGCAGATAAACAGATACAAAAACATGGTAAATAAATAGACCTATATTATCAGTCAGTCTGTACTAGTGTTATCTGAATTTGATCAAAAATGAGACTCGACGGAGATTCCTCAAAATATTCCCATTCACATCAATGATGGTAACACTAAACTATTTATTTTGTTTAAAAAAATACATTCATATCCTCTTGTGGATTATGAGAAAAGATCAATTCAAATTAGTTCATGCCACTAGTTATTTTCAGGGGATTTTAGCTGAGTTCTTTCAGTTGTCGTTTTCGTGAAGTCGGTATGTTTTCGTAAACTAATGGGCGCGCGCTGACATGCACGCGGGTCTCTGGTGCTGTCCGCTGATTGGTCACCTCGCATCCCACAGCTCAGCCTACTATCGTTTACTATTCGCGCGCTCAGTGGATCCGCACACACTTGCTTGAGATCGTGAGTGCATAGCGCGTCTCATATACTGCCTCCTGGAGATATTTATAAGGATCATACACTTGAATGTCACAGTCGGTATCCGCATGACCTGGGAGTACGCAGCGTGGTTTAAGACTGTTTAGTTTCGTATGTTTTAAGAATCTTTTTCTTTGAAGTGTGTGATTATATGTTCGGAGGTTCTTGCTCAGCCATTCAACGCCAAACTTCTGCAGAGCTGATCTACAGCGGAGTCTCTGTCCCTTTCGAGGTGAGAAACGCAAGCAATGTTTAATGCGCTTTAATAACAAAAGCGCTCAAATGATGCCTTTAAGACGCCGCTTGTTTTGCATGCATTTTGATATTATTTCGATATTATTTCACAGTAGCCTACAACCTTCTCTATATCCGTCAGTCAATAAATCTCATGCAAACAAGGCAGAATCCAGTTTCTTATAACTTATTTAAACATACCCAACACATATTCGGTGCTGATAATATTCATTGCTGTCTTATTGACATAAGTACATTAATAAATAATCTAGCCTGTGCTGTGTTGGCGATCCTGAAATTGATCTCTCACAGCTGATATCCTATGCTCAACAAATTCAGTGCCATGTACCATAATGGATGATTACAATGTATTATTGGTTATTTATGGTATTGTTAGTTTAATTCAAATTCTAGTCTTGCCTTTTTGACCGGTCTGATAGTTTGATGGTTTAATTGATTTAATTGATCATTTTGTTTAATGTATGTGTCATGGTATTACCATGTATACTATTATACAGTGATTAGCTATAGCCTAATGTTTATACCTCACTAGTTATATAGTTAAAGATATAAGGATATCTCAGGGAATTTAAAAATTGTGATTCCAAGTCTGGAAAACCCATGGGGCTTAGTTAAATCTTAAAGTATCATGAAAGGCCATTATAATTGTGTTTGTGTATATGATATGATATGTTATAAAATTACAGTAAATTGGCATAGGAATGTAGTGTACTAAACAGATGGTGTGCACTGCAGAATGAAGATGGCAGCTTTATGGAGTTTTGTGTGTTCAGTGGGGAAATCATTTTCATTTATCCTATGTTAGAGCAGTAGTGGTCTTGTGGTGGGTGGTTTTGGGAACTGGAGGGTTTTTGCTGAATATTCCCCTGTTGATTTCAGATGATCATTAGCCATGTGTTCCTCTCCACTATCAAATAAGTAAGCTATTTTGGGAATTAAGCAGATTGTCATATCTACAGTACTTGATAAATCTGTGTTGTTTATTGTACTTTTTTCACTGAATTTGATTGAAATAAGGAATTCTTGTCGGGTCAAAAATTGTGGAAAGAAGTGTGTCCGAGACACTTGATTTTGTTTTGAAATGCTGATCTGCATCATGTCACTGTGATTTGGCTGGACTTTGCCCCTGTGATACAAGTCATGCAGGTACAGCTCAAAGTGCTTTTACAGTGGAAGGACAGTATGCCCTGCCAGACAAGCCCTTTATTTACTCAAACACACTTGAGTAGTTTCAATGAAGCTATAGCTCCCTTCCCCCACTGTCTTACACACAAACACACACACAGACACACACCTGCTCATTTCCCAAGGCTAACATGTAACCCACTTTGACAACAACCAAAATAAAAACTAAGACTCAATTTGATCCTTTTGCTCAATATATTTGGAAACTGGCAATGTTTCGTCATGCCAACGTCTATGACAGTGTCTTAAGCAGACATGTTTATTTCCTCATTTCATAATATTCGTAACGTCATTTTATACTACATCGAACTCTGAGAGTTGTATGGGTGGACCATAAGAAACAAAGTCATTTGAATACGGCAGGCATTTGTTTGTTTGGATCTTTTAGAGGAATGTGAGTGGGAATCATACAGTGACCAGTCCTTCCTATTTGTTAGAGCTTAATCCTTGGTTGTTTTTATATTAAGCATGAAGGAACCTTTAAAGATAAGACTTGCCACAACAACTTTACAGCTTCTAAAATCATGCCAATGAGCACAACAAACCCTGTTGTTGAGGATGCAGTTTCAAAACAGCCCAGAATGTTTGGGTTTTGTTGTTTTAACCTCTACATTTGCATTAGATAGGATTCCCACGGCCATGGAAAACCTGTACGTTTATCAAGGAATTGTAAAATTCATGATTTCCATGGAAATTGATCTTAATAACTCATAAAACATTTTCTATTTGATCAACTTTGTGAGCATAATCTTAATATAAAAATAATCTTTAAAATCCAAATGAGTGGAAAAATCATGGAAATTCATTGGTCAAAAGGTGTGGGAACCCTGAAGATCAGACAGTTTATTAAATCTTGCTTAATGCTGCTTTATGCTTGAGGAAGTCCGTTGTGATCTAGAGACGCAGTAATCAACACTACAGTCAACATGTGGGTGGGACTGAATGTTTTCAGCTTTCTGATAGTCATAACTATTTGAAATGCAGCCGTGCATGGATGACAAATATTCGACATAGTCAAAATAAAAGCTCTGACAAATACAGTGCAGTGATTGTGTGAAAGAAAGGACCTTTTTGTTTGCTTATACGCTATACGGTCCCTGTTGTGAAGGCTGTGCTCAGTGTTTGTTTAAACAGGAGAGGGGAGAGGACATGTGGCTGGCCATACTTGACACCTGCAACCAAAAAGTAAACACATCCAGATTCCCTGCTACTAATCAGCTTCGGCTTTGTTTTATTCACTCACAGAATTAAATTGGGCTGCAGCTGGTGTGCCTAGTGAATTTAAAAGGGCTTTGGCTTTTTCAGTTGCAGTTTTTAGCAGATTTGCATTGTGGCCTGGGGGCTTCACTAATAGGTTTCCATCGGCAGATGCGCAGGAGGATCCTGCTTTTTGGCCATATAATGAGTTGAGTGGACTTAAGTCAACACTGGTTGGTCAAAAACAACAAGGTGGTTTATTTCTTTGCATGTTATGGAAAATGCTGTCACAGAATGTGAGACAGAGAGTAAAACTGTATGTGGTTCCCAGAGGCATCATTCATACAGGACTTGACAAATTGTCAATTTCTGGTGATGAGAGCAAAGTCACTCATGACATCAGTTGGCCTTCCTCGCTTTTCAACTCATTGACTTGCTCAGATGGTATAACACATGGTAAAGCAGATGCGCGGGGGGGGGGGGGGTTTGCTGCTTTGACCTATTGGGCCTCCATTTTGATGCTAATGTCTATGGTTTTATGAAGGAGGTCTCTGTGGGGGGCCATATACTTCATCATACGACACCCCCTCCCTCCTGTGCACTCCCGTCCGACTCTGGCACCCAAACGCCTGTGAGCCTGAATAGGCAGGCGGCCATTGGGGCCGCACATTGTTTGGGGTGTCCCTTGACGCCCCGTGCCTTAGCTGTGAATGCCTCCATTGAGGGGCCCATATGCGCAGTGTCCAGGAATCTCACATAAAGTCACGTGCTGAGCTCTGCAATGGCACAGAAGCTCATGCTGGCATGCTGGAGCCGCCCGCGTGATTAGGTGATGCATTGACATGTGCAAAACTCACTTTCTGCCGTTCCACAAGAGCCTGGAAGATACAGAAGTAGGAGGGAGGCAGTGTGAGTCAGAGCTCTTTGTGTGGGTAAAGAACTGCATTTGTCTGCTTATCACCTCTAGCTAATGCTGACCGACTCACAGGACTCTCATCTGTAAAGGGCCACGTTTTGGTTTTGAGGGGGGAAAAAGAGAATCCTTCTTTTCAGAAGCGCTAGATCTCATAGGTCATCGTGTTTTTTTCGTATCAAACCATAGTTAAAAGAGCCTCTGTTTTGTACATCCACGTGAGGTAAAAGCAGCATGAAGTTTCATTTGTTGGTGTTTGTGAGTGGCGGTACGTTCAACTGCTTTATGGTGGATTAGAGCTAGCGAGTGTGAGTCTGAAATGCGCACTGAATGGAGATTAAATTCAAGTTCTCTTAGGCTCAATCAGGGAAGGTGTTTGCACATTGAGATTAATCGTGACATATTCATCCCCATGAGTCGTCCATCCGAGGAAAAGTAATTTTCCACTCAGCTTCCTATAATGATACTGGGGACTTTGTGTTTTACACAAAGGAAAACAAACTTTTCAGAGGAGGATGAAGGCTCAGCATTAACGAATTGGTTCATACGTTAATGTCTGTTTTTGAGTGTGTTTGCATTTATCTGAGGCTCATCAGACTATGTTTCATGTCCTTCAACAGGACAAAATGCCACAAACGCCACCCTTTCCAGTGATGTATGGGCCCAATGGATACAACAAGAATATTTATAAGGCCAAGGAAGAGGACTACGAAGGCCTGTATTACCATGACAACAACCTGGTGTCAGGGTCCTTGGAGGCACTTATTGAGCACTTGGTCCCTACAGTGGCGTACTATCCTGATGTGAGTATCAAAAGTATTCAGCCTTATTCTGATATTGGATTTTGAGTAGTGAAAACACATGGACGCTCATTTTTATGTCTCAAACTAATTTTTTTAAATGTCAAAACTGTCTAACTGTCTAACAATCACCAACATACACTGCCGTTCAAAAGGTTGGGTTCAGTACGATTTTTTAATAAAGAAATTAATACTTTTATTCAGCAAGTACCCATTGATCAAAAGTAAGATTTCTACTTAATCTGTTGCTATTTTGAACATTCCATTCATCAAAGAATCCTGAAAAAAAAAAAAAAATGGATCACTGTTTAAAAAAAAAAACTTAAGCTGCACAACTGTTTTCAACATTAATAATAATAATAATAATAATAAATGTTATTTGTAATGCACTTTTCTTAAGCCCAAAGCGCATACAGTAGAGTGAGCAAATACAACAAGAGCATTAAAAACAATTAAGGAAAAGCAGCCTTAAACAAATGTGTCTTAATCAACTAACATTGATGATAATAAGAAATGTTTCTTGAGCACCAAATCAATTATTTCTTTAAGGATCATCTGACACGGAGGACTGGAGTAATGATGCTGAAATTTCAGCTTAATTCAGTGATTGCCATCACAGGAATAAATGACATTTTAAATGTATATTAAAATAGAAAACAGTTATTTTAAACTAATATTACTGTTTTTACTGTATTTATGATCAAATAAATTGAGCCTTGCTGTTTTGAAAAAACAACAACAACCCCAAACTTTGTAACGGTAATGTAGCTAACTAGTTATATTCTCCAGAAATATAAATGTATGTAGTTAACACTTCGATTTATTTTAGTCCGATACTAGTTTTGTTTAGAGTAATGAAAAACGTATTATTGCACCAACTTTGATCTAATTTTTATTGACTTGCAGAGGACATACATCTTCACGTTCCTGCTCAGTTCCCGTCTCTTTACTCATCCATATGAGCTGATGTCCAAAGTGTGCCATTTGTGTGTGGACCAGCAGAGGCTCAGTGATCCTCAGGCAGACAAGGTAAACTGGCAAAGACATCATGTATCATTACACTGATTGAAGATGTCTTCAGTCGTCATGGTTGCTCTAGCATTAGCAAGGAACTTTAAGAATCTAGGGACAATAATTTGCAATTGCAATTGCAATTACATTGTTTATTTTTACTTTATCTATAGGCTAGAGTCAGGAAAATTGCTCCTAAGGTCCTGCAGTTGCTGACTGAGTGGACGGAGACGTTTCCCTATGACTTCAGGGATGAAAGGATGATGAAGAGTCTGAAGGAACTAACACATCGTCTGAGTACTGGAGATGAAGTAAGTCTGCCACTTCCAAGTGTTAGGTGATCATTTCAGCAGAAACAATGAGCTTTTTATTCTTAAGGAAATGTCAGCTAAAGGGCAACGCCGTTTTAAAATAATAGTCACCTGAAAGGTGAGAATACTTGCGTCAAAGACATTAGCGTTTCTTTATACCTTTAGTACCACTATTAGCATAGACAGAATAAAACATCTTTGCATAAGTCTTAGCATGGCTTCTTTAACATTTGGCTGCTTAAGACATAAGATGTAACACGCTGAGTGAGAAGGTGTCAACACCTGGGCACTGGGGAATGAGATTTCTTTAGACCTAAAGTGCTCTGACAGAAGCGAGAATAAAGCTCTTTTGTTCTGCTGCTTTTGTCTTCACTGGTGCTTTTCCACAGGCTGCTTTCAAATTGTTCCATTAGCGCTGACTCGTATGTTACCATGTTCTGGCTTAGCATTTTTTTTTCCTCAAAGGGACTTTTTCACCACATTTGGAGTCATTTATGCTAAATTCTTTTTAACCTTCCAGGACACACAAAAAAAAACACTCTTTGGTTGTTACATTTTTTTACATCAGGTTATCGTCCTTCTGTTGTGCTCACGTACTTTTGCTGTTTATCGGTCGGAGGAGCTGAGCCTAAAGTTGGCAGCTCTCATTAAGCTTTGTCCTCGAATGTCCCTCTGGGCATTTGTCTCCATAGTCCGCAGTTGAACAGTCCTCCTCTGTCTGCAAATCTTGATTTTGTTAATGTACAGTGAAAAAAAAAAAGATTTGCCCGAGCAAGCTCTGGTCATCTCACATGGTTGTGAGCATTAGTGTAATGACTAACAGCAGGGAGCTAGTTAGAATAGACAGTTTAAGATGGAGGACGCTGACCCAACAGATCCAAGCGAAATTATGTTTCTCTAACCCGAAAAGACAAGCAGGACTCATCCTCCGGTGACATGTGTGGCTATTGATCTGCTTCATCCTGACCCTGGAGATCGATGACCTTCTTACGGCCCCGCTACGCTCATGGAGGAAATGTGTTCGTGTTGTACCGCCTCTTCAATCTAGTGAAAGGGTGATGAACTAATAAGACTGCATGTACAGTCAAAAGATAACATGGAAAGCTGTAACTGTGTAAGGCTCAATGATGTAGTACCTATTTATTTATTTAAAAATACATACAGTAACCTGAACACACCTCTTATATGATGAATTAAGTTTATTTTTCTATCCAAAATGTTGAAATGAGACAATGGTCTTAATATAATAAGTACAACAACATAATTTAAATTTGTCACCCATAATGAGGAAATGAAATGGTCACACTATTTTGTTTTAAAACTCATCAAAGTCTCTTTGATCTTTACATCTACTATGTAGGCGAGACAAATTTAATCTGTGTAGATATGTATCTGCATGAGAAGAGCATCTCAAAGCTTGAAGAATGCATTGTTTCAGACCATCAGTATGCTGTCTGTATTATGTAATTCAGTCCCTGTGTTTTTCCCCTTCATGTGTACGGCATGTACTCGAATGTGAATCGTGGGGAAATGAGTGTCTGTTACAGTAGAGCACTGACTCTACATTGACGGGGGATTCACAGCAGTCAGAGCCACACAATAGACAATAGGTGTATTTATAATAATGTATGAGCCCATGAGACAAAATGTGGTGTATTTTCAAATGTACTCTCCAGTGCTCCCAGCCCATCATAACAAGATCACTATGTATGTAGTGCTTTCCAGTTAGGCCTTTTATGTTTTGACCTCTTCTGGACCTCATCGGTCCTGATGAGTTTGCCAGCAGTTTGTTGACCTGCTGTTTTCCGTCTTTTTACTGGCAATTGCATCGCAGATCTCTTGCTTTCGGTGCGGGAGCTGAGAATAGTTGTAACATCTGTGTCCAGACCGCAGTTTGGTCTTCAGGCTTCTGGTCTGCTTACATCGTCATTATGCATGTGGTCTTCTGTATAGGAAAGGCAGGGCGCAGTTGCACAATTGCAGATCCAAGCGTTTGGTGCACATTTGGACACCTTTTGCGCACATTCTGTTTATTGGGAAAGTAATGGAGAGCTTTTCCCTTTGACCTGGGTGTGGTGTGTCCATGCCAGAGTGATCTCGTGCCAGGGTTAAAAATGTGGAGGCAGCACACAAGCAGCTTTCTCATTTTTTCACAACAAGTAAGTTGTCGGATTTGCTGCATTAAAATGTCAAACAGTTATCGCCAAGAACTCCTGCTAAAAATAATCTTCCTTTCCTCTGTTTGTGTCAACATGGTGGACCTTGGAGAGGGAATTATTAAAGACTCTCTGTGATTCTTTAAAGTGCTGCAAGGTCTCGTCTCCTGTTCTCTCTGTCTCTCACTCTCTCTCAGATCATCAATATTCTTGCATCTACACAATGTGCTGGAGTGCACAAGAATGCTGGTTGTTCTGAGTCAGATGGATTTATGTGCCACTGACCTCCTGCACAGCAGATTAATCGGCCACTTTTTATTTTCTGTGCGTCAGAAAGGAGTACGGAAGCCTGACAGAAACAAAAGATGTTTTGTACATCCTGCACCTTTAAGGACCGTTCACACCAAGAATGATAATTATAACGATAACTACTTTAGCGCCCGCACCAACGGACAATATCATTCTGTTTATTATAAGCACACACTTCAGTTATGTTTTCTGCCTTTTTAAATGCTCAAGCGCTGGATTCTGATTGGCTGTCAAAGTTTTTTAGCGTTCATTAGCTGGAAAAAAAAACGTAAATTATTGTAAGAAAAATCACGGTGTGCTTTTGACACCTGCTTCTTAAAGCCCACTGGTGATGACTTGACTGATGGACAGCCTGACTGATGTTGAGCAACAGGGCATGACCGCTGCTGTCCTCTTCTTATGCAACAGAAGTCCAGAACTGTGTCAGGCTCTTGTTATTAGATAACTCAACCTCATCTTGTTACGAGGGGAAATGGGAGGCATGCAGGGCTCTTGTGAACCTTTGAAGGGCATGAATGAAGTGCTGCTGTTTCGTAATCTTCCATTAACTGTTTATGTAACATACTCAAGACCCTATCTTGGAATGATAGACCATATAAGCCGAACCACCGTCATTGCTGACCAATCAAGAGGAAAGGGCTTTTTTTCCACCATTATACGCCTGAAAATCCATTAGATGTTTGCAGGGCAAATACTCTGTGTATTCCCTCAGCTTTCTTATCAGTGCAGGACACATTTAGCTGTCAATCCTTTCAAATGAATGATTAGCTGGTAATTCTGGTCTATAAAAGCATGGTTGTAATGAAATCCACGACTTCTGTCTCCTGTCTCTCTTCAGCTCTATCGTAAGGCGGTGCAACAGATGACACAAACGCTGATCCGTAAGCTCACCACACTGAGTCAGTATGAGGAGGCCCTGGCTAAGATCAACTCGTCTGTGACCGACAGACTAACTGTGCTGAAGACCAAACCTCAGTCTATCCAGAGAGACATTCTGACCATCTGCAATGACCCCTTTACCCTGGCACAACAACTTACACACATTGAACTGGTGAGAGGAACTTCCTCTGTTTACATGACCTTACATTCCTCACCTCACTGTGGGTTTGGATGGATTCATTTACAAAATCAATAATCCGTGTAGTTATTTTCAAGGCGACCATTTGGACTTACTGCAAATGTTACATTGACGTTATCTTTATTTTTCAGGAAAGACTGAGCTACATCGGACCAGAGGAGTTTGTTCAGGCATTTGTTCAGAAAGACCCTCTTGATAACGACAAGGTAACAGTCCCATCCTGTTTATGGTCAGCAAGGTTTACTAAAAATACATTCAACACAAATGTTATGTCTTTCGCTCACTACAGGAAATATCCAACTTGGACAAATCAATACGCACAATGTTTACGTTAACTCTCGGGTTCAACGCTGTGTCACCTTTTTCACACAGCGTTCACAGCACATTCCTTGTCTAATCTGTCATTGTCCAAGTTTCCCTCATCACGTTCCTCACAGTGTCCTTTTGTGGCCAAAGCCTAGCAACTGGTTTCTCACAATAACCCGCCAAAAGTTTGCTTAGCCCTGCCTCGTAATGGCCATTGCCGCCTGGCTGCTGGGCAACAGCTCGTGTCAAGGCGTTACTGGTGCCATTTTCTCTTTTGTTTTGGTCGCCGTCTCTCCAGAGGGTCCTTGTGCACTGTCATGGCTCTCTGATGTTATCCATCAAAGGTAGAGTAGGGTAGATTGTGCATTGTGTGACGGACGGCACAGTCAGACTGTAGGAATGTGAGGAATGAAGGGTTCGAGTGACCCGAGCTTTCAGACAGAGCATCTGCATACATTCCCTTAAACAGATAATAGCTCGAACTCTCTGATTGAATGCATTGTTGGAGATCATCAGTCATCTCAGGGGCCTTTGTTTCTTGGGTTGGGAATGTAGGAATCGCATATCCCAGCATTCAGAGTTCTGTGAGATCACTTCAAGAGCGATATTTCACAAATGATGAACTCTTTAAATGCCTGTCAGAATTCCTGCAGTTCAGAATTTAGGATAAAAACTGTATGCATTGATATTGAAATACATAAATGCACAAGATTATTAAGTCAATAAATACAATAAATATGACAGATAAAATCAACACATACATTTTGACAAATATTTCCATTGATAGCTAAAATGAGCGCCCACTCAGCTAAAACAGGAAATGTAAAACAGCAAACCCCACGTAAATATTATAAAATGCATAGGAATAGTAAGAACACAGGTAAAACAGTGATGGAAGACAATTTCAAGGTCTCTCCATCATAGATATTTTAGATATTTAACTACTTTGTTTTTTCATGTTTTTTTTTAACCGAGATAATGGCAGATAACCCAAATGGTGTCTTTAAAAAAAACAAAAAACTAGAAAACATTGTGGCGCGATGTTCTAAATGAAGCACTTGACTAAGCTCAAGCCTCAGTTTAATTATAATGGTGATACTGATCTTTGAAATTTTGATTCTTGCAGAGATGCTTTAGTGATCACAAAAAAGCAAGTAACCTGGAGGCTTATGTGGAGTGGTTCAACAGGCTCAGCTACCTGGTGGCGACGGAGATCTGCATGGTAATTATCTGATCGTATGCTATGACTCACCAAGCAACTTAAATTCCTGTACAGTAGTTAGTTGTGTTGCACAATTAGTGATTAAATATAGGCTTTATAGAAAACATACACTATCTTTCAAAAGTTTGGGGGCAGAAAATGTTTCATGTTCTTTCTATTTATAAAAAAACCCCTGTAAAACTATCAGTTTCCACAAAAATGTTAAGCTGCACAACTGTTTTTAAAATTAATAAATGAGCAGCAAATCTGCATGTTAGAATCATTTCTGAAGGATCATGTTAAACTGAAGACATCAGTGGAATAAATTACATTTAAAGTATATTACAATAGAGAACAGTTATTTCAAATTTTTTATCAAATAAATGCAGCCTTGGTTAGCATAAGAGGCTTTCAAAAACATTAAAAAAATCTTAACGACCCCAAACTTTTAAATATATCATGAAAGGCTCTGAAGTATTTAGTGATCTTTGAAATCAGAAGTTATAAATATCCCTTTTTGATGTTCATAATTTGCTCGTTTTTCTTATGCAGCCTGTAAAGAAGAAACATCGGGCTCGAGTCATTGAGTTCTTCATCGACGTGGCACGAGAATGCTTCAACATTGGCAACTTCAACTCGCTCATGGCCATCATTAGTGAGTATTTTGATGTCCCTTGCAACACTTTGCTACAGAAAGCTCTCTTGTTCCCCACAAATCTGTTTGGATAATACAGTTTGCTGTTTTGGCAGGATTTGGTTTGCTTTTCTAATCCTTGCTCTTGTGTGCTTAACACACACAACAAAGTCACTGGTCTCTTATAGACTCTGCAAACAATTTCAGTTTTTTTGTGTTTGTGGAGTGCTGTAGTGTCTTTAGCTGTGCGTCAAGGTTTAGATAATAAATTTCAACCTTTACTGTATCTTATCTGTTCATTGTTTGGAAAATCTTCAGATAATCTTTAGCTGTACTATAATATAGCTATATATTATATAAAATATATTCCAAACATTTGTATATTTGTTCGATTTCTAATAATATATGATGCATGCTTTTATTATCAATAATAATTATATCAAAATAATGATTAGCTGCATGTGCCTGAGGCATTATGGGTAGGGGAGCAGGAGTGGAGAGGGCCATGAGAGGAGGCAGCTGTTCAGCTTGTGTGAGTGAGAGCTGGAACGAGGGAGCGGCATCCTTCAGGCAGATGGTCAGTGCTGACCAATCCAATAGACTGAGAGAGGGACGGACTCATTGAGGAGGGGATTGTGGGAGGGAGGGAGGGAGGGAGGGAGGGAGTGGAACCAGCTGTCCTTTCCCTGGTCATTCCCTGGAGACGAGCCTGTGGGCTGGGGCTCTTACACAAGCCTCTCTCCCCAGAGATGGAGGGCCGATATTAAAGTCACTGGAAGAGAACAAACAAGTCATGGGAAAGTTTGATCGCTCCTGCTAGGGTTTTTTGGAGGCAACGTACATTGTGTGATGTGAATGGAGTGTCAGCGTGTGGCTAGGACTGAAAGATCATTCGCTCTAGTATCGTGTTAGTGTGACGGAGCAGCTCTGACACCTGTTAGTACAGACAGATTGTTAATGGTACTAAGGTCTCGCATGGCTCTTCTGTTGATGGATAGATAGTGCTGACATTGAGGAAAAGATCTGAAACAAATGGATTTTCACATGTAGATCACAAAATATTCAGCAAAATTTGAATGTATGATCTACAAATATCTAATATTTATCAATATCACTTTTTTTTTTTTTTTTTTTTTTTTACCGTAATTATCAAATAAATACAGCCTTGGTGAGCATAGGAGACTTTTTGAAAAAAGTCTTACTGACCCAAAACTTATTTCAGAGTGCAACAGGAATTGTTTATATGAACATTACATATACCAAAATGGACTGAATGTTAAAACAATGGCTAAAGAATGTGCATTAGGAAAGTAAAGTTGAATTTTGATTTCACATTGATTTTAAAGCATCAAAAACGAGGAGATTAACAGTTAAGGAAGGCTTAGTAAGAAATGATTCTGTCGTCAGTACAGACGAATCTGATTGGTTGACCCACCCCAAGTGATTTCCAGTCAACACTCTGACCTCATCTAGTCATTAGTGCTGACTGCACAAGCCCACCGTGACCCTCAGCACTATAAGCTGAACTTATTGTCGGAGGGAAATGATGCTCTGCTAATGCCATTGTTCATGTGGGCTCATGGGCCTAACTGCTCTATTTGCTACAGAGAAACTGCACCTCTGACAGGAAACGAGGTGTTGCAGTGTGCTGACCTGTGTCTGTTTCTGTGTGTCTTTCAGCCGGGATGAACATGAGCCCCGTGTCACGGCTCAAGAAGACCTGGGGCAAAGTCAAAACCGCCAAATTTGATATACTAGAGGTAGGTTTTTCATCTTTTCTGTTTACAGTAGTGGGTGGGTGTGACTCACTGGAGTGAGGGAATATGTAGCGGACGACATGAGTGGGATTGAATCGAGTTGGGATTGAACGCAGTGCTGACATGGCACTAAGCACATTAAGTGTTCAACCCTGGCTCTTGTCCCCTTGACTCATGCATGCATGATGCTCAAACCCATGACAATATGGACGCCACCTCTTGCCAATTTTAGTCTCCAGTGGGCGAGAATTGCTGCTTTTGTATCATTATTTTTCTGAAGCACGGCAATTCTCCCTTTGAGTGGGTGTGCAAATGTTTACAAAGCTTTTTAGGCCACATTTTAGGGGTTGAGACCTTTAAGGCTTTAATTTTGAATCTGCACACTGTGTTTACTGTCTAAAGAGGGTTTGTTTAGCCCTTGCTTTATCTTTATAGAGGCTTTGAACTTAATATATGACTTATGTACGCAACACGCACACCTACTTATGGTTCAGTCTCGCCTTGTGGGGTGCAGCATTTTGATGTGTAAATAGGGACTGTATGTGTAGTCTTCAGGGAGGTTCAGCCTCTGTATCACAACACCTTTTCCTTTTGCTTTACTCTCAGACAATGGAGGATTGTCAGATAAAAGGCTTAGATGGCCCTTCCCTGTAGAATTAAAATTGTGAATGTTAAAGCTGCAGATATTCACCTCTAGTCCCTAATAAAAGTTTGCTTACCTGAGAGAATAATACTATTATTCTGCAAGGACGAATTCAATTTGTCAAAAGTAAAAGTAAATACATTTAAAATGCTAAAAAATATATATATATATTAGAATAAATGCTGTTCTTTTTTTTCTTTTTTTTTTAAAGTATCAGTTTCCACAAAAAAAAAACACAAAAAACCACATTGATCATAATATTAAATGTTTCTTGAGCAGCAAATCAGCATATTATTATGATTTCTGAGGGATCTCCTGACCCTGAAGACTGGAGAAATGACTGCTGGAAATTAAAAATCGCCACCACAGGAATAAATTACATTTACAAATATATTGAAAGTAATATTTAAACTTGTATAACTTAATATTACTTAATATTATTTAACTGTTTTACTGTATTTTTGATCAACTAAATGAAGCCTGGGTGAGAGTGAGAGATTTCTTTCAAAAACATTAAAAAAAGCTTACTGACCCCACTCTTTTGAACCATAGTGGACCTACTAAAACTGCTGGTTTAAGATGACTGAACCTTTGTGAACGTCTCACCTTCAGGCAAAAACGTTTGAAAGCACATGAAATGTATCATCTTACTTGGTTCCCATGAAAGAATGTCTCATGCTGAATAGTAACTAGAGTGACTCATGTTGCCTAAATCAGTAGTTCTAACTAAGACGTAACCATGCCAAATGGATTTAGGGCTCATTAGAAACTTTAGTTTGTAGAAACCACATCTACATTTTTCAGGCCAAGTCCTGAGGTTGGTGCATAAACCTGTTTTTTCCCCCTCTATTCTCAGCACCAGATGGATCCCTCCAGCAATTTCTACAACTACAGAACAGCTCTGCGTGGAGCCACTCAGAGATCCATCACTGCTCATAGTAGCAGAGAGAAGGTAATGCGCTAATCATTTCTCCTTCAAGACATATTCTTACAGAAGTCGTAGGAACGTTGGTTTCATAACCCTGTTTGGGTGTTTTCAAACAGGGTTTGAAGTGTGTGATATGTTGTACAAACGTAATGAGGATAATGATCAAATCTGATTCATTACGTTAAAAAAAAGGTTGCTTGAAAATGCAGACCCCAATCCAGAGACTATGTGTTTACAGTAAATTGAGTTTGGCCTCTTTGCCCGAGAGTTATGTAATAATGGTTGGACTCTTTGTGGATGATTTGTTGAGGGCAAGGCGTCAAATGGGACATTCTGTTTCCTCTGCAAAACATGCTCCATTTTTGTTCTAAAAACATGGCAGTCGGCCAGTTAACAAAATGTTCTGATGCTCTTCAGTGTTTTTTGTGAGCAAACTCGCGCAATAAAATCCATCCGAGGGAATATTTTCTGGCACGAGTCTGCCAAAAGGATGTTCGCATTGTTAATTTCTTTGTCAAATTGCACAACTTTTTTGTGTGTTCTTTTACATTTTTTGGGGACTTGTTTGTTGTTTGTTTTTGTTAAGCTTTGTAAAGGCTTGTTTTGCTTCTTCGACTGGTTAGGGAGGAGATGTTCGCTGTGTGGGTTTAGGTGGGGAGACAGAATGTTCCCGAGCAACTCTGGAATGCTTCAGCTTCTTTGCATCACAGTGGCCCATGTCACTTGTTTTTCCCTAAAATCAGATGTGTTTAGACTTTGGCTAGTGTTGTTACTTTAAAGATACAAGAGACAAAATATGTGCATGTTCCAGGGCAGGCATTTCCACTGTAAACAAATTAAATCAGGAATGCATTACTGTTCTATTAATGTCTTTAACTCATCAACTTGTTTGACTGCTTGTATTTTTGACCCATTGTTTTGTTCACTAGTGTTATTACACTTATTTTAAGCTCAATTTGAACTTGAGGTTAATTAGTCACATGGGACTGTACTCAAATAAACAAACAAAAAAAGCTAAATGAGTAAGTGACATTATTAGTTTATTCATTTCTCAGTTTTAGTGTGATGTTTAGGTTTAAGACAAAAAAAATGCAAAAAAATAAAATAAACATTTAAAAGAATTTGAGGATGATGATGATGTCATGGAATAATTTACTGTATTAATATTGCAGTAATTAAATTTTCTAGTCTTCAGTCTTTCAGGTGTACAATTATTTTTAAACATGGCATTTATTTTTCTTCATCTCTTTCCACATCTGATGCATATTTCTGCATCAAAGCTTGAATTGCGGATTATTTTATATGTGTTTTGAAGAGAGAGAGAGAGAGAGAGAGAGAGAGAGAGCTTTGTTTATCATGTTGTTGCTGAATCTGCTACTATAGAGATTTCGGCCTTGCATACACGCCACTGCTTCCTTGCGTCGTGAAACATTGTTATTGCTCTCTAAAGTGGTAGATCCAGTTGTGCTCTGCCTTGTAGGCTTTTAGAGGCTGTTGTAAAACACTGTTGCCTAATGCAGTCTTACTGTGACGATAACACTCAGATGGCCTCCAATGAGGCAGCTCGATTTGTTTGCATTTTTTTAAAAAGTTTTTGGTCAGTTGTAGCTGTTGTGTAATCGTATGTTCCTTTTTTGCCTTCCAGATTGTTATTCCTTTCTTCAGCCTCTTGATCAAAGACATTTACTTCCTCAATGAAGGATGTACCAACAGGCTCCCCAACGGACATGTCAATTTTGAGGTAAGTCTTTCTGTTTGGCTTGGCGACACATGCAAGCTAACATGATGCATGGAAACAACTGGCGTCACAGCTACTGCATAACAATGGATGGTTGAGAAAACACTGTCACGTAGCAACAGAAGCAGTAGTTCTTTGACGTTTGCATCTGTTGAAATGAAGTTTCAAGGGCATCGATTCAGTGTGACAGTAGCTACACACGAAACGTAGGCGATGGTCTCTAACAGAATCAATCTTGACTGTGCTGCAGAAATTCTGGGAGCTGGCCAAACAAGTGATGGAGTTCATGACTTGGAAGAAGGTGGAGTGTCCTTTTGACAGAGACCGCAAGATTCTGCAGTATCTCCTGACCGCACCGGTCTTCAGTGAAGATGGTACTTATGTCATGTGATGCTTTTCAATGCTAGTTTGATTCATTTTTTGCATGTTTTTGTGGTGTTCTATAGTTTCAGTGGCGATTATCTACTAAAATCCTAGACACTTAATAATATTGAGGGAAGACACTGCTGATTTTACATTATTTCTACATTCTGCCTTACTTGTTTACTGGGAACTTGGACTTCCTGTCTGAACCAGAGCTCTTCTGGTCATTCATTTTCTGCCACTCACGTCATAAACCTGTTCTAATGACAGTTGCGAAATAAGCACACAAGATACCAGACACAAAGACAACTGCGCTTGTCATAATTTACCTCAGGTGTAAAATGCCGTCATGCTAAATAACCGAGTAACATGAGTTCAGAACATTCCTCATGAATGAAAACAGGTGGCTTTGTTTTCTGTTGCTGACACACTCGTCTCATCTCAATGATCTATCAACAGCTTTGTATCTGGCGTCATATGAAAGTGAAGGACCGGAGAACAACATGGAGAAAGACAGATGGAAATCTCTCAGGTGTGTATGATATGATTCATCAGGGCTGTTGATTGACACTCCCTTGGCAAGTGTGAATGTCAGATGTCGAGATTATTCCTGACCTGTCTGAAGAGCAGTGACTTTTGCTGATAGACATTGTCTATTAGTAATTGAGTTGCTAATCAAAATGTTTAATTAACAGGCTTCCCACTGTCAGAGAAATATCAGGGAATTTAAATTGTGTTGTCCATGTCTTGAAAAATAATCAAATAAAATATGAATAAAATCCTAAAAGTCGTGGAAGTTTCTGTAATAAATATAATTTAACCTAGCTATGCCATTCATCTAGTCGGGTTAAATATTGGTAGTTTGTGTGCAATCCAAGTAATATCTGATTTATAAGCGAATTGTTCTTTTGAGTCTGTTCTTTTCAGCGAATCAGTCAAAACGGTCACAAATTAATCTGAATGATTCACTGGCAAAGTCGGTCAGAATTAAGGATTTAAAAACAAAAATCTCATCCAATAATAACAAATGGTCATGGAAATGAATTACTGGAAAAAATGTATAAACCTTCAATTAAGCTCATTTTGCATTACTTTTATATGATTTTTTTTTTAAGGCATAGTTTGCCTTACTGGAACATTACACTCAAACTAAATGGTGGTTTGGGAATTACATTGTGTAGCATTCAAGAATATTTTTATATATATATTTTAAATATTTTATCTGATTATCTGTTTTTGATCCCACGTTCATTTCAATCAATTATTTTCAATATATAAACAAGCAACTGACAAAAACATGTTCCATTAGCACTTGCCAAAGATCTCGCAGTTTATAGATACACACACATATGTGCTTGGAAAGGGTGAGACCTCTTGGCTCTTGCTTAGTCACGTTTCCTGATAGCTTTACTGCTCAAGAGGGATGGAGAGAGAGGGGGAGGAAGAAAGTGATTGCAGAGGCTAACGGTGGGCTGGTTTTTTTTTTTTTTTTTCACTGCGACAGGATCTGTCACAGCACCAGATTCTGTCTGTATCAGCAGTTCGTGCTTCACCACACTCAAGGATACTAGCCCAACAGGAAACAGGGCAGAGCAGAGAGAAAAGACAATCCAGCTGATGTGTAGACAGAAGAATAATGTCCATAGGGCAAAGTTGCCTTTTATTGCTAGTCTGAAACCAGTTTATACTTGATTTATCAAGTGTGGGGTGCTGGACTTGGATAAGAACACGGGGCAGATATTGTACAGCGTGTCCGTTCAGTCGTCTGCTTATACTAAAACGGATATGAGGGGCTTGTAACATAAACTTAAGCTTTTATACAACGTGTCATAGGAATTAAAGTCGGCGTGAAATCTAAAATCGGTTTTCGAAATACATGTTATTGATCTTATTGTGAACAAGCATACATATGCATACATTTCCTTTTTTTTTTACCTTGTAATAATTACAAGGACTTTTTCAGTCCTTTAGTCTGCTTAAAACTTTTTTTTTCAATCGGATATATACGGAAGAAAGATGTCATACTTCCGTTAGTTGTGACTTTAAGTAAAATACATTGAACGTTATGTATTTTTGCTTTTTCAATTTGGAGATGGATCGTTTTGAATAATTTTATTTGACTCGTTAAATTAATCTTTTGTTTAATTTCTTGCAGGTCATCTTTGTTGAACAGGACGTAAAGTGAACCCTCTGAACAAGCAAGCTGTGTCCCCCTTTTGCCCCTTCCAAAAGTGAGACGTATCCCTGTTTTTCAAGGGAGATGACAATCCATATTTTGCTGAACGGTGCATTTTTATGTTGGAAAGAGGAGCAAGGCCCTTCTCTTTCTGTCTTTCATACTGGATATTTCAGGCTTTTTCAGTCTTTGTGCAGACTTTTGTACTCCCCCCCCCCCCCCCCCCCTCTTTAAAACGTGGTTTGAGCTGAAGGAGAAATGTGTTTGGTACGTCCCATGACTACAAACCAATTCCGATCTATGCTGTCGTTCTTGTCTGTTGACTCTGAGTATGCTGCTGGTTGGCAAACTCAATTGGAACAGGTTGGGGAAAAGAAAAAAAAAGATGATGATATAAACCAGCATTATGTGTACTGGGTTCCAGTACTGTATATTTTTATTGTACCTGAAGCATTAATTTAAGTATAGATTTATGTTGTCACTATTTTTTGATATTGTGTTTGTCAGGTTTTTTTTTATGCACATGAGATGAGAGTAATGCATTGCTTTAACCTCTGTGAGTGACCATTGATGTGTGCGTGACAAACCCGCTGAGGGTTGCCAAATGCACTGGATGTTTCTGTGAATAAAGATGTCAATTCCTTTCTTGTGTAAACTCTTTTGTGATGATTCCGCAGCATAATGCTCCCCATCCCTTTTTATTGTCGTCATGGTTTACTGTCGCCACGTGTTGACTGTTGAAGGAAAAGCAGTGTTTTTGTCAGTGTTACAGGTGTAATGCTGTTTCTTACACAATGAAGATGATATTTATTGACAGACAGCTCACTGTGTGTAAGCGAATTCTCCCAAGTGCTGTTGACCATAGTCAGTGGTGAATGGTGTTATGTCGTCCTCTGCTGGTGAAGTGGAAAACTACTTCATACAGACTAGGCTAGGGGACAGTGTTGTTCTTATCAGGGAGGAGTTCAATTCATGAAGTTTTATCATACCTGTGGTAGTTGGGATTTGAGTCCATTTGTAGGATGTATTAGTTTTCATTACTGTTATTATATTAATATTTTCTATTTGCCTTTGGTTTTATTTATTGGCCTCAAAAATATCTGTAGTTGTCCTGTTTTTGCCTGCTTCACTGTTTTCAAATATTTTAAAGATTTTTACAGACTTTATTATATTCTTTATTTTGTACTAGGTACATGTTTTTTTAGTAATCAGATATTGCCCTATCTAATATTTTATAATGTTTATAAAAGTTTGTATGGAAAAACTAATATTTGACGGTACTAGCACACAATATGAATATTACTGTATGTCGGATGATGTCAGTTCTACCCTTTTTTTCCCTTATTGGAAACTTTCCACAAATACATCTTTTTTTTTTTTCTATGTAAATATCATGTCTTTTTCTCCACTCTGTATATTGGTATGTATTTTGATTGTTTGGGCAGATTATAGAACCTCAATGGATTGAACAAGAAAAAAGAGGAATTAAAGAATGCCTATAAAGCTATTTGAGTCTTTGTTGTGTTATATGTGTGTGTCTCATGATTTTGTTTGGAAACGGTATTTTGGAATAATAACAGGAATATTGTCATAAAAAAGAGCTAAGTGAACAAGATTATGAGGGGATGAGTGTTGGTTTATTAAAATGAGTCTCTATGAAACGGTTCAATAATTTTCGGGGCTGTAAAAATTATTTGCAATGTTTTTGAAAAGTTTAATATTGTGAGAATATTACTACAATCTGAAATAACATTTCTATTTTAAATATTTTTTAAATGTTATTTACTCCTGTGATTTTTAATCCAACATTTTCAGCATCATTACTTCAGTCTTGTCACATGATCCTTCAGAAATCATTGTAATATGATGATGTGGTGCTCAAGAAACCTTTCTTAGGTGTAAACCATTGTGCTGCTTAATACTTTTCTTTTCAATATTCTTTGATGAAAGTATTTGAAATCGAAAAGTTTTAAAACTAACAATGTAAAAGTCTTCACTGTCACCATTGATCAATTTGACTCATTTTTAATTTTAATTTATCAGAATCCTCTATTCTGAGTCGAGACTCTATTCTCTGGACTCGAGTCCGACTCGAGACTCTATTCTCTGGACTCGTGACTTGACTTCGACTCGCGGACTGATGACTCGTGCTTGGACTCGGACTCGAGGATATATAAAATCGGACTTGAGCATTCATCAAATGAATGACGTTGGATGAAGTTTCTGACCAAATAGGTTATACAATTTTGATTTAAGATGTTACACTTTTCCTGTTTCGGGCTCCAGGACCGGCCGGGATCTCTTTTTTTCCCGCATATAAGAACGAGCAGAGAGAAAGCCCTGGCCGCGCACGCACTCACCATCTTCAAACAACACGAGCGCTGTCTTGCTCCCTCTCCCTCTCCCTCGCGCATATTAATCAAAATCAATTGACACGATAGTAAAAGGTCGAAAGAATGAAGTTTCACGTGGAGCATTCGGAGATTACCGCGTCCGCGGGGTGTGAATTGTTCTAAAAAAACTTTTGCCTTATCTTCTCTGAAAAGCGTTCCGCACATTCAGCTGACATAAACAACAATTTCAATAAACGAAAAAACCTATCCAGTGATGAAATGTTTTCTGTGTTGACACAAATCTTGTGCGATGTCCTAAACTGCCCAGATAATCACACAACGCGTGCCTTAGGCTACACGTCCATTAATGACACGTCCGATTCGCGAACTAATGACTCATTTGAACCGACTCACTTTAATGGAATGGTTAAAACTATCTGTCCAACAATGAATTCACGGGACGTCTGAATCGGTGTATAACAAATCTGTAACACTTTACAATAATGTTCCATTTATTAAACTCTAGTTAACTACATTAGTTAACATTTACTATTAATAAACTGGACTTCTACAGCATTGTTAAAGTTTATTTCAACATTTAGGCTACTAGCCTACATTATTGAAATCAAAAGTTGTATTTGTTAACACAGTGTTATTTTTGTTTAATGTAGACCCTCTTTTACAATTATATCAGCTCTTTAAAGGTGCCAGAGTGGAGAAATGTAGGCAGTCTTGAAATATAACACAGACTCAACCTTGATGACTCGACTCGGACTCGAACACTAGGGACTCGAGACTCGACTCGGACTCGAACTCAGGTAATGGTGACTCGACTCGGACTCTTCTTTGGTGACTCGGACATGGACTCGGACTCGAACACTGGGGACTCGAGACTCAACTCGGACTCGACAGTTGGTGACTCGACTACAACACTGGCCTATAATAAAAGATAAGATAATGAATTTCAAAACTGAACCAAACATATTTTTATACAAAGATCAACAGTCTGTCATTAGTCTTTAGTCTGCTACACAAAAAATATTAAAATCATGAACTCAAATGTCATTGTGAAAAAAACAAACAATGACTGTTAGGCTAAATCAGACCTTTCAGGCTATAGGCCTAATGCTAATAAGCCTTATGCCAAAATTATTATTACGACCAGACATTCGGCCTATTTTTTTGCACACAGTGCCGCGACCAATCAATCACTCCTTTACGACTGGCTGCACTTTCACTGTCCTCGCGGCTGCTGCAACTTGCGCTGGCTTCAATGCATATAAATTCGCGACTACGGTATCTTTGTAGAACTTAAAAAAAAAAGTTCTCATCTTGAAAAAGATGCCAAGAGAAAGATGAGAGACATGAGACAGAACAATGCAGAAGAGCTGAAGGCCGCTATTGAAGCATCCTGGTCTTCCATAACACCTAGTGCCACTGGCTGATAGCATCCATGCCACTCCGGATTGAGGCAATAATTCATGCAAAAGGGGCCCAAACCAAGTACTGAGTACATATGCATGATTATACTTTTCAGAGGGCTGACATTTCTGTATGTAAAATCCTTTTTTTTATTATTGATTTCATGTAATATTCTAATTTTCTGAGATTTTGAATTTGGGGTTTTCATAAGATGTAAGCCATAATCATCAAAATTATAACAAATAAAGGCTTGAAATATCTCACTTTGCATGAAATGAGTCTATATAATATATTAGTTTCACCTTTTAAGTTGAATTACTGAAATAAATGAACTTTTGCACGATATTCTAATTTTTCGAGTTTCAAAATATTGATGAGAGGAGGGTGCACTGCAAAAAAATATATTCAATATATTCATAGAACTTCTAATTAATGTTCTGACAATTTTTAAAAAGCCATGATGTATTATTTTGTTTTGAGGATGGTCCAAATTCAAACGTTAATATAGGAGAATAATGGGCCTCTGTCTCCATCTACTGGTCAACTATCACACCGTCAGATTTCTAAGACGGTATATAGTTAAGTTGGTGTAGTTATGGCCAAGTGCAGATATGATAGGTTGGAAAAACAATAGAATTTTGTATATTCTATTTTATTAAATGTATTATGTAATATTTGCTGAAAGTAGCCTATGTGATGCACAGTTCATATGAATCACAGCTTTGAATGATATATTGGTCATTTCCATTGCCAGAGGCTTCAGCCACTCTGATGCAAGTCTGGTTCTGATGCGATTAAATCAATTCAACTGCCTCTGGGATTGCTGTAATAGCACTAGCCTATATGCGCAAAATCTCTCTCAGTGTAAATCTGGATACATGATTGTAAATAGAAACGTTATAGGCATATAGCTCAGGCTCTGTAAAGTCGAGAGGATTTTGAGACCAATACAGTCTAGTTCTAAACAGTTTAGGGAAGATCAGGGCCAGGTTTCACACCTTTTTTTCCCTCCAGACAGTAATTATTTATTGAAATTGTTTATGTTTTAAATTTTGAATATTTAATTTTCTTATTCATATGCATTTGTGCATCATATGCATTATCTGAGCATATGCATTTAATTTATGTTGTCCCTCTATACGGGGTAAGTTGTCACAATAGAAACTGCTGTTAAACGTCACATGCTTTTCAGCAGTAGTACATAAACAATTATCAAACAAAAAACAATAGATGAAACAGCAAAAATTGACAAAAATATTAAACTGTTATTTTGCCCAATAGATCTTGTCAGTAATAAACTACACGTTTAAAACTTGATATTTAAAACAACAGCATTTCATTAATCCATTAACACTTCAGCAGGCGCTTCGGTAAACAAACCAAAAAAAAATGAATAATTGAGTAATGACATGAGAGAGAGAGAAAGAGAGAGAGAGAGAGAGAGAGAGAGAGAGAGAGAGAGAGAGAGAGAGAGAGAGAGAGAGAGAGAGAGAGAGAGATTAAATATCCTGTCATGAAGCCATCATCACTACTGCTAGTGTAGTTATCGTGGAGAAATGACACATGCTGCCCAGTGTGTGCGCGTGAACAGAACGGAGCTGCTGACCGGTGCTGCTGCCTCAAACACACAACACTCTCTATCAACCGTCTTCTTTTAAGAGTACAAGAGTTCCTGTACACGGTAGGGGTTTTCCTTGTCATTTAAAACTAAACTTCATGCCTCTCAGAAGCGTTTAGTTGGATGATAAAATGGAAGAACAGGTGTAACGTCTGCATGGCTTATGCAAAAGCGCGAAGTTACATACAAGTAGGCTATATCATTTTAAAATGAGTCATTTTGTCATTTATGTATCGTTAGAAAAAAACACGTTTCTTTATTTTAATCTTAGCTCCAATTTATTTTATTGTATTTTTGTTTAGCTTAGCATGAGGGTTACGTTGAATATCGTATGCATTTTTCTACTGTATAACATCCTGTTTAATAAATAACATACATCTTTTATGGATGTAAGGAAATAAAGCTAATCAAATATCCTGTGAATTCAACCACAGATTGGATGCAAAGAAAAGAACTCTTATTAAGTTGCATATATAGGCTACTTTGTGTTGTGTACTTTATGTTTTAAGTTTATGTATGGAGATGTAGGCATCTGTATGAGGTCTTGTGCTGTAAATACTGTGATTGTGCTCAAACATTCTTCTTTGTGGTGGGAGTGTCCAGTGTCCATTGTATGTTTGTAACCCAAAGTGAATCACAAAACATCCTCTTTCATTTTTTTTCCATCAATGAAAGTCAGCAAAGAATGACATCACCAGATAGTCCAGGAAAGAGCATACCGCACACTTACGGCCACGGGGTGCTGGTGCCATCCGGTATTACTGTGCCTCTAAATTATTGATTAGGTCTAAATCACTGGGGCCAACAGATCTCTGGTAAAATGCTCTCTCTCACTCTTCATCTGAGATATGAAAATGTGGATGATCATTCTGTCTTGTGCCCCTCATAATGAGATATACATGACAGGTAGATGAAAGGCATGGGAGGATCCCCTAACCTTTACCATCAAAGTTGTGTTCTGTAGGGCACAAATGCCAGCATTAAATCTGACAACAAAAGATCAGCACACACCCAGAAGGACCAGCAGCATTATTTATATTATTTATCAACAAATCTGTGTTGGGACAGGGACTAAATGGCAATCTCAGATTCATTATTAAAATGAATATGCCATGCGCAATCACACACATATTTAATCCTCAAGCTCTGATTGTCCCTGAGACCTTCCTGATGTACACATAAAAAATAAAATAAAAAAAGTTACTTTACTAAATTCACTTGACCTAATATGCAAATATTATTAGATCTGTATAGTTATCTAAAATTAACACCAAAACCATAAAACATTTATTACTTATAAAGATTATTTATTATTATTTATTTCAGCTTGCTGCCAAGCAGCATTTCTCATTTTTGTTTGGTTTAAGTTGAAGTACTAAAATTAACAAACTAAAACAAAAAACTAAACTTAAACTTAAACTAAAATTAAACTTAATTAAATCTATATAAACAAATTTAAAACTAGAGACATATTTCTAAAACTTTAATTAAAATTAAAATTAAAATCAAATATTTTTTTTTATTCAAAATATTATCAAAAACTATAATAGAATCTCAGTGATATTAAAATAACACTTCTATATTCATGTTTTATCACAAAGTAGAACTCCACTTTTCAGAAATTATTGCATTGTTTTATACATATGGGGTCTCTGAGATGCCATGCACAAGTAAAGTAAAAAAAAAAAAAAAGTTTGATGTTTTCAATTTGAACTTTTGTTTATAATCACCTAAATGTTAAATACGTTTTTTCAAACCATTAAATTGACTGACAGAAAAGGGTTAAGATTGAAATATTATATTTGATAAATTTTTAATAATATTATCCTTTAATTATTTTAATAATGTTGTTTGATGTCATCCCACAGCAAACTGAAATTGAACTTGATCATCTTTTATTGTAGAATAAAAGTGCCAAAATGGGAAATGGTTCTATGAAGCTGAATCCTCTCAAGCAGGTCAGTGGCTCGGCCAAATCCAAAAACAATGGGGAAACAAGCTCAGTTCCTCAAGTCCTCAGAGTTAGAGTGGACGAGTTAGAGAGTCAACTGAAGAAGAAGGATGAAGACTTGAATGCCAAGGAGCTTCAGATCAAACATCTAGAGGACCAGTTGGCTCAGCAGAAACAGGCCATTTCAGAGATATCTGATGCTTTGAGGAACAAGTGTCTCCAACTCAACAAGCTCCAGGATGCACTGAAGAATCAAGGGGAGTTGGGTCTCCTGCCATCACCTATCAAGGAAAAGGTCAGTCAGTGTCTCACAGGCCTGCTCAGAGATACCCTCAACAGGAGGAAAGGAGCAAAAGCTGGAGTTTCTGCAGAGCCTTCATCCAGAACGTATGATGCCAGCGGTATACCAAAGTTCTACTTTGAGAGTGCACGAGTCTGGAAAGAGCAAAGGTGAGAGATGTAATTCATTTTCTGCTTTTAGGTTCAATTTCCTTCCAGAATTTGATTGTCAAAAGTGGTTATGTTAGTATTTGGGACTAGGTATATTTAAGAAATATGCCTATAAATTAATACAGTAAACTTTTAGACAAAATATTGCCAGTTACTTTATATTTTTGCTCCTCCAACGAAAATAGTTCCAAGCGAAGTCAAAGCTGAATTTGTTGCATGTCTGAGCAACAGTAGCAACAGTAATTTCACGATTCACTCATAAATACGTCCCTTGTCGCCACCTACTGGTGTCATGATGATGCACCAACACGGACAGTTTGATTAACCTGTTATCATAAAGAGTAAATGTGGTTTAAAGGTGCTGTAAGTGATGTTGGGTGACGTCACTTCCTTTTGACGTTCAAAGCATTGTCAAACAAAACGGAGGCTAGCTCGACCCTCCCTCCTCCTCATCCCGTCCCCTCCCCCTCCCCTCCCTTCCGTGCTTCGTGAAACAGGCTTTTCCGATATAAATTCGGGACTGTGCGCGTTGCTTCTCCTTTTCCCTATTCTTTGCTATTTGTTCATCGGAACGTCGTCTCTTTGGTCGTGTGTTGGCCATATAAAAATTCAAGAGAATATAATTCTAACGTTAGTCGTTGTCGTTGTCTAGGACATCTCTCCTCTCCTCTTCATGCTTCTCTCTCCTCCACTCCCCACACCCCCCTTCATGTGCATGCGCACTAACCCCCCGACCCCCACCCCAAATCATTCTTGTCGGTTATTGGCTGGAACACTGTTTGTTATGTTTCGTGGTCCAGGTTGGCCCAGTTTGTTTTTGTTGCCGTTTGTGGAGCCTGGCCTGTCTACAGAGACTGCGTTTTTTTTCAGTGTGTTCAGGGGACAGGCATCTAGCGGATAGTGAGGAGATGTTTGCTGTATGTGACAAAAAAAAGTTCAGCCTAAAAAACGCGTGACACCGCTTAGAGCACCTTTAAAGCTGTATGTTTGTGAACGTAAGGTTACCTTAGTAGGTCATGTTATGTTTTTTTTTTGTGTGCATATGTGTGTGGGTTTGAACAAGAATATTCATTATTGTATCAAGCATCCTCAAAGAGCTAAAATAGATGTGCCATTTGTTCATGTTGGTAATTAGTCTGTGTTTTTTATATGCTAAGCTCATTATGTTAGGAGGCTTAAATTGGTCTCATCTGCCTGCAAAATACAATGCTGATATTCATTATCCTGTCTCTATTCTAACACTGAAAATTAAACAACTGGTGTCTTTCAATAGCGAGAACTGTCCAATTAGTCCATCTTGAATAATTTGTTCTCAGTCAACCCATAATCAGTCCAAGGCCCGGTTTCACAGACAGAGTTTAGATTAAGCCAGGATTAGGCCGTAGCTTTCATAAATGTGCCTTAGAAAAAAAAAACATTACTGGTGTGCATCTTGAGACAAAACAATGACACTGACATATTTTAAGATACGTCAGCGCAAGTTGTTTTTAGTTAAAACAGCTCAAACATGCATTTTAGTCTGGGACTAGGCTTAAACCTTGTCTGTGAAACCGGGGGTATGAGTAACAATGTCACAGCTATCACAGTTACAAGCAAAATAGTATTCCAAATCTTTCATAATCTTTTTTTGGATCTCAAATTAGACATCTTCAGCACTGCAGTTTTTTTTTTTTTTACCAATATCTTTAACAGTGTAAAGAAGCTCCTCACCGATGCTTTGAATAAGAACCAGTATCTGAGGAGACTGGAAGTGCAACAGGTCAAAGACATGGTGGAATGCATGTATGAGCGGACGTACCAGCAAGGAGAATACGTCATAAAACAAGGAGAGCCGGGAAACCACTTGTTTGTGCTTGCAGGTATGAATCAAGTAATTGAACACTGTAAATAATAATAAACCCACTTTTTGAATTAAATGCAAATTTTATCAGAATGCAACAATGTGTTGCAAAAAAGAAACAATTTGTGTTTAAGTACCGTTTACTCTTACAGATGGCAAGCTGGATGTCTATCAGCACAACAAACTGCTCACATCAATAGCAGTCTGGACCACATTTGGTGAATTAGCCATCTTGTACAATTGCACCAGGACTGCATCGGTCAAAGGTGAAGTATTTCCTTCGTGCTTCATTCTATCTCACTTAGATGTGTATGAGTAGTATAGTTCTGTTTCTGACAAATATGTTATATACTGTAACTTATTTACACCGAATTCAAATTGTCCCTGCACGACAGCACTTTGTGTGTTTAGTTCATGCTGTGACCATGGATTGGCCTCATGTAGCCACAGGCTATCAAATAAACACCAGTGAGAACTAAAACACTATTGTTTTATCTTGTAGCGTTAATCTCATTGGCTTGTCAGTAATTTTGTTTGCTTGTTTGTGTGGCCAGATGTACCGTCTCAAATGCCTTCCCTCATATTATCTTTTATTCCCACTCTTAAAAAAGAACTGGTGTGCAGTAAAACATGGTTACCATAATGTTAAATTATAAATCAGTGTGGTGCATTCTTTCAGTGGTTAATTTTTAATGTGATCACTAAGAGTCTTAATATTACAAAAATTGTATTTCTTTACACTTGCACTGTTGGTGCACTGTTGGATACTTAAATATGTTCTCTACCAAGTCACCATGATACTTTTAATCACTTCCTAATGGTCCTATTGGAAGCAGCTGTTGTTTCCTGGTCACTGAGTCACTGAAGTTTAAATGGACACCACTCAGGGAGGAACGAGGGAGCTCCTGGTATTTCCCTTACCTGTAGTTTTGTTATGATCACAGCGGCCAGCAATGTGAAAACATGGGCCCTCGATCGAGAAGTCTTTCACAACATCATGCGGATGACTGCCGAGGCTCGACACGAGCAATACCGCCACTTCCTGAGGAGGTAATCCAAACTGTTCATCCCTCCCGCTGTTTACTGTGTTGTGTAGTCAAGTGATAGCTGGACCTGAAAACATCAAAGTGCGGCTTTTGCATGAAACATTGTAGAGATCAAACAAACAAATAAAGCATAGCTAGGAATTAGGCATTAGCCATGCTATTGATGATGTTAATGTCAGTTCACGGTCTGGTTGAAGTGACCTCTGTGACCTTGCTTATATAACTATCAGTTTAAATGGCAAACATGAAAGGAGGAAAATGCTATAATTCAATTTGAGGGCTCTTAAAGACAGTCTAATAAGAAAGGATTGAGAGATATTATCTTATATTAGATGAAATAGAACTGAACTGAAACAGAACTGTTCTCCATAACCATCAGTTCAGTCCAAGTCAAAGGGGCAATCTTAAATGGTTTTGTATCAGTTTAGTCATATTAGAGTCATAGATCAAAATTTAAACCAATATGTTTTGAATAAGACAAATGAACACTGAATGTTGATTAAATGCATAAAAGGCAAAAATGCATATTTTAGAAAAGGATACATTTATTTTTTATTTTATTTTATTTTATTTTACTTTAGTGTTTCACTTCTTGCTAGTCTACCTGGGGACAAACTAACTAAGATTGTGGACTGCTTAGAGGTGGTAAGTAAAACCTTTTAACATTATTAAAATTTGGTGATTCAAAAAAGCTAACCAGCCCCATCTGATCCAAAATATCTATCTGTAGTAAAGTTTTCAGATGTCTAAATCCAAACCGACAATTTTGGACAAGCAGTGTTGATATTGCATCTTTCATCACTTGGCCCTGTATATTGTTACCATAGTTATTTGACTAAGGCTGCGTGAAGTGTTCGCTCCAATCGAGGGGACGAGTGATTTGTTTAAGATGTTTGTATCAGCCAGTGTAGGCTGCTGACGGATTTATTCTATTTCTCCATGAGGGGCCAAGTGAGTTTCTCTAAAAGAGTGTGGGCTTTGTCAACTCAACGTCAAATAAGCATCCTCATGTTCTTCCATGCTGAAAAAACATCAAGGACATTCTTCTCGATTGTCGGCCCCTGGGGTCGAATGGGAGAATGTCGTTATTCAATCACTCCAATGGAGTTGATTATATTCCCCTCTCTAGAGGTAAAGAAGCAATGTAACCCAATAGGGGCCCAGATGTTTTGGACTGAAACATGCAGATAATGTGGAACTCTATCATTAAACAGTGGGGAATGGAATGCAGATGGGATGCTAGAAGAAGACAAATGTTTTGAGACCCTCAGAGGAGTGTGGCATACCTAGAGAGCTTCTCTAATGACAAATCAGAGCTCTGTCAGAAAGACAGTCGGGGATGGAGATCAGTTGAGTTCATGCACCAGAGAAATTAAAACTCAAAGAATGTCTCGGAATGCTTCTGATGGACCGCTACAATGTTCTAGAATGGTTTAATGATTCAGTTTGGCAAAACTCAGATTTGAAAAATTCTAAACAAGATTTAATCTCAAATTTCAGGTGAATCATTCCATTCCACTGTAAATAGAACGTTATTTTAGCAAACCACTGTTGCAAAAAACATTCTTGTTCTTCAATTGAATTGGAGGGATATCAGTTTAAGCACAGTGTTCTCAAGCTCTAGGCAAGTAACAACCCCCCCCCCCCCCCCCCCACAAATTTTAGTCCCATAAACAGCTTATTCTGGAGTATTAAAACCAGTTCCAAAATGCTGTTTTGTTGTTGTTATTTATTATAAAAAGCTGAACCGTTTTAATGGTAAGTGAAGTGCTACCTTAAGGTCAAGTGTACAATTTAAAGGGCTAGTTCACCCTAAAATGAAAATTCTGTCATCATGTACACACCCTCAAGTTGTTCCAAACCTGTATGAATTTCTTTCTTCTGTTGAGAAGAAAGAAATTCATACTTGTTTGAAACTACTTGAGAGTGAGTAAATGACAGAATTTTCATTTTTGGGTGACCTAGCCTTTTAAGTTCTTCTATTAAGGAAACACATTTTATGAAATTTGACAAGTATGTAAGCAAGCAATAAGTGTAGGAGACATATCTTCTTATATCATTGTGAAAGCAGACATGGCGGCCTTCCTGTTGTCTCCCTCAGGGAACCTCTCCGGGAAAATGACAGCAGTGGGTTGATGGTAAAATCAATAGCTAAATGAGTTTTGTCTTGCGTTTGCTGACCAGGAGTATTATAATAAAGGAGACTACATCATCCGGGAGGGAGAAGAAGGAAACACTTTTTACATAATCGCCAATGGAAAGGTAATTTGCAATCTATTATCATCAATTTGTTTTTTCAAAGCTTGGTTTTGTGTATTTACTGTATTTAGCATACTATGCTTAACATTGAATCAATGCTACTATAATTTCAAATGTAAAAACTGATGTGCTTTTGCTGTATGATTATTATTGATTTCCTTCTTTTCAGGAACTTCTATTAATTATAGTATATAGCCCTTCATCATGCCTACTGAAGACGAGAGTGTATACATAATTTTAGGTACATTAGGTACATACACTACCCAGGTTATGCTATGTACTCACACCATTCAATGCTAAAGCTAAACCATCAAAAAATAAAAGTGATTTGCCCCATTTGAGGCACAATTTTTCCACTCCACTAATCCTCATGGACTTCACTGCAGACACCAATCTGGGTCTTTGGGAGGTTGAGCGCATTCAGATAAATCAGTAATTCGACACCGAAGGGGTTAAGAGACAGGACTCTCCACTGGGAAGCAACAGGAACTGTTTAGCATGAGCTAGTCAGGCTCAGATCCCCTGTTAATTTCTGCTCTACTGTCGCTCAAGACGGGGGGAAGGAAGATGTTTTACTGAGGGGGAGAGAATTTAATTACCGGAAATGATGGTTCTCGTCAGCCTGTCGCCACCATGTCCGAGAGTGTGTTGGGAATAAGACCATTAGTGCTGGCCACCAAAAACTGCCTATCAGAAAGGTCAAGAGGGTCATCGTGTTTTAGTGGATCATTCTAGAGAATTGAGAATGAACGAACAAACTAACTCCATTTCTTCAATATCATTATTATTGAATACTTGTTGCGTACAGTTGAAGGATTTTAACCTCTGAATGTGGCTCTCTCAAAAACTAATATGGTTTGTTCGTTTTGAAATGCAACCTCTGTCTTTCTCTGTTGCTCAGATTAAAGTCACACAGAGCACACAGGATCATGAAGAGCCTCAGATCATCAACACCTTGGGGAAAGGGGATTATTTCGGAGAGAAGGCCCTCATCAGGTGCTGTCTTTCTTCAATCCCCAGCTCAATTCTCATGTCCCCACTTTAATCCTATTTCAATAACCTTTTGGTATACAGTATGGTGACGACTTTTAGCATCACTGCAGTAGCAGAGAGCATCATCTTTGTCTCGTCAACATGTATATTAGTTAATAGAATATTACAAACAAATTCATTGAACTGTCATTTTAGGGGCCATTTATTCTCAGTTTATGTCTAATGCACTTTATGTGTTCCTACTTTGTCAAACTACAGTGATGATGTCAGATCTGCAAATATAATAGCGGATGAGGATGGGGTGGAATGCCTTGTCATTGATCGAGAGTGAGTTCACACTTGAAGATCATCGTCATTCAATTGATTATGTTTTTTGTAGTCTGTGACAATAACAACGTTTTTCTCTTAGAACCTTCAGTCAAACTGTTGGAACTTTTGATGAGCTTAAGAAGTACCTCCAGAGCTATGTCGAGAATTTAGCACGAGACGATAAGAAAAGACATGCTAAGTAAGTTTATATATATGTATATATATATAATTAAAATATTGATAGTTTTTATGACTCCTTGACTTCTTACCCCTCCATTGTGCTGTAAAATAGCACTAAATTTTGTACTACCGGCACAGTTCTTAAAAAAAAAAAAAAAAAAAAAAAAAGGAAAAAAAAAAAGTGTTTTCACGTACAGGTAAAAACTAGAGGCTGAGATTTATCAACAATCCCCAATTGACAGAATTGAAGAACTGACCATAATTCACAACATGTACATATGTACATATTGTATATTATATAGTGTGAATATAAGAACATCTCAACTGGTTGAAGCTATTTAGAAAATGCCAGATTTTACTTTCTGGATTTAAGCATTTGAATCTCCAATCCACCGATTTATCAATATATACAGTGGGGTCCAAAAGTCAGAGACCAGACCACTCATATAAATGCTTCTCTTTTGTAATTTTATTACTTAAAATTACTTTATTAGAAGAACAATGGTTAGTGTCGCAAATTTGCTAATTTGTTTAGTGGCCAAAAAATAATGCAGATGTTTTAAAAAGTTTAAATAGAAACGAAACCCCCAGAATTTCTTAAACTTTCTGACCCTACTGTATTTTTTCTTTTCAGCTGTTTAGTAACCAATCTAAAATTAGACAAATTTGCCACTCTGTATAATTGTCTTAAACAGAATGACCAAAATAATGACATTCACTTATCTCTGAAAATCCTTACTTTTTCTTTTAGAAGGTCAGGAAGCTGCACCCCACCAACCACACCAGTGTCACATGATATGATAGAGCTGAAAGAGACAGAGAGCAGCTTTGCATCCACTATACCCTTCAGCTGCCTCGAGGTTATTGCCACGCTGGGAGTTGGGGGCTTTGGCAGAGTTGAATTGGTAAGAATCTTGTTCACAATAATCACACTTCTTCTTTATGATATAAAACATTCAAAGAGAAATCATTCCCACAAAGTGAGGGAGTGAGATGAGCAATAATGATGCCTGTTTTGCTCTAGGTGAAAGTGAAGCATGAGAATGTGACGTTTGCTCTGAAATGCATCAAGAAACGGCACATTGTGGATAACAGACAGGAAGAGCACATCTACTCAGAGAGGAGGATCTTGCTTGAAACAAACTCTCCTTTTATTGTAAAGTATGTTCATCTAGTATGATCAGACTGTTTTAGTAAAGCCTGTTTAGTCTTGTGAGTTTTAGGAAATATCGGAAGATCTTAAAGATAATCTGATCATTGAATTTCCCTCTTCATTGCTTTTGAAGAGATATTCATGATGAATCCCCTTAGTGTTCAAATGATTAAATTAAGAGAGAACTGCAAGCTGTGAATTTCAAAACTTAATTATGTTTTGATCTGATCTTTACATTTTTGCTCTTAGAATGTACTGCACTTTCAAAGACAACAAGTATGTATACATGCTGTTGGAGGCATGTCTGGGTGGAGAAATCTGGAGTCTTCTGAGAGACAGGTGAGCTCCATTTCATGCTAGGGTGACCAAAAGCTGGACAGTCCCGGAATTGGTAGCTTTGTTCTTCGTCCTGCGTCCCACAAGACATGAGCAGTGTCCCGCATTTCAATGTTTTTTTTTCTTCCTTGAAATTTACATTACCACAAATACAAATATAAAACTAAATATGCGATTGTCATTTAAAAAAAATCAATTTGCACAACCGTCATGTTCTAGCTTGAGCGGGAAAATTACCAACCAATGCATTTGTAAAGTGGGATTTTTCCTGATGAAACTGGACGGAGCCAAGGAATCAGTGTGGACCTCATCAAAACTCGTTAAAAACAGCTACACCAGCCAGCACTTCCTCTAGACACATATTGGATAAGAACATCCCGATCAAACCTAGTTTGAACAAAGTTCAGGATGCATTGAATCCGGTAAAATGCATTTAATGTTTGCATTGTCTACCCAGAAAACAGAATGTTTCCCCATCTTTAGTATTTGGTTCCCGTTTGTTTATTTTTTTGAGAACCAAATAACAACATTCTAGGAACATTCTTTTTAGGTTTTATTTTTTGCAACCATAAAATAACATTTCCAGAACGTTGCAGTGAGGTTATTTTTAAATAACCTAAAAATAACTTACACAAAGTGTTCCCTAATGGTTATTTTTAGGTTATTATTTAATAACCATGTAAAATAACCTTTCAATTAAAATGTGGCTGATATTTTTGTATAATGACCTACACAGAGCTCTGAAATTATTTTAATAGAGCATTTATGTTGAAATGAGATCAATCAAAACGCGTTTATAATGATCAGTTTATAATGATCAGATGAATCCAACTTTATAGCTAAAATATTAAGTCAGGGTTAAGCATAGTGTGAAAATCACAGAAATCATAAATAAGAGTAGTACGTTTGTTTCTATCTTCATTGACTACACAGCTCTGAACTCGCGCCTCTTATACTATACTGGGTCGCTGGTGTGCTGCATGCTGACTGACGTACAGCGGGGTTATTAGGAGAATGTTCTGGAAACGTTTCAATAATAACGTTAGAATAAAATTAGGGGAAAGTTAGATTAACGTTAGGTGAACGTTAAAATGATATTAGAAAAAAATTAGGGGAATGTTAAAGTAATGTTGGAAAAACGTTAGAGCAACGTCAAAATAAAGTAACGTTAGAATAAAGTTAGGTGAACGTTAAAGTAACGTTGGTAACGTTATTCTAACATTACTTTAATGTTATACTAACGTTTCCCAAACGTTATTTTAACGTTGCTCTAACGTTAGAATAACGTTAAAATAATGGTGGAATATTAAGGGGAACGTTAAAGTAACGTAACGTTAGAATGTTATTCTAACATTACTTTAACGCTATACTAACGTTTCCCAAACATTATTTTAACGTTGCTCTAACGTTAGAATAACGTTAAAGTAACGTAACGTTAGAATGTTATTCTAACATTACTTTAACGCTATACTAATGTTTCCCTAACGTTATTTTAACGTTGCTCAAAAATTGTCAGCTAGTAGTGAGTAATAAAGGGAAATAAACTAGGCGCTACTTAAGGAAATTTATTTTTATATAAAATGTGATTTTTACCTATTAGCCTGTTACTCAGTTCATTATATTTAGCAGACTGAATAAGTTCTGTGCATCACTCAAACCAGGGCAAATTGAGTGCCAGTCACAGACCCGGTCACAATTTATTAAAGGGGTGGTATAATGCCCTTTTCACAAGATGTAAAATAAGTCTTTGATGTCCCCAGAGTGTGTATGTGAAGTTTTAGCTCAAAATACCCCACAGATATTTTTATAGAGCATGTTAAATTTGTCACTTTTTGAGAGTGAGCAAAAACGCACCGTTTTTGTGTCTGTTCCTTTAAATGCAAATGAGCTGCTGCTCCCAGCACAGAGGGCGGAGCTTCAAGAGCTTGTGTCCTTTTACCTCACACAGACATGCACTGGAAATTTCAAAAACTTTTAGCCTTTTATGTTCAAACCGAAGTCAGAAAGATGGAGAGACTCAAGAAGAAGTGACAACATGTAGAAGCAACAGGACATTTCTGAATGGTTATTTGGTGAACTTATGTAGCTTATGTGTGGTTATCTTCTAGTCATAGATTAGCATATTCTGTCTTGATAATCTATAAATCATGTTCAGGGGGCAGGGTTTATGTACATTTTAGGGTTGGTGATGTCACTAACCCTGGAGGAATGTCGTGTAGTCCCTACCAGCCGTTTGTTGTAGTCCTTAAAAAACGATTTCTTTAAAAGCAAATATCTCCCTTTGCTTTGAACTTTGAGCTTTGTAACTTTGCAGATGTTGTTTATGCTCAAACAGCAACATTACACACTAACTAAAGTTAGAAAAGTGAAATCATATTCAACCACCCCTTTAACAAAGCTTATTGGCAATTTAACATTATCATCCAACGTGATGGCACATATGATGGCTTTCCAACTATCAATATTTACATAGTATAGTAAATCTATCTCTCCCACACGTGTCCCGCATTGTCCAGCACAATCACATCTACCGATTTCATACATCTGGAACAGCTACAGTTTTACTGGTTTGATGCATATGCTAAAAGTTTCTGTTTTGATCCAGGGGGAGTTTTGATGAGTACACTGCCAAGTTCTGTGTGGGCTGTGTAACAGAGGCCTTTGACTACCTACACAACAATGGCATCATATACAGAGACCTGAAGCCTGAGAATCTGATGCTGGATACAGATGGATACGTCAAATTGGTGAGCAAAAGTCATTAAACTTCACTTAGAATTCACTTATTAAACTCAGTGCAGCGATACTGATTCCAAGCATGTTTTCTCAGGTGGATTTTGGCTTTGCTAAGAAGCTCAAGTGTGGCCAGAAGACCTGGACGTTCTGTGGGACTCCAGAGTATGTTGCACCTGAGATCATTCTCAATAAAGGTCACGGTCTCAGTGTGGACTTCTGGTCTCTTGGAATCCTGATCTTTGAACTTCTTACAGGAAGGTTTGCATCAGCTCAAGTTCTAGTGGAAAACATTTAATAATACAAATGCATGAAAGACCTACTCTAACGTATTTTATCTGATTGTTCCTTAAGCCCCCCCTTTACTGGCTCAGATCAGATGATTATATACACATTCATTTTGAAAGGAATTGAGAAGATGGACTTCCCTAAAAAGATCACCAAGAGGCCAGGTGACCTTATCCGAAAGCTGTGCAGGTATGATCATGCATCCTTCTTAAATTATTCTTATGTCTTTTACCTGTTTTCTGAAACTATTCAGGTCCCTCTGCAATATATCATAAAATGATTTTGCTGTTCTCTTTTTTATAAAGACAAAACCCTTCAGAGCGACTGGGCAATCTAAAGAATGGAATAACTGATATTAAAAAACACAGGTAAGTGTACAACAGTCAAAATCTGGTGCTGTTTGACTAAAAAATATCCCCAATTTATGCCATATGTATTAACACAAAATTAACAAAATATTTAACTGTATTGTCTCAAATGTTTTAACAAAATATTGGTCAGAACCCTCTGACTTTGTACACTCAAAGACATTCACTATTAAGTAGTTGCTTAGTTAGTTACCCACACAATATACTGAACTGCGGATATAGTGTGGTTGCACCCTTTGTCTTTTTGTCTTTTGTCTTTCCTTTTCAGATTTCTCATGTTTGAAAAAACACACTTATGTTTGGTTTTTCATAATGGTGCTGACTAAATTAGATGGCACCCTAAATAATCCAAGATCTCTGGAATTTGCTCCATCAGTAACACGTGTCACTCTTAATCAAATCAATCAGTAAATCTGAGGAGATTCTAATCTTGACCTTTATGGATCTTCTGGCTTTTTCTGGGCCTGCTCTTGACTGAACTTATACAGCCTTTGGACTAAATTGATGCTTTGCTCTTTTTCCTTTGCCCAAAAACAGGTTTCTATCATGTTAGCAAACATTACATTTGCATTCAGTGGGCATCCATAAACACTAACTTTGAAATCGGTATAATTGTCACCTACATACATTTTATAACAGTTATTAAATTGATGATGTTGTTCGTTGGTGTTTAGATGGTTTACAGGATTTAGCTGGAGTGGTATGAAATCCAGAAGTCTGATATCACCACTTAAAAGAGAGGTAAGACACATATCATCTAGAGATTTTTATGGGATCATGTATCATAAAATGACATGTACACTACCATTCAAAAGTTTGGGGTCAGAGTCTTTTATGTTCACCAAGGTCGCATTTATTTGAACAAAAATACAGTAAAAACACTAATATTGTGAAAAGTACAATTATAAACAACTCCTTTCTATGTTAATATATTGTAACATATAATTTATTCCTGTGATGCTAAAGCTGTATATTCAGCATCATTAATTCAGTCTTCAGTGTCACATGATCCTTCAGAAATCAGTCTAATATGAAGAATTGATTCTCGAGAAACATTCTTCTCATTATCAGTGTTGAAAACATTTTGCTGCTTAATATTTTTGTGGAAACATGATTTTTTTCAAGTATTTTTGATGAATCGAACATTCAAAAGAACAGCATTTCCCTTTCGTGGTCACTACGAGTTACGTCGTGACGATGAATAGGGTTTCGCTTAGAAAGCCTCTCATCTGCGAGAAATAAAACGAGCCAATGGCAAAGAAATGCCATGGGTCTGCGGAATTTGCATGTAGCGAGATCGCATTGCCTACTGCTGATCTGTGCAGTGATCTGCCAACAGTGTGTGTGTTTCTCCCTGGGCGCTTCAGCAATCTCCTGAGCTTTTCCGCTCTCTAAAAGAGCTGCACGCGGCACTTCTTTTTCAAGACGGTTTGCCCGTTTATTTTCTGGATGTGGGCGCGTGATCCATCTGCCTAACGGTCACGAGCGCTGTTTCGTGTGTTGGGCTTAATCACGCTCGGCAGCGCTCGTGGATGAGTCATGTTTTCATTTCGGGAACATGACCATCGCGCTGTTTACAGATCGAGACTCAATGATCTCCGTGTGGGTAAAGTCCCCTCTGCCACACCCCAATTTATCTCTTCCTCGAGAGGGGATACTTTGGCTGGTGGCCAGGGTGATCTGAGGGTTATGGTGTGGCATATAACTGACGAGTCATTCCTCTGGCCACGCTCCCCTCCACATCTCAAACCGTGGGGCTTCCGTGTGTGGCTGGTTCCTCTCGGGGACCCAGTTTTTCATTCAGAACTCTGGCAGATGATGTCATGTCACTCACAGCATCACAAGGCGGGCTTGATTCCTCTGGAAATGAGGATTCGACTGCGTTGCCTCCCTTGGGAGTGCCAGCGTTTGTCGAGTCAGATCCAGAGCTGACGGCCATGCTTTCCCGGGCAGCTAAAAGTGTCGGTTGGAGTGGCGCCACCCTCCCCGAGCACTATAGGCTGGACGATTGGTTCCTGGGCGCGGCGCTACCAGCACCTGGGTGCACTACCAGCACCTGCCCCCAGTTCCTTTCTTCCCTGACGTGCATCAGGACGCCTCCGGGTTGTGAGAGTTCCCGTGACTTATCGCGGCCCGCGGGCGTCCTCCGCCTTCACTGCACTCGTTGTCGCGGCGATCATGGTCTCTATGTTCTCTGCCACTATTGTGGCACAGGCATGCAGTGCTGTGTGTCATCTTCGTCTTCGAGGCAGTGCTGACCCGGGAGTTCTGTCAAACCTGGCCGCCGTGGAACGCTGGTCCTTCCCTGGTCAACACTGACAGAACGCGGAAACTCGACCACGCCCCCACGCCGGGACGCTATGCCTCCCATGTCCGGGCTGGTCGATCTGCCACGCACACTACTGACCTCGCTCTACAGGCGACATCGGTACCTTCGTGATCTCTGGGCCAGGTGATGTCCGCAAGTGTGGTCCAGGAATGGGCTTCAGCCAGGTTGATGTGAGGGTGTCTGGGAACTCGTTTTCTCAGCTCCCCCATATACCAGGCTGGGCTCTTTGGCGGTGTGGTTGAGAACTGCGCCCAACAGTTTTCAACCGCCCCGAAGTAGACTGAGGCCCTTCTGCACCGACGGCCATCCGTCCGTGCGGTCTCCTTAGTCTGCTTCCCGCCAAGGCCGCCTCCCTGGGGCTCCTCCCCTCCTGCTCCGCAGCCTTCACCGGCCCCGGGCAGGAGGAGGTCGCAGGAGGGCGGCACTGGAGGTCGCTACCTTACTGGCGAAAGGTGCGGTCGAGATTGTCCCTCCAACCGAAATGAAGTCCGGGTTCTACAGCCCCTACTTCATTGTACCGAATACATCCGGTGGGTTACGGCCAATCCTGGACCTGCGCGTCTTGAACCGATCCCTCCACAGGCTTCCGTTCAAGATGCTCATGGCCAAACGCATTCTCAAATGTGTGCGGCCACAGGATTGGTTTGCAGCGATCGACCTGAAAGAATCCTACTTTCATGTCTCCTTTTTCCTCGACACAGACCGTTCCTACGGTTTGCTTTCGAGGGGCGGGCCTGCAAGCGCTGCCCTTGGAGGTGGCAGACCCAGCCTTGGCATTGCTCTGCCCAGTACGCGCTCTCCGTGCTTACGTAGACAGAATGCAGTGTTTCAGGACCTCAGACCAGCTCTTTGTCTGTTATGGTGGGAAGCTGAGGGGAAAGGCTCTCTCCAAGCAAAGGTTGTCTCACTGAATAATGGACGCCATTGCTTTGGCATACCAGCAGCAAGGTCGACCGTGCCCCCTTGGGGTGAAGGCCCACTCCACCCTAAGTGTGGCCTCCTCTTGGGCTCTAGCGCTTGGCGCCTCGCTAACAGACATCTACAGAGCTGCAGGCTGGGTGACACTTAACACATTTGCCAGGTTCTATAACCTCAGAGTGGAGCCAGTGTCCTCTCACATACTCGCTTCAACCAGCCGGTACTATGACCCGCTCAGGTGTCTTCGCTTGCTTGCCATTCCAGAGTTACGCCACCGGCAGCTTTCGCGATTGGCTAGGTGCCGCCATGTGCATGGTTCCCCCTCTGGGCGACCCCCACATGTGTATTCCACTGTAAGCCTCTCTGAGCATGTGTCTTTCCCTTGGCAAGCCACCTTGCCACCCCTGGGGTTGAAATATTCCACCTGCGGCTGGACACCCCAGTGATTCTCCATATGCAGCCCCCTCCCGGGTCATATGTGTATTCTGTAAGTCCCCCCCTTTCGGGCTGGCACTGATTGCATATTTCCACTGAGATATGCTTCCCAGTGTACCTTGGTATTCCTGTGTTAAGTAGGAGTCCTTCGTCCGTGCTAGTCTCACGACAGGGATCTCAGACTTACGCAGAGCACTGGAAGACAGCCGAGGTGGCGTGATTAGACTGGGAACCCCATTCGTCGCCACAACGTAACTCGTAGTGACCACGAAAGGGAACGTCTCGGTTAAGTATGTAACCCTTGTTCCCTGAGTAGGGAACGGAGACGTTACGTCTCCCGGCCACTTCCGCTGTACAGTCTCGGCTCCTCAGCGAAGAAACATATCTGCATGTTGCCAGCGTAACTCCTTATATACCCACGAGGTAAGGCGGAGTTACGCAATGCAAAGTCCGCAGACCCATGGCATTTCTTTGCCATTGGCTCGTTTTATTTCTCGAAGATGAGAGGCTTTCTAAGTGAAACCCCATTCGTCGTCATGACGTAACGTCTCCGTTCCCTACTCAGGGAACAAGGGTTACATACGTAACCGAGATGTTATTTGAGATAGAAATCTTTTGTAACATTATAAATGTTTTTACTGTCACTTTTGACCAATTGAATGCATCCCTGCTAAATAAAAGTAGAAAACATATTACTGACCTCAAACTTTTGCACAGTATTATATCAGTACATCATCTTGTTTTTCCATTTTCTTTCTGATTCTCTCACTATTTATTTGATCTGTCTCTTTCTCCAGGTGAAGGGACCCACTGACCACAGTTACTTTGACAGTTATCCTCCTGAAGAAGAAATCCCTCCAGATGAAATGTCGGGTTGGGACACCGACTTCTAACTGACCCCTCGATGCATTCACCCATGTGCTCTAACATTTTGAGTTAAACAAAACTCTTCTGCCATTTGTCATCTCCAACATGCCAGCCTTTTCCCCAAGGAACCTTAGACCATGAAGCCAACAGAACCCGTGTATGTGTTGCAACAATGGACTCCTTGACCGCAGGCTGCTGTTAGTGCAGTGGGAGGCACAGCAGAGGAGGAGAGACATAAGAAAGGAATTGTTTCATGATGTTCAGATGTACTCATTTATTGCGATTATAAACATTGTTGAATTTGACTGAAACTGTACCACTGAGATGTCAGAGCAGGATCAGTCTGTGAGAATGATGTTGCTGGGGCATCGTAGAGGAGGATGGTGTGAAACCATTGGTAATATTTACCTTTAGACATGCGGAACGGTTTGTGGTTTGGCAGGAGGGTGAGATGTTCCCTGTTTTAGAAGCGTTGGTGATGTCACGTATTTGAGCTCCTGGAGGTAATAACCACCTGTGACTGTGAATGCCACTGATGAGGTTTCAAAGGTTAACCTCAGCGGGTGACTGGCACTGCAACTCCAGAAGAGTTATGTGAAAAGTAATATTTTTAGCATTCAAACCCCTGCATCTGAGCCAGATATGTTTGTGCTGATGTAATGTTTGCCGCTTGCTTATTTTATCCTTGTGAATAGGATCCTGTGTGAGAATTTAGTTTTTTTTTTAGTCATCCTGAAAGATTCTACAAAGATATTTTACATTAATTGTATATTAAAATGTTATCTAAAATGTAAAAAATGAGCATTTCTTCATTTTCTGTTCCCAGCACATTTCAAGTTCAGCGCTTATTGCACATTAGCGATTTGGTAGTATCTATTAAATAATGGACTTTGATGTTTGTGTGGTAACTTTCCAGACCTTATTGACTCCATTAAGCAATTTACATCATAGATGTTCCATGATGCAACAATCTCAGTATAATTTTTGATTGCATAACAATGCAATCAATATTCAGTAAAGTTCTGCTTTGTTGCCAGAGGGCTGAGTCCTTTAACACATGATACATAAACACATGGCTACATAATTCTTAAAACTTTATTGTTTTCCTTGAAAAATCTCCCGAAAGGGATTCTTTCAACTAGGGAGATGTTACAAAAATAAGCATCATTTGGCATGAGTCATGTGATTGCTTCCCTTTGCACCCCGTCTAACCTTTGTGCAGCAAAGCTCAATGAATATTTAATGAACCCCTCTGTGCTTCACAAAATTAAGATACAGAAGGCATCATACAGACAATAAATAAATGCTTTTAAAGGTCATTTCCATATACAAATATAATTTCTTATGAAGCTTATCATACAAAGCACATCCATTCACCTACAGCATAACATTTACAAAACACACAGTGTGGCGGAAGCCTTCCAAAAAATATATTACAAAAATGCTAAAGGAGTGCTTTACATAGTGTGTTTTGATGTATGTATTATATATTAAGATAATAGCCCACTTTTACATATATGTGTTCATTTCTCTGTTGTCAAAAAAACACACCCCATTTATGAACATGCAGCTTGTGATATGTCTTTGCTTTAGTTCTATGCTAAAAACAGTACAAGATGTATACAGAAAACATTATTGGAACAAAATATCACATTTTATCCAAATAAACTGATAGACTTTAAATATTCTGCCAAAATAAGACATTACATGTTACACTCAGCTTTGTGAAATATAATTATTCTAGTAGAATATTAATTTTATTTAATGTTTGATTAACCTTTTAATGTTAAAGGAGAACTCCGGTCAATTTTTTGTAAATTTGGAGTGCTGTCAATACAGAGAACAACGACAAAAATCGGTGTTGCCTACACCGTGTTATCCTCTTTTTAAAATTGGCACCCTGTTGACTTCAATGGGGCAAGTTTTAAACCTGCTTTTAGCCTCTTAACATCCTTGATGTGTCATTACAAGTGCACAGCCAATGTGAGTGATTCCTTCGGAGTGAACACGGGTGAATCTGACTGCAGTAGATGTGAAAGATATGAATAAAAATGATGTTTATTCAGCCAGCGCACATACCTGTATTTACATCCTGTTTTCGGTCTAAGTCCACAGTAGTTGATTGTCGAGTTCACACGCATAGGTTTAGTACCTATGATTACGCGCGTGAACTCGACAATCAACTACTGTGGACTTCGACCGAAAACAGGATGTAAATACAGGTAAAATACAAATTTTAAAAAGAGGATAACACGGTGTAGGCAACACCGATTTTTGTCGTTGTTCTCTATACTGACAGCACTCCAAATTTACACAAAAATGAGCTCAATGTTAAAATTGCCCGGAGTTCTCCTTTAAGGCACTTTATATAGGCATTGCTGTGTTAAAGAGACAAAGGCAAAATAATCTACATACAATTTTCATAATCACCTTCCTGAATATATTGTTTGAAAAATTGCTCATAAAATAACATTTGGTTTCTTGACACTAGCAGTTTTCAGAGGAATGAAAGAGAAATGTCCAAATGAACATCACTAAAATAGAATGCGTGCATATACATATTGAATTCAGCTAAATGTGAGGATGCAACCTTGTATTAGTAGGTCAGACGGAAACATCATATTTACAAAAGGCAAGTATCTAAAAAAAGAAATTGTTTACAAAATGCGATGTAACACTATTACATGTAGGTTTGTAACAATTAAGGAAATATATATATATATGTATTTTACGCAGATTGAAGACATTCAAAACAGTCACCCAGATATTAAACACTGTTTTAAGCTTAATGTGGAAAACTGAATATGAACTGTAAGTAACTTATATAGGTAATCATTTTAATATAATAAAAAAAATTGACAAATGTAACAAAAAAAGATTTTTACTTTTCTTTTGTCCCCAGAAGTCCACTTTATAGCAGCCATAGAATATGAACATTGAGAGTCAATCAATGCCTCTGTAGCAAAAATATAGCTATAATAATGACAGATTATACAAACTGTACAGAAACATGATGAATGACAGCAAATGTTTGTCCCCGTAAGCTTAACTGCTGAGGTTATAGAAACATGAGAACATCCTGGTCAAACACAGACAGAGAGTCTCTTCATATGTTCATATCTCAACTGATGCATGAAGCCTCCTGCTAACAGGAAGGAATTCCTTCTGGAAAAGCACTTTGCTCTTCACAATCCTTAAAGCTGTAGATAGTTATTCAAGGGTTATGAAATGAACATCTTCAGTCTTTCTTCCAGTGCAAAAATTGGGAATCAGTTTAGGGGAGGGAGGCTGGTGGAAAAGACAAAGGCATTTACCGACAGGCACAGGAGTCCACTGTCATATTGGGGTAGACCTTAAGGACCACGTTCTTGTCTTCATCAAAGAAGAGGATGCTGAGGGAAGACATCTTCTCCGGCACACAGCAGGGCTCTGGGATGCCAGGGACCACCCCGACCGCCCGAACGATGCTCTGGATGGTCGCATGGTTTGAAGGTTTTAAAGACTGTAAGAGGTAAAAAGCTCAAGAGGTCAGAACCTATTACAGGGTTTAGGACAGCTACAGTTTGTTTTGTGATAAACCAGTGAAAGCACTAAAGGGTGTACAAATAGGTCAAAGGTTTCACAGACCAGGTTTAAGACTAGTCCCAGACTAAAATGCATGTTTGAGCTGTTTTAACTGAGAACAACTTGCACTGACGTATCTTAAAATATGTCAGTGCCATTGTTTTGTCTCAAGATGCACAAAGTAATGTTGTTTATAAAAGCTACTTAAATGTCCTAATTGAACTAAGGCCTAATCCTGGCTTAATATAAGCCCTGTCTGTGAAACCAGGCCATTATGGATGGTTTCATGCTAATCCATCTGCATTCCAACGTCTGTGAAAGGGAAATTACTCATGTTCTCACTTTTCACAATCATTCGAAGAGCAAAGAAAAGCCTGACATGGGACAGCTATTTGCTGTAGTGATGCACAGTGTTTCTGTTGTTAACTAAAACTGAACTATTAAAAATATATTCGCTAATGGATATAAAGCTGAGATAGAATATTTGATGAAAAACTTAAACTTAAATCATTTTGTAATAAAACAACAACAACAAAAAAATGCCATAAGCACATTACAAAATAACTAAAACCTAAACAATGAAAACTGCAAATATAAATAAAAGCTAATTCAAAATATTAATAAATACTGTAATAGCATATAAACCAATATTCAAATTCTGGCCTATAACTGATAAATTGTAGATATTAAAATGCTAAAGTATCTGAATAAATTAAGAATACACCCCTAAAAACGAATCATTTTAAATGCTACAAGTGAATTTAGGAATTACAACACTATAACATACAGTATGAAAATGGATATTTACAATTGGGTTTTGGTTTTCTATGATCAGAAACATAAAACTGTAGTAAAACTGAAGGAAATTAGACCTCATGTTTCTTAAACTTAATCATATCACAAAGGGAAAACCATTGGTGGCAATATCTAAATGGAAGCAGGCAAGTTTTATGATCAAGGATGACATGAATGGTATAATAATGGAAGCTGAATATACTGCTGTGCTGCCTATGATGATTTACAGCAATTTCTTCCACTAGGTGGTGCTTATATTTCACTTCTCTACATGCATGTATCAGTCCCTTTTCCCACTGCTCTGGTTATTTGCTCCTGGAGTTCACAACAGATCACAGTGCACAACCTTTCGAAACTCATCTTGACCTTTTGCTCAATAATAATAATAAAAAGTCCAGCTTACTGATTTCAACAACAACAACAACAAAAAAAAAAAATGAAATTTGAGATTGTTGTAATCATACATACCTTTGGCATGGGGAACTGACATGACCCCGAGCAGTAGTATGCATCAAAAGACTTGGGGGAGATAATCCACTCGCTCCAGCCGATATCTGCAAAATCAACCTTTAAATATCTGCGAGCACAGTTCCTTGGCTCGTTCCATTGCTTCTTACGAGCTTTCTTAATGGTCTGCTCATCAAACTGCAGGAGAGGGTTCTTGTGCCGTGGGTTCTTGCGAGGCTTCTTGCGAGGGCGCTTGACTGGTTTGCCCTCCATTGGATCGTAAGGGCTGGTCTCATCCCATGTAGGTATCTCATAAGGGTACTCGGGGCCTGGAAGCTCATTGTTTTGTAGTGGCAGCAGGATGTTGGTGGACCGTCTGGTCCGATGTTGCGAGGAGGCACTGCGATTATGTATTTCGAGCAGATGAAGATTAGGCACCAGTCTGCTTCTGTGCCTCTGCAGGGTGGACACGACACTCTCGGGTTCGGAGATAGCCGAGTCGTTGGCGTAGACCAGGATGTAAGGAGACCTATCTGACAAGAGTTTCTTCCAAGGTTGGCGTCCTTTTGAGTCAATGTCAATGCCTATGAGAAGCTGGTCGTGATGCTTGGCTTGGTTGACTACACGAGTAATGTCTTTCCACTGCCATGATATGAAGTCCCGGTACACTGTGGAGATGTTAGTGGAAAAATGGCCGATTGTTCTGGTGGTGTTATCCACAAAGCTGAAACTCCAGACATCAAGGTGGATATGACCTTGTCTTCTGAGATTATTATGGTGAGCACAGCTCTTGTGCCTTGGGCATCTGTGGCTGATGTTCTGTAGGTCACCAATGTAGTAGTGCAGCGTTGCTGAGAGAACATCCTCAGACTTGGTGAGGGAAGTGAGGTTGAAGATTTGTAACTGCTTATCATTGATGGTCCCTAACAGGAAAAAACACATTCAAAAAAAAGCATGGCGTTATCATCACTCTTCAACCAAAACATTTCACAGAAGGCAAATGACAAGCAAATGACTCTAGAGGGCGGTATGTTCACTCTTTATAAGTAACTCGGTGTGGGCTTGTTTTTTTCTTCTTCAGTCGTTTATAAATGTAGGTTGCACTTTTAGGGGGATTTTATTCCAACTGCGTACAAACAACCACTAAAAGCCAAGTTGCACGAAACAATTTCATTATTATTCGCTGCAGTGTTTCCCTTTCTTCCCGTGTTTCTCAGCGTCTTCACCATATTAGTGATGCGTAAATGTGCACAAAAGAGATTTATTCTGTTATTTAGATAACTAGTTTATTTTTGCGAGGTTATAACAATTGAAAAGACATTACTATTTTGGTCTGGCAAGTCGCTTAATTTGAGCTTGTTTTGATGAGAAATCTGGCAACACTGGCGCAATATGACTGTCATCCGAGCGTCATCGTGAGCGAAGAAGCGCAACTTCTCAACACCAGCGAGTTATGGTCATACCAGCGATTAAAGTGTATTAAACGATAATTTTTCAGACATAAAAATAATTCAGTTAAATACATCAGTATCGAAATCGTTTAATTCACTTGCAAATACTGAGGCGAACGCTCGTTTGCTTAAAATTAAGGAGCAACACCGGAGTAAAAGTACATTTAATAACACGTAAAAATCTGACCACTAATATCTAAAATGATTTATGAAACGCCACATGACGAGCTGTTTCTTCACCTCGATCTGCTGTCTCTCAAATCTAAATCAACAGGTGTAATAGAACCAACTGCAAAACAAGCTGTCTTAAAGAGACAGTTCACTCTAAAATGAAAACTTAACAGAAGTTGGGGACTGACAGCCTCAGTCACCGTTACCATATAGGCCATGGAAAAAGATCCACTTGAAATTAATTTAAACATCTCTTTTGTGTTTGACAGAAAAAAGTCAGGTAGGACTGCAGGTTTACACACACACACACACACATATATATAAATAATAGGATGAGTAAATGAAGAGAGACTTCATATTTGGGTGAACTATCCCTTTAGGATATGAAGCGCAAAACTGATGAACACACCAACACTTAAACTCATTTAGGAATAGTGAGGTGATATTAACGAGTACATTGCTACATTTTGTCAGCTACTACGAAATACATTCAACACCTACCCAAATGTCCTTTGAAGCCGCGGACAGTGTTGCCATCTTTGAGAGGGAATCCCGCGCTGGTGTATTTGGCGTAGAGCATCTGCATGTGTTCTGACAGCGTGTCCTGCTCGCTTTTCTTCACATGTTGCTCAGCTTGCGCTTCCACTTTTTGTCCAAACTGCACGTCTTTCGAGAAACTCATAAAGGGTGTTTTAAGCACAGCACAGTATCCACAGCACAGATAACCCCATCCCAACAGGAGGATAAACAGTCGCTGACAGCGATCCATGCTGGATGTCCGAGACTGCTGAAGCTGATTTAGGTGTAGTATATCAGTGCTGAATGCGTTTCCAAACTCTTGTCTCTTGAGAGGGAGAGCATCACATGGACCACAAAAAATAAGGCAAAGAGTAGAGCGAGAAAAATAAAGTGGAAATTTAAACAAGATGTCAATTTGGTGTGCTCAAAAAGAATAGTCCAAATGCACGTTTCCAAAGATGCAGGAGATATCACAGTCCTTGTGCAAAATGTACGAGGATGTCCGTGTGAGTTTGATCTGCTGTTGTCCTGATGGTCAGGCTTGATTCTCAGTTTTGTGTCTGAGCGATGCTGTTCTCAGCCAATCGCGCCTCTTCCCTGCGTTCATTGAAGGTAAAGCTTGTCGCGCTAGTAATATATAGGGCTTATGGGAGCAGTCGGACAGTGTTGGGAAGTCCAAATGATTCAGCGAATCGGTTCTTTTGAACGGTTCGTTTAAAAGAACCGATTCAATAAACAGATTATTCTGTTCTTTACGTCACCACGTGTTCCCTAACATCTCGGCGAGGCATTCATTACATTGTTGGCTACTAATTTTAAGAGAAGCATTTATCCAGATAAGAAAAACAAATTCATTTAGAAACTAAATATTTGCATTTACACTAAACAGTAGAAACCAAAATTCATTCACATCACTTAATTGAAACAGTTTTTGCAATTTTAAATAGAAGCTAATTTATTAAAACCAACTCCTGTTTCAAATGCGTATTTTTGCCATAGCCTACACCACAGCTAATGAAGTAGCCTAGCAGTAGACTACTTTCTGCACCAGTGGTCAAATAAAGGTTTGGTTCCTCAGCCGGTTCTCGATTAACTGATTCAGTGGTTAACCCGTATAATTGCGAGTCAGACTTGTCCAAAAGATTCACTTCGACCGATTCGGTTAGAAAATCACTATTAATTCAGTCTAACTCAAGAACGAATATCTTAGACCGGTTTTGTGAACCTTATCAACTGATTTATTGTTTATAAGTCCCGATACAGTCGGATATTATTCTTCACAAAGACAATATTTATTTGAATATAATAATATTTGAGAGAGAACGAAAGAAGAAGCGATGAGTAGCTCTCTAGCCTCTAAAAAATACAACACGTGAAAAATGCATTCTTTATAGTCTCGAATGCACGTTTAGGGCATCAAAACAAAACCTACACAGACTTTTACGTCTTCATCGTACACTATTCTGCTGTCTCTGGGCGACTGGGTGAGTCATGTGGATGTGTTGTAGGCTAATGCTCGATAGTGAGGTCCGTGAAACGTCTCTCAGCAAAGCTGTGTGTCTGGGTTGATGCGCTGAATGACATGGCTTATGGAGAGCATTAAAGGCTCTCTGTCCCATTTAGTTGAGCTCAATGGCGATGAGCAGACACATCCTGCACAGCAGAGTCTGATCCGGATGCTGCACCGCGTCCCCTGCGCACACCAGACCCGCGAGCACGGCTTCAATGTCCTCTGTCACGGTCTCTCTTTCAGGATCACTGAGCAGGAAGTGATTGACTCTCACCCCAGACATCTGATGCCAGTGGACTTATTTTCAAGATATGATTTTGTCAGATCTGCCCGAGGTGTAATTGCTGTATAGTGAGAAAATATGTGGTCTGCTGTCAATAACCTATATTTATCATGTTTTATAATGTCCCACTAAACTCCCTTAGTCCACTTTAGGATAAGAACCCAGATTTTCACAAGCACATCTGCTATGTTGATTTGTAGGTGTATGAACGAGCTGTGCCTTTGTGAGGGTCTGAAGTGGGCAGTTTCATCACACTGCCACTCCACCACATGAATAAGGACTGTTAAGTTAAACAGTTATTAATGTGGGTGAATCACCACCCACCTCTTGAGCCCTCATCCTGGTGATTAAACAGAATATATATATATATATATATATATATATATATATATATATATATATATATATATATATATATATATATATATATATATATATATATAAATTCTAGCATGGGTTAAGTTTTGTTTAACTTAGTAGTGTGGCATTCCTTTTTTGTTAATTGGCATTTTGTAAACTTTTGGTCAACAACTAGTGTAGAGTAAACTAACTATTGAAGTACCACAATGGCACCAACAAGTACCATGAGCCTCCACACTAGCAATATCTTGTTGTCTCCTTTTTGTAAATTCTCAAAGACAGAATTATTGACTGATGGATATCTAATGCCGGAACTCTCTGCAGTATCTTAGGATCTGAAATCATGTCAAATGGGTGTCCTTGTCTATTTCATGGAGTGTTTGGCAGCTTTTAGTCAAAATGAAGCTACAAGCAGTCGAGGGGACATGAAAGAACCCCCATGTTTCTAAAGGGCTTTATCTTTGATTTGTTCAGACAAACAGAGGAGTTGTTTTAGATAAGAATACAATACAAAGCTCAGGTTCCCAAGTAAGTGACTGCAGCATCAGACATTCTCTGAAAGCTATGTGACTAAGTCCCTCAAACGTGTGATTGTAGAGGATAATGGCAACAGTGGTTAATAGAAATAAAAATAGCATGACAAAAAAAAAATTCTGTAAATTTTTATTCAGATGTCTTTAAATAACTTTAAATATTTAATATACTGAACAAGTCAGTGTATCAATTTAGAAAGAATCTTTTTTTAATTTATTTTTTAATAAATAATGGTGGGCCCTAAAGATCAAAATGCACAGCTCTACCATTCAACACATCATTATTATGAAATACTTAGATTAAAACTGTTTATATGTAGATGAAATTAGTGGCTCCAAGTTTTTATTTTTATTTTTATTATACATTTAATTGGAGAGTGGTGCACAGGAACTGGTCGCGGGTTTTCTGGTGACGTGATCATAAATTACAACATGCACATATAGATCAGATCGGACAGGAGTTCGGATGAAGCTATCACCAGGTATTGCCTGTTGGGTTAAAGAAATAGTAATTAGGATTAAACTGATTATTTTTAAGATAGAAATTTTAACCATTTTATTTATTGAAGTATTCTTGCTACATCAGTTCAAATCTAATTCAGTAGAAGACCACAACTTCTATAGTAAGTTTAAATGGTGGCCAACCTACTTAGAGCAATAAATCTAACAAATTATACTCGAGAAAACATTATTCACTGCACTAATTAGTATTTTTACACTCATCTTTAACAGACATGGTGTTACCCATTTAATTATATTCAATTAATACAGTATATACATTTTCAAAAGAACCCACAACACAGAATTTCTATATTAAATGCCATCTAAATGCCTATTTATATTACTGAAGTTGAGAGAAAAAAACAACATATCTTGCAGTATAAGTGTGATTTGATTGTTTAAACTTGAGTCTGGGTGTTACTTTAATATATGGACTCCATAGGGTGCCTCCACCAAGAATAAATATGATCTTAAGCCAGCTGGGATCCATTATTAAAGAGTAACTGTTTTAGAAGATTTAGGTTTACATTCATTCTATGTATTTACTGTTCATCAAACTTGTCTAGGCTAACATACCAATTTTGTTTAGAGCCAGGATAAATGCAAACATATGCTGAACATTCCCCCCCAAAAATGAAATAAAAGCAAATGAAAAGCATTAGCTGTTGATTTATAAGGATTGGTTATCAAACTAAACCACCAACAGCTACTTTGGAGGGATGACAGTTTTCATCAAAAGCAAACAAAACCCAAAGAAGAATAATTTGGGTTTCAAATTTTGAAATGTTCACAACACCGGCTGTATCTAACAAGGGCAATAAAACAAACAAACAAACAAACAAACAAACAAATCAAATCTAGGCTTTAAAATGCCATGGTTTCGCCAGTTTGTATGAAGGAATGCATCCACATGGGCAATGAGGTCATGCCTGGTGGGGGCCTGAGGTTGGATTCTGGGTGCACAGGCGGTTTCAGTGTCTGGGTTCCTTAGCCTCCCCTCGTTTTTAATAGCCGGCCTGGTCGGGGTGTGCTCGACCACAGGCAATACTCGCCTCTGCCATCTCGCCCTCAACGAGGCAGCCTGGGCGAGTTTGTGTTCAAAGAGGTCGGTCTGTAGCGTTGCCTCTTTTCTAAAATAGCATGCACTCATAGCTCCTGGGCACAAAGGCAAAAAAAATTGTGGCACAGGTTCCAGGATTGAATTTCGCGGTTCGTTCTAACCCTCTCTGACGGATATTTCGAGAGATTGGAACAAAAATGCTACCCAGGTGCAACAATACACTCCACTTCACAGGGAGGCTATTTGATATCACGAAAGAATGGTTTCACAAAAATGTTATCATGGGATGACTCTTGATCATTGCTGTTATGCTTTTTTATGTGTGCAAGATAATACATTTGTCTTAATGAACCTCATGAACTGATTAGACACTACATCTAATAGTAGTACAGAGACAATTCAATGTCCCTGTTTAAATCTTAAGTTATTCATTGAACCAGTACTCAATTTAACGTAGTTCAGGTGTTTATTTACTCGTGGATATTAAATGAGAGCTAAAACGTGACTGAGAGAGGTCAGCACTCTCTGTTTACCAGTGTGTCACAAGTTCTGCTCATATCAAACATGCTCACCTCTGGGTCAACATTCAAGATTTTCATTTCTTTCCTGCACTGGAAGAGCAGACCGCTTGGATTCTCTGTGATTACCTCATAGTTTGAGCTGGCATTATGTTCGGCCACCTGTGTTCCCCAGTTGTAGAAGCTGAAAAAAGTTAGGGTTAATATGTTTACAATAGTTTAGAGACTTAAAAGTTTTGACAGAAAAACACTGCAGTAAAGATGAAAGGCTTTGCTGAATATAGGGAAAAATATTAACTATAAAGTAAAAAAAAGTTCACCTGACAAAATTGTGTTATCAAACAGTTTGATAAAACATGCACTTAGAACGCCAGGTGTTAAGTTGTATATAAGGAATCATAAGAACAATCATGCTCTTGACATTTAGAATTACATTAATAGTGGCCTTCCATGTACCTCTTTGCATGTAATTCAGAAGATCTTTTTACACGTTTCTAAAAATGTCTTGACTGAAAGCAAACTATGGATGCAGAACAAAAATTAGTTAGTTTTCTATATGCCTTCTAAGTCTAACTCTAATGGCAAAGTTTATCTGACAGCTATTAAATGTGTAAAGCACAAATCGCAAGACATAAGGACTTTTTGGTGTAGGGAACTGTCAGAAAAGCAGGTGCATGCATGTAAACAATTATAAGATATATATATATATTTTTTTTTTACAGTTTTGTCAGTTTCATTGCAAAGGCAAACTATAAGAAAAGTCTGTAAAATAGGGCACAGTGTACTGTGTTAATATGAAGGAATTTTGAATTTTCCAAATAGATTTTTAGGTGTTTTGCCCATATTTTGAATTACACATCGCATTGCTTTCTAGGGCTAAAGGAAATGTCCGTAAACTTAACAGACAATGTCCTGGGAGAAAATGACCAGTACCTTTTTTCGTTTGTCTACAAAACATTTCTCCAATTTTCCATGTGAAATTCTTAAAGGGAAGGCTTGTTACTTTGAAAGTTAGCCATTTGACTATTTTAGCCTTTGGCATGCTTGTTGGACAGACGTTTCACTGACATATCAGTTTCCCTCTAACTGAATACAGAGACTCTGGGACATTTATTTGAATATGTTCAATATTAGATTTCCAACTTAAAAAATCTGCATTCACACTTGAGCTTCTACTAAACTTTCAAGACATTCCAGGGCTAAAAAAAAACTTTCTCAAAGCTACAACCAAAAATTCCTCTGTCCACACTGATCAATGTGAAGATTGAGAACCAGCAGGCCACTCAAAATGGCAGTGAGAATAGATCTAAATGTAATTAATGCAGCCAATGAGAAATAGTGAAAAAAGAGACTGTCTGGCCTGTGTTAGTGGTTCTCATAATAAGCTCAACTGCTGGAAGACAGCTGCTTTGCAGAAAAAGAAATCTAAATGTCACACTCTGAGGCAGTGAGGGTTGCTCCAATGGACCTCAGCTTTTCCCAAGCAGTAGTTTGTGGTCCAAGAACAAAGCTGGACTTTGGGGAGAGGCACTTTATGAATCCGAGGGAGAGGCACATGGATGCAAGAGCATTTTATTCTCCGTTGTGATAACACGGTGGACGTAAGCCAGCGCTCTATACGTTTAGTATTGCTGCAATGCTACTTAACAGCATCTGTAAAATGTTTATGACCTTAACCTCAAGGATATAAATCATTAAAAAATATTGTATGCAAAATAAACATGATCCTCATTTGGCTGATTTCAAGCTAGGGACGATTTGGTTCAGCAGCAATCCCTGGTTCAGTATAAAGTCAGTATAAGGATTATCGAATAAATCCATAATAAGTCTAGATTAATCAGGGATTAATGTCATTGTGGTGTTAAGTATTTAAAGAACTGAAAATACATTATTATGTCCTTAAAAACACATGAGGACAGTTGCCGGTCTTCCTGCAAGGCTTGCCCTGGATCAGCTCTTCTTTACACACCAAAAAAAGGACACGATTAAATTCCATTTTTCCAGTGCTCAGTAGGCCCATTCTATGGCTGTACCATCTTGAAATATCTCCAGTTTATTATAATTTATTACATATGGCTCTGTGTGTACTGTAAGAGAGAGAACGCATGATGGAAAGACAGCTCAAACTTCCCTGTCCGCCATTTCCTGTCAAGGCGACCAGAAACCATGGTGCTAGTCACCAAAGCAAACAAAATTGTGCTTGAAATGAAAAGACTGGCTAATAAGATGTAAATAAAATGTAATGGTCTGAATCAAACATCCTCGGAGGGTCTCCGCTTGGCATTTTGCATCACAGGAAAGACTTCCTTCGGTTGCCATCGGCGTGACTACCGTCACGGTAAACATGGCAGACCCACACAAAGACAAAGATTCTGTGGAGAAATACAGTGATGCATGAAATGACAAGTTTAGCCCTTATTCTGTTTGCCTTTTGGATCAAACTTTTTCTTCACAAAAAAAAATGGAAAGTCTTCACTTTTCTTCTCTCCATATTGGTTTGTGACATATACAAAATGTAAAACTTTGTGAAGGACTTAGAAGCAAGGATGCATATTCACTTCCTCCTTTTTAAAATAAGGGTTGACAGCATTTTCTGTGTCTATTTATACTGAAATGCCATATAGCAATTAGCATTTTTGGGTTGACCACTTTTATGCAATGGTAAACCACTTACTTTTGGTCTAAGAAACAGGACAGATGTGAGATATTTTAACAGAGAACATGAAAAGATGGGCAGAAAAATGCTCTAGAGCCTTTCAATTTTCGAGTCACAGGAAGTGGGAAGACCGACTTGGGCTCTCTGAGTATTTAGTCTATCTGAGCATTTGGTCTATTTGTTTTGTGATTGAAAAAAGCACAAGTTCAGCAACTTGCCTCATTTGGACATGTTCTTTGGCAATTATGGTCCCATAATGTCCTTACAGACATCACCAGGTGATGAATGCTTGCTTAATGAAATGCATGAAATGCTTAATATTCAAAGTGCAGCTGGCACCCCACCCACACTAACTTACCAACGTGTGAAAAAACAGGGTTTTGTGGAAACAATTATCGTTCTGTTAATGATAGGTCTGTATCTTTACCATTACACTATAAAACACACAGAGAGAAAAGAATGTTTGTGTACGGCAGTGCTCCATGGTTACCAAACTAAAGCCTGATGGAGTGTTTTAAAAATCCATCAGCTGTAACTCTATGGATCAATGAGAAAGCGAATAGTCCAGTTTGTAAACTAGAATTAGTGAGAAATCAGTAAATGTGCCATTCAATATAACCAAAGAAAGCACTAAGTCTATTCTATTCAAAGGATCTATCTGTCTGTCTGTCTGTCTGTCTGTCTGTCTGTCTGTCTATCTATCTATCTATCTATCTATCTATCTATCTATCTATCTATCTATCTATCTATCTATCTATCTATCTATCTATCTATCTATCTATCTACTGTATCTATCTATCTATCTATCTATCTATCTATCTATCTATCTATCTATCTATCTATCTATCTATCTATCTATCTTTTTTAGTTAATTTCACTTTTGGCAGGCCGTTTTAAAATTCTCAACATTGACAAGAATATGATTGTCCTCAGCTGGTGGCCATGACTTTTGTACTCTATATTTTTGTGGTGAGGCAGTCAAAGTCTGTCAGCTGTAGTGTGGATTCATGCATCTGTACGGGAAGAACACAGCATCTGCTCCATCTTAGTGGCAACCACAAGCACTGCCTTTTATTGTTCCCGTGAGAAGGATGGTGGAGGAAAGAGAGAACACAGAAAGAGAGAAAAAAGCGACTGAAAGAGAAATAGGGAGTGAAAGAGAGATGGGGCTGAGAGTACACAGGAAATGAGAATGCTTATGCTGTAGTGTACTTCCTTTACTTCCTTTGATTAGATAATGTGCTGTGGCAGTTAGGATGTGGATATACAAACACAAACATGCCTGTATGTATTAAACATAGACTGCAGTCTTTCATCACATCATTTTATTAATATTTATTTGGGGTTCACAGTTTTATATGTCCTGTTTTGGCATTCATGGGAGTGCACACCTTATGGAGAACACTCATTTTTGTTATATATGAAAATGGGTATGTTCAAGTTTTATCTGACCTGGTCCATGTAACGATTCACAATTCAGTTTTCAGACCATACAGTGGAAAAATTCAAAGAAATGAAACCAAACGTTCATTTTTATTTTTTTCCGTTACTTCATCAATGGATAATTTCCATTATTTGTCCTCTTATAAAAATTTTCTGAAGTCACAATTTCGAAAAAATAAAATTGAAAATGGCAATTATCTGCTAAGTAACCGGAAAGAATGAAAAAAATAAACATTTGGTTAAATTTTTTATTTTATTTTTGCATTTGCAATGTATATGGTCTGAAAACTGAACTGTGAAGCGTTACACGAACGGACCCATCCTATTTATTGTATTAAATGACATTTGTTTTTTACTCTTGTTCTTAACATTCAATTTTAATATGCTGATTTGATGCTTAAGAAACATTTCTTATTATCAATGTTGAAAACAGTTGTGCTGCTTAATAAAGCGCAGAAACCACAATATAGTGTTTTCTCCCTTTAATGTACAGAAAGTTTGAATATTTATTTGAAATTATTTTTCACATTTTTAATATAACATTTCAAAAATAACTTCTAAATAACTTTAAAAACAATTTTTTTTAAATAATTTTAATGCATCCTTCTAACGTAAAGACCCCAAACTAAAATATATTTCCTGTTTTTAATCATCTTAAATGGATCTTAAGTGCTCTTAAAGGAAACCTCTATGAAGACTCTTTTTGGATGGTTACGACTTCAAAACTTGGTTTAAAGAGGATCACCATTTGACTAATATTAATATTAGAGCCTTTATTCATAATGGCTGCCTGCTCTTCCTCCATTTTGAAGAGGAAGTCTTTTTTCTTTTTCGTGCAGACTTTTTTTGGAGTGGATATCCTTTTCACAAAAGACAAATGGTTCAGGGATCAGATGGATACTGCTTTCTTGCACATTAATCTGAGAAAATCTAACCTTTGAGATGTTCAGTAGCACATCTATTAAAACAATAGTCACCGGAAATCATCATAGATGGGTCATAATATAAGTAGGCTTACCTTAAGTCAGTTGTTTTTGGAAAAAACCTTTTCTTTCCACTGAAATATGGTTCAAAGTCTTCAGATTTTAGTCGGTGGGAGTAGTCTATATACCCAGATATTTCCTGTCCGCGAGAATTTCGGTCCCTTATGAAAATGATGGACTGCAAGAAAAACAGGAGGACATACTGTATAAATAATCTGGAGTGCAATATGCTATCCTGAGAAACTAGACAAAGGAGAGATATAAATCATTGCAATAGGGAAGATTATGTTACAAATACAACCTTAAGAAAATTGTGTAACAGTCCATAACATGAATTAAAAATAATAATAATAATAAAAAAAGTATTGCTGGTGTGCATTTCAGAATGGAGGACAGAAACACTGCACAGTTCAGTCAGCCGTTGTTTTGTCTGGATGGTAATGCTGAAAGAATAACTTCCAACCACATCTCCTGTGAAGAGGGTCTTTGTTTTGGCTTATCTGTTTACCTCTAAGAGACAGCGAGAGACAGAGTCACTCTTCTTTTGTGAAATCATCCTTTTTTGATAGCATAGTCAATGATATCACATGTGTATTTCTATCAGAACCCTGGCCATCTGTGGATTTCCCTTACATGTGCAGGATAAAAGTGAGATAACTAGCAGTGCAGACTTGAAAAGGAACGGTCCTCCTTTAGATGATTTAAACAGATGCTATCGGGTTCACAGCTGGCCAGGGGCTGATCCAGCTACCTTATCTGTGGCTTTTGCGCTCCCCCGTCAGTCTTGAAAAGAAATCATCAGGCAAAGGCGAGGAATTACAGTGGGCAGAACAAGGATTGGAGATCATCTTTCGATTGCAGATGAGGGATCAAAACCCTCTAGCCCACAGTAATACAATGGCAGAAAGGTTTCCTCTCGCCCTCATAAGTTCACAGGCCAAGTGATAAAACAGATCTGACTGTTCCATCAGTTTCCCGTAGTTTAACAGAACAGGTGTTGTACCTTCAACAAGTTTTCTGTTACTGTATCTGATATAGAAGAAACAGCGACTTATAAGCAAACATAACTTACAGACTGTGTCAGTTATGAATGAACTAAAAAGGGCTGAAAGTATCTGTGCATTTTCCCAATATTCTCCCAACTTTAGGGATACACAATATATTGATACCATATTAGTAATTGATATAAAAAAAATAACAATCAGTTCAGTTGACAATGTTAAAAAGAGAAGTGCTACTTAATTATTTCTGGATTTAATTATTTTTCAGGATTCTTTTATGAACAGAAAGTTCAACAGAAAAGCAAAATAAATATTTTGTAACATTATAAACATCTTTACTGTCCCTTTTGATCAATTTAATGTATCCCTACTGAATAAAAGTTAAAGGAATAGTTCACTTTAAAATGAAAATTCTGTCATCATATACTCACCCTCATGTTGTTTCAAACCTGTATGAATTTCTTTCTTCTGCTGAACAGAAAGGAAGATATTTAGAAGAATGTCAGTAACCAGACAGTTTCTGGGTCCCATTGACTTCCATAGTAGGAAAAAATATACTATGGAAGTCAATGGTACCAGAAACTGTCTGGTTACTGACATTCTTCTAAATATCTTCCTTTCTGTTCAGCAGAAGAAAGAAATTCATACAGGTTTGAAACAACATGAGGGTGAGTATATGATGACAGAATTTTCATTTTAAAGTGAACTATTCCTTTAATTTCTCTTTAAAAAAAATAAAATAAAAAAAATCTCACTTTACATAAACTCTTGAACGGTAGTGTAAATAGTACACATTTTAATGAAAATATTTAGCATCTTATCATATCAGGCATAACTTTTTGTAATGTTGCTGCATCTATAAATATATTTTTTTTTGTACGGGGCAGATTTACTAAACAGGGCAAATTCGCGTGAGAGCGCAATTCCAAAACAGCGCCGATGGGAGTGGGAAGTTCTGTGCGTGAGCAAATTAAAGAACACAGACGCTGTCAGATAATTTCCATAATGACCAATGCAATCTACCAGGTAGCGTCTGGTTTATGACGTGCTTTTTTTGGGTGGAAAATGATGACGCAAACACCAGTACATTGATCAGCGCAAATTTGCGTGATTCATTTAAATACTCTCCTCCCATAAATTTTGCGCCTGAAAGGGAAACTCCTACAAATGCATATGCAATAAGGTCTGCCGCAAAAATAACCATGCCGGTGCCTTTTCACAAAAATTTCTCACTGCATGTCTTTAGTAAATCCTGACAGTAGTTTTTAACGGCAAAAGAGGGTTTGCGCTGGCGCTGATTAACTGTTAGTAAATCTGGCCCCAAGTCAAAATCTGCAATTTTTCAATACATCTGAAGTGTGCTGCATCTTCTGAAAAGTTCTGGTTTGACAGTGTCAAAGGTTTGAAGACACAAAAAAAGCTTTCTGAACAGCGCATTTGATAAGATACTCTCACATGCCCACTCTACAGTGTGGCTTTAAATGAAGAGAATAAACTGAGCGGCTTTATCACCAGTCTGGCTGGTTCATGAGGGTGTTTTCTCTGGTAGGATTTACCAATGACGCATTTATTTCAGGGCTCAGACGTGTGTGTGTCAGGGTGGTATGATGGCATCCTCTCGAATGGATGACACTTTGAGTGGAAAGCAGGGCCTCTTGGTGCTCTCCGGCCTGGGAACAATCCTGTACTGTCAGGGAGGCTTGCAGGTGTCGGAGGGTGTCAGCTGGCCTCTGTTTATTATTGGTGGGTTGTGCTTTAGGAGGAATCCCAGGCCATCACTAACAACTGTGTAAATTTGTCGGGGTAATGAAAACATGACCTGGATGAGAGGAATGCTTGAGGTCGGAGTCCTTTTTTTTGGCAGGCTTACCCTTGTCCCTCTTTAGGTGTTCCTTGAGGGGGGGGTGGGGGTGGGGTGGGGGTGGGGGTTGGGGGTGCTTATTTGACTTGGACGTGACTTCACATAGTGGGGTTGTGTAATAGATGCAGCGGTGAGTCCAGATGTGCTGAGGTGTTCTGCTTCTGTTGGGATCAGCCAGAATTGCATTTGGCCTCTAGAAAACTAAGAGGGCCTGGAAGTACTCTACAGGACTTCACAGGGCTTCAAACAAAAATCCTCTAAACTGGCAACACGATGCACATTTTTTTTCCTTTCAACATAGATATTTCTCACCTCTGTATTCACATAACTATCCACCTGCCACTATCCTAGGGCTAAAATGCACAAATAAGATGTGAGAAAAAAAAAAAAAAAAAAAAAATCACATAATAGGCCTATATGAACAGTATATATATATATATATATATATATATATATATATATATATATATATATTACTTTCCCTAAAAGTTCAAAATGCAGAGACATGTCTTAAATGATTTCAAAATACTTTCATGTTTAATGGGCTATTTCAATTATTTCTGATAAAGTATGTTTGGTAACTTTTTAATTAATACAATTTATTTAAAATTAAAAGACAATTAATTAAATCTATCCATAAAATGATCCCATGTTGGGAACCTCTAAAATGTTTTAAATATGAAGTGCCTGTCAGAACCTTTTAGAACATTTTCTTCTAAGAGTGTACGTCATACACACACAAGTTTCCTGAGAAATTTTTCGAACCTGCATGGAGTGAAGCCTGTAAATCTTAAATTTGCATGAGACTTTGGACTGTAGAGGAAAAGTTAATGAAGTAAAAATGTATAATGTGTTTGCTTTTTTAGTGTTTAGAGGTTTTTTAAGGTTTTCTGACCATTTTTAACCTCTATATATCTAAAAATCAGTTTTTAAAATTATTAAAAAAATCTCAATACAGGACAACACAGTATGGCTACAACAAATTATTTGAACTTAGCGGTCATGATGTTTAACATTTTTTTTTAATGTCTTTGACAGACTTACTGAGTTTCTGTTCAAATGTATGCAATACGAATGAAAATAATCAAAAGATGCTGCTTCCTTTTTCTTTTAATGACAGGGTGTGTCAGAAGACAGATGTCCTGGCACGGGGAACAAAAATGTACAACTTAACCATACCGAAAGACGGGTTGCTCATTTTGGCAGCTGGACATTCAAATCTGGATTTACTTTGAGAATTTTAAAATAGTTTGATATATATTCAAAAGAAGAAACTGAAAGAAAGAAAAGAAAGTAATCAAGACTTGTTACTGTGGGGCAGCACATTCAAAGCAGGTGGTGGAACTATGACACGACTTTTAGGGAAATACAGAAATAGGATTGTGTCGAGTTATGTGGTCGTGAGAAGAAAAGAATGTGTAAAAAAGGAGGAAAGGACAAAATAAGGTTGTTTATACAGAGGTTGAAGGGGAGAAGGGATTTAAGCAAATGTTTACTCATGTGCTTGGCTTTTCCAATCATAAACACATTGCTTGGGTGTTTGTGCAAGAAAATAAACAGAGTCTGCACAGGTGTCCTCTGGCCATCTACAAAACACCCTAGAAGAGCTGGTGTTCCACTCTGAGGACTGAGATGGAGCTTGCCAACTGTGGACACTGCCAAGGGTGGAGGAAGTGAGGTGGGCAATCAGTTGGGCAGGAAGCTGAGCAAAAAGATTGTGTTGGACCAGAATTTGATCAAGTAGAGACCAAACCACAAAACATGTGGCTTTAAACAAGGGTTCAAGGATTTGGCTGGTTATGCATGGTTAAGATAGCCCCTGCTGGTAAATGCCGTAACTACACTACATTATGGTGGCAAAAATCAACTTTCTCAATTGCGGCCTTTGGAAATTAACCAGATTTTTTCCAAGCAACACATAAATTGCAAACATTTTATTTAATGAAGTTGAATGTTTTGCCAGTGACCATTATTGGGGGGCTCTTAAAAGTTTGATATGGACTTTTAAGCTGTATGGTAAAATAGAAAAATGTTTTACTTTGATTCAATGCTTAATCTGAAAACATAATAACATGTTAGCTCATGCGTTGTTTAAAGAAGCATTGTAAATAAATTGCAGGAGCCACATCTTTTCAATACCAAATGACCGTGCAACAGGTGTCAAATGTTTCAGATTGAGTAGCCTAAAATCCATCAGAAGTTTACATTGATGAGGAAAGTCATTGTATCTACTGTCAAGGAAAACGTGTCTTAAATTAAGAGCACAGCTAAGTTTCGTTGTGAATTACAGCTTCAAAAACTAGCACATGGGGTCAACAAAAGTGGCAGCACACAAATCAGTTGAGTTTAGGTCTCTTTTGAGATTTCCTACACCAAAGTGACTCCACGCAGACAGCTTTCCCCAGCAGTGCTACTACTACAACTATTTTCCACATTCTTTTGGCTTCCATGTTACTTTTGGGAAAATGTAAGTTTATCTGAAACATGTGCAAAGCAGCACTGCCCTCTGGGACATAGACGTCCATATATGTGAACCTGTGAGAAACCTTTCCAAAGACTGACATTTATTGATTAAGTGCTCATCAATTTAATCAGACACTTTCCTTTTCCTAAATCATAACATTTTATGTTTCTTACACATTGTGGGATAGTACAAAACAAAGACAGGAAAAATAAATCATGCACTACTTACATTTTCACAGTGTTCGGCACCTTGAATTTGAAGAACTTACTATTTATTCGGTATAATCTTCGATGGGCTTACAAAAGCTTCCTCAATCACAGTGTTTAACTTAACACACCCTATTTGAGCAGGCATTGAAAATGGCCAGAATCAGGCCGGCTTGCTTGTGTGAACCTGGATCCCTTTTGCAAACTAATGAAGAATTCTCTTTTGGTTACAGAGGAAATCAATATTGTGTGTAGAGCCTGTCTTTATTACTGAAGGACACCACCTGCAAAAACGCATGAAGTGAAGCAAAGCAGAGGTGAACCAGAGGTGACCGAACACATGCAACAATTCTAAACATTGACCAACTTTAAGTTCATATGCATAAAAACAACAACATACTTTTCATTGGGGGTCTCATTAACAAAATGTATTTCACAATTTACATAGGCAAATAAACATAATCTGCATATTCCTCATTCAAAAACTGCAGGGCTTGACATTTGAGGCATCTGAGTGAACAACACGCCCACAAATGCACTTTACAGTTCATTTATAAGAGAATTACATTTTTTTCCCCTGCATTGAAAGTGCACATGACCAGCTACTGATGGGATTTGTCATGATGGGAAAGCTTACGAATCAGATCATATGCCTGATACATGTTTGTTTTCTTTATGACCTCCCCCTTGATTTTTCAGAGGATGATGCTACATACTGGGCTCTGTATTTCAGTGGATTGCAGCTAGGTAACCAGACCTTTGTTGAACATTTACTTAACAAATCACTTTTGTTAAACAAGGGCATGCAAACAGTAGCTGTGTTTAACAATGAGTTAAAATCTAATCTTTTTGTCCTGGACATCTGCAGGGCCGTTGCTATGATTTCAACTTGGTACAATATTACAAGGTTTCTACTAGTGTGGAATCAAAGAACTGGGAGGAAAGTCTGATGCAATCGACCTCAAGATTTCTATGAATGGAGTAGAATGATAAATGAGTCACGTTACTAAAACTTAATGTTCAAGGGTTGAAACCAAACTCACAGCTGCCATCTGTTCCCTGCCTGAATGCAACAGGAACTTCTGTGTGAAAATTAAGTTTGCTGAATTCTTCGGCTGGACATAAAAGGTGGCCACAAACAACTTTATTTTGGAATGCACTCCCTTCCTGTTATTTAAGAAAGATGTGTTAAACTGAGAGCAGAAAAAAGAAGCACATATAGTGTGTTGTTGGATGTCATTTAAATGATTTTGAACTCTATATCTTATAAAGTTCAATATTTCATTTTTACATTTCTACCTGTCCTAGCAGGACATGAGGCAACGTGGAAATACTTTACAATAAGGTTCCATTTTGTTAACATTAGTTAACTTAATATGAACTAACAATGAAAAATGCTTCTACAGCATTTAATGGAAATTTTGACATTTCCTAAAAGATTATTACAATCAAAAGATATATGTTAATATTATGTAATGGACCCGAGCTGACATGAAATAACAATGAACAGTTGTATTTATATTATCTAACATTAACAAAGATTATTATATATCAAAACAAATGTCTTGCTTATTGTTAGTTAATTCAGTAACTAATGGAACATTACTGTAAAGTGTTACCAATAAAGTTAAACCCTACAAAGAATGAGAAAGCAATTAAGAACTTCTTTGCAACCTTGCAATGACAGTATGCAGGGACAGTTTCTAATAACCAGGCCGTTGGGGATATGCTGAAATTGATAGTTACTTATCAGTTATCATTAGATGATTTTTACTCATTTCCACACAGTACTTTATATATACATTTCTGATTATTCTTTTCACTCCTCTATCAGAAATCTTGCGAGGAGCACTGGTCGAGGCAAATTTATGGTGAAATGATTGTCTTTCCACTTCCGAATTATGGCCCCAAAAGTGCTCACTGGACCATTCAGAAGCTTAGAATGGTGCCTATAACCAATGCCATCATTATGTTTTGCAACAATTAGGTTGCGAAGGTCTTGAGACAGCTCTTTGCTTTTACCCATCATGAGATGTGTCTTGTGTGACACCTTGGCAATGAGACCTTTTTGTAGGCCATCCGTTGGGACTGAACCAGCTGTTATTAATTTCCACTGACAGGGGGCTGGATTGCTTTTTAATTACTGTAAGTTTTCAGCAGTTGTCTTGGCTTTCCATGCCTTTTTGCGCCTCCCTTTCTTCATGTGTTCAATACTTTTTCCCTGTGTCATTTCACATTATTACACATAACTTAATTTCTGAACTTATTTTTGTTTGTTTCTTTGTATGTATGGCTTACTTGGGTTGTTACCAACATCTGGTGAAAATGTCATGTCAATAGCACCTGTGGAAATATATTTACTGAGAAAAATGATGACGTGTTCAATACTTATTTCCCCCGCTGTTGCTATTTCATAGCACATTAGGAAGATTTCAAAATCATATATCCAATTTGCATATCTCACTGTAAAATCCATTAATCAAATGGCATTGCACCGCCTGTATTAAAAATAAATAAATAAATAAATAATAATTAAAAAAAAAATCTCATAACTGCTCTGCTGTCCTCTTTAACAATACAAGGTACACATTTAATATAGTTAACACACAGTGTGTCTTTTCTGGGCCTCATTCTTCAAAAGGAACTGTAGGCCAGGATAGACTTATGTCTAAAGCATTGCAATCATAGTAATTACACAGTGCCTCTGGCCTAACCAAACTTACCCTCCTGTAATTAGGAGGACCAGTCCCAAATGCACCGTGATAACATTCCTGCCTCACACAAGACGGTCTTCTGCACTGCAGACTACGGACTCAAATTCTGTTTTCAATGCACAAGCAGGTTTGCATGTTTTTTTTTTCTGCATTTGACTGTTTACATATAATGCCACACACAGGTGGTCAGACACAGTGAACTCTCAGCACAGAGAGAGAAGCTGCTCATCATCATCATCATCATCATCATCACTCCTGGCCACTTCAACTGTCTATTATAACAGTGGCTTATTATTCTCAGCCAGTCTGAAAAAAGAAAACACCAACTCTCTTCATGACAGATGAGATCTAATATCTCTGCTCAAGACAGTTCTTGGACACTTTGATCAGAGGGAAGTGTCATTACATAAATAGCATGGGAGGCGTTAAAAAGAGCCCACACAGGTGCAGGCAGCTTTTTTTTTCTTAGGAGAGAGAGGAAGAAAGGGTGAGAAAGAAAGAAAGAAAGAAAGAAAGAAAGAAAGAAAGAAAGAAAGAAAGAAAGAAAGAAAGAAAGAAAGAAAGAAAGAAAGAAAGAAAGAAAGAAAGAAAGAAAAAAAAACAGTAAGGGGTAGTAGGGTGTTGTCCGCTCTGCCTCTGTCAAAAACAGAGAGGCAATTATTTTCCCTTCCTCTTTTTCTTGGAAAATTCTTTGCTTTTCACTACAGCACCCTGTAAAGGGTTTAACATATTCCTCAAAATCCCACTTTTTAATTTACTGCACGGCTGCTCGGAACAACCCAATGGAGTATTCTTATTGTTTTTAAGAGATATACAGTCATAGCAAAGCTGAAGAGGAAAAGGAAATAATGTCTGAGAAAACATGGTTCATAAGCAATTCATTATGCATTTTAATGAACAAAACAGAGCTCAATTCTACAAACTGAAGAACATATTAGTTAAATATTATACCATAAACCTGAAAAAGAATCTAAAAAGTGTATTAAAAATACAATATTTTTAAAAATATCAAGTGTTAACTTGATTACTGTCCAGCTCAGTGGTGCAAAACTGTCTGCCTTGAAGTCATTTTTGCGATGGTCATACTGGTTTGAAAATAAGCCACACACTAGTTTTTTTCCCAATGTGGTTAAAGTCATCTTTGATGTTCTTGTCCGTAAATTACACAATAGTGATGAAATGGGGTTGGGTGTTGTGATATTTACTGTACAGTTAGAGGTTAAGGAATGCTTTTCATCTGCCCATTTGGGCCTGGGGGATTCATTTGGGGAATGCTAGGACTGCATTCAGAGTGGTCAAGTAATTTAGCTGCAAGCAAAGATTATTACAAGCTATGGCACGGTTTAAGCCCTGTGTGATTTCCCTAATCGCAGACTATGACCACAGGGAAACTATATGGAAATCTTCAGTAACATTTTTCATTTATCTGTAGTGGGATATAATAGAGCAGAACCACATAACACAAAACGGTTGACAGTTAACGTTCATAAAAATTGTCAGCTCAAATTTTGACATAAGCAGTAACAGACAGTATATCTAAGCTCTAAAGCGCACTAAAGATCTCATTATTAGATGTTTTACGCAGTATAAGAGAAAGACAGAAAGAAAAAAAGAAAGATTTGTTGATGCATGCAAAACAAATGATGCACAGCTTCAAAGCACTGGGTGGAGTGTAATGTGTAATTTCCACCCTAAAATGTTTATATCTTTGTGATCTTAACAAGGTTTAAAAAAATATTCCTCTTTTGTCAAGCATCATTAACAATTATGATGAGAAGTCTTGATAAGACATGAAGATCTGATAACAGTAAAACACACATTTGAACTTGAGTTTTTTTTTATCTATTATTAAAATGTATTTTAAATAACTTGATAAAAGTCATCAAACACATCCTTGTTTATTATTCTGTATCAAAATTGTCTAAGTGTTGCTATTGTTCTAAACTAACTAAACCTAACTAACATTTCAAGATTGTCCAAAGGTCAAGCTAATATGGCTTGAGAACAGGTATAAAATTGTGTATGTCATAGTCACAAACCATTTGGGCTGAATCCGAAATCGCTCTATATACTCAAATAAGGCCATTTGTAGTGGTGTCCGAAACCATGGTGGACGTTTTCAATCCCACACTGCACTGCAATAACGGGTGTACAATCGATGTACGCTCAACGGCTGTTCGAATTCACTCACTCCTTTTCATTCACTCCTTCAAGTGAACAGTATTAGTGGACTAACGTAGGGAATAGTGAATGAGGGTTTAGGGGGCAATTTCAGATTCAGCCTGGTCCTGCGTCTCAATTCGCCTACTTATATTACGCCATAAAATGATATAGGCTACTCTTTTTATGAAGAAAAAGTAGATACTTTTGAGTGTGTAGAAAAATTAGACAAGCTTTGGGACATACTATCACGTCATATAATTGTGTCTTTAACAGTTGCTCTCTGTCGCAATCTGTCACAGTAAACTGGCCTGTCAATCATCTTGTCACAGTTAAAATTCTCCACATTTCATTTCATTTCATTTCCTACCGTATCAGAGAGAAATGCAGAAGCACGTTGATCTGCAGTCGCGGGTCTTTCATGCGGAGACTCTCCTCATATTAATGCATAATGATGCATTTAAAAGTTAATGGCCAAACGGATCTTTATAAAAGTCCACATTTTTATTACAGATGGAATATAACACGGATAACATTAAATAAATATTTTTTTATCAGGTTAAACTTTGATTAGTCATTCAAACCTTTATCACGCATATCCGCCATGTTTTGTAGTTTTTTTTAACACTTTTTACTCGTGTTTTTAGTTCCTCCTCCAAAGCGCAATGGGTTGTGGGCAATAGGCCTATTAGCCTTTAGAGACACACTTTGAAAATCCATCGGAAATAGTATTTCTGGCATCCTCTTTTTAACATAGGCTACTATGCTTTGGGACACATTTATTCTAATCTCACATACTGTTTAGGATGGATAGTATGGACATTGAGACGCAGGGTCTGACTTTGTTTTTTAGTTTGCTCCATTTTCCTGAGTTGAATTGGTTGTCATGGTTATTGATTTGATTTTGTCATTTAGTTCAGGTGTGTGTCATTAATTATCCTTGTTTGCATGTATACTTAAGTTCCTCTGTTTCTGTTCATTGTTGTCGAGTCTTGTTCAGCACTTGTTCCCTGTGCTGAAAGCTGCTCTCGCTGGTTGGATTTACCTGCCTGTGAATTCATTAAAGATTACCTTTGCCTTCATCATCATATTCGTGTATGCTCTTACAACACAGTCACCATGCTAAAACTACGATATTTTTTTTCCCCAGAAATAATCATTTAGTGTTATTAATTTTCCTAAGCTCAAATGACCACACCTGCTACACGGTCTAAAATACCTCAGGAATGTTTTCACTGCTATAATTTTATCTAGATCTCCACTTTGTCAAACTGACACAAAGTTTGCCAACAGAATTAAATTTTTGTCAGAATAGGCTCCTGTTATAGACATTCGTAAAAAAAAAATGCTTTAGATTAATTCATTGGTACCTGTTATATATTAAGTCCACCAAGTCAAGTCACCTTTATTTATGTAGCGCTTTATACAAAACAGATCATGTCAAAGGAAATTTACAGTGATAACAGGAAAAATGAGCTGAAGTCAGTTGAGTGTTGATTCAGTTCTTTTGTAAAGATCATCAGTTATTAAATTAGTTCACTTCATCAAAAAAGAAGTTCTGCAAAAAATGATGTCATCGTCCAGCTCAGTTCTCATACAACAGTGTCAGTACACTGTCAGATCAATAATACTGTTGAATATTATTACTTCTTCTGTATTAAGAAACTGTATACTTAAAGTCAGATGCCAAATCACCCTTAAACAATTCTTCCAAACAGACTATACCAAAAGTTTGGCTATGTTAAGGAAAGAAAAGATTATAATTTGAAAGTGCTTGACGTAATAAAAACGTTTATTAATGCATGATTTCATCATATGCAGTGTTGTTGCCACACATCTGTAAACACCTTTACAGTTTTCTATAAAACTCAAATGCGTGCAGTTAAGCATAGGGTTACTTTCACTGGACTGCATGTGGTTAGTGGTGCTATTTATATTTACTTGGTGTGACAGAGCAAGTGGCATAACAGTGTGAGGCTGGCAGGGCTCTTGATGACTAATTCCCATATCTACTTGTGTGGTACAATCTGCACACAAACCCTCGGTTCAAATCCATGCTTTGCAGGTGGTATATTTAGCAAAAGTCACATAAAAGTTATAAGTTAACAATGAAAGAGCAGAAAAGATAGATATAATCAACAGCAGAATTTGATATTAATGTAGGCTAAATTCCTACACATTCTTCATTTAATAATTGTGTTCAAATGATTGATAAACAAAATAAAAATAAAATTTAGAAATTTAGTGAAAAAAACAACAACTTTAATTTACATGCAAACACCATTTGTTGTTGGGAACCGAAAAAGAGATAGCAGGGATAAAAAGTTAAAGAGCCTTTGGTTGTATTATGTTGGCAACAAATATACAAGTTTCAAAACTGGCATGAATTAAGTAAGTAGGCCTATAAGCTAATTATTTTAATTATTATTTTATTTCCCATACTGTAACAGTCTAAATCCTAAACCATCTGCAAGCTTCTTACAGAAAATAAAAAGAGAAAAATAATCTTATTTGTCTGGATAAATGCTTGCAAATGTGGTAACATTTTATTGGAGGCTAAATACAGATAATAATTTCAGTGGCCAAAAACAATTTAACAAATGAAAGACCTGTTAAAGATTGATTCTTAGCTTGGTAATTAAAGGTTATGAAGACAAAAATAAACAGTAGAGAAACAAGGTTATAATTAGACCTTTGAAAAGCATGATAGGCCTAAGAAGGACGACAAGTTTGCCCTATATTTAAGACCGAATCCATTACTTCATTCAACTTGGCTTCTTCCTAAAGTGAAAATCACATTCTAATGAATATATAAGACACAACTGCATGTGATGACAATGAGCCATATGGCAGAATATGAGTTTGTATGAATGTAGTAGACTGTTATTGTGTTGAAGACATGAATAACTTTATTAGCAATATGACTAATGTGTAAACCAGACTAAACCTCACCAACCACAACCACAGCTGAGCTTTACCACCACCACCACCCACTGAAAAGGACAGACTATTGAATCTAAAGTGATGATTTACAAAATAATATTGGGCTTAACTGAATTAAGATCAATAACTTTATGATGCACATGTATGCAATATGCTATTCCAAGAATATTTACAATGGCATATTTCTTTAGAAGATTTGCAAAATCATTTTAATTCACATTGATTTGTTTAATATGCAATCCATTAGCCTAAGTTTGTCACTTTTTCTGTTTGATGTATGTTAGACATTTTGTCTGCATTTTTGGAGTTCATTCATTAAACATTCAAATAAATGATAAAGCAACATTTGCTTAACATGTTTTGTAGATGGTATGATGACTGTAAATTACCAAACAAATGTAAATTGTTATATATAGATTTTCCTCTCCACTAACACAGCACAGGAACATTCTTTCTAGAGTATGTCTAAGTATCCTGAAGTGTTTTCCTGTTGATTGGTATCATAAACAATGTCCATTAGTTTTCGTGTCACATCTAGACAAGATGTATCCATTGAGTTTCTGTGGGATTATAGGTGATACATAATCACATTCACTGAAAAAAGCTATGAATAAGAGCAGGTGTCATTTACTGTTATTAAAACTAAAGAAATTTAAATGAGTTCATAACTGTTATGTCATAAATGTCATATTTCCGTTCTGTGATGTGGTTCTGTCAAAATCATTTTATTTAGTTTTTTATCTACAAGATTTGCTGATGATATTATTGTTCATCTTACTGATCCCATTTATAATGGATGCTAAAAGTATCAAAGCACACTGGGCTGATGGTTGCTGCTGAATGTACTCAAAATAAAGTCATGGGCTTTCTGGCTTCACTTAGGACATAATGTTTAGCCTCTGGTTATTTACTTGCTGGCTTCACATTTATACAGAGACTAAATACAAGATGAAGTAGCTGCACATAATGCAGGACCACAAATGAGTAATAATATCCCATAGCAATCATATGTGATATGTAACTGAAAAAGACACAACACCATTTCTCCCTTTACTACAACACACTGTTTGAGAAGACCAAAACAGTTTGCAAGATTCCTAAAATGTGATGCATCACAAAAAAAAAGCTCAACAAATCACACCTGCAGCCTCTGAGGACTGAAAAACAGTAACCCTGGAACGATTGTAATCTGAAAGCAATTTTACAACCCATTAACATGAATTGCCCTTTGCAATCTCTCTTTTCACTATCCGTTTTTTGTTTTGTTTTGTTAAGTCTGCACTGGAGTCAGTCTGAATAAGTAGCAGCTGTATGTGACAAGGCAAAGAAAACATGCTCTAAAGGCTGCTTGTATGAGTTTCCTTCCGAAGAATCATGGACAACTCCAATGTAAATATTACAATCTTACTTGTGCTGATCATGTGGTAAACGGGAAGTAACTCCTATCAAATAAATCAAGTCACAGCAAACAAAATGCAAATGACTTTCACTGTCTTCATAAACACCTTGAATTTTTAATATAATATAATATAATATAATATAATATAATATAATATAATATAATATAATATAATATAATATAATATAATATAATATAATATAATATATATTCACAGTATATAATCTCTCTTTCCAGCGTTTGTACCGCACTGGTGCAGGGTCCGCTTTTCGGCAAATCACTCTCCACTTCTTTCCGGTCCAGGGCGTCAGAGTATAGACTACGTTTTAATAATTGCTGTACAAATTACGGAAGCAAAATCATGTCTACCTCTGATGTGCAATGTCTAATTTAGCTAATAGTGAGTTAAAAGCTATTGCAGCTTTAAATACTTAAGACACATTTCACTCATGTTAAATTATCCTCACATTACACTTGAATTGTAATTTATGTCCAAGTAAGCAGGATTTGAGCAGCTTTGCATGGTAAACTCTCAAGTTTCCCTCTTCCTACGCTGGTGCAAAACTTTGCAACTGTGTTATTCTAAGAACTCTCATCCATGACACCTGTCAAGAGACCTTTTGCTGTTGTTGGACTCATTGCTAGAAGTTTCTCCAAGACAAATATTATTGCCCCACCATTTTGCAGGACTCTACGTATCCATGCACCTCTTTAGCCAGGGGGGGTCAAGAAGATTATGACAAGAAGTTGGAAAATGAATGGCACGCTGCATTCATACATGCTGGAAAATTATAAAAAAAAAATGAAAAGACACATTTTAACTGACACCAACTTTACCACACAACACAGGCTGACGACGTTATCTGCAGCAACACTCCAAAATCATGTTTCCAAGGAAGGATCAAAGTGGATGACATAAGCCATTATACCCTTTAGAGAAGTAAGATAAATGTTCAGTGAGGTTTCTTATCAAAGGCCTGGTTGTTTTAAGATTCTGATTAAAGTCCTGCAGCCCTTCTTTCAATCTCCCAGGGGAAATAGGTGTACAAACATTACACTGTTTGCATTGGCCTGAGAATTTACTATGAAGCTCCCTCCAGATTGTCCATATGACCCAAAAGCAGTTTTTCCGATGCATTATGGGAAAGAGGGTTCAGTGTTTTCTCTGCACTTTCTGAACCAATGTCAAATATTCAGCACTGAGCAGAAACACTGTAAGTTGGACATGTTGTTCCTACTTTAGCTATAAATCGGCATTTAATCAGATCGGTCTAATATCACTTTTAATCCTGGTCTTTTTCTCATTGTTCTCAATGCTAAATAAAGTAAAATCTTAATGGCTGCAAAAAAAAAAAAAAAAAAAAAGTGTGTATGGTGCATAAGAAATGGGTATCTAGTATCGTGCTCACAGCAGTGTCATCCCTGTTGAATGAGCACCACAGACTGACGGCAGTTAGAATATGTTTATTTTAGCACGCCTGTCAGTCTCCTGCAAAAGATTACAGGTCTTCCGCTGTCTGAAGAAGATGAACAGATTTGGGTTTGTCAGGGAGCAAAGACATGGAATGCATGGTGATATCAACATTGCCAGATGGTGGCTGGAAGTAGGAAGTTGATAGGTGAAATTCAAGAGGGCAATGATGACATTTTCACTCTGGGGAATATAGGAGCGAAGAGAGATTTTTATAACACCATCGTTTTTGTGGATGGCTGATGATCCTCAAAAATACTATTGCAAAAAAGGAAATCTCAATATGAGAAAAATGTGTAATTAAATGGATAGTTCAACAGACTTCAGCAGACATTATAAGCATTTTTCTAACAAGGCAGCCGGCTATATCAAATCCAATCATCATTGTGACTCAGACTCCACACAACATGATCTATGTACATAGCAAAACATTAATCATGATCTCTTGGTTGCATTACATTGTTCATTAATGCAGGTATTTTAGATAAGTAACAATTAAAATAGCCAACCGTAGTTACAAAATAAATCAGAATACAATAAATTGCTATTAAATACAATGCATGTGATGTATTTAATAACAATTAAATTGTTATTACATTAAAGCTTTGCGTGATGTATTTGATGTAGCCTATCCAAAGTTCATGTTCCACAACAAATATTAGGTTAAATGCATGAATTTAAAACCCTTCAGGTTTCTGCAGGTGAAACAACTCTTTTTTAAGCCAAGATGACAATCCAACTGTGCACCTGCTATTATAGAGTACAACAAAATGAAAATATGGGAAGAATGTCAAGTGTTTTGAAATGCCAAGTCAATAAACCAAATTCATTGTTGCGCACATGTATGGCAATAATTAATTGGGAGGTCGTCACTCACTGTTCCTAATAACTCTTACGGAAAAAACTCTGTAAAGATGGTATTCCTTGAGCTCGTAAAAAACGGCAAAGGTTTAATCACATTAGCATATGGTTAGAGAAGGGGAGAGAGAGAGAGAGAGAGAGAGAGAGAGAGAGAGAGAGAGAGAGAGAGAGAGAGAGAGAGAGACAGAGAGAGAGAGAGAACGAGAGGGCTTTGTGGGTGAAATGGTGTGCAGTATTTGCTCAGGTGGAATAATACACATCCAAGCAGGCAAGTATGTATTGATAAAACAAAGAGGATTCCAAAGAATGTGCTTTGTGAGCTCCTGAGCCTGCTTGAGTATAATTGCATTTCCCAGTTGGATGGGCAGACATTACCAACAACAGAGGTCCACGCAAAACCCCAGCCACACGTCTGCAGTCACTGGGATGTGTTTGAACCCTTAAAGTACTCACAATGAAATAATTGATTGCTACAGGCCAAGTATTCTCACCCAAGTAATTCCACACATCATCTATTTTATGTGTTTATTGCTTAGATGTCTTCAGCTGTTGAAACAATGTCCAGCTTATGTTGAGCTCATTTTTGACGTGAGCACTCTACAGCATAGGTTATAAAGCTCCGGAAAGGAAAAAGAAGGCCTTGATGGAGCAGGTGTACATTCCTCAGAAAGAAGAGCCAAGAACCCTTCAGCACAAGGAGCTTAAATGGTTCCTTACAAGTAAGAGAGCACATGTCATGTGTCATGCTGAAAAATGATGTCTGTGGATAGGAGTATCAGGAATAACAACATCACGATGTCGGTAGGTGGACTAGACAGAATTCCATCGCCACGGCTGATAAACAGGTGCAAGGAGAAAACGTGAAAAGGAATGCATTGGAAATGATGGAAACAACTTTTGATTACGGCATGAGTCTCCTATAATGCTTCTAAATACTTAAGGAGTCCTCTGATTTATGGTGTAAGGATCAGATCAAGCTGTAATGTTATATGTTTCACAGTAAAACTGCAGGACACTGCAATTAATTTAAATCAGTGAAGCAGAACCAGAGAACTTTACATAAATTCTCTGGTTCTGCTTCACTGGTTTAAATGAATCTGTATAGAAACTTGAATTTTTACCAAGGCCAAGACCCTAAACGTGTTTAATAAAACTCTTTTACATTGTATGATGTTATAATACAAAGCAATCATCAGTGATGTACATCTTCAAGAGATTGAATCTAGATGAGTTATTACACCAGTGCCAGTTTTTCGGAGAATGCACCAAGCAGACGAACAAAACCCAGAGACTTGAGAAATTAGATTAAGTGTATCTTGTTTCATCTCCTCTAAAAATCTTCCAGCAAACATTTGAGAAGATGGTCAGAAGCCCTTGCAGCTGTTCATTAGAGAGGCAGGCTACAGGAAACCATTAAGGATGGGTTCTTCCAGCCTTGTTAGCAGGAATAACACCATACCATTTGTATTTTGGCAAATATACTAAAACTTGATCTTCATCCCATCTCTTCTATATATATATTAAACACATATACAACAATTAATCACATTAGTTATGGTTTACTCTCGTTTTGACCGCCCATTTTATGCATTATTAGTGTATAATGGTGTGTAAAAATATTTTGTGTCAACACACAAAATGATGGACCCTTAACAGAATACCAAGAATATCTAAATTCATTTTACAAAGGGAAGTCTTTGTCTATTCTATGAATGAGTCCAAACTTAGGGGGGTCAGATACCCCAACCCTCAACCCTTTGAAAGTCTTTGTGGGGCTTTCAAGGGGAGGTCACATGATAGCTCTGCATGACTGTTTTCTAAGGGACCTCCACCTTTGGTCAAGTGCTTTGAAACCAACATGCTATTGTTATTTTACTGGCCATGACAAGGACAAAGGGCCGACTGACCGGGACACACACACTCACTGTAATGGTATATGGCTGGGAAATTCACTCATTTCTATGCTTCTTAATGTGATCTTTGAACTGCATGGCTGACCACAGTATCTTCTATACATGAACACAACTTATCAATACATAACTTACTGGGTCTGTAGACAAAGGACAAGCACCTGCTTTGTATAAGAAAAAACACAAGAATTTTTTGTCTTAATTTTTCAATAATAATCAGTAGAATTCCCATCTTAAGAAATCGCAGCCTTCAAAAGGAGTAATTATTCTCCTATCTCGCCTCAGTAAAGCAAGCAATGTTTGCTTAAGACAAGTAAGTCTGTTCACTAGCAGGTGAAAATTTACTGAGATAAAGGGCATTTAAGATATAATCACAATAGCTTTTTTTTTTAGTTTAAGATTCAATTATTTTTTCCTAATTTGCCCTTTCTCATTTTAAACAGTCCTGTGGTGAGACAAATGAATAGAAGTACAAATAATTTACAGTGGAAAAAACAATTATTTGATCCTCTGATGATTTTGTAAGTTTGCCCACTTACAAAGAAATGAAGGGTCTATCATTTTTATGGTAGGTTTATTTTAACGGATAGAGACAGAATATCAACCAAAAAATCCAGAAAAAACACATTATATTAAGGTTATAAATTGATTAGCATTTGATTGAGTGAAATAAGTATTTGATCCCCTACCAACCAGCAAGAATTCTGCCTCCCACAGATTGGATATGTGCCCATGTGAAACACAGATTAGTCCTGTCACTTTAGGAAAGTACTCCTAATGTCAGCTCGTTTTGTGTATAAAAAGACACCTGTCCACAGAATCTGTATCTTCCATTCCAACCTCTCCGCCACAATGGGCAAGACCAAAGAGCTGTCAAAGGACATCAGGGACAAGACAGGAGACCTGCACAAGGCTGGGATGGGCAACAAGAGGGGGACAACTGTTGGTGCCATGATTAGTCGCCCTCGGTCTGGAGCTCCATGCAAGATCTTGCCTCATGGGGTAAGGATGATCATGAGAAAGGTGAGGGATCAGCCCAAATCTACACGGGAGGAGCTTGTTAAAGATCTCAAGGCAGTTGGGACCACAGTCACCGAAGCCGCTTTCCGAGCAAGTAGTTACAGGCACTTAGTTCTAGGAACTGTCCACTTCTAAACAGTTCTAAGAACTACTCTCCCCAAACTCGGTTTTGCTGTTTGCGTTCGCACTGGCCAAGTGGCCATAGGAACTGGTAGGAGGGGTAAGGGAGTGACGCAAGCACCGTGACTTTTATTTTGACGGCGCGACGGACCTTTATTTTGACGGCGCTGAGAACGCCAGAGCAAACAATGCTGGCATTCTCTGTGTTTATTAGTTAGCGATCTGTCTAACAGTACTGTTTAATATGTTATTCTGTTATAGAAAGTAGACAGTATATGAAAAAAAGTTATATTAGCCTATGCCGTGTGGTTGATGTCCAGTGTTGCTAGCTGGGCAGATAAACATAATCATGTTTGGCTTGGTCCCCTCAAAGTTGCGTTGGATTTTCTCTTCAGCATAAATGTTTAGAGACCCATCTATCACTGTTTTCCATGTTTGTATAGTTAGTTTCTGGAGTAAATATATAGGCTATAATCTGTGTGTTTACATTATAGCTGTTTTAAAAATGGCGGGTGCTGGTGTTCCGCGTGCGTTCGGTCAATCAGCGTACACTAACGTCACGGATAGTTCCTATAGTGCTGGTTTAGACCCTACTCTGAAGTAGGACCTAAATTAGTTCCTCCAAATGGAGTTCCTAGAACTAAATCGTTCCTAGTTCCTGCGGTGCGAACACGCCGACATCCGGGTACTTTAGCCAATAGTTCTAGGAACTGTGAAAAGGTTCCTCCGGTCGGAAAGCGGCTCAAGCAAACCATTGGTAACACACTACGCTGCAATGGATTTAAATCCTGCAGCGCCCACAAAGTCCCCCTGCTCAAGCAGGCACATGTACAGGCACGTCTGAAGTTTGCCAATGAACATCTAAATGATTCCGAGAAGGCTTGGGAGAAAGCGCTGTGGTGAGATGAGACCAAAATTGAGCTCTTTGGCATCAACTCGTTGTGTTTGGAGGAAGAGAAATGCTGACTAAGACCCCAAGAACACCATCCCTACAGTCAAGCACGGAGGTGGAAACATTATCCTCTGGGGCTGTTTCTCTGCTAAGGGTACAGGATGACTTATTGAGGGGCTGATGGACGGGGTAAAATCGTGGATGGGTCTTCCAGCATGACAATGACCCAAAACATATGGCAACAAAGGAGTGGCTCAAGAAGAAGCACATTAAGGTCTTGGAGTGGCCTAGCCAGACCTTAATTCTATAAAAAAATCTGTGGAGGGAGCTGAAACTTTGAGATGCAAAGCGACAGCCAAGAAACCTTAAGGATTTAGAGAGGATCTGTAAAGAGGAATGGACCAAAATCCCTCCTGAGATGTGTGCAAACCTAGTGACCAACTACAAGAAACGTCTTACCTCTGTGCTTGCCAACAAGGGTTTCTCCACCAAGTACTAAATTATGTTTTGATCAAATACTTATTTCACTCACTGAAATGCAAACCAATTTATAACCTATATATAATGTGTTTTTTTTTTCTGGATTTTTTGGTTAATATTCTGTCTCTATCCATTAAAATTAACATACAATAAAAATTATTGACCCTTCATTTCTTTGTAAGTGGGCAAACTTACAAAATCAGCAGGGAATCAAATAATAATTTTGTAAAAAAATGATTAATCAAATAATTAAAATCAAATAATTATGTTATTTATAAACATAAATAAAACTATATCTTCTTCTTCTTCCTAGCGTGTTTTCCACAAGTGTAGAGTCTGGTCTTCGAATCTTGGTATGACATTTTGCACGGTCGAGCACGGTTCGGGTGTAATTTGGCAATCCTCATATCTGCATCGATTGTATCCTGCCATCTTTGCTTTGGTTGTCCAAAGCAAATGGCCGTTTCCCATCCACTGTGAAGTGGTAGGTGGTGTCAGTATCAGTGCCTGGTGCTGCTCGTAGGACGTACCCATACCACTGAGGACGCCTTTGCCGCAACGTCCATCTGCAGCCGGATTGTATCATTTCAGCAGTGGTTAAAAAGAGACACACCAGTAATCCAGTGGAGCATGTGCATCTCCAACGTGGAGAGGGTGTGCTTTTGGTAACTGACCAGCATTCGGCTCCATACAGCACAACTGGACGTACTACCATTTGTTATATTTTTGACTTAAGACAGATTGGTATGCGTTTATTGCATAGAACTCCAGTGACTTCTTTCCAGCGCCTCCAGGCCGTGTTTACTCTCCCATGCACCTCATAATTGATACCACCTCCTGGTCAGTGGCGAAGCCCTGATGAAGACAAACAGTTTTAAGTATCTAGGATCGCACTTGCATAGGGGATTATGCAAGTGCGATCCTAGATACTGTACTTAAAACTGTTTGTCTTCATCAGGGCTTCGCCACTGACCAGGATGTTGCCATCAGAAGACATTCGCATTGAAAAGATTTCATTGCTCGTGAGAAACCTTCCGGTAATCTTGATTGACCACAAACCTCAAAAAATCAAGAATTTCAGCTCTAAAACTTACTTAGCAAATGTGCTTTGACTAGCATGTGCAACATTTTCTCTGCACAACTAACTGCATGAGGGAGAATACCACCAATCCGACACCCATTAATTTATTATGTGACTGTTTATCCACACATCACCACTAAAACATGTTCACACAATGGCAACAATATGACTGAGGTTGCAGATACTGTTCTCAGAACCACCCACGATGCACTTGCACGACTTAATTCCATCATGAAATTCAAACTAAAGAGAAAGAATAGTAAAAAAATCAACTCCACTGGCTGTGAAATTGAAGAGGGCATGAATGCTGACATCATTGTATCACTGGCGTAAGAGCAAAAACAAATATAAGGAGGGTGGGGTGGGGTTAGGGGTTAGAGCACCTTCAGTTTCAAATGTGTACCACCCAACAATGGAGCCCCTCGGGCATTCAGCACAGGTGTGACCTGGATTTGATAAAAACAAAACAAAAAAAACGTAACTTCTTACCCAGAGTAAATAATGCCAAAGCTGTCCAGGTGCACCTTTTGTTTGTGTGTGACTTTTGGCAGCAGGGCAACTTTCGCAACGCCAATGAGCAGGAAAAGTACAATGTATGCTGAGCTGAGTGCTTTATGAGCTCAGCTGATGGAAGAGATAACAAAAAACACAAGACTCAAGAACGCCCAACCTCAATGGTGCTGATAAGAACATAAATGACAGTAGCATTTGCTTTGCCACTGTTTTTGACCAAATCTGAGCCCATAATTAAGTTAAAACCCAATTGCACCTTTTTTTCAGCGAAATGCCACATCAGCAGATTTAAAACAAGTTCGAACATTTACTGGACACTGTTCACACAACTGAAATAAGCAAGCTAAACTTTACGCTTCTTGCAGTCTGTTTCCAACAAAAGAACCATATTAAAAAGGGAAAAACACACTGGATATGTATAGTCAGTTTTGGGAGAAAAACAATGTTTTTTTTTTTTGAGTAGCATATCAACTAAAACTACAACAATCAAAAGAGTCGGACTAAACATGCAGTTGGGGTCATTATATAATGGCTTCCTCCAAAAAAATATTTTCTCATAAAACTAATTGCACAGTGGCGTGCAAGCATTTCATAACATTGTGTAAACCTCACAAATGCACAGAGGAAATTTATTTTAAATTATGTCCAGGAAGAGGATCTTTGCCATTATTGTAGTGGACTCATTTGTGGAATTAAAAAAGAACGAGAAAAAACGAAATGTTTTTCCTCCTGTCTGCCTTGCTGCTGGTGTGTGTCTGTAAGCTCCGTATAGCTCTCTGTTTTGAATCTCTATTTACTATCATTCCTTGTTGTTTTTATTTGCTAAATTCAACTCATCAGCATATATTAGATATTGTCTAATATTGCCTATCACATTAATCTGACATTGCTAGCTTTTAAATAAATCGTTATCGCTAGCACAACACAATAGTATCTCGCTAGCCTCGCCTGCCATCCGTGCTTGCCGTCTTTTTTTCTCTCTTGTGTGCTCGCACCTTTTACGAGTCTATCAAACTACTGTGGTGAGTAGGATCAGTAAACAAACATGGTGAGTAATGTCTTCTCCTGTTATTGTCACTTGCACTTCGTGTCACATGCATAGTATAGCATTCTCTGTCAGCAATTAAGGATTTACATGTGATAAATGCAGGGAGACAGTCAGGCTGACGGTGAAGATTTCAGAACTAGAGACACACATCCAAACTTTAATCGAGGATATTAAGAGTGCAAGGGCTTTAGATACTGCTTTGGATGCGACTAGCTTAGTGAACTCTATACATTGTTCAGTTCCGGCTGTAGAACCCGTGCAGCAGGGCAACTGGGTGACCGTGAGACGCTGTAGTCGCGGGACAAAACACTGCTCTTCCATTCTGATTATTATTATTATTCTCGTCTGCCCTAATGATGTTCGACTTCGCCAGTCGGAGATCACTAAAATTAACATTAAAGAGGTGTGTGAACTCGCAAGTACGATGTCAGGCACTGTAATTTTCTCTGGCCCCCTTCCTGTTCGCAGGAGTGATGAGATACTTAGTAGACTGTCCTCACTCAATGTCTGGCTGTCTAAGTGGTGTCCGCAAAATAATATAGAATTCATAGACAATTGGAAAAGTTTTTGGGGCAGACCTGACCTGTTGAAAAGAGATGGTATTCATCCCTCCTGGGATGGTGCTGCTCTTCTCTCTAGTAATATGGCTCAGGTCAGGAAGCAGACAGAATGGCTAAACCAACCATCTACTAGCTGTCTCACGTCACTGAGGTCAGATAAATCCCATCACATAGAGACTCTTTCACCTTGATATCATCATATAGAGACTGGGTCTGTTCCCCGAATTCCCCGAATTAGGAAATACAAAAAAACTCCCAAACTTTAATTGATGTTCAACAAATAAAAAACAGATATAATACAGATGAACAAATGATAAAACTTGGGTTGCTGAATATTCATTCCCTTACTTCAAAAGCACTTATTGTTAATGATATGATTACAGATTATAACCTAAATGTGCGGTGTTTGACATGCCCCACAAGTCCACCCCCCAAGATTACTGTTATAAACATGAGCCTTGTCTGAAAGGCAAAGGGGGAGGTGTTGCTGTAATTTATAGTAATATCTTCAGAATTACTGAGAAGTCTTGTTTTAAATATAATTCTTTTGAAGTGATGGTGCTTAATGTAACACTATCTAGTGTAAATGATAAATCACGTTTGAGATTTTTGCTGGCTACTGTATACAGGCCACCAGGGCACCATACAGACTTTATCAAAGAATTTGCTGACTTTCTATCAGAGTAAGTAATGGCTGCAGATAAAGTCCTAATTGTTGGTAATTTTAACATACATGTAGATTACGAATCTGAGATTGGCATTTAAAGACATTCTGAACTCAATTGGAGTTAGACAACATGTGTCAGGACCTACTCATTGTCGTAATCATACTCTAGATCTAATATTATCACATGGAATCAGGGTTGCCAGATGCCAGCAAGGTTTTCCAGCCCAAAACCTTGTCAAAAACCGCGAGAATGCACAAAAAAACACCCAATTATTATTATTTTTGCTTGTTTCTCGTTTAAACACATTGAAATCATTAACAAGCTTTAAAATTACCCATTTTTCGACTTAGCCTATCCGATTTTAGAAACAATATTCAATCAAATGAACGCAAAAGTAGGCTGTACCTCAGTCAGACTATTAATATACACTATAAGCTTATGTTACGGAAAATAATGCGATCAACTTAGGCTATCAATGAGTCTGTTTATTGTCAATAAGTTGCTTGGAAGCATTCAGTAACATAAAAACATTGAGTGGATATATGGACATAAAAATAACCCACTTTAACATTTCAAATGGCAACATGAAACATGCATATAAGGGCTGGGAGAAAAAAAATCGATTCACCAGGTATCGCAATTTTTTTTTTTACGATTTTAAAATCGATTTTTTTTATTTTTTATTACAGAATATTAACGTTACAGATATTAATTCAAATTAAATTGCTTTATTTTTGCCCTTGCTTATAGATGAGGTTGACAGAAGTGAGCCACTTTCGTTTCAAAAACGTTTCAGGATGAAATGTGTCGTTATAGAGCTGCACAAGTCATCTTTAAAAAACTGTGATCTCGATTCAAACACCCACGCGATCTTATTCCATTTCGTCTGTCTATTAAACCTTTGACAAAATCATATCGCAAGTTCGCAACATTCAAATCGGTGTTGTCGCTGCCGCTGACCCAGAGAGAGTGTCATGAAACCGCAATATCAGCATAGACAGTATATCAGTCAGCTTGCTAGCTAAGTTTGAAAACCCCGCGATCTAGTGTGTTGTTGTTTGAGGGGCGTGCGCGTGCATCACTAAATAGTGGGAGGGAGTGTGAGGTTAGGGGGCACGTTGTGTGCGTGCGTGCGTTGTGTGTGTGTGTGTGAGAGAGGGGGTGAGACTGCTGCCTGCTGAACACTGGGTCGCAGGAAGAAGGATCTGAAGTGCCGGTGTTTCGGCAACAAAAACCCGCCGAACTGATCCGAAACCATCCCAATTTTTATCCACCCGCCCAAACCCATTTTTACCCGCAAAATAGATTGCCCAACCGCCCAAACCCTGCATGGAATCAATGTTGATGCCGTTGAAATTCTACAGCAGAGTGATGACATCTCATCATTATCTAGTCTTGTGCATACTTCATTTAGCCAAGGTTACAAAGCCGACTCTGTGTAACAAATATGTTAGACCTATCACTTCTGCCACTAAAGATTGATTTATTAATAATATTCCTGATCATTTGCATCTCCTCAGCATCCCAGATAGCTTAGAAACACTCGATATTGCGACAGAAACTTTTGACTCTCTATTTTCCAGCACTTTAGACACAGTTTCTCCTTTGCGCTTAAAGAAGATTAAAGAAAATAGTCCAACACCATGGTACAACGAGCACACTCAGGCCCTTAAGAGAGCAGCCAGAAAAATGGAGCGCAACTTGAAGAAAACAAAACTAGAGTTTTTTCGCATTTCATGGAAAGAGATTGTGTACAGAGAGGCCTTAAAAGCTGCTAAACTTGAAACAGTGGCTAAATTAACGACAAATAAAGCTTCAACCCCAGACGTTTCCAAGCAGCACAGCAGTAATGACTTTATGAACTTCTTTACTTACAAGATTGATAATATCAGGGAGAATATTATAAATATGCAACTGTCTACTACAGTATCGCATCAGGCAGTGCATTGTAGTTTCCTTGAGGAAAAATTAGATAAATTCATTGCTATAGGAGAGGAAGATTTTTCTAAACTCGTTAAATCATCTAAATCGACAACATGCATGTTAGACCCTATACCGACTAAGCTATTGAAAGAGATGCTTCAAGAGGTCATAGATCCTTTTCTTAATATCATTAATTCATCTTTGTCATTACGATACGTACTAAAAACATTTAAGCTGGCTATGATTAAACCGCTTGTTAAAAAAACGCAACTTGATCCTACAGAATTAGTCAATTACCGGCCGATCTCAAATCTACCTTTTCTGTCAAAGATACTAGAAAAGGCAGTATCCTCACAACTATGTTCCTTTTTAGAAAGAAATGGTATCTGCGAGGATTTTCAGTCAGGATTTAGACCGTACCATAGTACTGAGGCAGCTCTCATTAGAGTCACAAATGATTTGCTCTTATCATCCGATCGTGGTTGTATCTCTCTATTAGTGTTACTCGATCTTAGTGCTGCAATTGATACTATTGACCACAACATTCGTGTTGGCATTTATGTTGGCATTAGTGGAATTGCATTAGCATGGTTTAAATCATACTTATCTGACCGTTATCAGTTTGTAGCAGTAAATGAAGAGATGTCTTATCGATCAAAAGTTCAGTATGGTGTACCACAAGGCTCAGTGCAAGGACCTTTGCTGTTCACTCTGTACATGCTACCCTTAGGAGTAGAGATGCACCGATTGATCATCATAATCATTACTTTTGCCGGTTCTTTGTCACAGCTGTTATGTGCGTTTTTGGCAGCGTCACTCTCTGGTTACATGAACGCGTCACCACCACATCAGCACCGAAAACATGGAGATTTTATTTTAGAGAATAATCGCACAACCTATTCGATATTCTCTAATTAAATAAACTAATCGAATATTCAAAAATCGTGACTCATCCCTGCATGAAATCTCTTGTTTCTTTTCCCAAATCTTCACTCACGTCTCACCCATTTTCTAAGGGGATTCTAAACGTTTCTACCTTGGTTCGCTTTTAATTAGGCCTACATTTTTACTTGCACGTCAAATTCTTTTTAACACAGTTTGTGCTTGTTATTAGACATGGTAAGGCGCGTCAAAAAACTTGCCATTGATGTACAAGTGATTGCAATAGGCCCGTGTGTGTGTTTTGAGAAATATCTTTATACTGCAAGGCTATATTTATTAGAATAAAAAGAATAAAAATATAGAATAAAATAAAAAAAGAATAAAAAGACCGTTATCAGTTGATCTTAGAATAAAAAGACCGTTATCGGTCGTTGGTGTGGATGCATATATATTTATCTTTATCGTTATCTTTATAGTTATCGTGCTTGGTGTGAACGGCCCTTAATGCCTGGTTCAGATTACACGATTTTAGCCACGATTTTTTTAACGGTCCTCCACGACGGGTTCCGTCAAGAGTGAGTGAGTGAGTATGTGAGCGAGAGTGTGTGCGCGAGTGAGTGAGAGTGCGAGCAACAGTGAGTGTGTGTGTGTGTGTGTGTGTTTTTGTGTGCGCGCGTGTGTGTGAGCGAGTGTGTGTGTGTGTGTGTGTGTGTGTGTGCGAGAGCGATTGTGTGTGTGCGACTCGAGTGTGTGTGTGAGCGATTGTGTGTGCGCGCGAGTGAGTGAGTGAGCGAGCGACAGTGAGTGTATGTGTGCTAGTGAATGTTTGCGAGTGAAAGTGTGCGTGTGACGGCACGCGATGACTGGTCGGAAAGCAACGTGTAGTCTGACATGTTTCTTGTCCACGACACAACAAGATTTTATGAGTCAAAATCGTGTAATCTGACACCGTGACTAACGTAACAGACACAAAAATCTTGTAATCTGAACCAGGCATAACACTCGATGGCTGCTCTGTTAAGTCTTCGTCGTCGGTTAGGAACGTGGATGTGCTCTTTGATACCAATTCTCTCGTATGTGTAAAACCGCATTTTCCATCTTAAAAATATATCTAAATTACGTCATATGCTCTCAATGACAAATGCGGAACAATTAGTTAATGCGTCCATGACATCAAGGCTAGATTATTGTAATGCTATTATGGGTGGTTGCCCTGCACGCTTAATAAACAAACTACAGCTGGTCCAAAACGCAGCAGCTAGAGTTCTTACTAGAACCAGGAAGTATAACCATATCAGCCCAGTTCTGTCAACACTGCATTGGCTCCCTATTAAACATTGTATAAATTTGAAAATATTGCTGATTACTTACAAAGCACTAAATGGTTTAGCTCCCCAGTACTTGAGCAAGCTCTTAATGCATTATAGTCCTTCACATCTATTGCAATCTCAAAATTAACTTAACGCAAACCCTGAAATAGATTCCAAGGTGCAAGCCTTGAAATAATAAAAAAAAAAGGTAAACCGACGGCATGCATTTAGTCTATAGGCATGCGCGTTTGAATATATGTGCGCAGACATGTAGTTCTTCTTTACAAACCAACCCTGAACAAACTACTTGTCTGGCCTTAAAAATATATTTGTAAAAAATGTACTGCGTTGTCGTCGTATCCAGATCTGATGAAGGACCTGTGCCTGGACACGACGACAACGCAGTCCTGAAGTGTCAACTACTCTCTCCCCTGTGAAGGCCTCCATCCCTTCCCTTTACTTCTGTACAGATAAAACATTGTCGGGATAATTCCGGTTCACATGGCTACGCGGAAGCGATAAATAATTATTTATTATACTTTTTTTTTTTAAAGGCCTGAGGGACAGAGGACAACGGGCACATTTGCCCAGGGTGCCGGGGTTAAACCACTACTCCAGGACATCCTGGGATTTTTAATGACCACAGAGCGTCAGGACCTTGGTTTAACATCTGGTAGGACGCCCTTACTTCATCATACCCAAATCAGGCAATGGGTTACGGCTGATCTTGGACCTGCAAGTTTTGAATCGGGCCCTTCATAAGCTCCTGTTCAAAATGCTAACGCAGAAAAAAAATTCTCATATGCGTTCGTCCCCAACATTGGTTTGCAGCAATCGACCTGAAGGAAGCGTACTTCCACATCTCGATTCTGCCTTGAGACAGACTGTTTTTTCGGGTTTCCTCCAAAGGTCAGGCATATCAGTACAAGGTCTTTCCCTTTGGGCTGTCCCTTTCTCCATGTGTCTTCACCAAAGTCGCGGAGGCTGCCCTTGCCTCGCTAAGGGAAGTGGGTATTTGCATTCTCAACTATCTCGACGACTGGCTCATTCCAGCTCACTCTCGAGATGTGCTGTGTGAACACAGAGACCTGGTGCTCAAGCACCTCAGCCATCTGGGGCTTCAGGTCAACTGGGAAAAGAGCAAGCCTCCCTTGTGGAGAGCATCTCTTTGGAGTATGAGCGTGTCCACCAACGAGCACACACAGTCAGTGCTGAACAGCCTGAATTCATTCAGGGGCAAAACAGTGGTTCCACTGAAACATAGGCTCCTGGGGCATATGGCAACCGCAGCCGGGGTCACGCTGCTCGAATTGATGCATACGAGACCGCTACAGCACTGGCCACACAGCCGAGTCTCAAGAGGGGTATGGTGCCGCGGTACACTCTTGGCGCTTTTCGACTGCATGGTACGGCTCGGCTTGGCTCGGTGCAGCACGGCTCGCTTTGCTTTTCCACTGCAGTTTAGTTCCGCTTCAAAGTGGGTGGGATAATAGACTGCTCGTTAAAGTTTCTGAAAAACTTTTTCATTACTTTTTACAATATCAAGCTCTCGTTGGATCTGCACCTCGTCTACTGACCAGTCACCACGATTTAGCCATTTATTTTTTCAAGTTTCTTTTTTTTTAATAAGTTTCTTTTTTTTAGCAAGTCTACGGTGTATGTTGCTGACTATTTAAATCTAGCAGGTATGGTGTCTTGTGTTGCAAATCCAATGACGCTGGTAGTGACCATTCTCTCTGACCAATCAGTGATCTGTAGTGTGACAGATCAGAAAATGTTCACGTCACATTTTAGTATCGCTATGGTACGCTTGGAACCTCAACAGAGGTGGTACCATTTTAAGTGAGCCGTACCATGCAGTGGAAAAGCGCCACAAAATGGGCCGAGCCGAGCCATGCAGTGGAAAAGCGCCAAAGTGAGCCGTACCAAACCCTACCATGCAGTGGAAAAGCGCCATCTGTGTGATCATCACACTGATCTGTTACTGAACTTTCAATGCTTGGTCAGACCTTGCCTTTCTACGGGCTGAAGTGCCTTAGAACAAGTGTCCAGGCACGTTGTTGTTACAACAGATGCCTCCAAAACGGCCTATACAAATACGTGTTTCCCCTAATGAGCCTACTTACACAGATACTGTGCAAGTTCAGGGAGGACGAGTAGCAGGTCTTGATGGTTGCGCCTTCCTGGCTCACTCAAAACTGGTTTTCGGACCTGATGCTCCTTGCGACATCCCCTCCCTGGCAGATTCCCCTGAGGAAGGACCTTCTTTCTAAGGAACGGGGCACCATATGGCATCTGCGACCGGACCTCTGGAACCTCCACGTGTGCTTCCGGATGGGACTTGGAGGACTTAAGTGGCCTGCCACCAGTGGTGATGGACACTATCATTTAAGCCAAGGCTCCCTCTACCACGCACGCTAATGCTTTGAAGTGGAGTCTGTTCGCTGAATGGTGCTCATCTGCAGAGCTGCGGTCTGGGCGACACCCAAAGCTGCATTCACACTTTGTTGCTGCATGTCGCCAGTGGCTGGCGGTGATGTCGCTAGTTCCCAGTACGTTTGTGAATGACAAAGAGTGGCGGATTACGTGCGCTCCACTGATTTCACTTCTATTGGTTTTCGCTCCCAAAAGTCGCTCTTCATTTGCATAAAGTTGAACAGATCTCAACTTTGTCATGTTGCTTGACATGCCCCATCCAGACACCAACGGTCACTGTCGCTTGTGTCGCCGGAAATCGCCCACTCTCCATTAAAATGAAGGGGATCTTGTCGCTTTGTCGCTGGTAGTGTGAATGCACCTTCGCGAGATTCTACAATCTCTGGGTGGAGCTGGTTTCTTCCCGTGTGTGGGTACAAACTCTTCCCCCTCTATACAAGCACCTTCTTTGCTCTTCAGGTTAGTTCCCCACTTGGTGAACCCTGGATCGCAGCAAGACTAATACCTAAACATACCTTTTAAATTTGAAAGTTATGTTTAGCCTCTTGTACTTGCAAAGGCAACATTTTAGAGTGAATGTGAGGATATGTCAGCAAATGATTGCTTGTGATAAGCCACATATTATTTTTTTTCTTTTATTTATGAATGCAAGAAATTTTCAGAAAGATTTTTTTTTCCACTAAAGAAACAGGTTTTGATACTCTTTGTATCAACCTCAATTATACTGGGTTATAACTGAAGCTTTAAAATAGCACTGTTTACAAAGTCAACAATTAGTGGGAAAGTCTGTCAGCAGACACTGGCTCAGCTTGCCGTGTGAATGGCTCAGCTTGCATTCTCTGAATGTAAAGTCACACATCATCTTAGAGGGGTTAGTACACGAGGATCAGGTAAAACGAGGATGTTGTTTTGTATCTGGTAGTGACAAGAAAAAAACATTTAGTCTCCAGGCTGGCCAGAACAAATATGACTGGAGTTTACATTCCATTTTCATTTATTTCTCTGGTCTTAAGTTGCACTGACACAGATTTATTAGAATTCTGTAACACGTCCACTATTTGACTCATGAAGCCGTTATAATAAACTACTTCTCCTGTGTCAGAGGTGAAATCCCCCAACAAGATTTTTTTTTCGTTCTAGATTTATTTAATAAAACAAGGCTGTTTTGGACAGTAGTCTCATCTATTAGGGATTTAAGAACACAGGGCCATGACACATGGCGATCAGATGTCCATCTGGGATATTGTAATAAGGCTCCAAATCAAACTGTTACTCTGGGCATAACTTACAGTACATGGACTGTCAGTTTTTTTAATTTTAAATGGTAACAGGTCTTACAGGTCTCATCAATACAGCCGGAGAATTTCATTCATTTCATATTCAGTCAAAACCAACTGGACTGTTATTGTTTAATTGTATGCAATGAAGCTGTTTGGATGAGTGAGAAGAATCCTTAAAAATAAACAATAACTGGAAACAAAGTTATAAACCTTTAACAATAAAAACTACCACATTAAACTGGTTTTATTATCCTATTTATAACTATTAAACAAATGTAATGATTGACTAATCAAATAATAAAATAATAATAAATTGAACAAGAGTCATAAATCAAAGCTCAAGACCCAAATGTTTAAATCAATACATCCTACCAAAGCATCTGACCTGTGCTTACAAACCACAAACTTATGTTGTTCTTTAATATACTATGACATATGTAGTACAGCAGAACACTAGATTTTCTATATGCCAGAAAGTTCTCTGATTTTGCTTGATATTAAGGAATATGAAAACCATCTCTTCAAGATCATCTTAACCCGTTTCCCCACACCAGAAAATACGAAAGGTGCTGAACTTCAAAACTTACACCAGCATCTCTAAAAGTCTCCCCAAATTTGCTAAATTTCAAATGTTAATGTGTAATGATAGTAGCTCAAGATTACACATAGTGTGGATCATTCTATGGAGCTCTGCAGTCTACAAACACAGCATATACACACGTGTTGAATGGTCTGTGCAAGGTCTGTCCTCTCTGAGAAAGAAGGCTGAGATGGCAATATGGCAAGGTGTGAGAGAGAAGGGGGGTTCTCCTCCTGAATTTGACACAGTGTGGATTGTGTTCCTGTCCTAATGGAATTGCAGAAATATGCTGGGGGAATCCCATTACGTAGCAAATGGAGTGCTGTAATAATGTACTCACAGTCATTTTCCCACTGCGGTTAGCCTCCTCCCGCTCCGCCAGGGCTCTCAGGAAGTTATCTTTGAGTTCCTTTCCTGTACTTGCCAGCTTCCTATAAAAGACAACATTTAAAGAGTTTGAAATGTCTATTAAAAATCTCTTTCAAGCCTAAATGTTCTCAGTTTAATTTGTTCTCACAGGCAAACATTAATGCTTACTCTTTTTGATACTGACGCATCATAGCAGTAATCTTTGCTAGTCACTATTTAAAAAAAATCTTTCAGAAATCTGCTGTATGTATCAAAGATGATATGATGATATGATGAAAGATGATATCACAACAGTACTTGTGAATTTCTTTTTATGTTTACCTCAAAGAGTCAAGTCACCTTTTAAAAGTGAGATATAATATATCACAATATTTTTCTTTAAGAAATATTAATAAAAGTACTACATACAAAAGATTGGAGAGAAACAAATCATCCTCTGACTAAAATTACAACTAAACTGTAAACTACACCAAACCCAACAATAGTCATTGTAACAATGATCCAGATAAAAAAATATCCAGAATATCTGGTTCTATTAAAAATATGAAATACGTTGCCTGAAAAATGGAGTGATTTCCAACAAAATTATATCTTTATAAAAATAAATCATACTGCCTCCACCCTAAACCTGCTGATAATTAATCACATTGGGAATTGCTATTAAATAAATGCTCTCTTGAATTATTATCTCAGTCATTTCAGGAAGGTTTTTTCTCTCTGTGCTATTTTGGCCCATTTCCATGAACGCAAAGATTTGGCTCCAGCCTGTACACCTGACATAACACTCATTGGCATTCATCTCTCAGACGTTTCACAGTGCAGTACCAGCAATAGCGCCTTGTCATTCACCCCAAATTTGCTCAACTTTCATAATGTCTGCAGTATACCTGCAGAATCATCGGCCTGCCAGTAAACAAGTATTTGAGAACTTTTTTTTGCTCAGGTTTGCACAGTGCAAAAGCAGGTGAAAAGGGCAGAAGAGATTACCCTCTCCTAATATCACAGAAAAACAGAACACACCCCCTCATTTAACCAAGTCTGCTCCTTATAAAAAAATGTCAATGTTAAAGGAAACAATCGTGATCATTTACTCACCCTTATGGTTTTTATAGGTAACACTTTAGACTACTGTTCTGACATTAATGAATAACACAGGAACAAATGAGTAACACAATATTAACATTCTAGTAACTACTATTAACCAACAAGAAACTCTAATGAATTAATAAGTGAATAATAGCGCTTAGTTGAATGAGTTAGTTCATTATTAGCTAATCAGTAAACTACCATTTACCATAAACATACCTCCCAGAAGACTACTAGTAACTACTATATAAAGGTTCATAACTAATGAGAGTATCCAAAAGGGTTAGTTCACCCAAAAATGAAAATGATCCCATAATTTACTCACCCTCAAGCCATACTAAGTGTACATGACTTCCTTTTTTCAGCCAAACATAATTGGAGTTATAATAAAAAATATCCTGGCTCTTCCAAGCTTTATAATGGGAGTGAATGGTGCCTTAGATTTTGAAGCCCCAAAAAGTGCATCCATGCATCATAAAAGTAATCCCTACAGCTCCAGGTTGTTAATAAAGGCCTTCTGAAGCAGAGCGAAGTGTTTTTGTGAGAAAAATATCAATATTTATAACTTTATAAACTATAATCACTGGCTTCCGGTAATGGCTCTACACGAGTCGAGTTCTGGCGGAAGAGTGACCTCTGACCCGACGCATGACGTAGAATGTAGGAGTAGCGTAAGCTTAGACGCCTTTCACGGTACAAACAAATCGGGCTGGGCAACAAACTCAAGCTCTTCTTTTCTTTTATACCGAAATATTTTTTAATATAACTCCAATTGTATTTGGCTGAAAAAAGGACATATAGTCATATATATAAAAGTATAGGCCTTATTCAAAAGTAATTGCTTGAAAAATAAAATTTACAAGAAATTAGAAATTGTAAACCCACCCACTGGTTTTTTAATTTACTTTTAATACTAATTTTTATTTTCAACCATAAACATAAACTAGATTGAATGAATTAAATTCAACTTAAATGTTCAGAGCTAAAATAACAAATAGGTTATTCATAACTTATTCGGTTTAAGTTCTGCTTAATGCATCAGTTTTTGAGTTAATATCACATATTTTATTAAGTTAAATTAACTTTTTTTTTTAAAATAAGTTAAATATACTCATTTCGTTTAGTAACTTTCAGTGTTAGGTTTTACAGTACATCTAAGTTTTTCTTTAATATTGCTACAAGTGAACTTTAGGTAGCCTATACTATTAGTTTGCTATTTACTTTTAGCTGACTTTTTAGTTTATGAAAGTACACTTGACTTGTAATGATGCCTATTTGTTATCTGTCAAGTGGCTGTGAAATCAAAAAGTTATGCACCTGTATTGGCCTGAAGACATAATATACCTAATGATTCCTAGTTCCCCTCCTCCCTTCGGGCACGCTCTGTTGCCATACTCAGGTTACAGGGTGGCAGGTGGGGTGGGGGGCATGCTGCTTAGAAAGGATCTAACAGACCATGATGCACTTGGGGCCCTGCTCTGTTTATTCTGGATGATGAAAAGAAACTGTGGGGAAAAGCTCTAAGTAAATGGAACACACACATGACATTTATTTTGGTCAACTACTCGGCTGCTTGTAGTTCATAAACGTGCAGCCGGATGCCAGGCACTGTAATACTATCATGAGAAGCCTTTGTTACAGTTCCTCAGTGTATTCAGGACAGGGGCCATAATGCTGTCTGAAGTGATCTGGGGCTCGTGTCAACTACCATGCAAAACTTCTCCAATCTACTTTCCTTCATGTATGCTCAAACAACAAAAAGGTTTTAAATTATGTTTGTGTGTTTTACCTGGTCGTTCTTTACACAACTTGTTGCACAAAATTCTTCTTGTGCAACATGAAATGTAGCCTGAATACAACATACCATCAAAATATGTTCTTGATCAGCTACGTGACCACCCAAGCGAGTTCTTGTCAAAATAATATCTGATATCAACAAGCAGAAGTGTTAAAAAATATGACCAGCCTGTTTGAGTACATCTCAGGAATAACTTCATTGGCTACCTATTTAAAGAATGCAAACCACAGGGTCATCCAAGTTTTCACACAACCATTCCTCAACACATATGGATGACGTTACCTACCAAGTATATGCTAACATGTCACTGTGCATCAACAATCAGGGCTGTGTTGAATTAGGAAGTCAATGGTTGGAACAGCAGTACAATGAGCAAGTATAATAATAACGCAAACAGAATGCTCCATCAGTGATAGACAGCAATATGAGAGTAACTGTGTGTGTTCTTCTTATGTAAGAAGTAATGGGAAGAAATTTGGAACACTTCAGGGTGTAACTCAAGCCAAACTGATCTCATTGTTCACTGTAGACTAATGTCCTAACACAAGTATTTCAGATTAGTCCTGCATCGTTTATCAGACGACTGTAAAATGGATAGTTAGCCTACATTTTACAGGCTTAAAAGGACATGTCCATCATCTAAAGTCTATTTTATTCTATTATTACTTCATGTATTCACACTCACAGACATATAAACATACACTAGTTTAAGGTCCAATTATCACAATTAACTTGATGCTTATTAGCACGCATATTACAAGGACATTGGCTGCTGTTTATTAGTACTTATACAGCACATGTTAATGCCTTATTCTGCTTGATCATATTCTACATCCGTTAATCCTACCCGATACCTAAACTTAACAACTACCTTACTAACTATTAATAAGCAGGAGTTTATTGAGGCAAAAGTCGTTGTAGTTAGTTAATAGTGAGAATTGGACCCTAATCTAAAGTGTGACCATACAATGTGTATGCTTTACAATAAGGTTCAACTTGCTGACATTAGTTTATGCATTAAGTATCATAAACTAACAATAAAGCATTCATTTAGGTTCATTTAATTTCTTCATACTTTTAACATTTAAAGTTATGTAAATTAACAATATTTATTGTTTGAAATTACAGTATATTTTATATTAATGAACTGTCAGGGTTCTGTCACTTTGGTCTAGTTTATTTCTTAGTTTTGTGACAGAGCCCTGACACCCCTGTATTGTATTGTCTTGTCTCGTTTGTTTTTGTTTTATTCTTTTAATTAAAAAATGCATTACTTCTTAACTTCTCCTTAACTTCTGCATTACTGAGTCCTCGCTTCATCCCTTCACCCAACCCTGACAGTAACATAAAAAAAAAGTTGTTAATTGCACATGCACTAATGTTAATAAATGCAAACTCATTGTAAACAACTACCAAAATAGTTCGGTAACTGAAATAAGCTGAAATAAATACAAATATTAGATGAAAAACATAAACTGAAAACTTAAAGAAAATTAGAATGTTGTCTTGGCAAATAGCTAAAATAAATTTTTAACTAGGCTACTAAAACTAAAATTGAAAAAAATAAAATATATATAAATATACTGCATATAAACAATGACAACCATATCACTGCTGCTGATGGGCTATTAAACTGTAAGTCTATATTTCCTAAACGCAAGCAAACTACTTTCTAGAATTTAGAGGTTTCCGTTTGTTTAGTACTTATGATGAAGATACTCACAGCTGTGCAATATTTGGATTTAATCTGAGTGTTAAACAGATGTGTCTCAATAACAGTTTTAACATAGCTAATTGGAAAGTACACATTTATTCATTTGCCAGATGCCACACATACATTTTTTTTCTGGGAAAACATAAATTATGTCCAACTAAATTTACCACACTAGGTTCCTTACATCCTGCATACTTTTAATATTCACACATTTCTGGCAGTGGCATGTGTGGTGGGGACAGAGGCGGAGCTTGTGTCTCTGCGTCTGATTGTGTTTCCAACTCAATCTGTGCAAGGATTTCAGGACAGATTTATGTGCAAAGTTAAAATAATAATAATGTCAAGTATTACTGCATAGTCAAAATACAAGATAGCATGTGTCTTTATATTGAGCATAGATGGATTGCCAGAATTTAGGTTTTGGGGGAGAATGGTTTCTTTTGGCTTCAGCAGCCTAGACACACAGTTGCAAAGAAACCAAGCCCCCATTTTTATTGGACTATGATAAATGGCCCTTAGAGAACAAGCCTAAGTGCCCTTGAAATATGGTGTTGATGCACACAGAGGGTTTGGTTATTTACCTTCAATTTAAGGGTGTTTCGGACATAAGGCATGACAGTCAGCTGTTCCACATCAAGTCAAAGACAGAGGGCACAATGTGTGTCAAAGTGTGTGTTTGCGCATAGGAGTGAGAAAGGTAAATTTATTGTGGTGTATTTGCTCCACTGAAAATTTCTGAGGCATCAAAACAAGTTATGTATATAGTAATCAACAGTTTACACTTAAATGAATGCAATATTTTTGGTGTTCTTTTTGACCGCAAAGCATTCGTAAGGTTGTGTGTGTTAATGAATACATGTGAGTCGGTCAACTTGAATTCGTGACCACAAAAGAGGGGAATCATTTGGACTAGCCATGCGCCCACATAAGTAATTAATCACAGTGTAGGATAATAAGAGAGATTCTTTCCCAAAATGGAGTACAGATGGTCTTTATTCTTGATATATAGCCCCTGAGTGTAACTGTGTCAATAACAGGCAAGTTAAGGAGAAGAAAAGCACACATAACTACTTTATCCTCACTGTGAAATAGTCTAAAAATAATTAAATGACAAGAGAATCTGTAAGTCTTCATAAGTTTTAAATCACAAATTTGCTGAATAGAGACATGTAGTTCATAACTGTAAATTGAAAGGTTCCTGGTGTAAGCTGACTCCAAAAGTGTACGTTACAGTTTAATACCGGTATCCAAACCCCGTCATGAAATTTATTAGCCACGTCAAAAGCCCTTAGCTCAAATGTATGGTACTCCAGATGTTTTAAGTTTCAAAACCAGTAAAAAACAAAACAAACAAAAAAAAATGTTTTCCACATAGAATAAATGTATAAGTTTAGCTTCTTTCATACAATGCAACTTTTTTGTTTAGGTTTCTAAAGGCTCTGAACAATGCTGTACATGCACATGATCAGGACAGATACTGTACTTTGACAAGATTTGATTTCCAGAGGGAAAAAAGTTGTATCATGGCTCTAATGTGAATTATCAGACTACATACAGTCAGTTCCTCTAAGATTATTTTGATTAAAAAAAAATATTTATATGCCTTGGCCACTAAAGATGTTGTATTGTTGACATTGTAAGCTTTGCACAGATGTTTGGCGGAGTTCTTATGTGTTCAGTGACGTTTGAGGAGATAGGCTACAAGAACACACACAAACAGCACATATAGGATGGTGAAAGTTTCCAACTCAACCATGCTTAATCTCCATGGAAGAATTTTTACCTCATCAAGCCCGAGCGATTTATTAAGGAATAGGGTGTATCACCATCTTACCTATGAGACTGGGAATTAAAAGACTGAAATCAAATCCTTAGCACCTTTCTCCAATAAGATTCTGTGATAACAAGGAACCCTTCAACATCTTCTCACTAGTGGTTATCTAATTTAACTTTTGTTAGGGTGGCGGATATAATGCAGATATTTATATATTTCAATTTGATTCATGATATTAAATGAAGACTTATTTCACATAATCAAAGATGAACTTGATGTCTAGAACCAAAAATGCAGAAAACAAGCTGAAGTGAAGTATCTTAAATATAAATTAAATTAACTGAAATGAAAGCTCGTACATTAATTTTGCTGATTTTATGCTTTCTGTTTTAATTACCGCCATGCAGACAGATCCTTCTCCAGCAATATGCAAGTTGCAAAGATGATTTATGTGTTAGCAGACTTTAGTGCTGGTCACACATAAAGACAAAAGAAGTAGAAAGAAGCCTTTTCCCACACTCACATTGCAATAATATGGTGAAGCTTGTCTTTGTTTCACCCCCTCGGTGTTCAAATAAACTTCAATATGAAGGAGTAATGTAACCTATACCTTTCTTTTGCCGATGCCCACAATGAAACTCTTAGAGGAATTGCATAGTGGTGAAAGTGCAGGAGCAGCATATATTTGAGAGCTGGGAGAGCACCTCATCTTCGGTGTGAGTGAGGGACCGCTGCTAGGTCATGGGGGCCGAGGCCCCAATGTAAACACAGGTGTTAAGGAGGCAAGAAAAAGGGGTTACCCCAATCCAGTAGCTAGGGAAACAGCAGAAGTCACGCTTGGTGAGTGAAAACTACCCCTACAAACGATGCCAACTGGAACATTCCCCATCAATCTGACATGACACTTTATTAGGCCTCATTTGGCAGAATTAATGTGGCCTCTGCTTTCACACAGCAATTGCTGTAGCTAGTGATCAGGTGCAGCAAGACGTGAAACTTGGGTGTTTTTGAATCATTTGGATAGTGTTTATTATTCATCTTCTTATGTGTGGCAGTGTTTGTCTTGGTCCCAGTACTGAATTAATGTGCTTTAATGACCCAAAGATTTATAATTGAGGAAAAATTGGTTCTATATATTTTTTCAGCATTTAGAAAATATATCTTGAGGAACCAGAGGGAAGTAAGTTGGGTGTATTTATGATAATCAATCAATTACAATAGGCAAATATTGAGTCTTTGTCGCTAACAAATTATTGTTAGAGACACATTTTATATTAAAAAATATCATACTACTTCCTCTGCCACACTTTTCACTAGCTGAAACACAAATAAATAATACATAATATATTTGTCATTAAAATATGTGCCATGTTTTTTCCCTCAAGTTTTGTTTACAAAAAATATTTACTTAAACAAATATAATGAATTTTATAATTTTCCATAACAGCTGAAAAAATTAAAGCAGCAAGCACAAAGATTTTACTTTTTGTGTCTTGGAGAGATTGATTCAAATATATCCACTGATGTGCAGTTCATTCTTGGTCATATCTCTCTCTCTTTCTCTCTCGCTCTTGCATGAAAGCACAAGGTAAACAATATTCAGAGGGAGCTGGTTGCTTTGCCCTAGTAAAAAATAAATATACCAAAATGTATTTGAAATGCATTTATTTTATGCCAAGTACACTACAAATACATTTACATATTTATGTACTTAATATAAATACCCCGCAATTGTACTTTTGGTTTACTAAATTTGTATACTTAAAGTACTAAATATTTCAATACTAAATTGGAACAACTAATTTTGTTCTTAATGCACTTTAGTTATCCAGACATAGTGCTGAGGTCCAACTAGAGATATACTTTGTTTATAAGTATATTTGATTGTGCTAAAGTGGAACCATTGCAAGTATACTTTAGGAACACTTTAAATAACTTGCATTTACAGACTTATGCCTATATTATACAGTGATCATACTATCCTAAATAATAGTGATATTAAAACACATGTTAGGCTTAATATTACTAAATGTGCATTGTGCAATAAAAAAGTACTCCAAAATTGTTTTTATTCTAATATTTATATTAGAAAGTCTCAAACAATATCTGAGTAAATATGTTCATGGATTTATACTTAGTATGAAATAAATATATTTTAAATACATTTTGGTATTGTTTTTCACTAAGATGACCACTGGCATGAGTGGGCCCAAGTTTCTAATAAGTGTTTCTACCTCAAGCAGAAAAATAAAAATAATAATAATTATTATTTCCCCCCTTTCAAATCCTCTCCCATTAAAGAGAAACATAGTTTAAAGCTCATGTTCCACTCCTCAACAACAATGTGAGTCAATAATAAGAAATTAAGAAACAACTAAATTGTTGAATATGGCAGCAAGATATCTGCCTGCCCAGCTTACTGCATCAATTTCCTAAATTTCTATAAAAAAAGAATGTGCTTACCATACTCATACACTAAAGACCTCTGGGACTATGGATGGCCAGCAAAATAAGAAGCTTTTTATCAACCACAGGACACAAAGTGTTCCCAGTGGTGCTCTTTCTGCTATGCACTGACCAACACTACGAATAATGATTTATCTTCTTGCTGCTCTCAAGCTCAATTTTACTATCTGTTTGTACAGCTGACAGGAGAGGCAGGCTTTAACGCTTGGATTATAATAAAAGAAATTCAATACCAAACACTGCCGTGAGCTCTAACCTCTGGCCATTCTATGCCAGATAAATCTGATCTGTACCAACTTCTAATTATCAAATGGCTGAAGTTTTGTAAAATAACGTTGGCCATAATTTATGTAATTTTATCAAAACCTTCTTGGCCTAACTCACATTTTACAAACTCAGCAATTATCCTCAAAAGGATCCCTGACAATTTTTTTAATATATCTAAGAACAACAGATGTTGTGTCCTTCGGTTGCTTAATTTTTTTCTTGAAAAAGAAGAAAAAAAGAAACATTATATTCTTACTGGCCTGGCAGATGGCAGCTTTCAATAGTACAGTGATTTCTAAAAATCAGCAGGTACAGTTCGTGAAATATTTTCCTGCGGGCACTTGGAGAAAAAGAATCTTATGGAAAATATTATTTTGGGCTGTTGAACGTCAAGGGAAATTCCACCCAGCTTGACAATTTACTTAACTCCTTTTTTTAAAAGAAATTCTCTGTCACCTCTGATTATATTGAGTCAAATGTATCCGTTACACATACTATACTCTTTATTTTAAAGAGGCCTCTCATTGTTAACCATTGACGTTTGTGGTAGAGCAAGGTCTGTAAATGAAACATGCTGTGTCATTAAATTACACTCAGGATATATTTAATATGATTGGGTTTCTGTTAGAATGTTACATTTTAACCTGTGCTATCAAGACATCGAACAATAAATTGGTTAGACATAAACTTAAATTTGTGAACTTATCTTTTACCCAACTTTACCAAGTTTAATCAAGTAAAGCAATTTTTGTTAAAACTTTTAAATGCCAAAAATGACGTACAAAATGTAGGAAAGGGTAATTCAATAACATTTAAATATGTTTGTGCTGCATGGAATGAGTTGTTTCATCTTACTCTGACATTGAGCAGGATTCCTCCATCACAAGCACTGTGGTCTATTAGATTAATCTGCTTTGCACATGTAAGGCTTGTGGTTCTAACCTCATCAGTCTGCAAGACCTTCTAATCATACAGCAAGTTGAAGTGGCTATTAACCACAGACAGACTAAGAAAACATAAGGACTGTACATTACAAAGTGTTCTGACCAGTGGAATTAAGCTGTCTTCCTTATGTTTTTTGATGCAGTGTGTAATTGTCCACAGTCTTTGTACTGCAGTTACAAATCTTAATACTTTTTGTTTTGGAGTTGCCCAACATAGACCAGTATCAAACGTTGAAATTGAGATTATTTTCACAAATACTTTGTAATGTACCTTCATTTTGTTTTCAGTATAATGCAGAAGTCATTTCTCATCTGTTCCCATCTTGTTCCACCACTAATTTGGGAGCATTTTGGTAAATCCTCTACACATTAAAAGTTGGTCCTGTTCAATGTCTCTGCACTGACAAAGCTATTAACATGTGTTTAACATAATACCTCCAGGTCACTGCAGAATCCATCATATACATCCGGCATTTGTGAGGAGGCCAAACTACAAAGCAGATGATTGTCTAGTATCTTTATGGCAAAAGGCTATTTAATGTGAAAAACACTTCCACCCCTACACTGGGATACTGGAAGCCACATCACGAGACATGAAACATCACAGGCCTTAGAGCCCAAGGTAAAGGATGTAGGGGGAAAAGGTGAACTCATACGTACCTCCGCAAAGTCACTAACCACTGTAACAGCTCATAATAAAAGTGTTTTTCAAAGAAGAACAGAGCTGGACTGAACAAAGAGCACCTCTCGACTAAAAATGCTACTTGCATGAGAAACATCATACACAGAGGAAATGGCTAAAAGTAGAACATAACAAAACAATGGTTTCATTAAGACCAAAACTGAGCCCTGTAAACAAAGATTTATTTGATATTCCACTGTTGTTGATTATCCGGAAATATCTGGTGTGACTGTAACTCTGACAAATCGTTTAATTTGCTACTGATATCAATATAAATCAGATACAAAGAAGACTAAATCATCCAATTCATGCGTATCTACTTAAGGTTTGTCCACACAGTCGTAACATGTGGTGGTGAGAATAATCACAAGAGTATAAACATTAGTGATTGCATGACCAAACCTAACATTTGCAGTAATTAAAAAAATTCAGTCAGATTAGCATCGTGCCATACAACAAGATGCTGTGTGATAAAGCCAGTAACAAGCCAGGGAAAGTATCTCGTTCATGTTAAGTCAAAGTTTTTGGCCAAACAGCCACTGCAACAATTAAGCTGCACTACATTTTTATTGGACACTTGGTTTCTATCTTTACAGTGTTGCCTGCCCACTCAAAATATACTGCTGCTCATGTAGGCTGTATTAAATATCATACATAGGCGAGGAGAGACTGATAGCAAACATTTAGATGTGGATTTTAGATTGAAGAGTTAATTTTTTTCTAAAGATTTTGCAGTGGGGTTAAAAGGATTAAAAGTTTTAAATAAATAAAAAACAGAGTGAAGCATAATTTAACAGTAATCAACTGTAAATTAATTTACGAAAAACAGCAATTTACTAGCAACCCAGCAACCAGTACCGTAGATTACTGTAAAATCAAGTAAAAACAGTAATATACTGTAAAATGTAACAGTCATTTATTAAACGAAAGAAGTTAATTTCACTGAAATATTAGTAAAAGTTCATAGAAAAAAGTTATGCAAAGTCAATAACTGATAAGGAGAGTAAATATTGAACTGAAGTGTTTTATGTGTTTTTGCAAAAGATGATATAGGAGAGATCTGTTAGTTTACTTAATTAGTTTTGTGGGTCACCACTGTACTGGAGAGTAGAGCCTGTGCTTCAGTCAAAGATGCAGATGTTATGCTGCTGGTTGCTATTTAAAAGCAGTAACTGTGTAGTTGCTGATGCAGTGATAATCTCCTTGCTAAGTACTTTTTAGCACATGCATGCATGCTATTGTTCGCTAAATACGAACTGCAAAGATTTGAGTTAAAGTCATGTTTTTAATGAATTCACTATTACACATTATGTGTTTGCAGTTTTATATTAAGAGATATTAATTTTCAGTGGACTCAAATGAAGTCAGTTCACAGTACTTTCAGTATAAATACTAGTTTTTGAACTCAAACTGTTTGAAGCAATCGGTTTCCCAAATTATACGAGTTACCTTCCATGGTATTTTTACGGTAACATACTGTAAAAAAGGAGAGCTGTAAATTAACGGTAAAGGGCTGTAAATTCACAGTACATTGCTGGCAACCACAACTGCCAGTAGATTACTGTATTTTACAGCACAATTTTAACAGAGTTAAGGCTGTTCTAACTTACCATAAAATGATGCATCTGTTAAACGGGTTGCAATGAGTGTCTGTCTATATTCATGACAAATTCGCTGAAATTGTGTCTTTCAGACATATTTATATCTGGTGGACTAAAACGTGTTTATTTCAAGGATATCACATTTTCGAATATATTGGCCTAAGCAATTTTCCTTTGTTTTATGTAGTAATATTAATCAATGCTCTGCCATCTGTATTTGCTCAGTAGCTTTTAGTTTCTTAGTTGTAGTAGCAACAGGTTTATTTATGGTCCGACAAATACTTGAATGGGCCACATATGTTTTTCTAGCTGGGGATAGTTTGCGTTACATCATTGCCCCCTTTCGTTACTTCAGACACCCCTTCTGCAGTGCTCCGCTGGCGCCAGCTCTGCTTTGATTAAAGGAGAACTCGCAACTCTAGCGAACTCTAGTCACTTCGCTGATTTTTCCTTTGGTTGTCGCATGTTTTCCCCACGAGCTCCCCCTACAGCTGTGGGGGGGGCGTATATTTCACAACACGGTCGTAAAAAACTCACTTGCGGCTGCCTCCTCCCCCTCTCTACCGCTGCTCATGTGCGTTTGTTTTGATCGGAGCAAGCCAACTGTATCGTGTGGAGCTATGTCTACCGAGGTGGGTAATCTGGTAATACATCATAAATGCGTGTGTGTTTATGTCGAATTGCCGTAAAGCAATTCGTGTTTCGCGCTCGTTCTCGTTCTCGCTTCTCGCTTCTCACGAGACTTCCAATTTCTATCTTGCCGGGACGGTAGTCCCCAAGTTGCAAGGTTGGTTTTCCGCCTGGGAACCCTGGGGGGAGCGGGGAAAGTCACCAATATCACCAGAACAGGTTGTTTAACCATCCAAATGAATTCTAGACAGTTTTATTAAGTTAAAAAAGTTGCCAAGTTCTCCTTTAACATTAATGACAGACACAGAAGTTATATTAGGCTGCTGTCACTTTAAGACCGAATGGACTCAATATCCTATGTACTGATACACTGACTGATACACAATATACTTGTAACGATATGGTTTACAGAAATCGCACAACAAAGGAGTTCCACAAACAAAGAATAAAAAACATAATTAGAATAATTCTTTAATTAGAATAATAAACACTCAGGAGATATCTAAACAGCTAAACAGGAGAAAACGTAAACAACATTATCTGAAGCGAGAACTGAAAAAGGAATGAAAAAACAGGGAATACATATACATAACTCCGAAACAATACATAACTCTGAAAATACTACGTACTGTCTGATACACATGCGTTTTCTTTTTCAACTGTATATGTTTATGTAAGACAAAACCGACTATGTTTACGAGGATATTCAGATATAATTTTGTGTGAATTTGCTCGTTCAAGTGTAAGAAGGCGTGAAAGAGAACTCAATTCAGTATTAGCACAGTATATGAGAGGCGTCTTTCTGTGCACGCACTTTGGATGTGTGTGCAGAACAGAAAAAAGCGTGCAAGTAACAAACTGAGTTCCCTATCAGTCACGTTTGACGTTATGTCAGACATGATCTGCGAATTGGGATCTCGCCTGAGAGCCCAATCTCCTTTGATTGTAAACTAAACAAGCCAATGCACATTGGTGTGTGAGATTTGCATTGCGCACCCCACCCCGCAAAGCGCATTTGAATGGAAGTCAGGGACGAGTCAGGGAGAAGCTCTGCTTACCAGTGTTGGTGTGACAGCGCATTCCTAGCACACTGCAGGTTGCACTAGTTCCTGCAAGCTATGCTGCGGCCATTTCCCCGGTGCGCATGTTCTCACATTCTTCCTGGATGTGCATGAAGAACTTTGTCAGTATGGAAGCATATTGGCGCCAATATGGAACGCCAAAAATGCCAAAATCTGCATAAAATCTTTTTCCTCTCTCGCTACCATCGATGGTGGGGAGGGGTCAGGGGTTCATAGGGATTACCCAGATGGAGTGTGCGGTTGCTGTGCTGCAGAATGCTGCCACCTGGTGGGGTCATCCGCAAACCCATCCAGCACCTGTGAGACAACAGCAGCTGGGGCTTACAGTGCTGCTGGACAGGCCGCCTCTGCCCTGCATGCGATGGCCACCCTGCAAGTCTATGAGGCCAAAGTACTCAAAATGCACGAGGGTATTTCTGAGCCGGGGTTGATGAAGGAACTGTTCATGGTGACTGACCGTGATGAAAGTCACAGCGCAGGCCCTCGGCCAGAAGATGTCCACCTTGGTGGTCCAAAAGCGCCCCCTAGCTAAACCTTGCAGAGGTGCGAGATGTTGGCAAATTTTCTATTCTATTTCATTCTATCTCCTCGCCCTCACCCCGTACCCTCTTGGGATCTCTCATTGGTGCTTACGGCATTACAGAGAGCCCCCTTCAAACCGCTGCAGTCAATTGAGCTGAAAATTCTGTCAATAAAGACAGTGCTCCTGACTGTGCTGGCTTCTATCAAGAGTGTGATCAAGGATCAGGCATGATGCCTAGAATTCGAATCGAATCCCACTCGGTGTCTCGCTGGCTGCGCCATTCCTCTCCTATGGACCGGATACGTGCACTTAGCTTGCTCCTCAGTTGAGTTCCCCAGCTGACAAACCCTGTTGAGTTCCTCCACCACCCTCAGCAGTCAGACGTGGCAGAGCGTCAAAAGCCAGACCTAACACTCGTAAATACGACCAATGGTTGACCCCTGTGCTAGGCTAGGTGCCATATGTTGTGATCCTTACGGTGATCCCATATGTGTATTCTTCTATGGTATGATTGCCCTGTCGGCGATCCCATGTCTTTCCCTTGGCAGAGTCCGCTCTGTGGTCCCTGCCGGTGTTGACTGCCCTCTAACTAGGCTGGAGCTACCTCAGGGAAATTCCATATGTTGCACTGCCCTAATGGCCAGTCCATATGTGTAGTTTCCACACGAAACCTCACTACAAGTAGGATGTGGATTCTGTAGCACCCCTTTCCCCCTTTCCCAGTATTATCCAATAATCTCACTGTATGGGTCATGCGGAACAGCAGTGATTGACTGTCTTGGCGTAAAGCCCTGTCCCATCTTCCGCCCCAGTAAGTGCGGGGGGATCAGGTGGCTTACGCGGAGGGCTGGAAGAAGCAGCAATAGTGGCGCTCTGGTAAGGATCCCAATTCATCAGATCACGTCTGACGTAACGTCGAAGGTGACTGACTGATAGGGAACGTTTCGGTTATGTATGTAACCCTCGTTCCCTGAAGGAGGAAACAGAGACGTTACGTCCCGTCGCCACAATTACTGTACCACCGCTGAACGGCCAGGTCACCGGCTCGGCTCCTCAGCGAAAACCTGAATGTGCAATGCAAGTGCGCTTCCATTCGTGGCGGGGTGCGTGATGCAAATCTTGCACGCCAATGTGCATTGGCTCATTTAGTTTACAATCAAAGGTGATTGGGCTCTCAGGCGAGATCCCAATTCGTCAGATCACGTCTGACGTGACGTCTCCGTTGAGTCCTTCATGGAACGAGGGTTACATACATAACTGAGACATTGTCTTTCACGTCTTCTTGCTTTTGAATGGTTTAAAAAGTATCCAATTCCTGACCCCTAAGTATTTGTTTCCAGAACTGGAATCTATTTTGATTCCCAACCCTAGTAATGACCTTTGATTAAAAGGAGTTGGATATAATGCAGCCTGCTGGCCTCAATCAAGGTAAATTTTTAGCCCTTTGTAGTAAAAAGTTTGGGCACCTCTGTGGTAGGCTATGTTGTAAAATTTAAAGACCTCCTGTGGTATAAATCAAGTTCATTTGCAAGTTCAAGCTCATTTGCATATTCATGGAACTGCGTATACTAAATAAAGCAAGGGTGTAGAGTTACATTCAACCTCTTTTAAGGCATGAATTTTCACAGGAAAAAAATAACTTTTAAATATGCAATTTTGGTGATCAAAGATGAGTTTTAAGGGATAACATTATTGACAACTGGGGGACTTTAAAAATAACCAATAACCACCTACACACTTGAAATGAAAGAAAGTCTTTTGGGAATAGACTGACTGTGACTGTTCATTGTTTTTAGTTTTTTAGTGCTGTAACTGAGTCCTAATCCATATCAGCACTGTAGATTTTGTGCAATAGTCTTCCCTGGTCTCAATCATTCAGAGCACAATTCAACACCAGCTTCGTAACAAGATCCACACTATTAAATTGACTCCACATGTGCCCAACTAATTTTTTAAAAACCTTATTTTACTCAAAACAACATCCGTAGCAAATCCAAAAGTTTGCCTGCTTTAAGACAAGTAATAAAGATGTGAAAAAGTAACGTGACAAGTCAGTGAAATAGAACATTAATACCAGATTGAATAAATCCATCGCAAAGCTCTTTAAAGGAAACTGAAATAAGATCTTGTTATTCCTGACAAATCCCATTCCTTTTCAATACTAACATGCTGAGCAAGGAAGTTGACTTTTAATTCTGGTGAGTGAGAATATTTGCTCAGTTGATTTGAATATAACCCAAAATTAATTTAGTACAAGTTAAAATCAACTAATCTAAGCTTAGATTTTGGAGTGGATGGTGGGAACAAAAACCTATATATGTCAAGAAAACTTCTATTTCTCCCTATAATTATGATGGTAGATATTGTGTCATTGAAGGGATAGTTTCAAAAATGAAAATGCTTATTTACTCACCCTCATGTTGTTCATCCATCTCCCTCAACAGGAGAGTCCAGAGGAGCAACAACTAACTGTAAAAGGGATAGTTCAATTGAACTCAGTTCACATTTATTTGTATAGCGCAGGGGTCCCCAACCTTTTTTCATTTGAGAGCTACTTTTTAAAAATGAAAGTGGCTGAGAGCTACTCATGTTATACAATACTTAAATCTCTTAAATAATGTCTCATAACTCTCATATTAACAACTATCCAAACTGTTTTAGACCTAAAAGAGTTTTTGAAGACCTATATATGTCACCCTTTAATGTCAGAAAAGAACAGAATCAGAGATTACAGTTTTTTATGGAAAATAGTACTTTGCATATTATACTGTAAAAACACATAACTATAGTTGATTTTATAGTGCATCATAATGAAATGGTATGAAAATTTCATGATTATAGTGACCAAAATGATCACGGTTATCAGAGAATCCTGTTCAAAAAGTACTAATACTACACAATGAAATCAATTTACCAAGTTTTATGTCGCAAACCAACAAATAACAAATAAAATAAGCATCAATATGCACTTTTATTTACATAAACATTCAAATAATAACATTAAAAATGATGGCCAGATTTTAAAGGAGAATCTTGCAACATGTTATCTACTAATATGTACAAGTTCAAATAAAGTTTTGACAAAAAAGGTTTTATAAAAAGATATACCTCACATATTTCAGCCTTTAAATCATTTTTATAAAAATGATGAGTCAGGACTGACATTTAGAATACACATTAGCTTATCTTTTAGAATTAATAGTAAAAATTCGGTCTGATTTTCACAGTCTGAACAAAAGGCTGAATGAAAATGTAAATCCACTCTCCATCAGTAGGTGGCGCTTATGGAACAGCAGTAATAGAGCTGTTTCCCTGGTAACCTCTGTAAACACAGCAGAGCTGCACTTATAAACAGTACTTTATTAGGCATTATACAGAGGAAAGATGAAAAGCAAATGCCATCGAAACTTTTCTAAAGACAGTTGGTTCCCCCTTAGAGATACATTCAAATAATTAATTAATTAATTCTTTCAAATAATTTCTCTCAGCATTCTGCTTTCCGTCATGTTTTCACACAGAAAGAAACCTACACTGCATGCTGTGCCTCTGTGAGACTCCTGCTAACTTAGCTTTTTCTTGCTTGATTGAAACTTTGTTTGTTTTTCTGTTATTGTAATTACATTTGCATGTTCATAAATAGGCTAAATAAAAATAATAACCTCATGGCAGATATGTCAAACTTGATTTGCATTGGAGGGGGTGGAACAACTGTCTATATTAGCTCACTCTGATTAGATGAAAAGTACGTCTTGGCCGTTCACATATCGCGTCTAAAACACGTGGAAGGCGCGACCGCGCCGCTTTCTTCTTGCCAAAGAGATTGCGGTCCCGTGGCGTGTATCGTTGCTATGCAACCATGAACCGTGCTCTCCACAACGACAAAGAAGTTTTATTAATGGATTTCCACCACCGAAAAACGCTTGCTGTAGCTCTGCTACAAGATTTATTTACGGAGAAGAGAAAAAACCCGTAGTGTTTGGGTGCACCCCCATCCTCCGTGTTGACTGAGCTTTCAATGTTGTTAGGGAAAGGGTGAAGCTGATTGGCTGGTTCTTGTCACATGACATGCGGTGCGCTTGCGGCATTATGAAAAGTTTTTTTTTTATCTCGCTGCGCCTGGAAAAACGAGCGCATCACTTCTATTATGAGCACGCTTACCTCAAGCCTACATTTGAAATAACGAACTTGAGCGCACAAAAGTCGCGATTTGTGAATCAGGCCACGAGTTACTTGGTAGCTCGCGAGCGACGTACCACCTTAGTTTGCAACGCGGAAGTAAATACAATGACGTACTTCCTTTTAATGTGTCGTTTCCAAGGGGGTAATCGAGCACCCGGAAAGCGTACCTTCTATGGGGGCATCCATTGGCTAACAAGCCATCACCTGCTGTTAGCATTCCATTGACTCCAATTCATTTTGGCGTCACTTTGACAGCGAATAACTTTACATCTGAGGCGTTTAAAGACTCCATTTGTCCATTGTTTATTTCTAAAGAAATACGACAATGTATAAAAGGCTCCATTACCTTGTATCTTACACTATGGCCCCGTAGAAGCGGTTTTTGTAAAAATAGGCTAACGATTGCATCATAAACACGCGACTCTCTGTCGCACAGTAGAGAAATTACCGTAGACAGAAGGAGAAGCTCGCAGGCAATCGGGGGGACGTGGAGGCAGTAAGTCCGATTAAGTCAAGGGAGAAGTCATAAAGGAGTCATAAAGTCATACAGGAGTCATAAAGTTGCTCCTGCTCCTAGCTCATGGACAGCTCCTTCTCCTGCTCTCCGTCTCTGCAAGATTCGGAAGGGAATGATTCAGATTTCTCTTGGCACAGCTACTAGAAGACTTACAACTGTCAGATAGGTTGCTCACGTCACATCTATGTCGTCAAGCTCAGTTTGAGGCTGCGCAGTACACTCAGCCAGTAAGTGAGTGCTTCTAATTGAGTTAACTTTTCTCCGTTGAAGTCTATGGGGTTGCTGTGTCTATGGTCGTTTCGCTAGTTGGTAGGTAAGAAGCCATGCTATGGTAGCACACACAAAACACTATTAAACACTGTGATGGTTAATATTTATTACACCCGCGGTGGGGGGATGAAATGAAGAAGTGGCCTGACATCTTATGAGAATATTTTCAATTATTTTGTGTTGTGACTCGGAGTAGACGGGTCTTCGCGTCTCAGCAACTCGTTTAACAAATGCCATATCTGTATATGCTCTGAGTTTGGCTTGCTTATGACGTTCATTGGAACGCAATGTGCGCCATTTCACCAGATTTGTAACGTAAATAATCTATAAACCTATGCCAACACAGGAGAATACATCAATATGTTTCTATATATGCAAACTGTCAAAGGTGCTCTAAGTGATGTTGGGTGACGTCACTTCTTGTTGACGTTCGAAGTATTGTCAAACAAAACAGAGGCTAGCTAGACCTTCCCTCCTCCTCATCCGAGCACTAACCCCCCAAACCCCACCCCCAAATCCTTCTTGTCGGTTATTGGCTGGAACAGTTTGTTATGTTTCGTGGTGAGGGTTAGCCCAGTTTGTTTTTGTTGGCGTTTGTGAAGCCTGGCCTGTCTACAGAGACCGCATTTTTTTTCAGTGTGTTCAGGGGACAGACAGCTAGCGGATGGGGAGGAGATGTTTGCTGTATGTGACAAAAAATGTTTTGGCCTAAAAAACACGTGACATCGCTTAGAGCACCTTTAATTCATCGCGACTTCAAAATAAAAGCTTAAACCCTCATGAGTGTGCGTGTTTTGATGTCCACATATTATTGTTCAAGAAATTACAGTGGCTTCAACATTTCTATCATAAAGAAGTGACCAAATATTAAAGGGATGATCTTCCATGGGTCTGCCATTAACGAAGTGGAAATAGCAAACGTACGGAAATTTTGGCGGTTTCTCACAAATGTATCGCTCAAATACACACATGAGAAATACATAAACTACTGCTGCATTTAGAACCTTAACGTAATTCAACATGCACCGTTTCACATGTAATGCATCGTGTCACACATTAAGCATGTGCGTGCAAAGAACTCAAAATGGTGATTGAATGGTTAATGCAACAGATACACTTAACTATTAACATAAAAATAACAAGCAATTCGCATTGCCAGCGTGTTCACACAGCATGTAGCTAGCCAGTCAAAACTACACAGTCGACGCAAAACTACAGGTTCACAGTACAACTACGATTAGCGGAAGTGGCTTACCGGATATCTAACACATTATATTTAAAAAATGGCGGCGCCCGCTCTTGCGTGAAAAATAAGGTGAATAGCGCTTTTCACTATACATATAATTTTGAAGCAGCTTTACAGAAAATGCATGTCTACATAAACATTTAGTGTGATCTTTTATCAGAGGTGACTGTGTCCAAGTAATGTATTTCAGAAATGTACATAAACAAATCGCGTAGTTAGCTAACAAATACAATGTAGGCCTATTCATGTAAGGTAGAGACAAAAAGATAGTTAAATTGAAAATAAAAAATTTGTCATCATTTACTAACCCTCAAGTTGTTCCAAGCCTGTATGAGTTTCTTTCTTCTGCTGAACACAAACAAAGATATTTTAAAGAATGTTGGTACCCAGATAGTTGATGGTAGCCAATGACTTCCATGGAATTTTTTTCCTACCATTGTAAATGGTCAACCGTTTTTTTTGGGTGAACTATCCCTTTAACAGTTAGGCCTATTTGTTGCTCTTCTGGACTCTCAGGTAGATGAATGATCAGCTACGACAGATTGCTGAAACACAGACAGGTCAAATTCCCACTCAGCAAACATTTCGTAAATGAAATTGCTGGCTCATCACTTTTAGGTTTTCTGTGGTCTGAAAAGTATTTCTATAAAGCAAATGTGGGAACAGTGGGGACTACAACTACCTCCTAAGAATAGCCTCATCTGTTAGTGCACATCAGGTGTCTTGTTAAGTCTCATTTACTGCCACAGAGACCTTAGGAAAGGGTTAGTCCTCCAGGAGAGGACAGACCCTAATAAACATCTGTTTTAAGTCACTGCTGAAGGAAGGTTGCCGGAAACAAAGTAGAAATAAATGCAGTGTTGAACCCTGGGGTAGATGCAGAAAGGAAATAGTTGCAAACAACCTTATTAGTATCCTCCCAAAAATGAAATCTCTGTCATCATACTCTCCCTCATGTTGTTGCAGACCTGTGTGCATTTCTATCTTCTACAGAACACAAAAGGTGATAATGTGAGCATTAGTAAATGACAAGGAATGCTCGGCCCTTGGAAAGTGTATGATATGTTTCAACTAATATCAAATTTTAAATTAAAGCTTAAATTCTCTTTACATAGTGGTTTGTGGATACAATCAATCAATTGAAGCACTTGAATAGAGAGCAGAGAATAGAAAAGAGATCTGCTTTACAATTCTTCTGTATTAGATATCACTGCCGCAAGCTATTCTTCTCTTTCCAACAGAAAAAAAAAAGACAATTACAAAACGTTAGTACCATGGGAAAAAGTGGTGTTGACATCCCAACATAAATGACGCCTAGGCAAACCATTTCCTTTAAAGTGAATGTTCACTATGCTTATGACTGCAAATCTCAATTTATAAATCTTAGGTATTGTTATAGTCTTACCGTTTTACTGTATTCTGTCGTGTCTGATTGGCACGACTCGCGTATGGAAGAACTTTCCAATCAGCTTCATTTAGCACCTCATATGCTGGGTCGTTGTGGGACAACCAGCACAGGCCAAGCTATCCTCCTGACCGTGCCCTGAAAAACAGGGCTGAAGGTCTTATTTCAGCCTATGTGTGTGAGGGATTAACACTGCGGTGCATATGTACAGTCTGTGTTCGCAGCAGGGTTTTACTTGGCTAGTAAGCGATGGCTCCAACCATCAATTTCGAAAGGGGTGAATTTGTGTAGAGTGACATTTTTTCGAAGAAGCCAAACAATGGACAAAGAGCATGGCTGTGGTTGTGCTGGGGGTTTGGGGGGAGGGTTCGAGCTCGAGTCTCCACAGCCTGTCATGAGCACGCGAGGTCAGGACATCTGCTGACATTTACTGCTGGGCCCGGGCCAGGCTGCAGGTTTCAGGGCTCCTGCCAGGGCCTCATATCAGGCCTGCGTAAAACCACCATGCTCCCTCGCCTCTGAAACTCGCACCAGAATGCTCGGAACCTGCGTGACCTTATGCTTTTGATCCAGACCTAGTGGTGCAGCATTTATGAGGACACTGTGAATTGTAAACTTGCTGAGAGGGCATGAGTTGGTTTTCAACATGGTCTCTGCGCTAAATGCCAGTACAGGAGAAATGGATTATGCGACTATGGTGTTTTTTTGTGTGTGTGTTTTTTTGCATGATTCATTTGCTCAGATCTGAGCCAAACTCACAATCGCTCCCATTCCCTCTGTATGGACCTGATTTATTAGTGGAAATAAGTAATGCTTTCACTCATCTGATTAATTCACATTCATCTTGAAGAAGTCACAAAGATGCAGAGAGAAAGAAAGAGCATGAGAGACGGTGATGAAGGAGTAAGGCATTCAGTCAACCCCTTGTCTACTTTTAATCACATAAAGAGAATAGCGTTTACTGTTGTCCATTATTTCAATGCAGTCATAAGCTATTGTGGAACCTTTTCACCAATAGCCATCTTTCAGTCAACCATCTCTTCCATTCAAGCTTTTCCCATTGCGTCAAGTATTGAGTTTCTCAGGGTGAAATCCCTTCGTTTGTTCAATTGTGATTTGTTGGCAGGATACCACAATGCCTATCTGTCAAATGAAGCATGTTATGTGCTAGCCTATAACAGAGCAACAATAGGGCAACATCTGATTAGCATTCATAGCACAGTCTCCCTCGTCCTTTAGTATTTTATTACCACAGGTGCAGGGGCATTCATTGATCAGATGCACGCTACAGGCAAAAAGCACGTCTTAATTGAAAACATCTCTATTTATACACCTGCAGGCACTAAAGGTCTCCAAGAGCAAAAAGAGGCCTGAAAAGGCAGTTAGAAAGAGTGGAAGGAAGAGAGAGAGAAAACGCACACTGGAAGGTTGCAATTGAGAAGGGGTCACAAAAGGATAACGTTTTTTTTTAGTTATAGGTAACCACAATAAAATTTTAATAATAAAAAAAATTATTCACTTATCATTTACTTATGTATGTAACATTACCGTTAAAAAGAAATTGATTGTTTTATTCAGCAAGGATGCAGTAAATTGATCATAGGTGATAGTGCATGTTACAAAATATTTCTATTTCAAATAAATGCTGTTCTTTTGAACTTTCTATTCATTAGAGAATCCTTCTTCTTCTTTTTTTTTTTTTTACAAAAGCATTAACCAGCAAACATTTATACAATTTTTCTTGAGCACAAAATCAGCATATTAGAATGATTTCTGAAGGACCATGAAAATTCAGCTGTACCATCACAGGAATAAATTACATTTGAAAATATATTAAAAATGGAAAAAAAATATTTTGAATCTTAAAAGGATACTCCACTTTAAAATGAAAATTCTGTCATCATATATTCACCCTCATGTTGTTTCAAACCTGTATGAATTTCTTTCTTCTTCTGAACAGAAAGGAAGATATTTAGAAGAATGTCAGTTTCTGGTACCATTGACTTCCATAGTATATATTTTTTCCTACTATGGAAGTCAATGGTACCAGAAACTGTCTGGTTACTGACATTCTTCTAAATATCTTCCTTTCTGTTCAGCAGAAGAAAGAAATTCATACAGGTTTTAAAGGAGTCATAACCTAGTCTTAATTTGGATACCTACTGCTGTATTATAGTCTTTCATACCCTTCTAAAAAATAAAAGTGGAAAAAAAAATAAAAACAGAGCTCCTAAAACCTTTATTTCTGAAGGCATTATTGTCTCGCGAGATCTGATGCGATGTTTTGGCTGTCGTGGACGTAGAGTCCATTCCCCGTGTTTACCTTGAAGCTAACGTTACAATAGCCGCATTAGTTAGCTGTTAGCTGCTGTTTGTTACACACAGTAGAGCAATAAAAACAGTCTTACCGTTTCAATTTCAGGCAAGTCCCGGATGGTTGGAATGGCACCTTTTTTCAAACGGAGCTTCGTGGCCAACTTCGCCTGATATTGGCCCAAATTTGTGAATGATTCCGGCGTAAAATGTTTAGCGCAGACACCGAACAATAAGCCAGTTGAAAGTGTTGCTGGGACAGCGTCATTAAAAATGAATTTTATCCACTGGTCCCTGATAGTTTGGTCCGTTTTTGGTATAGAAAACACATTCGCATGTTGTTTCTGGCAGTCAACCACAGAGCAACTCACGTGTGCACTCGGTTTCTCCATCTTTCGCGACTGAACTGAATATGAGGGGGAGAGGGGAAGGGCGGGCTTCCTGCTGCGGTGTCCATATATCTGGTATATCCTGCCCCGTCTTGACGTCAAGACGGGGCTGAAATCAAAATCTCGTTTTTTAGTGCGCGTGCACGTGGGCTATTTTACAAACCCTGAGGTAAACAAACGCTTCACTTTTAAATATCGGCTTCCCGGCCAGTGTATAATCATTATGCAATCATAACATACATTGATTCTCGTGGAAAAGTGAAATTTGCAGGTTATGACTCCTTTAAACAACATGAGGGTGAGTATATGATGACAGAATTTTCATTTTAAAGTGGAGTATCCCTTTAATAATATTAGGCTACTGTTTTGACTGAGCACAAAGCTTTTTTCTTTCAACATAAACATAAAAAAATTGTACCATCCCCAAACTTTTGACTGGATTTTTCTCACTTTTAGTGCAAAAAAACCCCCAAAAACATATGTATAAAAGTGAGAAAAATCCTTCTATATCAACTATATCAAGATACAGTTGATATCTATATCAACATATCGGTACCAAAAACTAAATGCAATGACAACTAAATGTTAATAATAATAATAATAATAATAATAATCTGTCAACACTTATTTCAGCCATTATATAGTCATTTATCTTTTCATGATGCCTAACCTTGAGGCAAAACTCCTGATCATGGCGTAATAGGTAACTGCTATGATCATGGCGTAATAGCTAACTGCTATCCAGGATCATGTGATCAAAACAGTTAAATTATTTCCATAAAAGACTATTGTCTGTACACTAACAACACAGTGGAAGATAATTATATTGCTTGCTTTCATTTGACAAAGTCACGTCCCCTCCCTACAGTACCCTTCAAGGGTGCAAAAATGCCATTTGGTCTTTCATTACAAGTGGTTGATTTTTCTTCCCAATCAGAGTAACGGGTCATGTGCATTGTGATCCTAGTCACTAATACAACCTCAATTCTAACCATATCTAAATGACAGGAGACTATTGAGAATTCAAGTAAAGTAACTTTGCAGCATACAACTATACTTAAGAGAGCTGGACTTGATAGGCATAGATACGGTAAGCTTAACCTAGGAACTGAAGTGATGGGGCCCTCGTGTGGAGGACATAGGCAGTGAGAAATGTTAATGTCAACCACATTAACATTACTCTTTACTAGCATCAACTTGCTAACCAAGAGTCACAGTTAACTGCACCAAATCAAATATACTCTATTTGACTGTTTTCATGTATTTGCGGTTATGTTATGTTGAGAACTACTTAGTCAATTAATCTTTTAAATCTTTGAGGCCTGCTGTCACTGGCTATATGAGCTTCTTGCTGAGAAAGTTTATTGGCTTCAAGTAAACACAATAGCCTCTGATAGTGCTTTCCATTGCAAAAGGCTGTATCAAATTATATGCCTATAGAGTTATTTTCTTATTTGACTGCAATTTCATCTGAAATAGACGTTTCTTTCTTTTGACGTATTATTTTACTTGAACTGAGACGCAGAATTTCTGAGCATTTTGACAAGCATCGAATGCCACAAAGACACGTCTGCCATAAGCAGCCAGAAAAAACACAAATATAGTTCTCCAAAAATGTTTCCTGAAGCCTCACCACACCAACTATGCAATCCTCGTCCAAGTCAGAGTCTGAGTTTACAGCATCCCAAAAACTCCCACAAACATACATAAACACAACTTTTGCCTCTCTTACAGTGAAGGGATGAAAGATCTGCGTTTAAGAAACACATGAGCCGTCAGGTGCATCTATAAAGAGCATTCATGTCAGTCCATAGTGCTTTTAGCCAAAATTGCTCTAAAAAGAGGCTGTTGTGTCCTTGGACTTTTAGATCCTATAATCCAAGATTATTTGTTACCATCTTACTGTCATTTGATGACTTTGATATTTACAATGAATGTGCGTCATTAATTAATTAATTCTTCAAAGTCAATGGGCCTCATTCATGAAACTTGAGCAGAATGAATCACTGTATAGATTGTTCGTAAAACCATTCGTACGTAGAATGCAACATTAAATTGAATGTGACAATTTACGTCAGAATGGTTTAACAAATGGTTTACGCAGAAATTCATTCTGCTCAAGTTTCATGAATGAAGCCCAATACATTTACTGGAAAAAATATTTTCATCGAGGTCACATACTGGTGTGAAATCTGTCCCCTTTTCATGGTCACTACACAAAAACCTTACTTCTGTTGGCTCCCTGAAGCAAGCCTGGAGGCCTCGGCAGCTGCTTTCCTTGTCTCAAATTCCTCCCTTTCCAAACTGCTATCCTTGTGGCCCAGCTCCACCAGCTGGCGGGCCAGTTCCTGATCCTATAGAGGAGCAAAAACACAGATCTGCTGAGCTGGGGATGGATGAAGATGACTGATTAATATGAGAGAAAAATAAAATAAAAATCATGCAATTCACCAATCTGCTGAGGCCAGTGTATTTATGACACATTTGTGCTAGTTTTGTGCTCAAGTGCTATTTCTAACAATCTAATTTTAGTATACATGATATTTCTATGACAAAATTACATGAGCTGTGCTGACAGTTTCATAGCTGCCAGGATCAAGGATTTTTGCCACATGTCACTGCAGCCTAGTTAAAAGTGGGCAGTATAATTTAAATATGATTTAGTGAAATTCCTAATACCCTCAAAAGGAGGAGCGGCTTTCGTGTGGTTATAGGGCATTGAGATTTTAGAGAGCTGCTGCCAAGGAAAAACCTGGAAAGCTGGCAAAATCCATTTGTGAAGGGTTAAACTCGCTGTTAAAATGACTGCATTTATACAATACTCTAAAAATATCAAGTAAAAATAGGTAAAACATTTTTTTTTTTTTTTTCTGTAAGGTTGAAACGGACACCATGGGTTTGCTTAATACGCCAAACAAAGATATATATATTTGTAACATGAAATTTTAAGAAAAAAAAACAAACAAAGAATCTAAGTCTAAATTATAATTTAAAACAAAGACCAAAGATAGATAATAGAAACATATTATACTTAATCATGTAACATTGTATACACTATCATTTAAAAGTTTGAGGTTTACTTTGAATTTATTTAATCAAATAAAGTAACAGCTATTTTGCGATATATATATATATATATATATATATATATATATATATATATATATATATATTAGGGTGGCCCTTATTTTTTTATTTTTTTATATTAACCTCTCTAATACCATCCAGATTTGTCATTTAGGGTATGCTCAATGCAACTTTTTTATCAACAGTTCTAAACAGTACCAAATTAGGGTTCTTTGGGTTGTAAAAATAGCAGAAGCCTTTTTGCTGCTCAATAGAACTCTTTTTATTAGGTTCCATAAAGAACATGCTTTTAAAGTGTTATAGGGCCATAATGGTGTTATATAACCTTTTAAATAATAGTTTATTTTCATTAATATTAGTATATTGATATAATTAACATTATATATTAATATTGTTTTTTTTTGTGTGTCTTTTTTAAATTTATTTTAGATACTCTTTATCTACCTGTCATGTATCTTGTTACCTCTATTTGGGTTTTACATCAACAAACAAACAAAACAGCATGTGGTGCCAATTAGGTACTTTGATTTTTTATTTACATGGCAAATTGTAGCAAAAAATGACAGTGCTCTAACAACAGTTTTTTTAGCTGAATACATTAATAAATAACAATTTACATTGAACATTATATAGATGTAATGAAGACCAAGCTCCAGTGAAATATCTTCACAATCTTCTTTATGTCCTTCATTATGTGTGTATTCTTAGTGGCAGTTTGTCTCTGCAGATGATGAGGTTATGGTACATGAAAGCATCTGAAATTGATCTGAAAAAAATACACAATTGAGTAAAAAAAAAAAAAAAAAAAAAAAATTGAACAATATGGATCATAAATTCAATACCTCTGTTACTTACTTTGTGGAGAAGAGAAGATGAGTAACGTTATCCTTAACTGAACAGAGCTGCTAACACTTACATGTTCTGTTAAACTAAAAAGAGACAAAGACATGATTGTTAGGAAATGATTGTTACCATTTTAAAGTTATAATTTATAGACATTTTAAGAAAGAAATCATTTACCTGTTGAGAGTATGTTGACAGTCTGTGTAGTTGTATAGCTGAGCTCCAGAAAATCAGTATGAGGAGGCTTTTACAGTTACAGATTTGAAAAACAAAAAGGCGGGAATAAAGAACCCTAAACTCTTAACAGGAAGAACCATTACAGCATATAAAGGGTTCTTCAGGAATATACTGTTCTAAATAGAACTGTTTCTATGCTACATTAAGACGGAATTTCAATTTTGTTGAGCACACCCTAAACGTAGGCTAGTCCAATCTCAGCAAAACTTGGTTTGTTTCCATTTCTCATGAAAGGAGAGTTGATTGGGAGGGTGAGAGCAGAAGATTTTAAAAGTCCAAAAATAAAGGCCACCCTAATATATATATATATATATATATATATATATATATATATATATATATATATATATACATATATACATATATCTATCATTTAAAATAATTATTTTCTATTTTAGATTTAAAATTGCAGTTTATTCCTGTGATGGCAAAGCTCATAGCCATTTAAACCCTTAGTTCTGTCTGTTCATTGTTCTGTGTCATTTGTGTTTAATGAGGTTTTGTATTAGGCTATATCTCCTTCTCCATTTGGATTTATTAATTAATAAAAACTTTTTTTGCTGCATTTCCTGAGCCATGCGATTACTGCTGCAAACCGTTTGCTTACACGCATATGAAACAAATCCATATTCCCCCAGTTTCACGGACAAGGCTTAAACTTAGTCCTAGACAAAAATGCATGTTGAAGCTGTTTTGACATATCTTAAAATATGTCAGTGCCATTGTTTTGTCTGAAGATGCACACCAGTAATGTTTTTTTTCTAAAGCATGTTTATGAAGGCTACTTAAATGTACAAATTCAACTAAGGCCTAAACCACACATTGGCATTTATAGACTGTTACTGACAGTTCCCACAGTTCTCAAGTTTGAATTATTTCTAAACATCATCTACCAAGCACTTTAAATCAAGTAAATCAGATGGAAAAATGTTAACTTCTTCAGTCCATGTGGGGTCAAAGTCGGTTTCTGTGAGCTTACATTAAGTGTCAAATATGTTGGCTAGTATTCAATTACTTTACCTCACTCTAAATAACACTGTCTTATTACCAAATCCATTATTTGTTTAATTATATCCAAAGTTCTAAAAATGGTCTAAAAAATGTAGATCACATTTTAAGGCCCAAATGTTAATTACCGGTAAAAACAATTAAGCTGTCCTAATTATTAACATTATTTTACATATCATGTTCTGTAAGCCAAACACTGTATCTCTACATTACTTGATTTGGCTGAAAAAAATAAATCAAGAAATTTAAATGAATGTAACAACCCAAAGTGATCAATTATAAAATATCACATTTCATCTTTGATCTGATCAACCATGTTAAACTGTGTGTTGAAGTGCCACATCAGTGTGTTTAGCCCACAGTGCATACTTAAATATTGAGGAGCTCTTTTTTTAAACTGACTAAATCAGACTTAAATTACAATATAATAATGATGATTATAATTGAGTTAATATGAATCAATCAACTACAATGAATTTACTTAAATGGCTAAGTGCACTATTTTTGAAGACCATAATACAGTTAATTAAGTTTTGAAAGACGACAATGTAATTCATTGCACAAAAACACCTGGCATGATGATGCAGGACAGGAATACCATGTCGCCATCTATCGTTACACTGCTAAAATTTCACAGGCCATACTGAGAAATGACTGGGATACGCTGCCAGACTATTCATATTGATTCATTAAAAAGTTAAATTAGAAGTTGAACAAAAGGCAATTGTTTTCTAGATGCTTCCGATCCCACAGTGTTTGTGAGCTTCACAACATCACGGCTCATACGGTTTAACTTACAGTCGGTAAATTAAAAATGATTAACGTTAGTTGTACTTCGATCAACCATCTGATTTGCGCCCTGGTACCGAACAGCGTGAATTTTAATACGTCACCTGAAGGTAAAATAGATCCAAAGGTTTTATCTGAGAATCTAAGAAGTCCTCATAGGTGCGAAACTTCTCTACGGGTTCACCAGCAAAGGCGCCGTTGTTGTCCTCCATGTTGTTTACCTTGAAATATTCCCATGGCAACCGATCGAGCTGTAGTGGTACTGGTGTTTTCCGGTAGTAACGTTAAACCAATCATGAACCAATGAAAATTTGCAAGCTCCGCCCAATCAAACAATCGCTGGAAAGTTAAACGATTTCAAGCCACAACAACTTATCAGTGTAAGTTTGTCTAGATTTGCTGTTTCTCAGAGCTCCAAGCTGCACAAAACAATAACAAACTACTAAATTCCGCTAGGATGAGAGCAGCAGAGAGGTTGATTAACATTCCAAATGGCAGGTGAATGCATGTTTATGTTCGCCTAACTGTTACTTCCTTGTTGTATCAGCTGATGTACAGTAACCTCTCTGATCTATATAAATTACAATTATTTAAATAGGCCTATCATTGTAGGCTGCTATAACATAAGTAACGTTAGGTATAACGTAATGATTTCTTGCAGTCGTAGTAGCTTAGCTTTATAGCTAAACGTAATCTAATACAATATCATATAGTTTGAATATTATTATAATTGTTGTTATTTAGAGAAACCGCATCACTTTGTTACTCTAAAAGATGCTCAGATATGAAAGCATTCAGATTTTTCATGCAAATTCATCTCGAGTCATTGTTGTGTATAGAGACAGTGTGACTTATTCATTATTAACAGCAAACATAAATTATTAATTTTTTTAAGAGTTACTTTACGTAATCTGTTATCTTTTTTCTAGGGAAGAGCTTTTTTTCCTTGTCCTTTAATAGTATTTGGGGGGTATTTCTTTCCCCAATAAAATCTAGTCTGCTTTTTTAAACTGATACACCTAATGATCCAATAAATACATTTATTTGAAAGGTTGTGTAAGATGTAATTCAAATGTAGAAAAAATACCAATATGTTTATGAACTTTATGAACAAGAAGTTATTCATCCTGAACCACTAGGTGGCAGAGCTCATTAAACTTTTATCAAACCATTCTCAGTGTGGAAATGCTCTGTGCATTTTGCCATCATTGTCTTAAGGAATTTGAATGGCAAAGATTGCATTCCCAGACAATGCTCATAGTCTTGGCATATATTCAAGTAGTATGAAGAAACCTTCATAGCACTGTTCAGGATTATGGCTTATGCATTGCAGACACCATTTGATGTGGGTTCCTTGATGTCTTGACCCCTGTATTTCAACCTATTTAATGAGACACTGTTGTAAACCATTTTCCAGTGGAATGTCTGACCTCCACCAAACCCTGGCTTTACCCCTCGGATCAGCCCAACAGGATAATGGCACAAGACAGCTGTTATGTCAGTTGCAATGGGTACGTTTTCAGACATAGACATCCACTACCACCACCTTGCATATGCAATATGGGTTTTGGCCACATTGTTGATTTCAGGAGCATCTAATGCAGAAATAACAAAGTGTGCTATAAGTACTGTTGTGATTAAAGTAAACAAAACCTTTATTTTTTTTTGGATTTCTATTATTTTGCAATATCCAAATAAATTTCCCATTCCACATAAAAAGCACATATAATTTTTTTGTGTGTGAAACAAATAAATGTGAGACTTGTAAACAGGATGTTTTTAATGACACTATGGTGAAATGTTTATTAGAAATCAATTATTGTGAAATGCTTGTAGAAATGAATTAATAATGGTTGCTTTCACCTGTAAACACCAAAGATGAGTTCCACACCGTTTCAGTGTGTCCTGCTTGACAGTTATTGGGATATTTTGTTAAGGGTCATACCACGACTGTCTGCCATTTGATACACCTATGAGCAGAGCTCATAAAACACAGAACAGTCTCAAGACATGTTTATCCTTGTGAGACATCGCTCTTCTGTGGAATGCACTGGTCATTAAAGGATATCATTTCCATGACAGTCAGCAGTTAGACTGAGAGTTTTGATGGACAGACATCTAGTTGTTCAAAGTATAGAAATATGGATGTGCATAACTAAATCCAGAAGCATTCAAACTAGGCTATTCATTCTTTTGCTTGTATTGTTGTTCACCTTTTTAAAAAATATATTTGCAAATTACCATCACAAACATAATAATCTTAGGAGCTGGATAACTGTGCAAAAAAAGCTTGTACATAGACACATAAATATGTTGTATAAATACTGTGAGGTATAATATAAAAAATGTAGCTATTTTGTAAAATCACTGAGGATAACTATGCAAATCCTTTTGTGAAGCAATTTTAGTACAAATATCTTTATGAAATCCACACCAGACTTCAGACGTCCTGAAAATGTCTTGTGATTGGCTCATTCAGCCCATGTGATGTACATGATGACTGGAATGCTCGTCAAAGTCAAAGAGAAAACTTATTTCAGCAAACCAGCTTTTTCCCAGCTTGTCTTTTTTGCAAGATTAGTCCATGTTTAAGACAGTACTGGTCTATCCGAATCGAAACTTCGGCCAGTACTTGACTATTGGTCGATTCATCTTTCCAGTGTTGACTGCGACTTTTGGTATAGAGGGCTTTGATGGATGTGGAGGTGGTTGTTTTTCCTGCTCTTTGTCTGTTATTGAGAATCCTTGTTCAGTCTTTTCATTTAGGTTCATCCTCGGCAGAAAATGTGTAGACATGTGTTGTGACTTCACTCTCGGACTGGACCCCATTTTTGCTTTACCTCTCTTATTAAGTGCCACAAACCACTCTCTGCCAGTGCGATGGTTCCTGTGGATCACTGAGGCGTACGTGTTGTAGCTGTTCTCCTGAAACCGCTCCCTGAACTTACAGTCATCTGTAAAGCTCTCCTGGGGAAAAGGACAGGAAAAGGGGGGAAAATGATACAAAGATAGAAAATCAACAAGTTGTTCAGCCTGATACTGATACGCCTGTGCATGTTAATGGTCATGTGAATTTATCTCGAATCTTGGCATTTAACATAGACAGTGAGTGATACTAGATCCCTCTGATGATCTTTGTTTGTTCTTCAGCTGGAGTCCAGCTGCAATGGTGTTTATTTAGTGTAAAGTTTCCTCTAATATGTGTAGATCTTACTTTCAAATTAGATAACTTTTACACTTATACTACCTTTTCTGGCCTTTTTCTGTAAGCTATCCAGTATATTTTTGAGTGTGTGCAAACAGATAAAATAAAATCAAGTATGATTGCATAATTCACCATGGAAATAAATCACTCTTCTTAATTCAGACTAGCAGTTTGTATTATAGTAGATACCACAAAACACCAGAGGACATGTTCAGTGTACCAGGCATAGTTCTTCTTCATTTTGACTGTCATCATCAGTTCTGAGATAATTGCACAGACTGAGAAACAGAAAAAAATGCCTATTCTGTACTGGTTTGGGCTTTGTTCTTCTGTATTGCAAGGATAGAGATGGTATCGACACCTCTAAAAACAAAAACAAAAAAACCTACCAAATGTACCATGTTCATACTGTATACTGTTTTAAATATACAGTACAAGCTAAAACAAATAAGCAAGCTGAACCGTTACAGCTGTGCTCAAAAGTTTACATACCATTTGCAGAATATTTATTATTGAACAAATAATTTTAAAAAATCTTAAAAATAAGATCAGGCTGCACAAGAGGTTTTTTCTTTCTTTCAAATATCCCACAAAAATATTTCATATAATAATTTACAAAATCATCCTGTTAAGAAATGTATTTAATTAATTATATCCTCATTTAGCATTAATTACATCTTATGTATTTGTGTATGAGTCCCCCTATTGTCCTGAGTGCAAGCTGGATGTCAACATCATGTACAGTACTCTAGACATTGTGGGAAAAGAGTGTGCAGAGAATGCTAGGAAATCAAAGAAATTGCAGGACCAGAGACTAACACACAGCTATCACAACAGGCAACAAACAGTCATTGATGTTTGTGGAGACAACAGCCAAATTCATGCATTATGCTGTCTTGTTCAATATATGTTAATATCAGTTATCTCAAATACTTTAGTTTCATCAAGGCAGTACTATTATGGTTATTAACGACAAATATTTAACAGATTCAGCAAAGGGGATATACACTTATCAGACTGTTTAGCCTATATATATATATATATATATATATATATATATATATATATATATATATATATACATATATATATATATGTATGTAAGTGATCAGCTTACTTATCATGCTTCAATTTTAATAGACAGAGCCAGAGCACATCAATAAAGCTTTAACACTTTGGGCACACAATAAGTAATTACTGAGCACACACTTTGTAGGATGCCACATTAGCAGCTGCTGGAGAGAGAACAATTTGTGGCCTGATTGAGTTAGCCCCTCATAAAGAGAGCTAATGAAAAGCAGCAAGCAGATTATAGACACTGAGCCCCAGAAAGAAGCATTGAGGGGGTTACAGAATAATTGCAAGTCTTGCTTTTATCTCCCAGCTCAAAGTCATCAAAACCGACTTTCCAATCAAACACTGTGGTGACTGACAGAAGCAGAGCTTTGTTTGTGTGGGCTGAAAACTCATTAGGCTATGAAATAACTTTATCCTTCCAAGGCAGAGGAAAGCAGGACACATACTTTTTCGTAGGCAATGTATGGTTATGTACTGTGCAAACTTGGGTAGGGTTTCAGAAATGCAGCCATAGCCTGACATGACCAGACATCCATTAGATCTCTAAATGTTTTTGAACTATCTGAGCTTTGGTCAGATGTTTAAGCACATGAACTTGACCAAATCAACACTAGATAGCAGGCATGAAAAAAAAAAATTTCTCAGATTTTTTTTGTCTGCAATTGTTCCTTCAAGCTGATGGCTCTTTGTCGAATGTGACTTTAGACTTCTCTGTAGGTATATCTGATACCCAGCGTTGTCGTTGAGACCAGCTCATTTAAGTCTGAGACCATAAGGACTAGAACTTGACTCCGACATGACTTTCTTCTGGTCTGTCACACTGAATACCTAGCCTATACTTGTGTGTGCCAAAAAGTATTAGGACACATAAGCCTTACCTAAAATTGTGTGAACGTGTTTGCATTATATTAAATCAAATGGATTTTATTGACACAAACACGTTTCAAGAACAACATTTCACAAAAGGAAATTTGTTAAGCATATTGTTAGAAATATTGTTCAAAATCAAGACATAGAATTTGGTCACTTTCTGGTTATCAGTGTTTGTTGATCATATTTGTAGTTATTGTGATGAACGACACCATTAGTTATTTTGCTAGGACACCTTTAAGGGAAACTGCATGACTTCATATATCCAAAAAATAAATTAATAAATCATGAAAGCATTTCTTAAAGGGATAGTTCACCCAAAAATGAAAATTAGCCCATGATTTACTCACCTTGAAGTCATCCTAGGTGTATATGACATTCCTCTTTCAGACAAATACAATCTGAGTTACATAAAAAAATGTCCTGGTTCTTCCAAGCTTCATAATGGCAGTGAATGGCTGTATGTCTTTGGAAGTGCATCAAAGGGCATCTATTCTATATTAAAGTGCTCCACGCATCTCCAGGGGTTAATAAAAGCCTTCTGAAGTGAAGCGATGCGTTCGTTTAAGAAAAATATCCATATTTAAAACTTTATCGTCTAAAATAACTAGCTTCCGGCAGACGGCCGTACGCATCGATTTACCCAAAAAGAGTAACCCTTGAACTTGACGCACAACGTAATGACGAACGCGGTTGCCCATCCCTGTTTGTTTGAACCGTGAGAGGCGTCAATTGCCGTCATTACATTGTGCGTCAAGTTCAAGGGTTACTCATTTTGCGTAAATCGATGCATATGGCCGTCTGCCTTTTTTTAAAGGGATACTCCACCGTTTTTTCATATTAAACTATGTTATTCCCTTAACTAAGACGAGTTGATACATACCTCTCTTGTCTCAGTGCGTGCACTCAATCGCTCTGGCGCGTGGCGACACTTTGATAGCACTTAGCTTAGCCCAGTTCATTCATTAGGAACCAAACAGAGATGAAGCTAGAAGCGACCAAACGCCTCCACGTTTTCCCTATTTAAATACAGTTACACGAGTAGTTACACGACCAAGTATGTTGACACGAAACAAAACGTGGCGCTTTTCTAAGCGGGTAAAAAGGATAACTAATGTATGGCGGAATAGCACTTGAAGTTGGGAGCACTTCGACTCTGCGCAGTAAAAAGTCACGTTGGTTCTAATGACAGAAGTGAGAGGGAGAGGATTTTTCAGGAGTGACTTTTTACTGTTTGGTCGCTTCTAACTTCATCTCTGTTTGGTTCCTAATGAATGATCTAGGCTAAGCTAAGTGCTATCAAAGTGTCGCCACGCGCCAGAGTGATTGAGTGCACGCACTGAGACGAGATAAATATGTATCAACTCGTCTTAGTTAAGGGAATAACATAGTTTAACATGAAAAAACGGTGGAGTATCCCTTTAAATATACAGTACATTTTTTCATATAACTCCGATTGTGTTCGTCTGAAAAAAGAATGTCATATACACCTAGGATGGCTTCAGGGTGAGTAAATCTTGGGCAAATTTTCATTTTTAGGTGAACTATCCCTTTAAGCTGTAGCATCATTTGATTTCAGATGCCACCTGGTTTTTATATTTTACGCCCGACCCCTGGGGGTTAATGCAATGAATTTCATACGTTTCATAGTCTGAACTAAGTGTCCAAATTATTTTTTGGGGACACTATTAAGTGTTTTGTAAACAGCAGCTTATCCCAACAACTGTACACAACCACCAATATTAAGAATTGTGGCCTCACTCTCTAAAAATAAATGTTGTGGGAAACTATATCATGACTTTAATGAGGGTCAGTCCCAAGTAAGAGGTCTTGCATAATTCCCAAACTCTGAAATAATAAAACTGTTCTGGTTTGCTGAAGAGTGCAGCAAAGCAGAAAATGGTGCCATTACAATATTTTCTAAACATGCCAGTCATAACTTGACCCACCATAGCTTCACAGGGGCTCTCTCCCCTAAATGTGGTAATTTGCCCCCAAAACATCTGAATGTTTGTTTGATTAGGGTACATGGTTTTTGTCTTCTGGAAGTGCCTTATGACCTTCATTTTAAACAGCCGCCAGCTGTTGAGGATACGTCCTTTTATGACATTTTTTTTATGGGGGAAATTTCAATCTATGTTTCAGGAGATACAAGACATCCCATATGTCTGTTGTTCGGTATCTGAGAGCAGAAGACATTTTATTATCAAGTCATGAACTTTACAGCTGCTTGACCTGTGTCTGTTTTCTGACAGTTTTCTTTCCGAATATTATCCACAAACAATCCTCTCTCAAGATTTCCCATACAGCAGTGTTATATTTTTGTACACACAGACATAAGTCATTACATCTTGGCAGATTTAATCCCATTCATAATTGTTGTTGTATTATTCAGAGTTTTTTTTTTTTTTTTACCTTTAGAGCATGTGAGCAAAATCAAATTTGAGACACGCCTCTCGTTCTTAAGCAATTGATTTTCATGGAATGGGAGACGTTTGCATCTCCGTTTCCCTCTTGTTTTCTCAATGAATGCAGTGACCTCTTAAGCTTTGCAAAGATTATGTTAGTAATGGCTTGCTGGGTAGGTCACACGGCATAATGTACATCTGTCTTCCTTGCCATTATCACAGCAATAAATTGCCACTATGAAAACATCAAAATATTAAATATGACAGACAGTGCAACAAAAATCAGACGCTAAGTCATTTGATACTCCTTTGGTTAGGCCGACTTGTCTACGGAGTGAAGTGCTTGGGGTTTAAAACCCAAGCTGACAGCTATTAAATAAGCCTGTGCAACTGTAGCTGGTCTGAGGAAATGAAACCCAATTCAAGTCTGACGGAGCCGCTGCAGCTGCTTTAATTACAGATGATGTCTGCAGCAGTTTGGAGGCTAATCCTCAGATTTATAAGATCCTTTATTATCCATCCCTTACGAGGTTTTTCTAAAATTGTAAAACATTTATTTGAAGTAGGGTACACATAAATACAGAGCAAAAATAACTTAATTATTTTATTCAGCAAGGATTCATTCAAGTCTTTTTTTGACAGTAAAGACATTTATAATGTTACAAAAGATTTCTATTTCTAATAAATACTATTCTTTTAAACTTTCGGTTCATCACATAATACAAAAAAAGATCACAGTTTCCACAAAAATATTAATCAGCACAACACAGTTTTCAACCGTCATGATAATAAATGTTTATTGAGCACCAAATAAGTAATGATGCTGAAAATTCAGCTTTGCCATCACAAGAATAAATTATACATTTTAAAATATATTAAAGGCACAATATGTTGTTTTTCGCCGCTAGAGGTCGCCTATTCAAAACAAAGGCGTAGCTTGATGACGCCAAGATTGAGCGCGGAATCATGGGAGTTGTTGTCTTCACCTCACAGCTGGTGGAAAAGAATCCGACGGGACTCGGGCAGAAATAATATTCATGGATGAGATTATTAACATTACTGTAATATGAAGCAGAGCAGGAGCGATTTCTAATGAGAGACGCTATTTATTATGCTGCAGAATTGCTAAATGGCATGCAATTAATTTTAAAACATATTGAATGATGGAGAAAATGCTGCATTACTGCTACTAAAATTAAGCTGCATCTGATTTTATGTTAGCCACTTGACAAAATAGTGTTTTTCTCTGAGGCAAGGTAAAAAAAACATGGTACTCGTGGAAAATCGAGAAGTTATTCAAACAATAAGACTAACAGTGTTGAGCTATATAACAATGATTAGTTTTCTGTCTATAAATGTATCCAAACAGTTGTTCCCTTGTCTAATAACACATATATATTTAATATAATATATTAAAGCGTCTTTGGTGTTTCCTTGGTTTCTGCAAAATAAAACCGGAAATCGAGGGTAACGCAGGTATGGCATCACTGATAGGCGACGCAATGACACGGTCTGTGTCCTGGTTAAAATTGCTTATTTCTCTGGATTTAAACATTCTTGGAAACGTCTGGGATAATGTAAGTACACAAGTCAACAAAATATATAAATATATATATATTCTACTGTTTTTGGGATATTTTAATTAAAAAAATCTTACATATTGTGCCTTTAAAATAGAAAACAGTTAGGCTATTTTAAATTGTAATACCATTGTACAATATTACTGTTTAACTGTGTTTTTGATGACCACAAGAGACTTTCAAAAACATTAAAAAAATCTTACTGAACCCAAGGTTTTGAATGGCAGTGTGGCCTATATGTATAATTTTGTGTAGTTGTGACATACTTTCTTACCAACTGACCAAGTATTACTGCTTAGAAAAAAATATATAACATGTGAAGGTGAAAGCTGAATAATGATAATGATAGATTGGTTGAATAGATGGGATAGATTGAGTTTAGGGTTTGTAGTGTCCCCTAGACCGATGATTTTTTTCTCTCTCTGAAATTCAAGAGAAAAAAAAGGCAGTTCCTATTATGCAAGAGTTTTAAAGCTAAGAAGGAATATATATAATTTCATATACTGTTTCTTTGTATGCATAAATCCCTATTCTTGCTGTGTGCATACAAAGTGTCCTTACTTTGCCCAACTTTGTTTACACACATATTGATTCCCTTCCTCTTTCTTGCAAGATTATCAACTACCCCAGACTCGTTTTAATCTGCTCTTCCCATTAACACATGCTAATAAGCTCTGCCTTCTATCAGACAGCCCAGACCCCTGCAAAGCCAGATTGCTCTGTGTCTCTATCCACTGCTTTGTGCTACACAAGTCTTTGTAGACAGAATTTGCAGAGGCTCACAAACATCACAGTAAGCCGAGATTTCCCTCAAAAGTGTGTATGGGGAGTTTGTTCAGCATATTTTGGGTTGGTTTACATCCACTTTATTTCTTTTTGTGGATGTATGAGTTTATATTGTGTTAGTTGGATCAGACTCACAGTTGCATGAAGCCTCCCCCTCTTGTTCATGGCTAGAAATCGGTTGCTGAAAACCCCTCGGATCCCTATAACCCCTTGAGACACGGCAAAAAGCTCCAGCACACCTACAGATTGAGAAAAACACATTGATTGCAGTGATGACTGATGACCTTTATGTCCTAAAAGTCAAAGGTCAAACAATAGCAATGTTCACACAGCAGGAGAATACAGTTGTAATTCCTGTTTGGAGTGATACATACTGCTCCGTTCAAACACCGTTTGGTTATAATTATGAAAGAGAGTGACAAACGCATTCTATAACCAAAGTGCCTCCCTTCAATTCTCAAGTGTCATAACCGCATTTTGAAAGCGAGTTCATGTGATATGTGCAGGTTGTTGTGTCAATGAATGGCATAAGGCGAGCACTGTTATTAAATGCTGTCATCACTAACGTTAGGTCTATCAACCTCTCTCATGCAATAAAAATGTTAAAGTTAAGTCTTGTTAAGTTTTTGGCCAGAGAAGAAAGAAAAAAATTAACTACAGTTTTTAGCTGTATATCTGGCAAGATTAAAGTAGGTGGTGTTTCACAGAGAATAGCTAAAAATTCTTAAAGGCAATATGAAATGTTTATATTATATTCTGTCATCATTCAATCACAGGTTAAAGAAGAGGACTGAGTACCTGTTCATACACAGACATTGTTCTATACACTCCTGTCTGCTGCTGAATGTACTCAACAATTTTAGTCACATCTGTTCATTTAATTCCAAACACTGATTGTGTGAGGTCAAGTCACATTTACTTTTATAGCCCTTTATACAATGGAAATTCTTCACTAATGCTTCACAATAATAAACAGGAAAGTAACAGAATTAATAAGACAAATTCAAATTCTGCTTTAAAGCAACTGTTAGCAAGATAATAGTGTCATTATTCAGCTCAAGTCAGTTCCATGTTAATTCATTTAAGATAATCTATTTGTCAAGTGTTTTTGTATTTTTATTTTGACAGGATATTAGATGTCTTTATAGAGTATAAAGAATAGAGAATACCCAACAACACATACTGTAAAACACACTGACATCATAAAAACAAGCACCCAATAAATGTGACTTCCTTGTGCCAGTCTAGGCTGTATTCTTTCAGAGAGATGTTTCAGGTCAATGATTTTTGCTTTCGAAATATTCTGTCTGCCATATGGGCTTAACACCCACAGCCAAACTTATAACAATCCTTTTTGCTTTAATCTAATTTTCATCATCTGTTTTACAGTAGACCCTCTAAATAGACCATACTACGGCATGTGCACCAAGCTATTCAACCATTAACAGAAATCTAGTGCATGGCATGTTAATGATGCCACTCACTCCAGCTTTCAACTCACTAGCATTCTGATCTCAGCCACTGCACCTGTTCCCCATACCTGTAAATAAACAAGCCGCTCCAAAACAAGAGACTCCAAAGAGGAAGCACTACAGTTTATCATTCATTCAGCCAGGACAATCTGCAATAACAGTTAATGTACTTGTGCCTAAAAAGTATTTTTGAACAGCTCATCAAAATAACCTGCTATGATTCTGTCTGTATGGAGCTTCACTTGTATGCAAAGCTGTTTAAACATTGCAAGTCTATAATTACATTGGGTCAGTGTAATCGTAAATCAGTATTTTGGATGTAAATTAGCAGAGTGTCATTCGCATTGAGTATTATATCAGAAATAAATCAATCAGTCACTAATTTGAACTTCGCTCTCCATATAACCAAACGTCTGTAAGTCTATAAAGATATGGTAAATGATAACATACTTAACGGATTAGGTTCGTGACTCCCGTTGACTCTTCCATCGAGGTGAATCTGAAGGTGGAAACCTATTCCAACTCTACAGTACAGTCTACCAGTCCTGCGCCCTGATACGCGCCCTTCTTCGACAAGTTGGTGCTCCAAATACGCGCGTTCAGATCCAGTCAGCACTGCAGAGCGAGGCAACTGAAAGAGGAGTAAAAGCAGGAGAGGAACGTTCATTCTTTCCAGAGAGCTGTCTGTGCGAGTGCTAGGCCACTTCCAGCATTTTGCTGTTGTTCCAGCGCTCTGAGGTAACTCGCCGTTTCACTGGTGGGCATTACCCTCGGCTGCAGGAGCTGGAGCAGATCTGCTGGCAAAGAGATATTTATATCACAAATGATCTCACTGCTTGATGCGTGCCTGAGATGTGCGGGACGCTCTCTCTCATCTTCAATTTATATCGGACGAAACATTCAAACCGCCCTGAAATCTATACATTGTTTGTTGGAGATGTAGATCCAACCTTAATGATGTCTGTGACCAGGAACAGGAATAAACATATAGAAATACATACTTTAATTAGTGCTTCAATGAAAATGAAATTTATTCGCGATAATAAAAAAACATAGTTATTTAGAAATCTAGTTTAAAACACGTGACAAGTTTTGAGAAATGTGTTGTGTGTGTTGGTGTTTTGTAATCGTTTATGATTTTGAAATAGGCCTACGTTTATATCAGCAGAGCCACATAAATGTATTTAATGTCAAGTATAGTGTAGCCATGAAGTAAAAAGTAGCCTGCGAAATACAGAATACACATGAGTGTACATAACTTTTCAAGTTAGCTTTTGCACATATTTTTTCAAGGTAAGAATTTAAACAAATACTCTATTTTTTTCTTTTTCTTTTTTTACAATTGGTTTGGTTTCTTCATTTTTTCATTTATATTATATGTGTGTGTGTGTGTGTGCATATATATATATATATATATATATATATATATATATATATATATATATATATATATATATATATATATATAGGCTATATATAAACTTAATGACCTTGACATTCAGTGTTAAAGGGTGGCCTCATGCAGGTTGATTTTGATTTGGTGTACACACGTTTTCAAAAATGCTAATGTTATATAATGGAATCTCTCCATTGCTATTTTTTTTTAAATAATATTTTATAATATTAATCTAGTAGGCCTACTTTGTGACTGAATTTTAGACTTACAATTTGCATATAGTTACCCCACAGAAAAACTAAATGATTTTTAATTTCGCAAACATGTTTATATAAGAAGTCGGTTAGGCTATAGCCTGTATGAATTGGAATTTTTATAGGCCTTGTGTATTTCTGCGTCACTTCACCTGAATGACCCACATACATAGTCTACTCTTTCTGCATTTTAAGAACAAGGGAACATGTATACCATTGTGTGGACAAGCAAATCATTTATTACTGGATGAGAAGCAATTGTCGAAGCTGTCTATCCAGAATGCTTACAGGCAGCTCTGTAGTTTTGCACACAAGCCTCGTGAACGTGTCACACACCTTATTACTGGAAATTATGAGCACTGATTCTTACTGGGACAAGCAAGCAACAAAACTTAAAATATAAAACTATAAAATTCAGGTTGTAGCCTATATGTATGAACTGCAGGTGAAATAGCAGGTGAAATATGTAAAGAGGACCCTCAGGCCTGTCATTGTAAACTTGGACAATTAGTTTTCAAAGTGAAGATATTGATATTTTAAAAATGAGCGGCAGGTAAAATTGTCAGCATCTCTTAAAATTATATGTGAATTTTTCAAGAATCTCTTTGAAATTTGCTTTGGTAATTGGCACAATGCCAAGCTGTTACATGGATTAATTTTATGTAGCACATGTTCATGACAACACAGAATTAATCAAAATGTATCATTTAAATGAACAGTATGTTACAATTTCATTGGAGCCTTTGAAAGCCTCTCAGTTTCTTTTCATTGGCCCTCTAATAATTAAACAATAGTGATGTCGAGGCCAGTTGTTTTAATACAGCTATACCTGCTGAGAGAAAAGCAGCACTACACATTTTCTGTTCAAAGTACCACACAGTGGGAATTTCACTGTTCATGTCTGAAACATGAATTTTAATCATCTTTACACAATACTGTGTTGGATAGTTAAACATGAGCTTAATTTCAACATAGACATGCCTGTTCAAAACCTGGAAAGTTCGTCTTTGCAGTTTTATCAGTAACCAAAAACATTTGCTTTTTGCATGATGCTTAATTTCTGCTGGTAGGTATTAGTATAATTCCAAGATTCACATTCCCAAAAAAAAAAAAATGTTTGCACCTTTAATGGAACACTATAAGCACAATTAAAAATGTGGCCCTTTATGCCTATTTGAAAAGTGAGAGCAGACCATCTAAATGCAAGATCACTGAGGTTTTAAGTTTTATAAATACTCACTTAAATAGTGTTATATGGTACAATTTAGCATTTTTTTATTAATATCATGGCAATTGAAGCCATTAATATTTAGAATACTTGCATTTCGTTCTGAACTAGTCGAGCAATTTGTTTTGTTATATACATATGCATGGTATATGCTCCTGTTCTCTTATATGCATGAATTTCCTAGAGCATTTGTAGATTTTGCTCACATGAATCTTAAGTTACCTTTAAGATGTGATGGCAGCCTTCAGTAATTTGAAAGGAATGTGTTCTGAAAACATTACAAACTTAATCACTAGATAAATGACTGAGACATGGAGGTCTGTAATGTAGTCTCCTCTTTGTTTCGCTTGCTACACAACATGGATTGATCACTTTAATGTAAACAGTGCAGAACTGTTTACCTCCCAAATTGTAAAGGCCATTTGTTTGTGTTGGACCCTCCAGTAACTGCAATGAGGAATTACCCCAGATGAGTATAAACACCAATGATCCTGATTGATTCATCAATGATCCTGGCTTTTAACAACTTTGTAGTATCATGCAGGTTTTTCTCTCCTGGGGAAGAGTCATTTGTTACTGTTTTGGCACAAGTGATCATTATCTGTGAATTAAGCTTTTGAGTAACGAGAGGAGATGAGTTGTCAGGTACTGCCACAAATGACAGCGTCTGGACAGTATTAAGACTGTCTGACCCATTTAAAGATTGCTACTCAATGATTTTGTCTGTTGGCTGATGGTGGTTAGCTCACATGGTTTGTTATCTATTAAATTTACAGTAAATGTAACTGCAAAAGTTTTTTTATACGCAGTCAAAATTCATTCTATGACTTGCTGTATTTGATCATATAACGTGGAAGCTATAATATGTGACCCTGGATCACAAAACCAGTCACATGTCGCACGGGTATATTTGTGGCAATAGCCAACAATACATTGTATGGGTCAAAATGATCGATTTTTCTTTTATGCCAAAAATCATTAGGATATTAAGTGAAGATCATGTTCCATGAAGATATTTTGTACATTTCCTACCGTAAATATATAAAACATTTATTTTTGTGAGTGAATGCAGCACAATCGCCAACATAAATGGACAACTTTAAAGGAGATTTTCTCAATGTTTCGATTTTTTTGTATTCTCAGATTCCAGATTTTCAATAGTTGTATCTCGGCCAAATATTGTCCTATCCTAACACACCATACATCAATGGAAAGATTATTTATTCAGCTTTCAGATGATGCATAAAGCTCAATTTCCAAAAATTGACCCATGTGACTGGTTTTGTGGTCCAGGGTCACATATGTGTAAATAGGGAACAACTTTTTTATAATGCATTAACAGTATTAACAGTTAAGAGATGAAAACTTCACTAAAATAGAAAGTTGTTTCCTAATTTCCTGCTACGTGTGCTTTGTGTTGTTTTACAAGCTCTTTTACAGCCCGCTGATTTGGGAATCACTATTATTATTTTTAAGCGCAATGTGACAAGGGAATTTCCATTTGCTTGAGGGTGTTTCTCTGATGATTTATGTAGATTTCCTATTGAAATAACAATCAAGTTGAGTATGTGTTGTGACCCCAGAACCACTTTCTCAACCTTAGTCCTTTGCAAACGTGCCCACAGTCTTCTGAAACATTCCACCGCAGCAAGGCGGAACAGGAGAGAAGGTTTTTACTCTCCGTCTTGAGGTTTCCTCAAACCAAAGACATATCTTTAAGCTGTACTCTTAAGGGTCAAAGATTTTCACCCTATTCCCTCCTCCCATTCCTGAGAGTTGGAGCATGAGGCGACGTGAAAATGGCCACACATTTCAAACACGTCCTTTCAAAACAGCCCACAGATCAGCCAAGCATTTAATCTGTAATAGATCTAAACATTTGCTTTGGACAAAGTAGGCCCTCATCCATTTATGATAAAGCCAGCGCTGTGTTTTTGCAAAGTGTCCGAGGGCATTTGGTGTGGAACAAAGAAGCACCTGTTCACTTGTTACAGACAGAGCTGCCTGTCAGTGCACTGAAATCGCTGACGTGACGCTGTCAGTGGAGAGCGATCAGTACCTACTGACAGATTTGGCAAGATAAAAGCGAGCAGGCTAAGCTCCATCTAGAAACACCAGTCAGAGGTAAATTAAACCAATATACGTTTAAAAAGTGTCAGTGAGTATCATCAGTGAAGTTTACCTTTATGTTTGATCTGTTACTGCAGCACCTGATTATGGATAATTCATATAAAAATATATAAATATATATAAATATGATGTGATTTGTTAATTCTCTTGAACCTTTATTTAACTGACAAATGTAACACACTGCAGAAAATTTAGGACAGAGGCATGTTTACCACTCTGGTGTAGAGAAACCTTGTAGCATGTGCAGAATGAAGCCTGGCATTGTCTTGCTTCCCAGAAAAGATCATCTTGATGTCAGTTTATGTCTCTCTCTGTAGAATCCCAATATATGCCTCCACATCCATGGCACCTTTACACATATGCAAGTCACCCATGCCGTTTGCACTGGTGCACTGCAATACCAGGACAGATGTTTGCTTTTGCACCCGTCGCAGATAAAAGTCAGGATGGTCCCTTTCGTCTTTGGGACTGAGAACTCCAATGTCTGTTTTTCCCAAAAACAAGCTGAACCATGGACTCATCTGACCACAGCACACATTTCCACTGTCTTTTAGACCATCTGAGATGATCTCGGGCACAGAGAACTCTGCAGCATCTCTGCATAGAACTGAATTATAGCTTTCAGATTCCAGTTGCATTTCTTGATGCAGCATCAGACTGTGTTGAGTGAAAACAGTTTTCCAAAGTATACTCAGCACATGTGGCTATATTTCACAAAGTAGCATGATGGTTTCTCATGCAGTGCCATTTGAGGGCTCAAAGGTGACACACATTCAATGGAGGTCTCCTGCCTTGCCATACATGTACTGAGATTTCTCTGGATTCCATTAATCTTTTCACAATATTATGTATGGTAGATGGTGGAAGACATACATTCTTTGCAATCTTGCATTGAGAAATTTGAAAGACAGAGAAGCTCCTTTTACACCAATCACAATACCCTCACCTATTCACCTGCACATTTTGGACTGTTTAAAAAACAGTTTAATTTGGATATTATATAATCTTTTAACTTTTACTTTCCCTCTGTCCCATCTTTTTTTATGTGTTGCAGCCATCAAATTCAAAATTTGTTTATATTTAAAAACTACAATTATGTTGGTCAGTGAAAACATTAGAAAAACTTTTCTTTGTTCTTTTGTCAGTTAAACAAAGGTTCGAGAGAACTAACAAATCACAGATTATGGATTTTATTGCATTTTACAAAATGTCCCAACTTTTCTGGAAATGGATTTGCATTTATATATATATATATATATATATATATATATATATATATATATATATATATATATATATGAAATAATTCAAGTGCTTAGACATTTTATATACATTATTTATATACTTTACTTACAAAAATGTATCTGGAGAATGTCCAGACTGGTTCGAACTGATAGAAAAGCAACAGTAGCTCAGATAACCATGCGTTACAACAGAGGTATGCAGAAGAGCATCTCTGAACGCACAACACGTCGAACAGATGGGCTACAGCAGCAGAAGACCACACCAGGTGCAACTCCTGTTAGCTATGAACGGGGAAATGAGGCACATGCTCACCAAAATATTGTTAGTTTTTCCAATCTTCTATTGCAGTGGTTCTCAACTCCAGTCCTCGGGACCCGTTGCTCTGCACATTTTGTATGTCTCTCTTATCTGACACACTCAGTTCAGTTCATGGAGTCTCTCTTAACGAGCTGATGATCTGATTCAGGTGTGTTAAATAAGGGAGACATACAAAATGTGCAGAGCAGCGGGTCCCGAGGACTGGAGTTGAGAACCACTGTTCTATTGTCCTATGAATCACAAAAGAAGATATTATGAACAATTTCTCTGGGTTTTTTAGAAGATTGGAAAAACGCTGTCTCGATATCTGCTGCAACATTCAGATGGCAGGGTCAGAATTTGGCGTAAACAACATGAAAACATGGATCCATCCTGCCCTGTATCAACGGTTCAGGTTGGTGTAATGGTGTGGGAGATATTTTCTTTGGTCTCTTAGTACCAACTGAGCGTTGTTTAGGCTAAACGCCACAGCCCAACTGAGTATTGTTGCTGACCATGTCCATCTTCTGATGGCTACTTCCAGCAGGATAATGGGCCATGTCACAAGGCTCAATCATCATCAAACTAATTGTTTGAACATGACAATGAGTTCACTATACTCAAATGTCCTCCACAGTCACCAGATCTAAAAAAAACCCCGGTAGATTCACATTATGGATGTGCAGCTGACAAACATGCAGCGACTGCTTGATGCATGTCAAAATGGATCAAATCTCTGTGGAATGTTTCCAGCACCTTGTTGAATCTATGCCTCAAAGAATTAAGGCAGTTCTGAAGGCAAAGGAGGTCCAACCTGGTACCTAGTACCTAATAAACCGGTGAGTGTATAACTTTTTCGCACATGAAAAAAAAAAAAAACATAATCTATCCTTTTTATCTGGAGGTCAGAAAATTTGAACCGTATAACATGAATGAATCACATTCTATTTGTCTTTTTTAACAAAAATACCAATTTAGTTTTTAGTAACACGTATGATGTGAGCTAATACATACTTCACCTCATCTTTGGGCTTGTCTCTTATTTACCACCAACTGTGAAGTCTCTGAAAAACCTCAAATGTTCAACAACAGCCCTTTTACAATACATTATTACTACTATTATACAAAATCTGCTTCTCTCTCTAGACTCTGCATCTTCCTTTGAGTGCCAGGCTTTTGCTCCAGCCTCCATTCCTCCAGGTCATAGTTGGGGCTACGGAAATTGCTGGACTCTCTGATGTAGTCTCATATCCCTCTTGTGGACTAGAGAAATGCATCTTTTGAAGTCTTCCCATACTCCCCCTTCTTTTCCCTCTCTCGTTCTTATTCCTATCTAGTAAAACCAACAAACAGTTACCATTTTCTCCCTCTCACCAATCAACATGGAGTTTCCTGTGCACTTCCCGTGGCATCAATCCACCTTCGGGCCTACCTGACTGCTCTGGCTCAAGGCACAGTAATCAGAGCTGGACACTCAAAATGTCTGCACAGCGTTGAAAGATTAGTTCCGTATAGGTTTACAGTGGCTTTCCGAAGGCCTATATTTTACCTCCGTGCTTAAAGCGGCCTCTCTCTGAGAACAGCACCCATGTGCACTCACTGTGACAAATGGTCCAGAGCAAGAAACAACAACAAACCTGGTGGTAGTCAAGATAAAATGTGTGACCTGTACACTGCTTTAGTAAAGCATACAGCTTGTTCCAGTTAATGACCTGGCATGACCCAACAACGACAACGTGATGGTGCTGGTGTCTGCATTAACAGTGCATGAATGACTGGTACATCTTTTGTCCGGTTGCATAATTTATGTTTGATTGCGGTTCACCCCGTAGCCTTAGCAGAGTGAACAACAGCTGTGTCTGACATTGTTAGCGACTGAGCTACTGACACCTGTGTGCTCAGTATAACTGTAACTATGGAATGTGAACAAGAGCGGTTTGCTTTGATTTCATGCATGCAAAATCTACTTCTAAAAAAAGGTTTTTGGCCCATAAGCGTCAAAGACATAAGCAATGCACTTAAAGAAATAGTTTGCCCCAAAATGAAAATTCTATCATTGTTTAGTCATGTTGTTGACCTGACTTTCTTTCTCGGTGTAAGGCAAAAAATGGGTAACACTTTAGATTAGGGTCCAATTCTCACTAATAAAGTTGCTTATTAGCATGTGTATTACTAGGATATTGGCTGTTTATTAGTACTTATAAAACGCCTTTTTCTGCATGACCATATCTACATCCCTTAATCCTACCCATTACCTAAACTTAACAACTACCTTACTAACTATTAATAAGCAGTAATAAGGAGTTTGAGGCAAAAGTCATAGTTAATAGTGAGAATCGGACCCTAATCTAAAGTGTGACAAATTAAATTAACTTGTCCTAATCCTAATCCTAGTTAATGCATGAACTAACGTGAGTTTTATTGAAAAGTATTACAATGATTCTTTCATGAAATATATTTGTGAGTGAATCATCCATTAATATCAAAAAATGTGTTTGATATTATACGATTGTTGGTTAAAATACCCTAAAACTAAATATTTAAGGTATATAAGCAAGTAAAAAGAATCAGCAGAAGATCTCGAGATGCCTTAAATCAATTGATAATCTGTTTCTCTTTACTTGTAGATTTAGTGTATGACCCATGAAGGACAGAAGTTTGAAGAGGAGAGACAGGTGCAGTTTAAATACTCGCCTGCTCTCAGATTTTCTATTACTCTCAGCAATGCTTAGAATTTGTAAGGCAGACACACAGAAGACAGGTACAACAGTTGAGGAGGACAGAGATCATGCTAAGTGCAAAAGCATGTCTATAAAGTGAATCTGTTCATCTTTGAAGTGAACGCTAAGTGTAAATTTGTCCATGTCAGCGCGGAGGAAGATTGAATGCGTGCTGCTTCAAAATAACTTAAGCAGGCTGTTGTGTAGTGCTTGTTCATTTAGATAGATTCAACCAACGGTAGGCCTATGGCACAATCCATGGACTAAACAGGCTTTTTAAAATAGAATAAACTGTTAAAGACAAATTAGATGTTCAAACAAACAAATAAATATATATTGCACCACATTATGGAATATTTGACTCTTACTCGATCATAGCATTCAGCGGTCTAATATTTCCCAATATTCGCCGTCTTCTATGGCAACATTGAGTATCAGATCACTCGTAAACTTTCACACTTCTCGTGTCAAACCACTGACTAATTTATGGAAGTATTGAAGTCTGCATGAAACAAATAATGCAATCAACTTTTCTTCCCTATTGTGGCCTATATATTCGAGTAAAACAGCTTCTCGAACAAGAAAAAAATATAGGACGAAATTGGGAATTTCTAATAAACTTTCATTGTAAAAAAAAAAAAAAAAAAAAAAATTGTACATAAAATAAAGATAATTGGATTGTAAAATACTGTTTCAGTCTTTCTACTTTTCAAGGTTAATTTAATGAGTTACTTGCTATTTCTTTGTAATTATTTGTGAAATTTACTAGCAATTGTTTCTACACCATTTGTTTTCAACGCTGTAATATTCCATAAAAAAATGGAGTGAATTTTCATGGTTACTTTAATATTGTTGCTGTGTTCTTGTTGTTAGGCCGATTTTTTTTGTATACTACACAATATTTTTTGCAGCAAGATCATTTTATATAAAAATATATTTATTTGGTAAGATTTGCAAAATTACACAGGGTGGCCTATCGGTTATTCTTTGGAGGAATGCAAACAGGAAATCAGCAGTTATAAATCATGCATTTTGCTTTCTCGTCATGATCTCGGATATCACTGCATCGTTAGTGTGAATAATCTATAAATACATCACTCGCATACTGTTTGAGATTGGTGTGTTTCACACAGATCTATTTTGATGCAAGGGCCCCTTTGCCAAGATATTACAGAACAACAGGAAGATGAAGGGAAGAGACAGATGCAGAGAAGAGCAGTTTAGCATAGGACACAATCACACGTCAAGTATGAGAAGCGGGCCAGCTAGGTTAGCCAAGGGTGACCACATTGGCCACATGTGAGAGGGGTATAAACTGAGCCTGACCGAGAGGTGCTGAGTGATACCGTGACAAATGTAACTGGAGATTATGACGTAACAGATGACTCCAGTCACAAAACATGGGTCAGGCAATAAATATCTCCCCCAAATATAAGTGCCTATCATCATCTCCCAGGCCATTACCTCATTTTCTGGACTTTATTCTTTGATGTTTTATGATTGGGAAAGGTTCGTTTTTTTAGGTCCAACTATTAAATTGCAATCACACTGAATCAAAGTTCAGCGCCTGCTAATAGTTTGTTTATTTTGTGTGTGTGTGTGTGTGTGTGTGTATGTGTGTTTATTTATTTTTTTCTGAAGGTCACTTTATATACATTATTTAATTGTATTATTTTATTCTAATTATATTATTAGTTATTTTAAAATAACATTGATTTGGACATGTTTGAACTCTGTCGACCATTAGGTGGCAGACTAAGACTCTGCAATGCACAATTCATTTGTAAAAAATCCTGATTTGGTTGAAATGTTCATTATAAGAGCTTGGTGTCACTGTTGAGCTATTTTAACAGCTTGTATCTCCCTCTTAGCTCCTTGGTTTCAAGCCCCACAATACAAGTTCTAATATTAATATATATTTGACAAAGACATATAAATATACAAATCTAAGAAACAATCATATGGTGTTTTATTAAGGAAAAATAATAATTGCAAATCAAGTTGATTGTAACAGGTAGACTATAAATTGGCATTGCTTTGTAATCCTTATGTTTTATATTGTCATACTTGTTGCCCATTTGATAGATATGTAGGCCTAATACATTTCTAAATCGAGATTATATGGTTTCATTAGAGCGCGTTTGTATTTTTTCTTTTATACAGTAGGCCTATGTAAAATTACATTCGAGGCTCTTGTTTCATTGTAGGATATTTGTTGAACTGAGTCCATTTCTGTAGTTTCTTAAGACTATAGTGTTTTTAATATGAGCTAATGGAATTAGTAGGCTAGTACTGTTTAGCCTATACTCTTATCTTAATTTCCTGAAGCGCGCACTTTACAGAATGATGAGCACAAATGTGAATTAAGCGAAACAATTAACACTTTTAATTTATGCTATTGTCGCGGTCACAAACCGCAAGTCGTTTGAAAACAAAGAGCGCGCTTGTTTAACATAGCAGCCGTTTTTCCGCTTATTTATTTATTTAGTTTGCTATGTAGCCTATTGTATAAGAATTAAAATACGATGACGATCGGGTTTCTCGGAGGTGTCACGCTATTTTAGATTTTAATTCATAGTTTTAGTGAAAATGTTACTTGATTTAAATAATAATAATAATAATAATTATTATTATTATTATTATGCACATTATTGTTATTATCATTATCATCATCATCATCACTGTTGTTGCTGGTATTGTTATTATAATAAACTATATCAAAGTTTGGTTTCCCTTAGCCATAGTAGCCTATATAGGCTACTCGCAGTGTCACTTTATATTTCTTAGAAATTTTTTAGACAAATGTATTTTTTTTAAATGTATTTTATGTTTTTATTTTGCTTTTTTTTATTTGTATTTTGTTCTTTTTTGTGGATTTCCCCACAAATATTTTGAGTGTCGAATCAGACTAGGCTACACTAATTCCTTTAGAGTACGTAGGCTATTACAGGTGATTATAGGCCCACGATATAAGCGTTAGAATGCCGCTTATCTACAAAGTTGCTAATTTATTCAAGACCAGTTCTTTGTGAAAAACAAACAAACTCACTTTAAGGATGAGTGTCGAAACAGTAGAAGCCTAACCAGGACATGTGCGTATACGCGATAGTATAGGCTAGTGTGTGTGAATTATGGCTCGTTTGAAAGGAAACTACCCAGAACTGTAAACAGCATCCCTCTGCACTCCTCTTTTTTTTTTTTAGAGGGTCAGCCTACTCTTTTATGTATTTGCAATATTTTTTTCTGTCATTTTACAGACAGGCAGAATTGATCACATAGTCAGGTGAAAATAAAGCTATTTTATTGTCAAAGCATTCAACATGATTAGATAAACTATCAAATAGTAAATTTCAGCAAAAGGAAGAAACACTGAATCTATTCCTCACAGACACAAAATATTACACTTTGTATTCAAACAAAACAAGTATTTACATTGTTTCGAATAGACTGCATCTTATACCAATAACTATAATTTACATGCACTCTTAAATACACTTCAACATCATGTTCCCAATGTTCAATATCCTTATGCATATAGACATAACATGTCATTGAATAACTCTCAATGAAATGATCTGCATCTTAATTAATTTATATACATTATACATTAAATATATACAAAATTCAAAGTACACTTACATTATTACTGTCCCTTTTTTTCAAATAATAAGTGCTTCATATAATAAATAGATTTTAGGTTTTTAAGTGAAAATGCATCGTCATACACAAAAACATGACATTTGGAGAAATCAAAACAGTAATGTCTTTTTTAAAACGAGAGCAAACGTGTTGGCATTACTCCTCCAGATTAACCATATTCCATTTTGATTTAAAAGTTGCAAGGAAAAAAGAAATAAAGGAGGAAAGAAAGAAAGAAAAGAATAAATCCTCAAAAATTCAGTTGTGAGAGGTCATGTGCCGGGAAAGGTGGTGCCGCTCCCTGAAAGACTCATTACAGATTGGACACTTTAACTTTTCTTCTCTCCTTCTTTTAATAAGAGGTTCCATGGCAAACTCCTTTTTGTGGTGCGAGCGCATGTGGTAGACCAGGTCAGAGGTCATGCGGAAGGAGGCATTGCATTTGGCACACCAGTTCTGGGCAGGCAGACAAAGGGAAGTGAATGAAGGGGGCAGGAGTGTAAGAGCAGAGGGCATTTGCAGCTGGATGGGGCCTGAGGTCTTGGGCCAGAAAGCTGTGGTGTACAGGAAAGGGTTCTGTTTTGCAATGCCACCCGGCACGGGGCAGTTGCTGCCTAGTTCTGAGCCATGGAGCTTCGCGGCAAGGTGGTCCGCCTGGTAGAGTCTACTGGAGGAGACGGTGTCGCCCACTACAGGATGGCAGTCCACCGCCGGCAGAAGCTTGGGTGCCATGACAAGAGGTGATATCTGCGAGAAGGTGCGAGACGGCTGGCTAAAGGCACTCTTTCTCTCCGAGCCTCCACCACCCTGCTGGGGCACCGAAGTGAAAGCACTGCCAATTGACGAGGTCTCCATTCGGGACTGTGGGGGCTGAGTCTCGCTGAGAACCTGTCTGATGTTCAGGTGCTTTTCAGCCGGGTTGCTGCTGGGCCGGCCAGCCTCCTTGTTCTCTGAGTTGGAGCTGGAGTTTTTGCCGCTGTGCTTCAAGCCCTGAGGTGACTTCTTGACCTCTGTAAAGGCGCTCCTCTTGGTTTCCGTCGACTCTGAAATAGAGGGAGAAAAAGCCCGCCTGCTCTCGTCCAGACCGTACGCTCCACGGTAGTGCTGAGCCGAGTTGGCCAACTCCTCTTTGGATTTGAGAGGCTGAGATAATCCACTTTTCCTGCTGTCCTCCATGTCAGAGAACTTGCGCTTTCCAGAGTTCTCACTCAGGATCTCGGCCTCTTTGTCGCTCGGCGGACTGGTTCTGTTTTTCTCCATGTCCCTGGCCAGATTATGGAAGTCTGTGGATGGCTTTCCGTCCTGTGGATTTGAGAAGCCATCAGATCGGCCCAGTTTGGGACTGGACCTGGCAGGGGGTAGACTAGCCTGGTCACTGGCATCCTTGGCCTCCTCTTCTGGGCTGGCCATGCCTTGTAGTCTCTTAGTGCAGCGGAATCTCAGATGAGCCAAAAAGGGAAATTCGAACTGGAAACGCTGGCTACAGTCCGGGCACAAAAAGGGTGACGTTCCTGAAACACATAATTGGTGGGAGGAGAAGAGAAAAAGAAAAGAGACATTTTTAGAAAAAGTGTCCTTAAACAGGTACATAATGATGATATGAATTTTGTAATGCATCATTTTATTAAGACATAATTTAGAAAAAAAAAATATATATATATTTATAAATGATTGACAAGTAGGCTATACATTTTTAAAAACCTTTCATAACTCTATATTAATTATCCAAACACAACCAACTTCTATTTTTGACCAAAATATAGCGCAATTGAATTTCAAAGTGTACCTTTATTTTTCACTTGATTTCTGCCTGAGCTCAGGAGCAGCAGCTCAATGAGATCCTTGCCATACCACACCAGCAGCTCTTCGTCTTTCTCTATTCTCCTCAGTGACCTGTAGAATAGTTGGCCGTTCTTCACATAGGCCTCTAGGTTCTGTTCATCTCTGTCTCTCGCCGACTGGACCAGCCTCAGCCACATCAGGCCTTCTGAGGAGCTGTTGGCAGCTGACGTGTCCACCTGTGTCCGGTACCAGTAAAGCGCTTAGAACATCGGACCAATCGTTCAAATATAGCCAATCAGTAATTAATTGCAAAGAATACAATTCCTCTAACCCAATTTAGTAAAGGCGAAATAAATAGTGTGGTGTAGCGAAAGTTAGCAAACTATTAAGCCTATATGGCTTACATAAATGTACATTTCAAACACTCGACTTGTTGGAATTGAAATAAACAGTGACTATACCCTGAAGATGTAAGGCGCCGTTCGTTTGTCTGTGGACTTCAGAGCGATAAAGGCGATGCTGTCATACAGTGAAGTGTGACTCAGAACACATGGGCCAAAAATGGCATTTTCCGGAATGTCACAGGTTGTGTAGACGCTGGTAAATATATCCGTTAAACACTGCTGCATCGCTTTCGCGTCTCCATCCCAGGCAAGTCTGTGCGAACTGGATTCCTCCATCATTTGCTGTAAGACAAAATGTCAGTGAATTAAATGGGAATAAATACAACAGATATTATATTTGTATTATATAAGGTCTGTGAATTGTTTTAAATATTTAATTTTCCATTTCCAAACAGAAAGTGAATAACAAAACCTTTCAACACGCAGTTGGCTTTACTTTACATTTAGGCCAGTGTCTTTTTTCTTTCTTTCTTTTTAAAAGCTAATTCTATTCGATTGATAACTAAATATAAATGTACTGATGTGGACCTATGTGTCTGAAAAAAAGCTTAAAGTAGGCCTATTTTGTTGATATGATGTAGCCTAATACATTGTATGTTATTTAGCCTAATGTATTTTATAAAATGTAAGCAATGTAGAATTAAAGGAGTTTTTAATTAATTCTGTAAAAGAAGACAGAAAATATAAGTAGCTAATCCAAGAAAAGGGGGAGGATGTATATTTCTTACAATGCATTAATTCGATTCAAACGCATGACTGTGACCGTATTATTAATAACTCTCAATGCGTATTCGAAAATATTTGACATGGCTTTGACAAGGAAAATCTGGCCTTATGAGACCGGTTGGTCTATTTACAATCGGTGACCATATCGAATGGATTCAGTGGCACTGTCAACATCACTGTTTTCATGTCAGCTAACCTTTAGCTCCTTTTTACAAGAATGAACGTATGTCTCATTACCATAATCCACCACTTTCCTTCTGAGACTTTAATTAAGGCAGCACGCGGAGTTAATTATTTTTCTTCTCCAAACCCTTAATGCACTTACAAATGAGGTAAATCTGTAGTACAGTATTTTACTCGTGAATTGCAGTTTACTCTTGTAACTTGTACACAAGAGGGGTTTTAGCAGTACTTAAAAAAAGTGTGTAAATATTATATTTGTCTATAATCCATTTCCATTTTGTTCGTGTCTTTTTAAATCGTTTATTATAATTGTAACAGTAGCCTACGGCATATTTCTGTGATTTTCCATGATTCATCAGCTTTTTGATGAGGTTAAAAATATATATTTTTAAAATACAATGAAAAATTCTTTATGACGACAAGAGTGAAGGAAAATATTGCTACTGCAGTAAAGCTGATGGTAAAACTAAACTGTGAGCACGAAATGTGTTAAATATTGCAACTCCTTTCCAGACACGTTTATTAAAAAACATCTTTATAAATCACAATTTACAAATTCGTTTACAGATTTTCAGCTGAGAGGTACAGGGTGCTGTTATAAAAAAAGCCCGTTTTTTATTTTATTTTACATAGGCTACATTTAGGCTATAGCGCACATAAGCCGACACTGGCGCACGTAATACAAAAATAGTATAAAAACGTTAGTCTATATGAAATATGTCGTAACCTATAGGCTATATTTCTGCAAAACGTTTAAATTACCATTTTTATTTATTATGAAGATGCTATTTCAAACGGTCACGTCCGGCTCTTGATTGTATTATCAGGACACAAATGCTAAAAGTTCCCTTCATCCATAAAAAGCCTTAGTGTGAATTTTGCCCTTCCTTTCACGATTCTCTCCTTTTGTAGCTGTGAGGTCCCACTCTCACTCTCCTGAGAATCACACAAAGGATCCACTGAATATGCATTTCAACTAAATACTATAATAGACCCACGAATATATGCGCATTTCTAAAATAGAGGAGACGGAACCCATTGACCTCATGTTTCAGGCTGAAATTTATTGCGCTTTTTATCTACGGTCTTGTTGTTATTCCAACTTTACGACTTTATGATGTGTAACCAGTTTCCCTGATTCAATGACTTTCCGTCTACCATCTGCGAGCTTTCGGTTGCGAGGATGCTGTTTGAGCTCTGCGTAGCCCCCATGTATTAGGCTACTAGCCTCCGGTTGTTTTTATTGCAAAATTGTCATTACTCACCGTGGTTCTAGGGTAAAATAATCCACAAGGTTTTGAAATTGCCGTCAATATATCTTCAAGTAGGCTATTCAGCGTGTCCAGTGAAGTCCGTGCAGTCAGTACATTTCCCCGTCGGTTGAAAGTGACAGTGTTGCCGACCGTCTTATGATTCGCGAGCGCGGAGAGGCGTGCAGATGGGGCCGATAGACTGACTGAGTGGCACCCACATACACACTTTTTGTTTGCTGCACATAATCTGCCCAATGAGGCGTGACACGCTTCGTCTCCTCCCTTTAACTCTTCGGTCGCCGACAGTTAGTAGATGCAGAGTGCTTATGCTGAAACGTTGTCAAGTGCATGCTGTCAGATGCGAATTTGCTGAATATTTCATTAATCTGTTATATTTTCAAAGAACACTCACATATTTTTTAAATGAATTTTAATGTTTGAATAATATTCAATAGATAATGCTTATTATGCTGTTTTTACATGTACATTGTAAAATGTTGTTACATTTATGGTCAAAAATGGAAATTGTTGTTGCAGACCTTTCCTGTAAAAGTACAGTAGCGATGTTATGCATTACGCGGGATAGCATTTTGATGATTGTAATTAAGCCTACAGTCAACAGTAGCTAGCCTATAAGTCGTTAAATGACATGATGTAGGCTACAAACCTATGTGGGCCATCTTTCTGTTACTGTTACATGTAGGCTACTGATAATAACACAAAGGAAGGTCACATGATGACTTCTACTGTGGCCAATAATAACAAAGACAGAGCCCAGTATTAGGCTACCCACACAAACACCATCAGGGTAAAATAAAGCAAAGATGAACTAAACAACACATAAAACGCTTCAACTCCAGTAACTTTTAAAATAAAATCCAAAACAAATGTTATGGTTCGAGCACTTTCCGTAAATTATAAGACACCGTTTTAACATCATTTTACTGTAAAAATATATGCTTTGCTTTAATAAATATAATTTGTCTCCTAAGCAAAATACAATTGTATTTTATTAGCCCTACATTGTACATGTAGCCTATGTCTTTTATTTATATTTAAATTGTCAAAAAAAAAATTAAAATTAAAAGCATGTATTTCTTTTAAAACATTATAAGTTAACTTATCCGATTAACACACTTTATGTAGCATTTTTTTCTGTTAAAATAGCTACTTTTTAAGAAGGTTATAAATAGCCTAATTTCGTTTGCTCTGCTTTACCTACAGGCCTGCTGATTTCATGAACGTGCCAGTACCAAAATGACCAAGAAAAAGTTTCTCCGTGTAACTCTGAGTTGCTGTTGATGTTCACTGAGTCAGCTGTGTGAGTTTTGTCACACAGCTTCCTTAATATGCAGGGACTGCAGTCTTCGCTTGGACGTTTAAATAGAGCCATGCAACTTGTCGCCGCTTGCAACGTGATCCAGCTCTAAATTATGTCGTTGTATTAGGCTAACTATTACTTTTCTCGGTGATGGTTCGCCTACTGACAGTTAGCAAAATACTCGATTGATACTTATCGGCATGTGTGGAGATAGATGCGGCTCATGAGCGCGGAGGCTTGTCGCGTGCTCACCTGCTGTGGCGCTCCATCTCAAGGAGAGCAGCGCGAGAGCTCCGCGTGCTCAGCCTGACCTCAGCACGACTTTATTCTGATGTCTGTATTAGCATCTGTGGGAGATAGCAGTGAGTATTTCAGCCAGCCAAATGCACACACTAGAGTTTCTGTCAACACATTGAGCCGGTATGCTATAGGTTTTTAACCGATATGGCGATATAACATTAATCAGTCTGAAGATTTAATAAGCTCAACAAATCAATAGATTTGTCGTTTTTTTGACATTGGATGGCGTCCAGCTCAAAACCTTGATTGAGAGAATTAATAAATTGTCACATAAGACAGATTTAGCTTGTGGTTTGTATCTCTTTTATCAGAAGATAAATGCATGTGTTGCTGCCATATGAAGACCTTTTTGGAGGTCTTTGTGAAATACAATGGCAAATAACCACCAAAGTGCTTTCAGTTTTGGGCAGGTAACCTGGTTAAGTGGATGACAGAATCAAGAAAGTATAACTGATTTAACTGATTCTTCAGCTTGTTCTGAGTCCAGAAGGCTGGAGTTTTAAATCATCTCAATGCATAGCATGTAACAGTTTCTTTAACTGAAGATGTCTATCTGTTTTTGGCCATCAACAAGTATTGTTTTGTTTACTTGAAAGAACAAGTAAGTTCTTTCAAATAAATCTCCATAATTTACAACTGAGTGAATTATTATTATTATTAGGCTATTTTAACATATGTTGTCCTTTACACTGATAAAGAGAGGACTAAACGGAAATAAAATGTTATTGTAACACCATTCTCTCCCAATTTAGAGATCTTCATGGCAAATTACAAAAGAATAACTCAAATATCAACAGTGCATCAAGTGTATCCAATTCAGATTGATATGGTAAATTGTTTTTGCATTACACAAAGCACAGTTTTTCTTGTAAAATGTTTTTTTTTCTTTTCCATAATAATTACTTTTTGTATTTCTTTCACATATCTGATTCTTTTCCAGGCTCTTTACCACTGATACAATATTTAGTGCAATTTACATTATACATTTCAAATTATGGGACTTGTCCCACCCTTCCCTGTGCAATTTTTATTTTGTGCTGAGGCCTTTGACATATAGAGATTTGCACAGTATTAACCTTAAATCTGTTCTTGCCCCAAACACTTGTCCAGCCAAGCATGATAAGGACTTTTTTTTTTTCCCATAGAGTGTTCTGAAAGCTTGCTCAATCAGTAGCCATCTGCTTAGCTCATGAACTGCAGGTTCATGGTGGCTGGCAGAGGCTGTTCGGTGGACAGAATTAATCTCCCCTTCTCCTCTTTTATTGTCCTAAAACATATAGCCCCTGTTAATAGCATTGCTTTACCGTCTCAGTACAACGCGGAGCAGATTTCTCTGTGGCGTGCTCGTACGGAGGCTAATTGTAGCACTTTGATGCCATTTGTCAGCGCAACATGACCCTGATGTTAAACAAGGTTTTTGTCACAAAGACGTTTTATTAAATATTAACAGGGACTTGAAAGAGTTTAAGATATTCTTTTGTATTAACAGTCTATCTGATTATAAGAAAATAATCCAGTGTTTAAGAAGGAGAAAAGAAAGATTGTGGTCTTGAACTATAAGCTGCTGAGGGATTAAGAACAACTCTATTCTGGACAGACAAGCCGTGCACTAACCTAGAATGATATGATTTTATTAGAAGGAGAAATATTAACATACTACAAACAGATGTAAGTCAGAGCATAATTAAAATTTACAGGGGTCTGTTTTTTTTATTTAGCAATTCAGCTGTTGTGCTGATTTTCTTGCAGGAGCTTAAGGATGACAACATATACTGCATCATGATAACAATAGGGATCAACTGATGGAGGGACAAGACTCATATTTATCCAGTGACATTATCATATTGGCAAGAGAACACAGATTTAAACTATATTACTTACAATATTTTACAATATAAATACAAAGCTCCCGACTGTTCATTTCTACTGCAGTGTCAGTGAAAGTACGTTTAATGCAGGTATACGTTATCAAAAATAATGCAACATTTTATAATGGTTGTTACTTAAATGTAAAACCAAGAGGATGGATGGACAAATAGATAGATAGACATACATACATGCATGCATACATACATACATACATACATACATACATACATACATACATACATACATACATAGCCTATACATACATACATACATACATGCATACATACATACATACAAACATACATACATACATAGTTCGATACATACATAGATCGAAACATAGATGGGTAGGTAAGTAGACATAAAGAAAGTTTATTGGGCCAGTGCACTGAGCTGAAGACTTAACATGGTCTTTCCAATGGAGGGCAGAAGAGGAAAAGGAAGGAGTCTAAACCCTGCAAAGAGGAAGACAAAACAATGGTCTTGGTATGTGAGTGTTTAGAGCAGAGGGAAAGAAGATTTGAGCATTTTCTGTCTGTCTCTTTCTCATCATGCGCACACAGGTGCTTTTCCAGGGCTTCCAGAAGACTCACAGGTAGAAACCCAAATCCATCTCCTTTAATCTCTTTGTAAATGACAAAATACTCCAATTTATATGAACTCTCAGAGCTGCACTTGCATAAAATGGTTCTTTTAAAGGGGTACAAAATGGTAAAAGGAATAATTAATAATGAGCCACTTTTATATCGGATCCAGTGATTATACAAATGGAGGAAACCGCCAAAAATATTCTGTTATGGCATATGGCACTTCAGCTGCCATATGTGCCAGTTTTCACTGAAATTGGCACCGCGGCTCATGATGGTCAGTTGTGACTGCCAAAAACACAGCGAGGGCTGTGCAGAGAGAGCGAGATGAAGAAGGGGGAGGGGAGGGGGGACTTCATTTCCTCAGACAAGTGCACTGATGTCCTCCTGCATCTCCCACAGCACAATCAAGAGTGAGTTAGCAAGTGTTAGAGGAGAGAAGATTTGGGCAAGAGGAGAAACTGGTGCTGGAGAATCATATTTTACTCACCCTCCCTTTCAATGTTTAGACCCTTCAGCCTTTGTGTTCATTCAGCTTCGCTGTGAAGTGGAGGAGAAATTGAGGGGAAAACATTGCTTTGGTATTCGGAGCATGTCATTTGTTATAGTAACTTGTAATAATTTGTATGAGATGGCAAAATCAATGACTTTTTATGTCTTTTTGTGAGACTGTTTTGCTCTGATAACCAAAGGAGTAATGTGCATATAAATTATGAAGTTTTGCTTTTCCATGTTCAGAAAGTTTTGGAATTGTTTCAATTAAATATAAGGATTCACTGACAATTAAATACTTTCAGATATTGATAAACCAATATTTATTTATATGTTAACTGATAAATGGTACGGCAGATAATACTTTTTTTAGTTCATTTTTTTGACAATAAAACACTATACTAAAATCGATTAATTTAAATGCTACAAGTGCATTTATGCATCACAATGTTATATTGTACAGTTTGAAAAATGGATACTTATTTTTTTTAAAAGATTACATTTAACTGTTATTAAAATGAGTGTTTTTAAAATGTATCTTTGAGTTACTGTTATGATGATGCTGATACAGGAAATCTATTTATAAAAATAATGAAAATGAGCATGCACAATTGAAAATGGAAGTTTGACATCGATAATTTGTATTTTTTTATATTCATATTTTTAATATTTGTAAAAAAATTTAATATCAATTTAATTTTAATTTAATTTAATTTAATCTTTTTTAATCTTTTTAATATTTGTAATTAGATTTTCCCAATTTAAAAAAAAATAATCTAATGTTGAATGTCAAGAAGTTAGTTTTCGATAATGTCCCTCTAATGTGTGTTCCCACGCTGAAATCATCTGCACCATGGCCCCTGTTAAAAACCTCTGTCTAGCCACTACACAATTCATGGAGATTTGGACATTCTGTTTGTAATCGATGATACCTGTTCATAGTGCAAGAAGACAGTGAGTCCAGCCCTGGCTCTGACCGCAGGCCCAGTCGTCCAGGCTTCAGATCCTTCCTTGCAGCCAAGCTGCCAGACTAGCTCAGGGTTCACGGCTGAGCTGAGCCACCATGGCAAGTTTTAATGTTCCAGGTTTTGGACGGCCCTAGGGCATATGCTCACCCTCTCTTCGCTAAGAGGAAAGCTCACGTGTCTGGCGGCGAAGGACTGGGCCTGGCCCCAGCAGTCCTTCAGATTCTCTCTTACACAGGCCTTTCACATGCCACTCCATCATGGACAGGATAACAGAGTGATGCTATACAGTATATCATGTCCTAAAGTCTTGACTGTTATATAGTATTCCCCTAAAATTTTACTAGCATATTGTGTTCCAAGAGTTCTGACAAACAGTCCAACAGCGCTAGAACTTTTCATTGTTTTATTCGTGTGTCAGCAGTTGGGACTTTTTAATGATTCTTTCCACAAGTTACATTGATATGCCAGTATCAAAAGTCACAGAAAAGTGACTTCTTGAGTTAGTTATTGAATTATTCAGTCACACAATTAATTCAAATACACTGATTCATTCAGGAACTACACTGTTGTGGTTTTGTGTGGAACTCTTTGCGGAGAAAAACATAAATATAGTAACGGGTGAAAAAGTAACTCAATATTAACTTGTTTATTAGTGGGTGAGTCTGATATGTAAACTAATATTATTAGAACCAATAAAAAATTGTTGGTGAAGAGAAATCGCATCATGAAATAAATGTTTTTCTCCAAAACACGCTGGCACCCTTACCTTTTGCCAAGATAACAGCTCTGAGTTTTCTCCTATAATGCCTGATGAGTTTGGAAATCACCTGACACGAGATTAGAGACCATTCCTCCATACAGAATCTCTCCAGATCCTTCAGATTCACAGATCCATTTTGGTGCTTCTTCTCTTGAGTTCACTCCACTCATCAGGTCAGGGAACTGGGACGGTCATGGCAGAAGCTACAATTTGTTCTCAGTGACACATTTTTGTGTTGATTTTGATGTTTGATTTGGATCAGTGTCCAGATGGAAGATCCACCCACAACCCATTATAAGATTTCTAGCAGAAGGCGTCAGGTTTTGATTTTTTATCTGTTGGTATTTGCTAGAATCCATGATACCATGTATCTGAACAAGACGTCCAGGACCTCCAACAAAAAAGTAGATCCACAACATTAAAAATCAAGCAGTATATTTAACCGTGGCCGGGGGAATTCTCGAGCATTTCCTCAGAAAATCTCACCCAAAATGAATAATACATCAGGTTTAATAGGATAAAGACAGACACAACAAATAAGATCATCGTGACTAATTCATGACTTAAGGCATTATTGTCATCGTCAGCACTTCAGAATTTCCCATAACACAAGAACAGAACATTGTTCAAAGTGTTGGACTGTTAGGCCTAAAAGGGGAAGTAAGGTTTAGATGTTAGAAACATGGTTAGTGTAAAAGATAGTTTACTATTTTATTCATTAAAAAATCCATAACAATATGCTGGAGTTTGTTTATGGATGAGCGAGGAGGATCTTTCTTGAAACCCTCCTAAACAACATGTGGTGATGTAGGTGTTGTTTGATTTTTTTTTTTTTTTAGGCTTTCTGACCCCCAAGTCTCAACTAATCTCTGCAATTCTCCATCTGTGATCCTTGAAGAGTCTTTGGCCACTCAAACTTTCCTCCTCAACTTGCATTAAGACAATATAGACACCTGTCCTCTTCCTGGCAGATTCGTAACATCCTTAGTTGATTGGAACTTCTTAATTATTGCCCTGATGGTCAAAATGATCAATTCTTTAGCTATATTTTCTTACAGCCACTTTCTATTTTGTGAAGTTCAACAATATTTTGCTGCACATCAGAACTATGTTCTTTGGTTTTACTCATTGTGATGGATGATTACGGGAATTTGGCCTTTGTGTTTCCTCATATTTATACTCCTGTGAAACAAGAAGTCATAGACAATTTCATGTTTTTCTAGTCACCCTGGTGTGCTAAAAAATGTAAATATTAATGGGAGTATACTTCAGAGATATTTTACTCGTAAAAAAATCTAGGGATGGCAGTAATAGTGGCCAATGTGTCTTGGAGAAAAACATTTATTTCATAATGTGGTCCCCCCCTTTCAATTATTTTACTTCAATGAAAGGTTACATTTTTGCACATTTTTTGAATGAAAGATCAAAAGAATAAGCAATGCAGATTTGTTTTTACAGCCATCTTTGATCATATTTACCAGTGGTGCCAATAATTCTGACCACATATAGGGCCTATGTGTTTGTACCCTCATTCTGTAAAAAAGCAAACAACGTTGTGTCATTTGGATCCATTCCATTCCATTGTATTCATTCTGATTGGTCACTTTAGTAATGAGAGGTGCTGAAAGAATGAAAGAAATAATTAAAGGACGAAAGAAAGAAAAATGGGCATATGCAAAGTCAAAAGTTTGAAATCATTTTTAATGTTTTAATGTTTTTGTAATTAAAAAATATAGTGTCTTATGCTTACCAAAACTGCATTTATTTGATTAAAAAACAACAACAACAACAGTATAAACAGTATTATTATGAAATATTATTACAATTTTAAAGAACTGTTTTCTATTGTCATATATTTTAAAATGTAATTTATTCCTGGCAAAGCTGAATTTTCCACGGCAATAACTAAAATAATCATTCCAAACCTTTAAAGGTGTGTGTGTGACATCCATCCATCCATCCATCCATCCATACACACACACACACACACTCACGCACGCACACACACACACACACACACACACACACACACACACACGCACACACACACACACAGACAGATACTCATATATGGGCCTATATATACTATCGGTGTGCATGTTCCTATATCGAAGAGATTTTTGAGGAGGCATATAAAACAACAGCACTCTACACTCTCAGAAAAAAGGTACAAAAGCTGTTGCTGGGACAGTACCCTTCAAAAGGGTACTAATATGTACCATTTAGGTACTAATATGTACACTTTTGGTATCAATATGTACCTTTGAGGGACTAATATGCACTCTTTAGGTACAAAAGTGTACCTTTTGAAAAGGTACCGCCACAGTGACAGCTTTTGTACCTTTTTTTCTGAGAGTGTAGCTCATGTGATATTACTTAATTGCTATGTGATTTTGGACTGTTTTTCTATTTTCCTATGAGCCTACTAAAGGCTGGAATGCAGCTGTTGTTCTCCATAAATGAAACTCTGCCACGATAACAGCAGCACACTCAGGAGTATTGACATTTGATGTTGTTGTTGTGTGTGTGTGTGTGTGTGTGTGTGTGTGTGTGTGTGTGTGTTTAGGAAGGTGTGTTTGATGTTACAGAAGAGGGGTGAGATGGTAAGTTGATGGCAAATGCCTTGAGGAGAAGCTGTCAGCACAGCCGGTTACCTCTGAAACCCTGGTGGCCTGAGCCGACTGTGGCAGAGTGAATCAAAGACCGTCAGCAAACCCACGGAATGGTGGGACTCTGCGGGCTGGCCCCCAGATCACCAGTGTTTATGAGGGAGTTTTACGGCACAGAGGCAGTGTTCTGTATTTCTGTTTCCCAGCTCTGGGAGTAGATTGTGGCACTGAGGAAAAAAAGTTCATCAAACTGGCGAAATATCAATGAGCAGAGGATATGTGAGGGGTCTGTGGATACACACCTCGATCAAAGTCACAGAATAGTTTGCACACTGGTAAAAACTAAAGTGTATTAGTAATTGCAAAGTAAAAAAATATATATATTTATTCTAGCTTTAAGGGCCAGAACATGCACTGGCTAGAATCAATTGCAGACCCAATGTATTACTAACTGCAAAGTAAAAGAATCAGTTGCAGACCCAACTCTCAACCTCTAATAATAATTCCTATAAATTTAGCCTGAAAGAAGCATGATTTAACAAGAATGGGGAACAGTCTTGCCACACTCCTCGAGCTGTAACTGACTGCAGTGTTTGTCAATGATTGGTCCTGAGCCTTATAAAAGTTCAACTGAAGCATGTCATCCATTCTACCATCCATGAGAGAGCGGAAGAGAGTGTGGCGCTTTATATTAGGTTAATTTGGGTTGAGCCTGTGCAGCTCAATGTCCTGCTAAATATTGCAGAGATTGGCCTGAGTTTACTGGTATCATAAGTGTTCATATTTAATCTTGTTTAGGTACCACATCCGTGGTGTCTATTAGTGTCAGAGTCATTTAATGAATGATAAGTGACCTCATAGAAGGGAGACACGTGCTCTAAGTGGGCTGTTAAAAAGCTGGGAGAAAATTAGATAGACATTGCTAGACAATCAGATAGTCCATCTCTGCTTGCTTTGGAATTAAGAGGTTCTGATTTTGTTTTTTGGTTCTTTATGAAATAATTTAAAAGCAATTACAACCTCTCTTATTGGTGTTCTGCCATAAACATAGGATGAGTGAGATGACTTAAAGACATGAAAGAAGCCAGAATTTGATAATTGTAGGCTGTTATGCCGTTTAATCACATTTTGTATACATATACACTACCATTTAAAAGTCTGGGGTCAGTAAAATTTTGCTGTCTTTAAGTAAGACAGTTGAGACTTGTATATTATTCTGTACTTTTGAAAAAAGAAAAAGAAAAAAAAAAAAAACTTCCCTGAAAACATGCATCACAGTTACCACAAAAACTATGTATCACCATTCCACAACCATTTTTTACTGATATTAATAATTTAAACAATCTTGAGCGTCAAATCAGCATATTAGAATGATTTCTGAATGATAATGTAACACTGAAGACTGGAGTATGGCTGCTGTAAATTCAGCTTTGCCATTACAGAAATATTTTATAATATTCAAATAATTTTTTGAATAATCAGATAATTTAAATTGTTTTTCAGAATATTATGGTTTTTGCAGTGCATTCCTCCCTCAGCCTCATACATGCACATCTAGCAAGGCAACAATGGTTTGTGTTTTGATGCCTTCCTTGTGTATTGATGGAGCACACGAGGTTGCTTGTGCATACAAATATATCCAGTATACCATTGGCATTTCAAAAAAGGGAAAACAAAAAGGTGTGCATGTCCATCTGTCTGAAAATGTGTTGCACTGGGTGTCAGTCCAGACTCCACATAGAAAGATGTGCTAGAAAAGGCCATTGCAGCTGTGACTGCCTCTCACTCGTTTTGGCCATTTGTGTTCTGCTTGGCTGAAATGACTGATATAATCATCTGCGATGTGCACTGACATGGCAGACAGCTCTCTCCAATGAATGAGAGAATGAGAGAGCCTCACATCGAGCCATAATGGCAGGTGATGAGTTGCTCATGCTGGTTCAGAATCACTCAGGTTGTCTTGATGTGCTAAATGAAAGCAGAACATTTTGTTTGCCTGTCTTTTATTTCCTAATATCCATAAGCGTAAAGCTAAACAAAAAGCTTTCATTTTTTTCATCCACGAATCTTCAGAGAGATGAGCTTAAACAAAGATATAGAAGGCCTTCCCTGTGATCCGACTGGGAGGTCCCAACATGCACAACACAAAATGTACCTTCTCAACCGTGTCATAAAGTTAGATGCGGCTTTCAGAAACTCTCTTTCTACTTTCCACTAATCGAAAGTGACGCTGCTGTTTTTCTGGCTGTTGTAATCTCTGTTCCGTACTCCTGAGAAGGATGAGGTGGAAAAAATAACAAATGCAGAGCGTGATTGTGCAGGCGGTGGGAGTAACGCTGGGCCACTGAAAATGGCAGCTGTCAAGGCAAGCTGACAGGGAGAGGAACTAGCGCAGGCCCTTGCTGTCTGAAGACTTTGTCACATTGCAGTAGAAACCTCAAGGAGTTCAGAGGAGATGCGTGGTGGCAAGCTTGTCATATTTATTAAGGAGATATTTCCCCAACATGTGAACTCATGTGTGACCACCTAAGTAATTGCATTTGCAAGGGAGGATTTTCTTTTCCAGTTTGTGCTACTGTTAAGGGAATATTTGTTTGCATTATTTTGCAGTGTTTTTTAAAATTGCATTTATATATTTGTGTATGTGTATTATACATAGAAGTTCAGATGCCCTGTAGAACTCACACATGAATGGAGTTGAATTAGTGACAAAAGTGTCTCACAGTGTACTGTGGTAGATTTTTCCTACGTACCTGGAACCCTGGTCTCCAATCGACACCCAAGCGTCTACAGTCGACACTTAATAATCTTTATACCCTAGCACGTCTACAGTCGACAACTCGAGTTCCCTAACCCTAACTTGCTGCGCAGCAATAATAACCGACAGAAATCACAGCCGGAGGATCTCAGACAAATTTCAGAGAGAATGCCACCCAAAAAGAAGAATACATCAGGTTTTATAGGATAAAGACAAAGACAACAATAAGATCATTGTGACTAACTCATGACTTAACACGTCAACTTCTGTCAATATGATTGGTTCAATTTGTAAAAGCAGAGAAAAGGCTTAAGGGTTCAGTTGATTTCTCAATATGGCGGTTTGTTTTTGTATTGCGTCAATAGCCTTAGGTCATAAATTTATTTCCACAAAGGGACATTTCAATATATTGCAAAATTTACTTACTGTATGACTGTGAGAATTCTCTTTTTCACATTTTGTAACCCCCTTCAAATGACTTATTGGTGTGACTGAAGCTGTATTATTAATTGGATTTTATTTATTGTTTATTGATTGGGCATCCACATCTGCTTAAGAACATAGTGTTACATATTTAATCATGAAGGTTATATTTTTACAAGAACACATAATTATTTTCAAGTGCCTTGTGAAGGAAATGTGAGTACATTTTACGTGTAGTTTTTATTGCTGTTGTTTATCCACTAGAGTCTTTGAGACATGTTGTGATGTGATGGAGATGGAAAAAGTAAAGACAGCTGTAGTACAACACTGACTTTTATCTACAGAGCTTCAGACAGGAAGTTGAACAAACAATCAGGAGAAGCAGGTGTCATTTGATGGACAAAGCTGCCAGCACAGGCTGCTTGTCAAGAGAGTAAATAAAGAGAGAGACAGAGAGAGAAGAAATGACATATTCAAATTGTGCTGAGAGACAGATTTTAATTTGCTTGTTCTCTGACTCCTTTCAAATGCTGTTCACAGGGCAGAGAGGTGACAGATCTGGTGCTGGTGTGGTTCACCAAATTATTTAATAGGAGCTGAAATGGATTTGTGTAACTTTGTAAAGTGCAAATATACAGTGCCTTGTGAAAGTATTCATACCCCTTCATGGTGCTGCCTTATGTTAAACAACTTTAAATTACCTTTTTTCCCCCACATCAATCTACACTCCAAACCGACAAAGCAAAAAACTGATTTGTGACAACTTTTCAAATTTTTTGCTTCTTAGATGTTTGATTGGGTTCAAGCTCGGGCTCTGGCTGGGCCACTCAAGGACATTCAAAGAGTTGTTCATAAGCCACTCTTGCATTGTCTTAGCTGTGCGCTTATAGGGTCATTGTCCTGCTGGAAGGTGAACCTTCTGCCCTGTCTGAGGTTCTCAAAGCTCCGGACTAGGTTTTCATTAAGGCTTTGTCTCCGGGTCTTTCCAAACCAGAAACCCTGATGACGTCAGAATTCTATACTCTCCTTGGAGTTCGTGCTATGGCCTTCAAATCAGGTGACATGGCTCTTTACAGTACCATGAGAGCAATCTAAAAAGAGGCATCAAAGATAATAAGCTGGTTTACAAGAGGAAGATCGAGGAACACTTTACTGGCAACAACACAAGGCGGATGTGGCAGGAAGTGCAGCATATTACAAATTTCAAGGGCAATGCCACCACTGGCTGTAACACCAGCGCAACACTGGCAGAGGAGTTAAACTGTTTCTTTGCACATTTTGAAACATACATCTCCTCCTGATACACTGATACAGGCACCCAGACACTGACTGTACAGGAACACAAGGTGAGACAGGCGTTCAAGTTAGTGAGTCCGAGGAAGGCTGCAGGCCCTGATGGAGTGCTTGGAAAGGTACTCAGGGCTTGTGCTTACGAACCTGCTGCTGTCTTTACAAACATTTTTAATCTGTCCCTGTCACAAGCCATTGTTCCACCCTGCCTTAAATTAGCCATTATCATCCCGGTCCCGAAGAAGCCTGTTATAGATAGTTTACATGACTACAGACCAATTGCCCTCACTTCAATTGTCTCAAATTGTCTAGATAGACTAGTATTGAGACACATTAAAGCTAGCCTCCCTCTCACTTTTGACCCCCATCAATTTGCTTACAGGGCCAACAGGTCTACAGAGGATGCCATTGCCACAGCTCTCCACAAGGCTCTGGATCACCTGGAACACAGAGGGACATATGTCCGAATACTCTTCATTGTTTATTGTTCTGCGTTCAATACCATACTGGGCATACTCAGCAGGAAACTCCTCCACCTGGGCCTCTCCGCTCACCTATGCACCTGGGTTATGGATTTTTTCACTGTCTCCAACTCTCCTCCACCCTCACTCTCAGCACCGGTTCCCCACAGTGATGCGTGCTGAGTCCACTCTACTGCCTCTATACATATGACTGTATCCCCACACACTCCTCCAGTCACATTATAAAATTCACAGATAAGCGATTGGACTCATTTCTGGAGGCAATGAGTCTGCCTTTCATGACGTGGTCCGAAAACTGACGTTGTGATGCTCTGAAAACAACCTGTCTTTAAACACAAAGAAAACTAGATAACTCATCTTGGACTTCAGGAAGTGCAAAGCTAATCCCCCCTCCCTCCATCTTTATAAATGGAGACAGAGTATGCAGTTTTAAATTGCTGGGAATCCATTTATCTCTACTGGTCCACAAACACAACAGCTGCTGTTAAAAAGGCACAGCAGCGTCTGCACTTCCTGTGAGTCCTAAAGAAAAAACATCTGTGTTCAAAGCTACTGGTGGCCTTCTACCGCTCTTCCATAGAGAGTGTCTTAACATACTGCCTCACAGTGTGATATGGGGGCTGCTCAGGAACTGACAAAAACGCTCTACAGAGTCATAGACACAGCGCAGAATACCTTTTGCTGCTCTCTCCCATTACTAGAGGACATTGTAAACAATACCCGCTACCTATCCAGAGCAAAGAAAAACATTATTAAGGAACTCACCCCGGTCACCACCTGTTTACCCTCCTGCCCTCAAGAAGGCGATACAGGGCAAGTCAAATGCGCACTGCCAGATTCTTGAACAGTTTTTATCCAAAAGCCATCCAGTCCCTAAACTATGGGCTATCTTGCACTATTTATACAGTATATGAACACTTACTGCGGAATGTGCAATATGTTTGAAACCTTTAACTTGCACTTTTGTGTCTTACCTGCTGCACTTAAGTTTATGAATTGAATGTTATTGTGTTGATTACATGTGTATTGTAGCACCGCTGAGCAGTCTTTAATATTCCGTTGTATCCCGATGCAATGAAAATAAAGGCTAATTCTAATTCTATAATTGATCTCACTATGCGGAAGCTGCCATTAAAAGCCTATTGTAGACTTTTTTTTAAATTGCATATAAGCAGTAAAACAAGTATGGACTGAAATTATATTTATATTAAAAATGAAAGTAAAAAATATAAAACTTTTACAAATGTTTTGAAAGAAATTTTTTTTTTCAGAGAGAAAATTTGACATTTAACAACAGTAAAGATATTTATAATGTTACAAATGATTTCAAAATATCAAACCGTTTCAAATAAATGCTTTCCATTCATCAAAGAATCCTGAAAATTGTTTAGGCCTATCACGGAAATGAAGAATGATTAGAATGAAGTAATGGCAAGTAATGGCAGTAATTTAGCTTTGCCAACATGACCAGAATAAATTACATTTTAAAATATATAGGTCTATTAAAAAATAGAAAACAGTTGTGTTAAATGTAATAATATTTAACAGTATTGCTGTATTTTTTATCAAATAAATAAAGCCTGGGTGAGCTTAGACTTCTTTCAAAAACGTACAAAAATTCTTACCGACCCCAGACTTTTGAACGGTAGTGTATGTGACAATTTGCACCGGTCTACCACATTATATAAATAATTTGTTTTACACTGCAATTCATCCAGCCTTTTAACAGAGAAAATCAATAAAATGCTATAGCCAGATCAGGATGTGTTGTGGTATCTCACTCTTGTCATGCACGTCCGAGCGCTCTCCTCTTCCGACATCTTTTACCTGCTCTGATTGAGTCTTTCTTACAGGTCAATCCTCATGAACCCAGCCCTGTCTGCTTTGATTTCCTCCTGTTCAGTCCTACTTGGGCATGTTCACGGACGCCTGCTCCACGTAGAAGAGGAAGGACGAGCAGGCACTCTGCAGAATCCTCTCATTAAGATGACAGGCCCAACCATGGCAACAATTAACTCCATTCAGCCACAATTCATCCCTCTTTTCAGGGTGCAGAGAAGAGATGAGAGGAGACATGCAGGTCAGACTTAGCTGAGTGTTAGCCTCACTCGGGGAAAGATTATCTGAGGTACTGATGGTATGAATGACACCGATGGAGGTCTGTCTGCAGCACCTCCAACAGGATATCCCGTTTCTGGGATGAACTGACTCATGGGGTGCCCTGGGACTTCCTGGTGGTCCGTTCAACTTATGTGTTGTCAAAACAAATTATATACAAAGTACAAATTATAGATTTTAAAGATTTTAAGGCAAGATAAGACCCCATCAGTACAGTCCCATACTGTACAGGTCAAATGAATCAATTAAAAATTGTTTATTGAAAATTCCTAATTATGAATTATTTAGACTTGAGATATGATCATATTGCACCATACATTGCACTACTCTTTCAAAATTTTAAATTACATTTAAATGACTAAATATTAACATGTGCACAAATCCATCATGCACATAGCAAAGAAACAGAGGGTTTCACACCAAAAAGATGTTTCTTTTGTGTGTGTGTTTGAATCTATACCTACTGTTTTTGGCTGTTGTTTACTGTTTCAAGGGAGAAGAAAATGTTGCCTGAAATTATGGATACCGTTGTTTTTTTGTTATGGACTGCTCTGATAATGAGTTTCAACACCTCAGTGCATTTCACAATTAGTTGAATTGTTTTCCCTGTCATTTCCAATTATTCTTACCACTAAAATGTCCATGACAAACCAATGGAATAGAACTTTTATGAAATTGTCAGTACATCACCATAATCAAGCATGTAAAACACAAACAGTGTTTACACTACCATACCACTTTAGATCCATCATCTGGATATATTACAATTATCGATATAATCCAAGTTAATTATGAAGATTTGACTGTGTTTGATTCATGGCCTTATTAAAAATTCATGGTTTATGATGGTTTCTGCAACTCAAAGCATGATATGTATTGCACTTTGCATAACTCTGTCATTAAATTACATTTGTTTTCAAGAGTTGTAATCTTGAAAACAAAGTAAATGCAAATAAAAAATCCATCGACGCTGGTAATTATGGCATTTAAAAAAGTGAATGAAACTTAAGTCCTGTCATGGCAACTTGTAAAACAGTTCTCTACCCCACTAACAGACCTCCAAATAAATGTTCTCAGAAGCCTATATTATTATTATTATTATTATTATTACATTTATTGATTTCGCAGACACTTTCATTTAAAGCAGTTTGAAAATGAGGAATTCATAAATAGATAATCAGAATTATTATTATTTATAATAATAATAATAATAATAATAATTAGAAGAAAAGAGAAAAAAAAGCTTTTATGACCTGGAGACTTTTCTTAGCAAAGCTATGTTAATAATAGATAATAATTAGTTAATTATAGAGAAACAATGAATACATTTAATTTTTTCTTCATACAAGGCTAATTTTACGCAAAGCCACAGATGTTGTGAAGCAAAAAAAAAAAAAAAAAACCTGCTAGAGTTACAAATCAGGAAGTGGTTCTCTTACGAGAGGTTCTCTCGTACTGCGTAATATCTTACGCTAGGGGAAAACGTCTTTTCCACGAGATACTGAAGCCAAAAAATTATCCTTAATTTTGCAATAATGTAAAACGCATTGCAGCAGCATGCAGACATGGGCGAGACAGCTCGCGCGCCCATTGGCTGCTCTGCGGCAACTGCACCAGCCTATCGAGAGAGGCCCCTCATGATGTCAGAACCAATGAGGGCGCTTCGTGCCCAATACGTCATGTCCCGCCAAAAGAGGGTGGGGCCCGGCTATAAATATAGCCTCGAGAGGCTGGTTTGACCAATTTTTCATCTCTTCAGCGAAGCTCACGCATCGCTGGATCCCGAGAGGAAGAAGCCGCGCCGTCTGATAGAAGCACTCAGCGGGATTAGTGCTGCATCTGAAGCTGCTGGTCGACATCTCGCCGCCTTCAGTCGCCGTTCCTGCTCACGCTTTCCGGCGTACATATCCTTTTCTCTGCTACTGTGTTTTGTGTATGTTTGTGTTCGCCGCCGCGACACACACTCTCATTGCACTAAAAGAGCCGGGCGTCTTTTTCAAGACACCCCTTTTCCTGGTAAGGATCACGCAGCTCTCGCGCTCGCTGACGGCGCTGCCCTCAGCGAGCTAATGCCTACGGTGACTCTGAGGACTCGCCTGGCATCCTTCTCCGAGACTGCACCTCCGCCCGCCGCGGTACCGCGCCGTAAAAACCGCCGTACTCAACGGGTCCCGGAACCTCCCCCAGCCCGCAAAGCTCGCCGGTGCGCCCACCTGCTTCACCTGCTTCGCTGAGTCTCTTCCTGATGGACAGCGGCCGCCGCGTGCCGCCGCTTCCGTCGTGGATGTAGACCAAGAAGCCGCGTCTGGGGGGGATGATATCTGCTCTCCCTCTGTTCGAGCCGCGCAAACTGCACCGTTCACAGGGGATGTCAGGAGCGGAAGGTCACGGGGCTAGCTTTCTCTCTCCCTCTGTTCGAGCCGCGCAAACTGCGCCGTTCACAAGGGAGACCGGAAGCGGACGGTCACAGGGTTCGTTTTTTCTTTACGTTATAAGAAAAGCTACCTAGTTGCGCCCCATTCACCGGCGAAATGAGAAAAGAGTGTTTTTTGTCCCGCCGAGGCTGGACTTAACCTCCATTTTTCATATATGCTCGTGCTAACTGAAAGCTTATGTGTTCCCCCCAAGCGGGAAGGAAGTCGACCGGAAGTTGAAGCCGGCCGCGTGCCACCATCTTGTAGCAGAACTTCACCTGCTTATAGCATCCCATTGACTCCCATTCATTTTGGCGTCACTTTGACAGCGAATAACTTTACATCTGAGGCGTTTGAAGACTCCATTTGTCCATTATTTATTTCTAAAGAAACACGACAATGTATAAAATGCTCCATTACCTTGTAGCTTATGTTATGGCCCCGTAGAAGCAGTTTTTGTAAAAGTAGGCTAACGATTGCGTCATAACCACGCGACTCTCTGTCACACAGTAGAGAGATTACCGTATGGACGGGAGGAGAAGCTTGCGGGCAATCAGGGAGACGTGGAGGCGAAATGACAAAATAATTAATCATAATACCTAGCAAAAGTTTCTCCTGCTCCAAGATCATTGACAGCTCATACTCACACTCTCCGTCTCTGCAAGTTTCTGAAGGGAATGATTCAGATTTCTCGTGCCACAGCCACTAGAAGACAGACGGGTTGCTCACGTGACATCTACGTCGTCAAGCTCTGTTTGAGTCTGCGCGTCAGGAAAGGAAGTGCTAAGAAATCGCAAAAAATGGGCTTCACTTGTCTCAATTGAGATCCAATGAGATGGCTCTGTCCACTTCTTATACTGTCTATGGTTCCCCCCTGTGGCTCAGCGGTGGAATCTAAGGCTTTCGCACGGGAAAACCGGTTTTCGAATCCTGGGTATACCGGCACACAAAATTATGCCGTCAATGCTTCGCTCTGTCAGTTCCCTTAAAAGGCGACTGCAGATGTGTATTTTGCAGCCAACGAGCGCATTGTACAACCCGCTCGCCTGCACCCAGACACCGTTTCTATGGTTCGCGTGCGTCGCTGGCGAAATGAGAAAAGAGAGTGCTTTTAGTCCCGCTGAGGCCGGACCAGTCTTCATTTCTCATTCCCCTCTGAAGTTCAGGCGACTGGAAATATCAATATTGCAGCAAACGAGCCTGTTATAAATACACGCACGCCTGCAAACAAACGCCAAAGCATACATGTTGACACTATCTTATATGCTCGTGCTAACTGAAAGCTTATGGATTCCCCCCTGTGGCTCAGTGTTGGAATCTTAGGCTTTCGCACGAGAGACCCGAGTTCGAATCCCGGGTTTACTGGCATAAAATTATGCCGTCAATGCTTTCGTTCTGTCAGTTCTCTTAAAGGCGACTGCAGATGTGTATTTTGCAGCCAACGAGCGCGTTGTACAACCCGCTCGCCTGCGCCCAAACACTGTTTCTATGGCAACACAAAGTATTCCTAGCCGCTGCGGTCGGACTCCCACCAAAACTTCTCGCTCGCTCAGTTCCAGGAATTGCGACTGTTCCAGCGTATTCTTCTGCAGTAAACAAGTCGGCAACACAGCCCGCTTGCCTGCACACAAACGCCGTTTTTACGGCGACCCAGATAAATCCCATAAAGAGTGTATTTTCTGGTATTCCGGCTACGGCCGATGGTGTTATGAGTGTAGTAAAAATTCCCACTGCCCAGTGCCCATTCCTACACACAAACACGGCCCGCCACACACGGCCCACACAAATAAAATCGACTCATGTCGATTGTGCACCAAATGTAGTGATTGTGCCCACGTCCCAGTGCCCGCAAACACTACACACTACATGTCTCACGGTTTCTATAAAAACGAAACCAACGCACATACAGTCTGCACAAACAGACGGTGTTCTCAGCGTTTTGCATGGGCCCGATGTCCCGCGCCCTCATTCGCTCACAGACATAATAAACCCCATGGGGTTCGCCCCGCTCGCTCTCTCTCAGCACACCGCTGTAGGAGAACTGAGCGCGGGCAGGCTGCCCGCTGTGATCAGCGCGCCCCCAGTCTCACACGCTGCAAGCGCGGCGCTCATGTTACAGCACACCGATGCTCTCCGCTCGCCACTAGGTCACGACCAGAGCCCAGATATCATTCTACCCCTAGCCACTCACACGAAAGCGTGGGCAGAGCTTCCCGGAGTATCAGAGTGGGTGTTGAACATTATAGAAAGAGGCTATTCTCTACAGTTCGGTCGACGCCCGCAACGCCAAGCGGCGTGAATCGAAACTACGGTGAAAAAGGAAGTAGCACACCTACTTCGAGCCGAAATAGCGAAGTTACTGAGCAAAGGGGCTATAGAACCCTTATCACAAGCTCAGAGCGAAGGGGGCATGTACAGCAGATATTTTCTGGTACCCAAAAAAGACGGGGGTCTCAGACCCATTCTAGATCTAAGACGACTAAACAAACCACTTCTGAAACGACTGTTCAGAATGCTCACGACCAGGAAAATCCTCTCGCAAATTTGCCAAGGGGACTGGTTCATGTCGATAGATCTGAAAGACGCTTATTTTCAAATACAAATAGCGTCACGTCACAGGCGATTTTTGAGATTCGCCTTCGAAGGCCAGGCATATCAGTACACAGTCCTGCCGTTTGGCCTATCCCTGGCACCTCGTGCATTCACGATGTGCATGGATGCAGCGCTCGTACCCCTCAAGCTCCGAGGCATACGAGTGCTGAATTATTTGGACGATTGGCTGGTTCTAGCTCGATCACAGTCAGAGCTCATAGAACACAGGACCATATTACTCGATCACCTCGAGAATTTAGGTCTCAAAGTCAATTGGGCGAAGAGTTCGCTGTCTCCCAGTCAGAAAATATATTTTCTGGGTAAAGAACTGGACTCGCTGTCTATGACAGCACAACTGTCACCGCAGCGCAGGCTGAGTATTCAGCGCATGACAGAAACTTTTCGCCACGGCACTTTAGTCCCGCTCAAAAAGTTTCAGAAAATGCTGGGTCTCATGGCTTCAGCATCTTCAGTGCTTCAGCTGGGTCTGCTTCGCATGCGCCCGCTGCAGTACTGGTTAAAACCGCGCGTTCCGCGCAGAGCATGGACCTCCGTTCTCTTGCGCCTCAAGGTCGATCAGAAATGCATCGCAGCTCTGAAACCTTGGACAGTGACCGATTGGTACCGGTCAGGTGTAAGCCTGGGAACTTCCTCGAGCGTGAAGGTGGTGTCTACGGACGCCTCAACCTCGGGATGGGGAGCGCTGCTAGAGGGCAGACCGTTCTTCGGCCAGTGGTCAGAACGGGAGAAGCTTCTACACATAAACTGCCTGGAAATGATGGCAGTCGACAACGCGCTGAGGCGCTTTTGTCCCCATATAATAGGACACCACATCCTGGTCCGTTCGGACAACATGTCAGTGGTGGCTTATATAAATCACCAAGGAGGTATCAGATCCAGAACCCTTCACAGGCTGACGGAACGCCTCCTGGTCTGGGCTCAGCACAATCTGCGCTCGCTCAGAGCAGCGCATGTGCCCGGCCACCTGAATGTGGGACCAGACAGACTGTCCAGGAACAATCTGCCGGCAGGAGAATGGTCTTTACACCCGCAGACAGTCAAACTGCTGTGGAGGACATTTGGCAGAGCGAAAATAGACCTATTTGCGTCTCAAGAGAACGCTTACTATCAGGGAAAACGGATGCCCAGTGCTACTCGTCGCCCCATTATGGACGAACCAAGCCTGGTTTCCAGTCCTGATGCAGCTGACGAGTACCGCCCCGTGGCCGATACCGGTGAGGAGGGATCTCCTCTCGCAGGCAAACGGCTCGATCTGGCATCCTTGCCCGGAGCTTTGGTCCCTACACGTGTGGGCCATCAACGGGTACCCGTTAACCTCCCAGCGGGAGTGTTAAACACGATCACGCAGGCTAGAGCTCCATCTACGAGACGGGTCTATTCCTCAAAATGGTCTGTGTTCACTAGCTGGTGTACAGCGCGTGGCACTTCACCCTCACACTGTGGGGTGTCGGAGGTTCTTTCCTTTTTACAAGAGCTTCTGGATAAGGGCAGAGCCCCATCCACGCTCAAAGTTTATGTGGCGGCCATAGCAGCGTTCGCTGAACCAACGCTTGGCCAGTCATTAGGAAGGAACGATCTGGTCATTCGCTTCCTTAGAGGAGCTAAGAGGCTGAATCCTCCCAGACCTCCCTCGGTTCCCGTTTGGGACCTTTCCACGGTTCTGGAAGCCATGAAAGGTGCCCCATTCGAGCCAATACAATCAATAGACCTAAAACACTTGTCTCTCAAAACAGTGTTTCTTCTGGCTCTCGCTTCAGGGAAGCGCATAGGGGACTTGCAAGCGCTCTCAGTGAGCGCGACGTGTATGGAGTTTGGACCTAATGACTCGAGAGTCATACTCAAACCAAAGCACGGATATGTTCCTAAATCCCTCAATACACCGTTTAGGGCACAGGTGATCTCCCTGTCGGCCCTGCCGGTATCTGAAGAGGAAGGGGACGCAGGCTTCCTTTGCCCGGTCAGGGCGTTAAGAGCCTATGTGTCTCGCTCATCCGTTTTCAGACAGACGGAGCAGCTCTTTGTTTTGTTCAGCGGACGTTCTAAGGGACTAGCCGCGTCAAAACAGAGTTTATCCAGATGGATAGCCAATGCTATAGCGCTAGCTTATACATCTAAGGGCCTGCAATGCCCGTTAGGTGTCAAAGCGCACTCCACGAGAGGCATGGCCTCGTCGTGGGCTTGGTCTAGTGGGATTGCCTTGCAAGATATCTGTATGGCGGCAGGCTGGGCCTCCCCGTCTACATTTATAAGGTTTTATAACCTCGAGGTTCCCGCTTTACAAGCTAAGTTGCTCTCGGTCTAAATTTTCAGTATTGCCTGCCCGATGCTATCGGCTCAGGATGCTGAAACTGCTAGAGCGTCGATCACTGATCGTCTGTATACTTCTGTGGGCAGTGCGTAAGTCCCCCATATTTATCAGTCCAGGCCGAGTTCGCCCTGGCTGTGTGGAACACTTGATATAATCTGCTCTTATTAGAGCTCTATATTACAGGAATGATGCTATTCTAGCCCCTCTTCCCGGATTCTCTGTGAGTCCCGTGTGAATAGGCACTGTATGAGCCCCGGGTCCCAACACTAAAGTCCCCCTTGGGACTTTAGTGTTGTATCTCAAGCACGCACGGCATTTTACACTGTGTTCCCCTAGCGTAAGATATTACGCAGTACGAGAGAACCTCTCGTAAGAGAACGTACTCGGTTACTAACGTAACCTCGGTTCTCTCTAGAGAGGGAACGAGTACTGCGTATCTTGCCGTGCATGCATCACGCTCTGGTTCGCTTCGGCGATGAAAAACTGGTCAAACCAGCCTCTCGAGGCTATATTTATAGCCGGGCCCCACCCTCTTTTGGCGGGACATGACGTATTGGGCGCGAAGCGCCCTCATTGGTTCTGACATCATGAGGGGCCTCTCTCGATAGGCTGGTGCAGTTGCTGCAGAGCAGCCAATGGGCGCGCGAGCTGTCTCGCCCATGTCTGCATGCTGCTGCAATGCGTTTTACATTATTGCAAAATTAAGGATAATTTTTTGTATCTCGTGGAAAAGAGGTTTTCCCCTAGCGTAAGATATTACGCAGTACTCGTTCCCTCTCTAGAGAGAACCGAGGTTACGTTAGTAACCGAGTACGTTTTTATGGAAGTGGTTTTCTATTTCAGTATGGTATCAAATATTTTAGCTTATATCAGCTTGGTTTTTTCAAGCACAACCTCTTTTGATAATTTACCAAATTTGGTGTGAATACATTATCTTCAGGGCTTATTTTATTCACATGAAAATTTCCCCACGCAGATTACACAAAACATGACTCAAGGCCATATCTTGCCACATACAGGAGTCAACAGTCTGTTTACTGTCTGCAATCAAAATGCAATCACTGTTAAATAGAGTAGGCCTAGGCCTATCCCTACTAAATACAATCAGTGTCCCACAGAAAAGAAAGCAATGTGTCGTTTATAGTCCTATTCAAATGCACATCCTGTTTGAGGATCACAGCTGCCAAACAGCATTTTGAACTCAAAACACTGTTGAACATCTGGGCGGACGCGCATGCGCATATAAAATTAGGTGAAGAAATCGAACTCGCAAGCAACTTTTCAAACAATTACTTTGCTCTGCCTTTTTCCTGTTATAAAAAGGTGACAGCAGCCAGTCAGTTTAGGGGTGGCGTAAAACGGATAAGTGAAGAAATCAGATAGTGACGTTGCATATGCCATTTCACAGGAAGAAGTTGAACTTTTCTGCAACGCTATAAAGTGGAGTATGTTGCTCCAGACCGGCGGACACAGCGCTTTTGTTTTGAAACTGACATTGCTTTTATGCCTCTTTATATAAGAAAACGTCATTCAAGTCGGGTTTAGGACCATTCTTATGATTTTTTTTTCCGCGGATGTATAACTCACCATGACAAAGGCAACTCTCAGGACCGTGGCAACCACGGCGACGCTTTTCTTCTGTTTATGTTTTTCATCTTTTAAAGCAGACATCCCTTCTTGCCACGGCGCCTACGACCTTTACTTTGTTTTAGACCGGTAAGTAACGTTACTCGGAAATTTAAATGTATTTCAAGACAAAATATATCTACTTATGGTGCTCAGACTTACTGTTTATAGGGTTGCATATTGTTTACACAATACATAGACTCGTGTTTGTTGGTAAAGGTGTGAATAATGTCCAATAACTGTCCGTGTCAGCTATTTCACAGTTTGACCTAATTTTACATGTGTGTCAGGCGACCAGCACCATCCAGGGGCCACACAGCAAGACACTTGGCTTACACAGTTTTGATTGATACAGGGGAATTGATGATTGTAAAAGCTGTGTGCAGTGGAGAAACGCTGTCATCTTCTGTTTCTGAAGTCTTGATTGTGACTATTCATTTGTCTTTCTGTAAGAGATGCACACTAGTTCAAGAAGTCTATCTATCTATCTATCTATGTATCTATGTATCTATGCAGTGTGAAGCATTTCACTCAGTTCCCTGATCATTACTATTCAATTTCAGTGAGTGAAGAACAAAATTATGTTTGAATTATGTTTATCGCATGCGTTATGTGTTAGGCACGTTATCATCTCTGACAGACAGCATCTATCTATCTATCTATCTATCTATCTATCTATCTATCTGTCTGTCTGTCTCCCTATCTATCTATCTATCTATCTATCTATCTATCTATCTATCTATCTATCTATAATCTATCTATCTATCTACATCTGTCTGTATGTTTAATGTACACAAGTTCAAAAAGACTAACTGGCTATCTGCTTGTCTGTCTGCCTGTCATCTTTATCTGTAATGTTTCATATTAAATTATAGTTACACCCTTTTGAGAATAGTTGTTGGCCTCTGTGCAGTCCACAGGATGATGGCACTGATATGCTCTTTGCTCTTTTTAAAGAACTGAGAGCAGCACAGAAATAGGCAGGCATAATGACCAGTCAAAGACTAGCAGATCCGGCCTTCAGCGTCTGTGCCTGGAATGAAACTTGCCTTCACATCTCCAGATCATTCCTTATATTAAATGTGGTTTGATGTTCTCTGATGGTCCCACTAAAGCGTATCTAGATTCTCTGACCTTGGCTTGATACATAGAAGAAGACAATGCATAAAAAATTATTTTCTAATTACCTATCGCTTGTGTTTTATGTTCTCAGCACATGCAGAGTGGACTATAATTATTAGTTCATTACCTTGTAGCTATTACATCAAGGGCACATTTTACACACCTTTTTTCATTAAAGACACTGCATTGCGTTGAGGTTAATGCCGCAGAAGTCCACTTTCATGGATTTTATGTTGTGAAATGTACAGATTTCTCAATAATTAGTGAGAAATTATTATGAAAGCATCTCCGTATATCTACAGTTGCATTTTGGCTATGCGTTCATTGATAGCTCTGCTTGATTTTATGTTGATTTGTGTGGTTGTGTGGTGTTGATTTGCTCTGGCTTTTGAGTCCTAGCTTGGCAAAAGTTGTGTGTAAATATTTTTTTTAAAATATTGAAAATATTTCACAATATTACTGTATTTTTCATAAAATAAATGTAGCCTTGGTGAGCATAATAGACTTATATAATAGCAAATGTTAGCATGGACATCGGCCACTGACTGGTAGCTTGATGTTTGGTGTTGGAATGATGCAGTGGTTTTAGGACTGAGTGCTGCTGGGAACTGAAGTGGTTAGCAGTTGTAATAAAGTGCCGTGACTCAGTTTGTGTTGTGTGTTGGATGTAGACAGACTCCATAATTTCTCTGAGATACACAAGGATTAACACTGAAGTGTAGCTGACTCAGCCTCTTTGCCACAGTGTAATCAACAGCACAACTCTTGCAGTAACCACATGAAGACATTTGACTTAAAGATAATTATAATAGATAATATAAAAAAAGATAATAGTCTAAAAGATAATATAAAAGTATAATTTCTAAGTTTCTTTTTTTGTTTTGTTTTTTATGCTGACATTGTTTTTCATGCTTCGTTACAGATCTTCAAGCGTGGGGGAACACTGGGGTCAGATCTATGACTTCGTCAAAAATCTTACAGAGAGATTTGTGAGGTAAATATTATTGCTTTATTTTCTTTTATTGTTTTATGTCAAGTCAGTTGTACAGTAATGATTCTGAATGTAACTCCCAATCCACCACATCAAAGGAAGTCAGCCATAACAACTTGAATCAAAGCTAAATGCTAACTTGGCTACACAGCAGCTACACATCTGGTTCTAAGATGGCCCTACAGTGGGGGGACTAAATGTATTATAAAAAAAAATCGCCAGATGAATGTGAACTTATGTAACGTTGACTCAATGTATGTGCCAGTACAGACGGTAGCGACCTAGCCAGAAGAAAGCAGTCTGCTTGAGAAAATAGCAAAGGGAGCAGGTGGGAGTGGGTGGCAAGGAGGCTCAGTCTTCTGGGCTGTGAGAATGGCCATTTGCACTGCAACCATCCAACAGCACACTTATCCCTCACACATGAAAGGAGAAGACGCAGCCAATGTACTTTAAGTCATGAGTGCAGGAAGACCAGTGCAGTCTGCCATAGACTTTGATGGTCTTCTGTTGTGCCATGTGGTCTGTTTTTAAGCGTTGAATGGACCTGGTGTATAATATCTTTAAGAATTATCTCGAAAAGCTGTGCAAAGGGTTCCCGTGTTGTTTAATGGTATAGCCTAATAAGGGACCAACCCGAAAGATGACACAAGTAGTTTACAACATATCTTCAGGAACATTCAAGGTCAGTTCCTTTTCAGGGCAATTATTTGTTCACGCAGGGCATCGTAATACCATTTGGCGATTCATTGTTATATTTATCACTCAATCAGCCTGTGAAATGTTCAGTCCTCCTGCCTGTTCTTCATTTGGGGCTGCTTGAACACATTTGGATGTTCTCCCTGAGTATCTCGTGTGGGGGATGGTTGTGGATTGGATGTCATTCTGAGTGAGAAAAAGCAGCACCTCGCCTTATGCTTAGTCCTGAGACCTGACTTCAAATGTGTAGAGAAACCCAACATGTTCCTATGCTGTATCAGATTTCATGACAGAATGTTGTGAAAAAGACCAACTGCACCATTGAAATGTACTTGTCATTATCAGCTATACATTTTTTTGTCAGATTATGTATCAGTTCCCTCTGAGAAAAAAAAAATGTTATTCCAATATCATTAAGAAACAAAATCCCTGTTTTTTGTAAACCAGCAGTTTTGTAAATGCATGATAGCATTAGTGTTGTTATTGTTAACTAAAACTAAAACTATTGAAATAACTGAAATAAAATAAAATGTTGCTTTGGCAACTAACTGAAATGAAATGCTGAAGTTGAATTGTTAAAATGACTAAAGCTAAAGCTGAAAAAAAAAGATGCTAAAAAGAAAAATAAACAAATACAAAAATTAAAAATAAAAGCAATTTCAAAAATGGAAAACATTTTGAATCGCTTGAACAAAGAAACATACCATAATTAATGTCATTGTTGTACTTTTTGAAAATTGACAGAGGTCCAAAAAATGCACATCTTTATTGCATCACTGTCCAGAAATATCGTGTGGCTGCATGTTTGTCCTATTCATATTGCGAAAGGTAGGAGGAATAAATATAGGAAGTGACAGGTATAAAAATAATCACCAACAGGATGTATGCATGAATCACACATGACAACCTGTTTCCTGTCTATATATCAATTAATCACTTCCTTGGTCCAAGCAGAAGAGGGGTTTTTTTCCCAGTCACAAGCTTTTATTAGCTTGTCACATTGGCTATCTTACTCATAAACCAACTCTGATGATTGTGAAAGGAACATGAGGACAGCAAGACTTTCAACATCACAGGATTTCTCTGGTAGCATCATTTGCACCAATGCTTGCAATTTAGCTTTATTATTAAAGTATACATATATAAGTCACTTCTGAAGAGCTTTTTTACTGTGGTACAAAAAAGAGATGTGTATAACTAGAATGTGCAGCTGTACTTGATTTTCCATTTGTCACTCATCTACAGCGTTTTTCCATTTTTCTCATATTTTTTCATTCCAGTCCAAATATGCGAGTGTCCTTCATAGTGTTTTCATCAAGAGCAGAGTTTGTGTTACGGCTCACTGGAGACAGGTATGGAATCAGGCTTGCATGAATTATTTGCAGTCCCTAGTGTAAGAAAGCTAGTAACACGCCATGTGTTTGTGTTGTTTAGTACATTAAAGACGAGTACATATTTATAGTGTAAAGGTTTCCTTCATATGTACATGACCATGACATCATATTGCATGCACATACACATACACTCACACTCATCAGAATATTTCTTGCTTTTCATTATCAGGGGAAAAATTAATGATGGCCTGAGGATTTTAAGTGAGGTCAATCCAGCAGGAGAAACCTATATGCATGAAGGAATGAAATTGGTAAATATATGAACAGACTCAAATATATGAACAGTGGAATGAAATGTGCATTTTTACAATTAATTTATCTAAAAAAGAAGAAGCTTTTTTTCATGTTTTGAGGAGTGAATGAAACACTCAAATCAGCTTGACTGACTGTATTTCCTGTACTTCAGTCTTTTACTAGAATAAACAAAATAAAACTGTAAACTGATTGGTTCCCCTCGTGACCATGATAAGGCATAATTACATCTATCTAAATAAACACATCACATTCAGTGTCCTGAATCTGGGCTCAAGTTGAGTTCTGTGTAAGTCTTTATTACAATGATAGATACATTATATATATTTATATAAATTACTGTGCATTTTTATCCCTGCAGTTTTTGAGAAAATTAGGTTTCTACCAATACAACTTTATAACCCCTTCTTCTTTCCAGGCATCTGAACAAATGAAAGAACAACTTAAAAAGTCCTCTAGTATCATTGTGGCCTTAACTGATGGAAAGCTTGATCCATATATCTATCAACTCACTAAGGACGAGGTGAGCTGTTATCTAACGCTTTACATATTTTTATACTTTTATAGCAACAAATGATTTCGTTGTTATGACTGTATGTTGTGTTTATAGGCTGATATAGCAAGGAATCATGGAGCTCGTGTGTACTGTGTTGGCGTAAAGGACTTTGATGAAGAACAGGTAATGTTGGCATTCCAGCAGATTTTAAAATAATGTACATACTACATGCATGCACAGAATCTATTTGCAAATAACACTTCAAATGCTCTCTAAAGCTCCACCAAGTGCAGGGGTTTTGCAGAGTTGCCTGTAATTGCAGGACTGATGCTCTTTTCCTGTTTCTGTAGCAATGACAAACTGAGTTAAAGGAGAGGAAATGTCAGCACGTTTTTTTTTCTTGCTTGGCTATCAGCCCTGTTATTATTATCTTTCTATTTGCCTGCCAACAGCTCGCCGATGTGGCTGATAATAAGGAGCAAGTGTTCCCAGTCAAAGGAGGCTTTTATGCTCTCAAAGGCATCGTTAATTCGGTAAGTTCTCCATGCCAGGTGCTCCCATCCCAAAAGGTGTGATAAATGCCTCTGTGGTTTTAGCCCAGGAGTTCTCAAAGTGGGCTAAAAAATGTAGGTCCCTATGATATCCACAATGCAGAAATGTATAATGCGGAATGTCACATAATTTGGCAAATTTTGGATTAATACATCAAATGTACACTTAAAGGGTTAGTTCACCCAAAAAGGAAAATTCTGTCATTAATTACTCACCCTCATGTCATTCCAAACCCGTAAGATTTAAAAAATCTGTTCTGCGTATAAAGCGATTTTGTCTCATCAGAAAGTTTTGACTAAACAGCTCAATTCATATAAATTAGTTTTACAATCTCTTTATGAACTTTTTGAAGCGTCAAAGTGGTAGTTGCATAGCTGTCAATGGAGGGACAGAAAGCTCTCAGATTTCATCAAAAAGATCTTCATTGTGTGACAAAGATGAACAAAAGTATTAGGGGTTTGGAACGACATGAGGGTAATCAAATGATGACAGAATTTTCATTTTTGTTGAACTAACCCTTTAATTAAATTGTGATATGCATTAGCGTCTGTGAATATTAAAGTTCAAAAAGACTGCTATTTAAATATGAAGTCTGCATGCTCTGTTCTGCTCTGTTCTGCACGTCTTGTTCATGTTCTCTGTGTGAATGAGCGCCACAGGCAAGCATTTTCACATACTCAAGCACGCAAGATGCTCTTGGTGTTTTTAGCGTCTGCCGTCTCACTATATAAGGACATGAACACATGCACTTCATTTCCAGAGCTGTTCTGAGAGTCACTTCAGCATTTCAACATTTCATTTGATAAAACTATCATCATATCATATGCACACAGAAACTCAAAGGTATTCACGACAACCCGTCAAAATAAAGGTTCGGTTTAACTTGAAGAAATGATATCAGAAATATATTGTTATTGCACTGTATAATGTACTTCTCACAGTAATAATAAATAAAAATTAAGGAATAATCAAAATTTTTCGTCTATGTTTTAATATAATTTAATTTAAGAAATGCGGCACTTTGCCACAATACATTTGATTACATTTTTAAAAGATTAAATCTTTGAAATATTAGCCTTCATTTCATTATTTCCTTTTTGACAGTAAATTTGTATTAAAATCACTGTTATAATTATGAGGCGGTCTTTGGAAAATGTTATCCCGTCTAAGGGGTCCCTGGCCCCAAAAAGTTTGAGAGCCCCTGTTTTAGTCGACTAAGACAGATCCATTCTTAAGCAATCATTTAGCCGACATTTCTTTAAAGAGACTTGCATTAGACTTATCATGTGAACAGCCCTGGAGCAAAAAGGGGTTAAGTGCCTTACTCATGGGAAAAATGCTAAGAGAAACCCATGTTTTAACCCTTAAGCCACCCCAGTACTGAACTAAAGTAGACCATTTTGTCTGTATCTTGTGTTCTTTGATATGGACATATTTTTGCAGTTAAAAATTGGCTTCAGACAGATGCATGATGCTAAAGCAGTCCAGATTTGTTATTTGACTAAAGTTTTTAAAAATGCTGTTTTGCAAAGCAACTTTATAAAATATAGCTTTTGAAAGCTCTAGCACTAGGTTGTATATTGTTGGTTATAAAGGACTCTGCAATAATGTGTTTGTGAAGCGGATTCATCTTACACAAGTCTATTGACAATTCATTTGTGATACTTTCCATTTGCTTCATGATGCTTTGAAGTGTTCCTTGTCATGGCATTTACCGATGATGCGGTTTAACATTGTAAACAGGGTTCGAAGACTGAACATCATCTGCCATCAGTAAACCATCAACAGCTGAGGTCAGTGTTGTTGAACATGGGTGTGTTGTTTTGTGACCACAGGAATCAGTTTCTGGGATATTTTTCAGGTTTAGTCATGCAAGACAAAAGACAGGACCTCCTTGTAATTTATTGTTTTGTTCAGAAAAGAGATATTGAAAAAGACCTATCATCTCGTTACTTAGTTAGCTTGTTTGGCCAAATGGAGTTTCAGGCCCAGCAAAACATAGGCATTCTCTAGTGATTAGTAATCTTGGAGGCTGGGCTAGTTGGCCTCATGTTGCTCTCTGCTCAGATTTCCAGGATTTGAGATCATCTGTGCAGCTTTGCAGTCCGGGGCTAAAGTAGACTTAACAGAGATTTTGCAAAAAGCAAAAGCCTAAAGAATAGATTTATTCAGGCCTATTTTAATATTCCAAGAATGTTTTGATTGATGGCAGTTTTTTTTTAATATTTTGTGGCCATATCATAATGTTTGCATGATATGGTTGATTGGCGCATATCTACTCTACTGTTCAAACATTTGGGGTCAGTAAGAATTTTTATTTTTTTTAAAGAAACTTAACTATTACTCAAAGAGACAGAAAGAACTAAGCATGGTTTTCTCAGTAAAATACATAATGTTGACCCAATGGTGATGTGAAAGGGAAAGATTTTGCGGTCAGATGAGGTCAAGAATATTTTCAGCCAAATTTGTAGTGCTAATTCTCACACCGCTGACACCTTGGCTCCTATACATCATACAGTGAAGTCATGGCAGTATCATGCTGTGGAGCCGTTAGAGAAGAATGTCAAAGCAAAACACTGGAGAATACTGAAGCTTGGAGAAAAAAAAACTCTTTCAGCAGGATGGTGATACAAAGTCCAAGTGAAAAAAAGGTCAATCCATTTGAGAATTTGTGGCACTGCAAGAATGGGATGGATGGATGGATGGATGGATGGATGGATGGATAGATTGATAGATAGATGGATGCTCTAATGCTTTAAATCTCTATATGGATGGATGGATGGATGGATGGATGGATGTGTGCTCTAATGCTTTAAATCTATTTGTCTATATAGATGGATGGATGGATGTTCTAATGCTTTAAATCTATTTATCTAGATAGATAGATAGATAGATAGATAGATAGATAGATAGATAGATAGATAGAAAGGCAGATAGATTTGTCTATCTATCTAGATAGATGGATGGATGGATGGATGGATGGATAGATGAATACTCTGATGCTTTAAGTCTATATAAATGGATGGATGGATAGATAGATGGATGCTCTAATGCTTTAAATCTATCTGTCTATCCAAATAGATAGATAGATGGTTGGTTGGATGGATGCTCTGATGCTTTAAGTCTATTCCTGTGTATAGATACCTGTCAGAGAAAATAAGTTGAAACGTCTTGCGATGAACCTCCCTTGTATCATGCCGTCTCATAACTCATTAAAGAGCCATAAAGACCATCCTGAGTATTTTTCAGCCTTGACGTTTAGTCAGTGTTCCTTCTCCCCTTTAATGATAGCAGAGTTTATCAGGTGTCATATTCAATCAGCCTGTTTTATACGTGTCCTCCACTTCAGTCTGAAGCCTCATCTCCGCTGCAGGTGATTCGGAGGACCATATCTTTCTGTTAATGTTGTCTTTTTGCCCGTTGTGTACAGAGATTTGCATAGTTTGTCCTCTGTTGATTTATGTGGATGATGGGAGAGGCGATGGTGGCCTCTCACAGGCCTGTTTATATGATAATGTCAGCCTGCAATCTCTAATAGAGCTGAAGAGGGAAAATGGCACCGCATAATTTCCCCATAACGGCTGACACGGGTCTATCCCACACCGCACTGTATGTGATGCTCGTCTCATTGAGCTTGATTTGGCATAGCAAACATCTCCGGCGTGAATGCTAAAGACCCGGACACTGTGATAGCTGATATAGTGATTCAGCAGTGACAAGTACTGATTTGAATAAATATTTTTTTATCGTTCAGATCCTCAAGCAATCATGCACAGAGATCCTAACAGTGGAGCCATCCAGCGTCTGCGTGAACCGTAAGCATTTCAAGGGCTTTTACAGCTATCAGGGTGGATGAAATTGCCTTTGTGTGTGTGTGTGTGTGTGTGTCTGTGTGTGTACGTGGTCGTTGATTTGGGTGAACGCCCAGGAGTGCTTCTCATTATGTCCTCATCTGGTTTACATACCACAGAGTCCTTTGACATTGTTTTAAGAGGGAACGGGTTCACACTGGGGAGACAACCAGAAGGAGTTGTCTGCAGTTTCATAGTGGATGGGGTTACTTACAGTAAGTATGATTATGCCATATATATTGCCCTTAGTCTTACCCTCAAGCTTGATATGATATTGCATAGATAAAGCCAAATGATAAAAGAGAGATGTTGTGTCTGTGAGAGTCAGTTGTATCATATAGGAACTGACACGTTGGTCACACCTAGGATGCAATGCACCTAAGTTGCAAGACGTTTTGTGGCTTAACTGTCACTTTAGGTTACTAAAGACAGAATAAGATACTCAACTAGACCAACAAATATTTAAAGCAGTGGTTCTTAACCAGGGGTCCACTGGGGACCTTAGCAAACTTCCAAAAGAGCTGCAGGATGACATAAAATTATTTAAATTAATATTAATATAATTGCTATTATTATAAATTGAAAAATTCTGTCATTTACTCATTTAACGTCGTTCCAAACCTGTATGACTTTCTTTATTCTATGAAACACAAATGAAGATGTTTTGAAAAATGTTTCTTTGCTTTATTTGTTGTCCATACAGTGAAAGCCAAGGGGGTCCAAAACTATATTTGACACCACTGACTTTCATTGTATCAAGACATTTTTCAATACATCTTCATTTGTGTTTCACAGAATAAAGAAAGTCATACAGGTTTGGAACGACACAAGGGTGAGTAAATTATCTTCATTTTTGGGTGTGTGAATTGTTCCTTTAAATGTGTATAACAGTCATATATATGGTTTTTCATGAGCAGTCATATGCTATAAGTTCACTATACTCTGCTCTTTAGTGCTGTCCCTATCAGACACGGAATGGTGTTTCCTTTAAGAGTGCAAAACCATTAGACGACAGATCCCCATATGGGATCCACATGTTTGCTCACTGCTATTGTAACCAGACAGGAAATACATAAACGTTGAATTCTGGGTGCCTTCAGCAGTGATGCGGCAAAGGAATCATTTTCAAGTGGGATGAAAAAAACCTAGTTTGGCAACGGATCATAACAAAATCAACTTTCTATTCATTTTGCAGAGGAAAAGCCAAGCAAGGTGAAGGATAACTATGTCCTGTGTCCTGCTCCAGTGCTGTATTCAGTGGAACAGTGAGTATTTATGTTTCATATAGCAGCAAGTGTCGTTAAGATCTCCAAATGTACAGAAAGCATGCATTGAAATCAATTAAATGTATCTTGCATAATTTCAACCCCACTTGAACAGACTGTTACAGCCTATCGTGCATACTTTGAGCTGCAACATTATGACCCATTAAATTATCATGTGATATGCCAGCCTAAAATGTCATGTTACAGCATTATGTTATTGAATTGACTGAGACGCAGCACCCTGTGTAGATCTGGGATTAACTGTGAGCAGCTTGTGTGAAATTATGGTCCGACTTACCCGGGACGTTTGATCCCCTATACGTGGTCGCCGTTCAAAAGGCTTGCTTAATTAACTCTTGGCTGGCAATTGTGACCCATTAAGTAGTTTGCTGCTATGAACGGCTAGTAAACACATCTGGTGGAGGGCTTTAAAAGGATGTGCGACAGATGCACTGATTCCCTTTTCCATGCTCCCATTTAAATAATTCACGATGCATTGACAATAGGCAACCACATAACACCTGCATCATGTCTGAGTGCTAGAAATTTCTCTCTCTGTCTTTTTCTTCCACTCTCTTTCTACCTATCTGTCCAGTTTGCACTGAGAAAACTGCCAATTTCTAGCATTTCGAGGAATGCCACCTAGAAAAACAGTTGTTAATGCCATTTATATCATATTTGCAGACATACTGTATATGAGTTGTCCTGAACAATCCTTCCTGGAACAGACCACTAGGGAATATCAGAAAGTGTCTTTTCTGAGGCATTTTGGGATTCAAAGGGTCTTTGTGATTCAGTGACGTATCGCCAGATATCAGGGTCTCATCTGCAGCGACAGCTGTTGGTTCGTCAAACCAGGATCAAGGGCATCTGTCAGCCTGCCCATTAGCGCTGGCCGGCCCCGTCCCTTCGAGTCATTGGCTGGAGGGGGTGAGGAACTTTTGTCTGGCAGCAGCATGTCCTCACCTGCGTTTTCACAACAACAGCGGAGTGAGAAAAATAACTGAGGGACAGACCTGACACCTGCCTGCAGCGCGAGTGGTGGAACGTGCCTCATCAATAATCAATCTGATCTGTCAGGCCGCCATTTTAGTTCCATCTGTGTAGGGGGTGGGAGATGCAGCCAGTTAACATGGCAGCGCTGCCTCCACAGGAGCTCCTACTCTCACTCTGCTAGATGATTAAAAGATGGGTACTCTTTCCAAAATGAAAGGCAATGTTGTACTGAATTGGTTTATTTATTTTTGAATCAAAGTGTGATGTTTTCATATCTGGATATGTCACATTGGATTTTTCACTAGTGCTTGGAAGCTACTTGCCAAGCTACAAACTAATCTAGATAGCTAATCTAGATTCAGTCCATTCTTTTGGAAAAGTAGTTCTACTACCATTCAAAGTTTGGGGTCGGTAAGATTTTGTAATGTTTTTCAAAGAAGTCTCTTTTGCTCTCCAAGGCTCCAAAAATTGCTGTTTACAATGTGCTATTTGTATATAATTTAAAATTAAAAGCTGAATTTTCAGCAGCCATTACTCCAGTCTTCAGTGTCAAATGATCCTTCAGAAATTCAGAAATGCTGATTTGGTGCTGCTTAATATTTTTTGTCGAAACTGTGATACTTTTGTTTCAGTATTATTTGATGAATATAAAGTTCAAAAGAGCAGCTTTAGTTTCAAATGGAAAATATTCGTAACATTATAAATGTATTTACTGTAATTTTTGATCAATTTAATGCATTATTTCTAAATAAAAGTATTAATTTATTTTAGAAAGTCTTACTCACCCCAAACTTTTGATTGGTAGTGCATGCTACAAGCTACTAACAAATGGCTTGCCAAATTGAAGCGGCAAAATGTTTTTAATTATTGTAACTGATATCAGTTAATATAATTAATTTTTCTAATCAGAGCGTTTTTAATCTGAAACAAAAACAATTAGAAAATGAAATGAAAAGTAGTAGTAGAAATTGTACATCAGTATATCGCACACAGACAGATTTAAAACTATGTGAATCTAACAGATTTAACTTCGGAAAGTTAAGTCAGACATGCGTGTCGTCGGTGCTGATGCATATGTTAGGCCTTCAATAATGCAGGTTGTTCGCTTTTATTTGAAAGGGAAGTTAGAAAGCTCTTAGTGACACCCGTGTCATCCCATTCAGCTAGCTAAGTCACGTTCACTTTCCATCTGCATGTGCTTTGTGACAAGGAATCGAACTCGCACACCACTCTCAGTCTCTTGTGGTGCCATGAGGGGCCTTCTGTGATGGCAAGAGCACTTGTGTCCATGTGCTTTAGTTATTCTGCTGAACTTCTGTCACATTTTCTTCTTCTCTGCATTTCTAGACAAAAGAAAACCGTTCAATGAGGCAATCAGTTTCAGGAACAGCTTTGTACAGTATGTTTAGCACAGGGTTCACCTGTTTTCAGTATAAACATAATCTGGAGGCTTTTGGGAATGCCTTTTAGAGTGTTCCACCAAGTTTCCTCCTTTGATATGCAATGTTCTGTCACGCATTGTCGTTTCAGAGTACCTCTGAAGTTAAATAAATCAGCCTTCATTGTTTGTGATGTTTGTTGCCAATTGCAATGTCCAAGAATACCGATTGAATGTTGTCAAGTCTCACAAAGCATCACATAAATATTTCTCCAGAAATGCTGTGTGTCCACTACAAACTGCACAAAAATGATCTGAGGAATTTTAGACCATCCAGTCAAGTGCAAGGAAATCAAATAATTTAGTCTTAGATCACTTTTCATCCTTCACCAAACATACATATATCCAGCTTGATTAACAACCTGCCTGCCATTTGCATGTATTGAGTATGTCAGCTGAATTAGCCTCTCTTTTCATCCATTCAGCACACGGACCTAGTTAACATGCAAAAAACCCTTTACAAGCTTCCTCCTGCCTCAAGACTAGGTATTTCTAAAGGTAATGACAGTTCAAGCTAATATAATCTAAAAGTCCTCAAGAGACCAAAAAAGCTACATTACAGTGCAGTAAGAGATTGTGGTTTGTGCTTTAACAGGAAACATCTTTTAGAAAGTTAGTTCTTCATTTGGTGATATTTGTGAAGGAACCTTGCTGGTCTCATTAGTGGGAATGCTTTGCGCAAGACCCAAACGTTTGTGGAATCTTCGTTGTTTGCTGTTGGTAACTCTTTCTCTCCTGTGTCTCTACTGCATCATCATCGGCTCTGCAGACAGTAGCCTGTCTTTTTTACATATTCTCTCATTTTGGGAGGGATCTCAGGCGTTCAGTCAGTCGATTTCCTGCTTGAGGATTCTCATTAGCCCCATGGTAATTGTCTCCTGCATAATAGACATATGGAAATTACAATGCCGTTCATCATTAGTGCTTTAATTGCGAGCCACCTTCAACTCCCTCCACAGTAAATAAGAGAGAATTTCCAACAAATTCTATAGGAATTAAATTTCAAATAATTCTCATGACACCAGTGAGCATCACTAGTATGTTATTTTTTCTCCCCAATTCAGTTTAGCTTCTGTTAGTTTTAATTTGGCATGAATTTATTTTAATTTCTGTTTGTTTAGTTTCGGTATAGATTTTTAGTTTTCTTCCCTTTTTTGCATAAAAATTATCCAACACTTTTGACACTTGTTTTATCAGAAATTATACTCCAAATAATCCCTAACTAGACTCTTCCCTATTTTAGCTTCCTCATTTCTGCTGTAACTATCATCACGGACAGATCTCTTCATATATAGCTGAATTTACTGTTGTTTTATTTTCACCATTTATTCAAAGCCAGTGTGACTCAATATGACCCTAAACAGTAAACACACCATCCCATTGTGTTTATGTTCTCTTCCTACAGAAAAATGGATGTCCTGATCAGTTTGAACAGTGGCACATCGTACCTCGCCACGCCTTACACCATAACTGCCTCCTCATGTGTAAGTCAAACATGAGATCGGAAAGAAAACATCCATAAATGTCTCTTCATATTATAAAATAATTTAGAACTAAAAAATTTGGAGTATAAGTAAAGTCTTTGGAATATAATTTATTTTACATGCAGTAATTGTAAATATTCCCTCTCTCTCATTAGTCGGACGGCACAGTGGTGGCCATTGTGTTCTTGGTGCTCTTTCTCCTGTTGGCTTTGGCTCTGATGTGGTGGTTCTGGCCTCTCTGCTGCACTGTCGTAAGTGTCACATGTCTTTCTGCTCTCAGTGCCAAATCTCAAGATTTTGTCCCTTTTCTCACAGAATCTGGATTGATTGGGTGGATACTGGAATTGAGATTAACATGTTTATCTTCCATATTTATAATTTCCTATATAACATTTTCATTGTAAATTATCTTTTGTTTTACATAATCTGGTTACAGTAAAATAAGAAATCAGCCTTCTAAGGAAGCACAGTGCATAGAAACAGACCATACCACATCCTGACTATACAAATATAGTATTCAAAATGTGAAAAAAAAACAAAAAAAAAAACAGAAGTTACTTTCCTACTTTGTGAAAAAAAATTTTTTTTACCCAAGTTTGGCTGCAGACTAAAAATGAAAAGTTCGCTCTCCTATACTAATAATTAAAAAGCAGGAACACTTCTCAGGCTCTCATGCACTTATAATCTAGATAAGATCTAGAATTTGTGAAGTTGGCGAGTATCACTATGGCAGTCAGCATCACTCTGCACAACCAAATGATATGCGCCACCTCTCTTTGAGAACCTGGTGGGAGCCTTTCCAGGATGAGATGGAAGCATATTTTGGAAAACCAACAAAGGCATTAAAATGTAAACCCCCCGCAGCATGTCTGGACTCGGCCCTGTTTGTCTTGGTGGAGGAGCTGCTGTTCCTCTCCATCAGGGACCCCGGCACAAGAGAAGGGCCATGTGTGCTTTGTTAATATTTAAACTCAGCCTTGCCAGTTTTCAGCAATCAGAGAAATACAGAAGCACCTCACACCCCCCCCCCCCCCCCCAAGCATGCACACCAGCATGTCCTCCGCAAATATACCAAATATGAGTCAAATTAAAATATACAAAATATGAGTCATATTAAATGCGGACGTTTGGAATTCATTTTGGCCATAAGTCGAGGGTCAAGTATGAAATTATGTGTTTTTGCACCTGTATATCACACAACTCTTTATATATATAATTTATAATTTAAGTGCCATAATAAATATATTAAAAAAAATGTGCAGTACATAATATATAATATAGAAAAAACATTACTGTTGGATAAAGGCATCTGTTTAATTATGTTTTGATAATACATTCTTTGGTCATTAATTTGTTGTTTTACTGCAAACAGGTTAATTTTATGTTAATGAAAATGCACCATTTTAATTTGCAAATATGCTACCTGCTACTTGTCCATGATCATGTTAAGCCTGGAAAACAGCTTGACACAACAGTGTGTTCAGAGGGGTGAAATGGACAGATTATAAACTCCAATTGGACAATTATCCCAAAAGCCATATGGGGATGTTGCACCGCTGGACTGTGATTGGTTGATTCCACAGCTGTGCCACTAGTTCTTAGCCCCTCGTGCGAGTGTCAGATGGCTAAGTACACTGACATTTTGGATTTAATTATCAGCTCTTCATCGCCTGAACCACATTTAAAGGGTTGTCCCGGCTTCACATCTGTCTGTCAGGTAGTTTGAGAACCTAACAGCCCAGCATGTCATTTGTGTAATGCCTTATTTATCCCACAATATGGCTGGCAAATATAAATCTGCTCTTTAATTACTCTGTAAAAAAAAAAAAAAAAAAAAAAAGCTAATCCTTTAGCACAAGGTTCTGTCCAAAGTTATGTTAATCATAACACACTGGGGCCCCACGGACGGATAGGACTGGATTTTCCAACAGTCAGTTATGAGTCAAAGAGTAATTAATTAACTCTAATTGATAATTTTCCATCATTATAATGGTAACAATGGCGAAATGGTATCAGTGCACTTTAATGTGAATGAAACAGCTGTTCTGCCCATGATATGTGATGATTAAAAGGCATTTTTTCCTGAAAACTAATTTAGTAAATGCTTAACCTGCAATGGCACTGTATGCATCTTTCATGTTTAATGAGACAAGGCTTGCTTCCATTTTGGAAAGCAGCTGCAATGGAAGGTGTTACATGGTTGACAAGTGAAACATGGTCACATCTAAGGCATTTTATCTAGATTGTTGGAGTCTATTCTGTTACAGAGGCTCAAGTTTTCAAATTGCATATGTAGCCATTACATTGCAGTATTTTAACATGATGCCCTTTTAACATGACCCAAACTCACTTTTGTCTATTAACACATTTACCCATCACATACAAGAGTGGTTAGATGTGTCAGGTCAGTTGATAAGCAGTTTGCTGAGCAGTCACTACTCTGACAACACCAGAGTCAGAGGATGCCAAAGACATTCCCAGTGAGGAAGACATCTTGTCTGTGAGAGAAGTCACCTGCTGAATCCAGCGTAGTGTTTCTCATGACAGATAAGCTGTCACAGAAAGTGCTACAGGAAGACATTTCATCCTGTTAATGCTCCTCTCCTTTGCACTGGGGATTGACCTGGAGTGAAGCCCAAGTTTCCCTTCTGCATTTCATTGCAGCTAATTAATTCCTCAGGACTTTATGATTGGGGGAATGCAGGGGATTGAACCTCATCCAATTAATTAAGAGATAAACGGACCATCATGCTCACCCCAAAGACTCCCCTGTCAACAAGTTGATTTTTGGGCCTTCTTTATTTTGCACCAGGGGCCTACTGCGTTAGTTTACAAGCAGACCCTGTAATCAATTGTGATGGTCTCAGGCTTCAGTTGTTCAATTGTGAATCACATCCTTAGACAGCGATAACTACTGTAACTTTGCTTAATTAACTTTGCATTTTTTCCTCTCTCTTCTCAGGTTATTAAAGACCCACCCCCTCAAATAACTCGTCGATCTCCACCTCCACCCGTAAGATTCTTTTTTGTATAAAATATAAATATTTTTTAATAAAAAAATTGTAATCAGTGTTTTTTGAATGTATATACTTTTGATATAAAATACATATAATTATTTTATAGAATACATACAATGTTTATTTACTGTTCATTTGAAGGTATTATTTTTTAAATATTTTAAATATACATGAAAGTTCAAAAGTTTTGGGTCAGTACTTTTTTAATTCATCAAGGAATCCTGAAAAAATCTGCATATTAGAATGATTTCTGGAAGATCGTGTGACACTGAAGACTGGAGTAATGATGCTGAAAATTCAGCTTTGCCATCACTGAAAAAAATTACATTTTAAAATATATTAATTTGAATTAATATTTGACAGTATTACTGTTTTTAATGTATTTTTTTATCAATAGAGTGGTGCAGGTGTGACATCGCTTAGTAGGCTAACCGGCTGTTAGAATCACATTGTTTCCCTTGACAAAAACCCCCAAATCCCATAGGCTTTTGGATTATCGCTTAAAACAAGCTCTGTTATCAACAAAAGTTTATGATACTTGCACGTTTTGTCCATCAAGATAATTATCACAGATGAACACAACTTTTATGAATTTTGAAGCCTAAATGTAGTCGCCTGAAGTAAAAAGCTAAAGGTAGGCTACAAACGAACTACACCACGGTCCCACAAATTCAATGTCACCATCACTAACCTTCCGACAACTCTTTTTATCTAGAAACATTTTTCCAGAACGTTTGAGTTAGATAGTTTGTGAGATCACAATTATAAACATAACAAGGTTGTAAAAGTGGACTGAGCCTTTTCGGGCGTGATGACGTTTAATCTCCTCGACAGCCTCTGTAGTCCCATTTAGCAAACAGCTTCAAAAAAATCACGAATTGGGTAATACTGATGTATATTATGTTGTAGAATAAAACGTGAATGTGTATTGAGCTTGTGTTCACCACAGACCTTATTTGAGACACTTAATCAAAACCCCATTCAAAAACCCATTGATTCCTGGATGATGGAACCGGAAGTGCTAAAATGCTAACTCGCTTTCACGTTTTGGCCTACAAAGTAATGTCATAACTGCACCACTCTATTGCAGCCTTGGTGAGCAAAAGTGACTTTTTTTAATAACATAAAACAATCTTACCGACCCCAACCTTTTGAAAGGAAGTGTACATACAGTAAAGATTGCAATTACGTATCTGCTCTTGTATTTGCAATGCACATATTTCTTTGAGGCTTTAAGTCTCAATTTTATTTATTTTCTGTCCATATTTATTTTTTCAGAAACCAGAGCCAGACCCACTACCCAAGAAGAAGTGGCCAACTGTGGATGCATCTTACTATGGAGGAAGAGGAGCTGGTGGAATCAAACGCATGGAGGTGAACGTTACATTTTAATGACGCCTATAATGATGTGCAGCCCCCTGATGACAGAAAAGGTTTTAAGCATTTTCCAGTTGTCTACCACCACCACTTTCTCTCTCTCAGAGTGTTCATGACTCTTCAAGCAAGTGGGTTTTAGGAAACTTGGACCATTCTTGTTTTCTTTGGCTTTCTCTTACCAGTGACCATGAACTGAGAGTTGAGCAGGAAATTGAAAATCTGGAGTGGACTTTGAGTGAAATAATTTTAAAGTGCTTTGATTGGGGTCAGATGCACAATATATTGAAACCATATCAGTTATTGGCTGATATTAGAGATTTCTGTCATTTTAATATAAGCCATTCATGGGTTATCGGATATAACATGAAAATAAATATCGGTACATCCCTAGTCACCTGCTCTGTTCCAGTCTTTGCATTACTTGGATATATTGTTGTAGAAACAAAAATTGAACTAACTAAGTAAGCATATTGTTGTCTTTTGATCCACACAAGAGCACTTGTTCTTCTGTCCTGTATGAAAGCCATTGTGTCTGTGTTGTCAAGCTCAGCACACCTCAAAGTTTGTGATAGAATGTAGCACAGCCCCTGACTGATGGTTTTGACGTGACAGGGCCCTGCCAGTTCGGCCTCAATGATGTCCCGCTGTCTTAAGTCATGTTGACGCTAAAGGATTGAGAACTGCTGTGACGAGATTAATTCCTCTTGCTTACTTCCATTCTGTCATTCAACTTTTGTTCAGCTGAAATGTGCTACTTTGCACTGTATCCATCTCAAAGCTGGTTTTAAAAGGGATATTTGTTTCATGCTCAGCCACCCCTCCTCCAGTCTCCCATGTAAAGAAGACATCACTGAAGTTCCTTCTGAAAGCTTTGGAAACCGTTTCTACTAACCTTTCCCATGAGTGTGCAAGGGAATGAGAGGGCTCAGGGCTTACTGAGGCACAACTATCTTTTAATGTTTCGAAAGCTTTCATTCATCCAGACAACCTATCTCCATTTCTGAAGCTATCTCTGGACCTGGGGAGGAGGTTTACCTAAGTATGCCTACTTCTTCTTTACTTAAAACAGATGCTGACGTGTGAAGAGGGAAACATGGGATGCAAAGAATGTTTTATTAATTGAGAGTTGTTGCAGATTGGAATGTCCAGGGATTCTATTGAAAAGCTGTTCTATATTGATTTGACTTAATTTACAGCTTGAGAAGTGCACTTTTAATTAAGCCCTTTTCAGTGAGGGACAGGCCGCAAACTAAGAAAAAGTACTTTATTGTATATATATATTTTATGTATACTTTTTAGTTATACAATGTAATGTAATATAATATAATATAATATAATATAATATAATATAATATAATATAATATAATATAATATAATATAATATCATTTTTATAATTTAATACCTTTTTATAATATAATACCTTTTTTTTTTCAAATATCTGTGTAGGTCCGTTGGGGAGAGAAAGGGTCCACAGAGGAGGGCGCACGGCTAGAGAAAGCCAAGAATGCAGTGATATCAATACAAGAGGAGGCAGATGAACCCATGATCAAAAAGCCAACTGCACCCACATACCCACCCACATACCATCAACCTGAATCCAAGTGGTATACTCCAATCAGGGTGAGTCACTTCCTGTTGCAGTTGAGGCCATAACCATCTTTCTGTCTCCTCCCTTTCCTTATTTTGAGTTTGTCTAAGTCCTCCTGAAAGTTTCACTCTATCATTTTTGAAGCCTTTGCTTGAGATGAGTGGAAAAAGAAACCAAGCTAAGCCACATATTGGTATTTCTTGTTTCATCATAGGGCCGCCTTGAGGCACTTTGGGCTCTTCTGCGGCGGCAGTATGACCGAGTTTCACTCATGCGCCCAACAACCGCAGATAAGGTAAGCCACAGATGGTTTACCCCAATACAAAATGGAAAAATTGCATACTACCAAAGTAGAGCCAATCAATTCTTGTACATAAAGCATGGGTGTCAGTGTGTGGTGTAACCGTTCAGGGGATATTTTTGAGTGTGTGAGTTTGTGTGTGTATTAAATGCGTGCAAGTTTCACAAACCTCAGTTGCAAAGACTCACAACAGGATGTGACTGTCATGAACTTGTGCTGCAGACACTTCCTCTTTTGTAACTTTTGTAGTGCAATAATAAATGTGCACAAAAAGTCCTATGAATGTGCGAAAACAACATTCAGAGGCATTCAATTTAAGAACAGAATGTGCTGTTTTGTTTTCATTGTTGTATAGATTACTCCACCATAGAAAAGTTTCTTATGCTTACCAAGGCTGCATTTATTTGATCAAAAATATAGTAATATTGTGAAGTTTTATTACAATTACAAATAACTTCTCTATTTAATAATTTATATAATTTATAATGTACTTCTGTGATGGTAAAGCTGAATTTTCAGCTTTTTTCAGCTGATGTAGTAGTAGTAGCACTGTTTAATATATTTTTTAGGAATATTTTGCTGGATATTTTGATAAATAAAAAGACTTTCAAAAGACTAGAATTTATTGGAAATGGAAATCTTATGCAACATTATAAATGTCTTTGCTGTTTACTTTTAATCAATTTAATGCATCCTTGGTGAATAAAAGTATGAATTGACTCCAATATTTTGAACGGTAGTGTATATTAAATATGAAGTGAACTTCAAGTGTATCATCCTCTTGTGAGACAAGAGAAAATTAGCAATGAAGTAAACAGGCTTCACAAGTCTGTGCTGACTACGTGTGCACTACAATTGAAAAAAAAAAAGTCAAAGTAGTGCACAGTTTGAAGCATTTGTTTGGGTTTGTTTCATCTTGAAAAAGTCCTCACCGCATCCGTGGTGCTAGTGCTCCCATTAGCTGAAATATCCCAGTCACGCTTGAGCCACTTGTTCTGTTTTACTTTCTTCAAAAGAACTGTTAAAACCTTTGTAACTCAATACATCTGAGATGAGGGTCTGGAGCCTCCGAGCGGGACCCTGGCACACTTCAGTGAGGCCACAGCTCGATCGTGCAGACTTTCAAGCCCTTGATCAAGTGCACTGGGTGCAGGCATGAGCTATCAAAGCCCGAGGAGTCCCTCGCCAGAGCCAAGGTGGGCCGCGTACTCTCAGCTAGAGAGAGGGGGGCTTTGATGCCCGACAGGAACCCTCGGGGGTCATGAATTTTTCAGCGTTGGATCCATGGGGTTACGAGGACTCATACAGGTGTAAGGAAGCAGGTTGTCGCAGACATCTGTTCAGCTCGGAGACCCCTCCCGGCCCCTCCCCCCACTCCGCCCACAGACAGACTGCTGGATTGTCAGCAGATGTAGTTTTTTCAAGACAGCCTGAACACTTTCTGCTCTCCCATTTACCGCCTGAGGGGCTCCAACACCAAAGGTAGAGCGGAGGGTGGACACAGCTGCACTGCCGAACTTGCCTGGGGCACAAATAAAGAGATCTAATGTGGTTTGACTGTGTTGTTAGGGAGACCGGGGAGCCAGAGAGGCACTTCAGAGCCAGCTTAGCGCTGCAACATCTGCCGTCAAGTTTCCGGAAAGAGCGGCAGGGGACAGCAGGTAGAGAAGGTGGCAGCACGTCAAGGGCTGGCCTATTACTGGCGGGGGCTCTTTTGAACGCACGCCCGCCCGCCCACCCCTGTGTTTCTCTCTCTTTCTCGCTCCCACCTCTAACTAACAGTCTCGGCAGGGCTCGGTATTGTTTTACAAAGCAGCAGTCTGCAAAACACACTAATAAGCACCTTTATAAATGATACATTAACATACATTAACCCCAGAGAGCTGCCACACAAAGGCAAATTCGAGATGGGACCCGCAGAAAAGGCTTTTGTTTCTCCTGCTGCTGTGGGTCTTAAAAGGATTGTTCACTCAAAAATTACAATATTGTCATCATTTACTCTACCATTCAAACGTTTGGGGACAGTACGATTTTTTTATGTGTTTGAAAGCAGTCCACCAAGGCTGCATTTTTTGTTTGATCAAAAATACAATAAAAAATACATTCCTATGTAATGTATTAATTTGATGGCAAAACTAAATTTTCAGCAGTCATTTATAATTTATTTCCCCCGGATTATTTGTTGAATAGAAAGTTAAAAAGAAACCGTATTTATTTGAAATACAATCTTATTTTTATCATTATAAATGTCACTTTGGTCAATTAATTGCATCCTTGTTGAAGTATTAATTTCTTTAAAAAAAAACGTATTGACTCCACACTTTTTAACTGTATGGGTAAATATGAAGTGAACTTTACTTTAATCAAGTGTATCATCCTACAAAATTAGCCCTGAAGTAAATAGACTTCACATGTCCATGCTGTTTACGTGCACACTATGATTTAACTTTTTATCTTCCAAAATAGGGCACCATTTTGTTTGGGGTTGTTTTAAAATTAAATGATAGTTCACCCAAAAGTGACAGTTCTATGATCATTTGCTTATGTCATTCCAAACCTCTATGACTTTGTTTTGTGGAACACATAAGAAGATAGTTTAAAAAATGTCTCCTTACAGTGAAAGTCAGGTGGGGTACAGTGTTGATTTGTACTTCATTGACTTACATTATATGGACAAAAACAGTTCAAATTGTGTTTCTCAAAAGAACGCCAAGAGGGTAAATGATGACAGAATTTCTTTTTTATTGCATTTTTTGGGGGTGGTATGGGAGTAATGATGATAACTGACGGTGATTATAGATGGGGTGATTTTACAATATTCATTTTCAAGACGTCGTTCCGCAGGATTTTTTATATTTTGAGGAAATCAATCCTCATTTTCTCTCTGGTTTCAACTCCCACACTCTCTTACTCAGGCTGAGCTGATATTGTCAGATGTTTTGAAGCCAAGGCAAGCTCAATGTGTAATACAGACATGGTGCACACACAAGATTTGCTGATTGCAGCCCCCACACCCCCAGAAAGCATTGTTCAAGACGTATAATGTCACTTTAGCGTTGCCTCTGCATATATTAAACCCTATTAAAATCATCCTCTGTATAACACATACCTTATTAGCCCATGCCGACTGTTTGCCTCCTTAGGGCAGTGCTGTAATGAGGTGGAGTGTATTTTTAAATGGTGTAAATTCCGACCTCAGACAAAGAAAACATGTCAGCTCGCAGTCCCGAGGCATGGTGCTCGTGGCGGAACTTTCCCCGGCAAAAATAAATAAATAAAAATGTACTGTTGCGGCCCAGTGTGACAGCATCTTAATTTAACAGTCATCGGTCACATAAACAGAGCGGTGGGAGCATTTTAATTAAGAGACTGCAAGCGGGCGGCACGGCGGGGCCAGCTCTTGAAGAATGCCATTATAGAAGCAAGAGAGGAAGAGAGGGAGGCAACGCTGGCATGGAGAAACAGCGACGGGGTAGAGGACGAAGGAGATAGTGAGAACAAGAGAGAGAGCGGGGGAAAATTAAGGCTCTAGGCTGGCGGGCCGGGTCCCTCAGGTCGGAGGCACACATGGCCAGGCTTAGCCGCAATAGTGTTTAAGAGCCCAGTCTCATGACTGGATTAGGGCGCAGAGCGGCAGACCGCGAACTGTTTGTGTTTTACCCCGGGAGCCAAGAGAGTGAACAGTGTCCTAATGAACTAGCAAGGCCAGTATGAAGTGGGTCTGGCTGCTGTAGTGAGGGACAACTGCCTAATGAGCAGAACTGAGCTGCGCTGAACAAATCAGCGATGCAACAACTGTCAGAAAATGTGGTTTGCTTGGCACTAGGTAGAAGCAGCCTCATTTAGATATGCAATATGTGGTGCCTTTCATGTTCCTTTATGAGATTTTTTGCAATGTTAAAATACTTTCTCCTATTCTAGAGACTAAGCCATTTCTAGGCTGATTTCCCTAAAATGCGTAAACACTGTTGCTCTTTGGTTATCAAAATATCATTGCAAAAAAAGCATTTTGTTATTTTTTTGCCGTCTTTTTTTAAAATTAATATCTAAATATTCTTCAAGATGTTTTCAAAGAATATATCTTGAATTATTACCCCATTTCCAAATGGTTGCTTTTGTGTTTTAAGCATACATCGAACAACATTTAGTGAGATTTATGCTTAAAAAAGAAAGACAAGAATGAGGGGAGAAAAACGTAATTCAAAATGAAAAATTTTTACATCTTAGAAACAAATTTTACATCTCAGAAGAAGTGTCTTTTTAGGGGATATTTTTATATTTTTACTTGATAACAAGACTAAGATACTGAAAATACAGATTTTTATTTGTTATTTTTGCAGTGATTGCACTCATTTTTATTTTCCAGTGATTATTATGTTTTTTAAGCATCCCGACAGGCTCAGCACAACAACATTGACTCAACCAGTGGTGTTAGTTTGAGGCAGGGGAATCTGTTTAATCTGATTTAACAATTATTACTGCAATTCCAGTTAGTGATGCTGTGTGCAGACATGAATCACTTCAGCTTTAAGGCACTATTGTTTTTGGTTGCATTTAAATGACTTAATTTCTCGCCCAAAAAAATCCTTTTGTCATGAATCCCATTGATATGCAGATTTCGTATAATCAATGTGCTGATTAAACAAGAACACAAATTGTGTACTCACATCTCAAGAAAAATTACAGGAGATAAGAGTGCTTAATAGTATTTAATGATTGAATCTCTCTCTGATTGTGTTATCACATGATGTTATGTGACAAATACAGATTTTTTTTTTTTTTCTCTAGGCTCTAGGAAAAAAAACAACACTCTCTGTTCTGTGAACAGATACAAGCAAGCGCCGGTTTCCATGAACAAATAAAACCTGGCAAATGTTATTAAGTTGAAACATACCCTAGATCAGAGGGCACAAGATTTCTAATTAATGGTGTAATTGGAATTAAATCAAAGCGTCACAAATAATAAAGCAGAGGAAAGCACTTGTTTATGGAAGCGGAGAGCTGACCGTGTAACAAAACATTATCATATTTATAGAAGTATGAGTCTTTCACCATCTGCTGTAAATCTTCACATCTTCATAATTTTCCTTGAGAATCTGATTTTTGTAGCCATTACGACACCATTGTGTTTGTTATGACAATCGGTGTGCATCCTTTAAACATGCTTGTGTCTTTTTTTCTGGTCCTCATTAGTGCTATCAGCAGACTGGCCTGTTACCCTTAACAAGCATTAAGTAGAAGGCTGACAGTTCAGTTAAAGCGCTCCGGCCCCAGAGGAGAAATGACAGCTTTAACAATGACTGGCTTGCCGATTTCATGAAATGGCCCCTTGCTCTTTGAACCAGGTCTCTCTCAGTTTTTTTTTTTTTTTTGGTGGGGGGGGTATGTGTAATGCAGAAAGTAGGGCAGATGTCCACGTGGCTGGTTGTAAATTCGACAATGTCTGCCGTGTTAATCTATGAGCCTCCTCAAACAGCCAGTCCTCCTGGTAACAGGATTAGATTGGGGACCCCAATGAGCTGGTTTGGAGGGTGGCACTGGGAACTAGAAAGTGGGGGTGGGGAGTGCCAAAAATCATGACAGAGCTTTTGGGTTGGAGTAGTGTATGCACTAGATGGGTTTGGAGAGGAACTAACATGTCCACAAATGTAGATAAATAGCGTTTTCCTTTTTTGATGAGGCTCTAGCCATTGTCTCCAGTACATTAAGCACTATTAAATTGCCATTAGTGTAATCTTTCAATCCTCAGCAGTGCAAATAAATTTCCATTCACTTCAAAATATATAAAAAAATACAAATAAATTAAAAACGGTTTGAACTGGAAAATGTAAATTTATGCAAAATTAAAATGTTTTTTTAACATGGTTTAAATTGTAAAAAAAACAAACATTTAACAAAAAATTTAACCTTTTTTTTTGTCATTGTTATGATTTCTCTATATGCTTTCAATCCTTTTTTTTTTATCTTATCAGCATGGCTTAATTTGACTTAAAAATTTCTTTCTGGATTGAAGGCTTGATCCGAGTAAAACAAAATGCAATCCATTAACAATTTAATTTTTTTTCCATCCTTTTTGTTTGCATTGTAATTTATTTCCATATTGAGGTCAAGCGTTTTAGCCTACAGAGGTTTTTATATTAGTGATGTATGTGACAGAGGCATGTGCTCAGAAATCCCTTTCCTCCTGTATCGGAGCACATTCTGCTGATTAGCTGGGTGGGCTGGTACCTGCCCCCTTTAGCAGACTGTTTAACACAGGCGCAAGCTTCTGTGTACTTCCCCTTAACCCCGATTCTATCCGAGCTGATGTCCTGCCGCGTTTGTCTGTGTGTGTGTGTGTGTGTGTGTGTGTGTGTGTGTGTGTGTGTGTTCTTTTTCCCTTGGCCAGACTGGCTACAAATGTGCTCGCGTCAATGTGCGGGGCCATTTCTTCATCGTCTATTAAAATCAAAGCCTCGTTGCAATGAGAGCTGGAATCTTGGCTTTAATTAAGCAGCATTACTGTTAGTGTCAGACATTCCCTGGGCTGCTTTGTCGCATTGATTTTTCTCCTTAAGTGTGACAGACCTATGGAAATCATACAGGGAATCGGTAATGTATTGTAATTCACTCCTTCCCTCGTCTGATCAATTTGAATATTTAAAGTGATGAATACAGTGCATGACTGTTTGAAAGGCAATTTGTGTACATTTGTTTTAGTGGTTTGTTTTTAAATATGCACATTTTGCAACTATGGTCATATTAAAATACGGTATGATAATAGAAGAGTAATTGAGAACGGTGGCATTCAAATGTGTAATTCAATATATCCACTTATTAAAATGAAAAAGAGACACTTATAAAATGTTTACACAAATTTAGATTAAATTAATGTAATATTGAAATAAATTAAATATTTAGATTTTAAAGGTATACCAGCAGTACCAATCCTGTATATTTTTATAAACTGTATATTTAAGGCTTATAATACATAATGGACCATTTAAGCTTGTGCTGCACATTTTCAGCTCTCTGAATACCATGCATGGGATTTCAGCGGCTTGATTATGCTAATTAGTTTTAATATGCAAATGTGGGAGCCCTCTTTATTTTAAACCGTTGGCCCAAGCAATATTAAATGCAGTTCTAATCTTTATTAGACAGTAATTAATTGTGCTCATAAAAGCATAACTTTAATAGTGTTAAAACGCAGGACTTTAACGGTTTGGCTTGATTTTTGTTACCACTGAAACTCAGTGTTTGGCTAGACACTGTAAAACAGCACCCCGGGATCTCCCCCTAGATCTTGTATCACATCATATTATAGATAAGACTCATGGTCCCTCAATTTGGCCAAAAAGTCACTTTCGTACAGGTCTGATGCAATGCAGCATGTAATTTTGAGCAGATGTATTTTTTAAGATGGCAAGTTTGGCATCCTTATATCACTTTGTGTTTGGAGTGTCTTTAACATTTCATCACTAGAGCCTGAATTGCCCATAAATAAATTACAACTTGTGGTTCATTATTGATTGGAAGAAAGGACACAGATGTGACAATTATAGTGCAGCTGTTGAAAAGATTGATTTATTCATTTATGTATTTGCTCCGTCCTGTCAGTCAAACATTCTCTCAGAGGAGGAAAGCTATAGTGCCCTCAAAAAAGGAAATCAAAAAGTCATGCTTCTGTTCTCTAGAGTCACTCCAAAACTTCTGTTCGCCGATCTCACGGTTTATCAAAATTAAAGAAATGTGAATCACAATCCATATGACATTCATCATCATAATACATCATCATAATAGTTTATAATCTAACATAGTAACTTTAATGATGATGTCAACCTTAATGAGTTATAGGTCATTCTGTCCCATACATCATATATCATCAAATCAAGTAGAAACGAAGGTCTCTGGGTTTGTTGCAGCAGAGAGATTTTGACATAAAGAGAGCAGATCTATGAGAAATGGCTTGTTTACTTTGTTTTGATCACATTAATCTGGATATGTATCTGTGGGTCTCAAAACAAATGCATTTAAGTAGTTCTGAATCCTGATTTTTGTGTGCACAGATGCAGAACTGCTCTTGTGGTCTTAATAGTTTTAACCCATCAGATGGCCCAAACCCTTCCGAAGTGGCAGTCGCATAAATTTCCTACCCCAAGAAGTTTTGCATATTTTACCCATCTATCTGTCCAACACGAATGCTTTACACAGTATAAATCTCAGAATGCTGCTCATTTTGTTCCAATGCATACAATTTTATATACTTATATAAATTCTTATATTTATATTATTCTATACTCTAGAATCACTACGAAGAAGGAATTCATAGTCACAAGCTGTCTTTTTTATTTTTATTTTTAGTATAGCGACATTAGGACTAAAAAGACATAAATTGTGGTCAGCAGGATAGTTAGGAAAGTGAGGAACTATCAAGTCACTGATGACATGTGATGATCTCTAGAGGTCTGATGTGAAGATCTAATGAAAGGCAGGGATTCAGGATAAGGTGTGTGTGTGTGTGTGTGTGTGTGTGTGTGTGTGTGTGTGTGTGTGTGTGTGTGTGTGTGTGTACATATTTGGCTATACTTGTGAGGGTCTAATCTCCTTACTTGTATAGTGAAATATTATGACAACCAGCTAGTGAGGACATTTTATTGATCCTCACTAGTTAAAAAGGCTTATAAATCAGCCAAAACATGTTTGGCTACACATGGGGGGTTGCAATATCTTAGATCCTTGTCAATGTGGGTAAATTTTTTGGTCCCCATGAGGAAAACAGCTTATGATTATGAATCATACTAAGTGATGTTTTTTGAAAATGTAAATAGGCAGAAAGTTTTCTGTGATGGGTAGGTTTAGGGGTAGATTTAGGATTAAGTGATAGAATATGCATTTTGTACAGTATAAAAATCATTATGTCTATAAAAAGTCCTCGTAAAACATGAAAACCCAACATATGTGTGTTTGGCCTCCACTGGTCGGCCTGATTAGAAGCAGAAGGTCTTGTGTGTTTCTAGTTTTGGACCCAGTGGAATCATGGGGCATTCATGGAGCATTTTTTTGGTATAATGGATGTTCACTTTGGCATGCATGCGCGTAATAACGCCATTGTCTCATATTGACACATTTGTCTTACGACATTTAAGGACTGAGGGATTTTCCCGTAATGTTTAATAATACATTGTGAAACAACTCTGATTCATGCAGGAAGTCTGACTTTAGGTTTGATCTAGGTATTATTTGTTGGTGAATTTATGTGAAGTGGTTCTCAACTGGTTTTGCTTCAGTATTCAGATTTTTTGAACAAAACAAGTGGTGACCCAACAAAGAAGCAGACTTGTGTAATGTATAAAAGTAAGCAAATATATCCTTAAAATAAAGCATTTACATTTCATTTAATCTATTCTTGTTGGGACCTGTAGAGATTGATTGGCGTTACAGGATTTGGCGTCAAAAAAAAACCCCCCTTTTTTGGGGTCACGACCCACCAGCTGAGAAGACCTGCATCTGACTCTGAAAACTGAAAACAGAAAAGAAATTCAGGATTTAAGTGAAAGATTTTTGAGGATTTTTCTAACACAAAATGGTTTGAAAATAAAACAGTTAAAAATCATGCAAAAATATACTACGCAGATCCTTCTTTCATAAACATGTTGCTTTACATTGATAAGTTCAAATTTAAAGAATATGGAGAAGAGCAGAAGCATTAACATTTTCTGTGAACATTTCATTTTCTGTTTTCGTCTCTGTCTGTGGGATGTTGCGGTCTCATTTTGGTTAGTTTAACACTGTTTTGCCTTCGTAGGTCTTTTCTGTGAACTTTGCTCTAAGGTACATATGCACAGACTCATGACTTTTCATAAGTAAGGCCATCGGGTATGGGTTGATATGATCCTCTGTAACATAAGGATATGGAAAGTTCTGCTCTTTGTTATGGTTGCATATATTAGCACTAATTCTGTCTTTGCCATCCAAGGCTTGGCTCGGGGGCACTGACTCTCCAGAATCAGAACATATGCGAATAAATCATATTTATATATATTTATACTGTACACAGAGTTACGTGTGATGTCACAGACTGGATCTTTATTTTGTCTAATACCTAGGTTGTCGCTTAAAATTTTTAATGAAGACAAAAAAAATAAATAAAAGAGTATGGATTTTTTCATTGTTAACATTGTTTCATATATGAGACCACGATAGATTTGATCTTTTCTTACTGTAAGATAGTTGACATGAAATACTTTTGGAAAATTGACTTCCTGTGGTGTGAGATGCTATGCTACGTCTAAAACAATTTTAAACAACATTTTGATTAAATGTTTTTAAATTATTATGCTGGCAGCTTTTATTACCTCATTTACAGCAATAACTGAAAAGAATGCATTTTATTGTATTTTTATTATATATTACATAATATATTATAATAAAATTATAATATAAATTACATTATATTATATTATTCCAGCAAAACATTAAACATAACTTTTAATGAAAAAAATAACCAAACAACAAAATGAAAGTAAAACGATCCGAGTAAAACGTAAAACGGCTCCTTACGGAAGACTGCTGCATATAAACACAACATAAATCCAGTCCTGGTCCTTTCTCATCCTTCACTGTCGTCACTCCTCCTTTTATCCTTACTAAACTCCTCCGTGGGACTCGAGACCGGTGTGGCGAGCAGGCAACGCTCATTATATTATATTATATTATATTATATTATATTATATTATATTATATTATATTATATTATATTATATTATATTATATTATATTATATTATATTAAACAAGTGCTAAATGCACTGAAATAGCACTGCATTTTAAATATTTATATTAAGTCAAAATAACCACAATCTATATCAATTAGGCTTATTATTGACTGCAGAATGTAGAATGTAAATTGAAGAAAATTAGATGTTTGTGTACGTTTTCTAGCAATGATGGCAGTGATTTATCATATGATCCAATGACAGAGAAGAGTGCTATAATCAGACTTCTATCCAGATATGCAGTGGAGTCCTTACTCCTTAACCTAGTACTTGGTCTGCAAACTGGGGAAATGCACTGTGCAAATTGCTTTTTTGGGTGTATTTGTACCGCTACCTGATTTGAATAATTCACTGAAACAGCCGTAAAAGACAGCGTGTGCAAATGAACGCTGCTATCATTCTTGATGAATTCCCTTATTAGTTTTCTTTGACTTACATTTTGGGGGGTTTCAATGTAGCGTAAAACTGTTTTGTTCTGCTCTGGGATATGGGATGACTAATTCCAGGTTCGTTTGGCAAAACAACAAAAATGAATAATCATTTTATTTTACTGACTTTTCTATTTATCTTTTTGACCTGCTAGGAATTGAAATTCTTTCTACTAATGTTTTCCCCCTCTGAAGAGACAGAAAGTTAACGAGTGTTAGGGCAGTACAATTGAAGAGGTTGTGTTCATTAGCCAGGGTACAACATGGCTGCTACCAGGACTGGACTAACCGGTTCTAGAGGCACCCTGATGGTGGCCGGTTAGCGCGGTGGCAGTGGTGTGGGTCAGCCCACCTGGGAGGGAGACAGCTGTCTCGTCGCTATCCAGCGCATGTCAGGCCTAATGACTCGCAGCTGACACCTTAACCCAGCCACACTGCAAAGTAGCGCATTAGAATAATTACTCCCTGTCATCCTCCATTTAATAGCCAGTCCCACCCCCCCGTCCAAATATACCCACACTCATCCACAGGGCCTAACACACATACTCAGCCTTAAATGCTGTCACTGGTTGGACCATCAAAATGAAGAGCGCACACACTCCCCCCAACCCCTTGTCTTTTGCTTTTAGGCAATTCAATAGTATGTGCAAACTTCATTTAAAGAGAATGACTGGGAAACCGGCTGATGCCACTGCCCAAAACATGTTTGGTTTTAGTGGGAGAAAAACATGCTCTCGCACACAGATAGAGACATGCAGTCACAATACGTCCAGCCTGAGCGTGCAGCTCATTATCATGACATCTGCATAGTTGAAAAGAGACTCCTCCTCCTAAAACAGTGGGAACAGAGCTGTGGTACAGCCTCTTTCTCTCAGGGCACAAGACCTTTTCTTCCTGAATCTCACTTGTTGGTTATATGATTTGATAAGATATTGATATGATTTGTCATGATACCTGATCCATTTTGGATCTACAAACAACAATCTTGCAGTTGTTTCTGAAATTATATATAATGTATACTGTTGTATATTGATTTGAGCAGATAATTAAGGCTATTCACATCCTTGAGGTAGTGTTTATTCTGAAGCTTATCTCAGCTTCTGCACTTAAAGTATATATAATACTTTTCAAAAGTTTGGGGTCAGTACAATTTTTAAATGTTTAAATAAAAAAAGAAGTCTCATATACATGTATGATTTTGATACGATACCCGACTAAAATATCTCTGAACCGGTACCACGATAAATATCAATACAGATACCAATACCACAGCAAAAACCTGAAACTGTGAAGTAATTGAATAATAGATGACAGAACATGGAAAATTTTGTTTATTAATTTAAACAAGATGAGCTAGAGATGTTTGCAACATTGATAAAAGGATAGTATTCTTTGATGAATAGAAACTTCAAAAGAACAGCATTTATTTTAAATAGAAATCTTTTGTTACATAATTGTCTTTACTGTCACTTTTGATCAATTTAATGCATCCTTGCTAAATAAAAGTATTGATGTCTTTAAAAAGTCGTACTAGAATCAATGAATTATGAATTACTAACTCTCATTGTGAGAATAGCATGTAATCAATAAAAATGTCTGATCAATAGTCTGATTACAAGTATTTTAAAACGTAATATAATTTTATTACAAGTACTTATTTTTTTGGAATCTGGTTATGTAATCCAGATTACATGTAATCAGTTACTACACAGCACTCCATAACATTTCCTTTGTAAAATATCCCATTGGCAGGCCTAGCTCGAATCTGCAGATTAAAAATAAATAAATAATAATAATTATGGAATAGGTTTCAACATATTACAGTGTAATTAATGCTGGAAATCTGTGCGTGCACAATTCATAGGGGCCTGATTTGTTATAGTCACTGAATAGTGAATTCAAAATAATTACATTTAAAAACAAAAATTCTTGAGCTTAGTGGTCAGTGAGTATTAGCAGAGATTTTGCGGTGATTGTTTTCTTTGCCAGTTTAGTCCAGGTACATTTTTAAAAGATGCGTTTATTGGCCATTCCCTGCTGATCACAGTAAACTATATTGAAATTGAAGAATCTGCTATACGCTGATTTCACGCAGCCGCCATTTTGAAATCGAAAGTGAGGCTCCGGTGGGAAGAACCCCGGAAGTAAAGATAAACAACAATGCCTTGGACTACCAACCTGAAGCTGCTGCCGCGATTTACACTATTGGATGTTAATATCCAATATAGGATATATATAGTTCATTCCTGCTTCTTTTTTTACTTTCTGAATTATATATATAAAAAATATTTTATTTATAAATTAATTTCACTGTATATAGTCTAAAATATGAAAGAAATGTATGTACAGTTTTAGAATTGACACAACATCATTAAACACAACAATACGCCATCGCATTCACGACTCTCCTGTGATTAAAGGCGACACTTCCGGTTTTCTTCCCACCAGAGCCTCGCTTTCGGTTTCAAAATAACGGCTGCGTGAAATCAGCGTATATAAATGCAGCTGTGAGTTAATGGAACCTGAAGAGGAGATGAACAAAATATCTGTAGAGAAGTAGATGTAAGGTGTGACGTAGTGACTGGTGTCTGGTCTCCATGGGAGGCTGGGGCAGACGCTAGAGGAAAGGTCACGGGTTGTCTTGTGTGGAGTCCTGAACAATAGTGATCAAGAGGCTGACGCAATGGGATTAAGTCTAGCTATTCATTGTGATTATTGGCTTGAATCATTGTGTTACACCTGTACTGCAATTGTCTTGTCTTTGGATAAGTGGAATCTTTCAGATAGTATGTATACATTGAAAAATGATCTTCTGTTAAAGTACTAGTGTTGTGTGTGTGTGTGTGTGTGTGTGTGTGTGTGTGTGTGTGTGTGTGTGTGTGTGTGTGTGTGTGTGTGTGTGTGTTCTCCTCTTGACCAGTTGTTGTCTGACCAACTCAGGTCACATTAACCCAGTTCTCACAGTTATGGTCTAGAAGGGAAAAAACACGCACACATTCAGCTCTCCTTAGTAATGTAGCGTGGCCTGAAGCTGCTTCATGCTGTTAGATTTCCACTGTTGCTGTGAAATGATCAAGTTATTTACTGCTTACATTACCATGTGGCTTGATAAGCATATTTTCCCCAGTAGACATAACAAGATGGTTTATCACCAGGGTTACTACTGAATATAGCAGGGTGTGCATCCAGTGTGTATTTACACTCCTGTGCTTTATAGCACCACATAAATAAACCTTTTCTCTACTGTAATTTAAAGCTGAATTTTTTTTGCGTTAAATAATGAGGGGAACTTGCTCGTAAAAGCATCATGAGGTCATAAATCAAAATAAAAGAGAATATGTGCAGACTCAACTCTTTGGAAACTTTTTTGAGTAAATGATAAAGTGTATACAAATAAAAATTGTATATGAAAACTTTTATTTTATTTTAATATTATTGTTTTAATTTCATATCTTAACCCACAGGATGTAGAAAGACTATTTGAAGACTATTTTAATTAAAATAGCTGTATTTAAGAAAAATCAACAACAACTGTATATCAGTTTTGTTAGGTTTTCTCCTTATTCAAAGGAATAGTGTAGAGATATATGATTATTATAAACATATAAATAGTCATTGATCTTTTTTATCACTGGCAAGACAAAAAAGATAAAATAACAAGCTGCATTTAGAGTTAGCGAGATTGTAAGAGTCCAAGGCCCCTTAAAATGTAGTATTTTAAATTGTTGTATATGTTGCAGTTTCTCTAACAGGTCACCCATTGACCCCTTTGTGGGCTGGGTGCCAAAAGCGATTCCACACACATTAGCCTCATCACTAGCTTTAATGCATGCCACCCCACGGGATGGTAGGCGCCCTGGCACGTGTGTGTGGTCCTATCCAAATGGCAGGAATTTCACATGGACGCAACACTGCTCCATCCTGACAGCTCCCTCCAATTACCGCCACTCCTGTCGCATACCTCCCATCTCTCTCTGGCCCAGATCGCATGTGACCCCGCCCGCTGCCACGCTGGTGGAAGCGAAAGGGGAGACAGAGGAGTCCAAGGGGAAAGGGAGGCTCACACAAACATACACTCAGATACTTCTTCTGCTTTTTGCACATTCCTCTTCTCAGCAACTACTCCGTGGGGTTTATTTTCTTTTTCTGTGGTAGGGTTGTAAATCCATTAAAATATTTACCCATGATTAATTTCTTTTGAAGTTAATGCGTTAACACATTTAGTAGATTTAACAAAAACATTTTTTTTTTAAAGGCGTAACGTGAACTAAAATATTGATTAAATGTTTATAAAGAAACATGTTTTTTAATAAGGCTTTGTTTTTACATTTATATTTGCAGAATATTGATAATATTATCGCTTCTGTTGACAGAAGTAATTTTAGCCTATATTTAGTTTTAGCCTATATATGAAGAGTTCAGATGCAAACGCCTCCAAGTGCCATCTGAAATTTTCTTCTAGAATGATCATTTTTATCAAGCGAAGCTTGTATATTTAAGTTCAATAATTTCACTTAAATGACAATTAATAGGTCATTTTCATTGCCATTTAAGTGAAATTACTGAACTTAAATATACAAGCTTGATAAAAATTATCATTCTAGAAGAAAATTTCAGATGGCACTTTTCAGATGGATTTTGCATCTGAACTCTTCATATATAGTTTTATCCTATATATACTGTATAAATGTAGGGTTAATTCAGGATACTTGGGACATTTTTTTCCTAGTCATCTCAATAGTCCCAATTCACCCCTATATATAAGCTGTTTCTAAGAGAGTTTATGGTTAACAAAAAGCAAGTCATAGTGTGAGATTGAAGATACGAATTAACAGACTTTTTCAACATATTCACTTTTTAACACATATTTAATTGCATGTGTTAACATGCTAAGTTTAACAGCCCTACTTTTTAAATTGTAGTTAGTGTGTTTTCTCTTGGACTGTGAGCTTGTATGCAAGCTTATGGTTTTTGTGCAGCTGAATGTTTATCGTGTCTAGGGGCCTGACTGCAGGCCAGTTGAAGCTGCAGAGACAGGCCAGAAATGAAAAAGTACAGATGAGCCCAACAGCTTTGTTTGGATGCTCATTTGCAGTGTCGTGAGATTTCTCTGAGGAGGGGAAGAAGGGAAATAGTCGCATACAAGCATGGAAGTGAGAAAGTGGAGTTTTAAGTGGCTTGAGGGGTTTCAGTGATTAAACACAAGAACTTGCGCATTACAGCTCTCACAATTTGCATCTGTCTCTTTTGTAAAATACAATTAAAAAAACGTAATGTTCATGTACTTTGCGGCATACACTTTCAAAACAACTGTTAGAGGAAAAAGAACTTTCACAGAGAGGGAAGTGTTTTATTTTCTAATATATAACCAATTAATATTTATTTTTATTTTTAATGAAATTCCTAAGCAAAGTGATTCTAATGCCATGCAGTAAACATCTTTATTCTGGTACCTTTTGCAGACTTTTCAGTTGCATTTTTTATCTTGCCTAAAAATGATCATGAACAGTAAATGATTCACTAAAATGAACATCATTTTAAGCGTGCAACCTTGGAAGCATAAAGCATTCACAAAAAACAATTCCTGCACGTCAACTGGCAAGCTGAAGCATATACCTGCTGTCTCAAGTTTTGCTACACTGGAACATGTAATTAACTAGGAACAATCTCCTCCCATCTGATCCACTGGCATCCGGCCAAACAGATTTCTGCACCCTTATGATTATTTTATCACTTTAAATTCTTTATGATGAAACGCTGCAGTGGTAACCTTGCTAAAGCTGATCAGGGCCTGGCTTTCACTGCTGCTATTTGGAATAGCTCTCCTCGGTGGCTCGTTCCTGCTCCCTCTGTTGGATTCTGCTTGTCCATTAGTGCCATCTGTGCCCGCCTGTGCCGTCTGTGAGCGCCTGCGCTCCGCCAAAATGACTGGCATTTTCTCTCAAACAACCAGGGGATGGTGCCCAGAGCTGCGAGCTGGCAATGATGTGCACTTTTTCTGACAAACCCGGGAAAAGAAAGACAGGATGGGGAGCAGAAAACATCTGCACATGTAGTGCAGCTTTGCTTAAGCTACTTTCACAGGGAAAGACTTTTCTGGTGACCATGCAGCTAAACCAAGCTTTGTAAACTTGAGCTCTTCCAACACACTGGTTCCTCAGAGCAAGTCATCTCCAGATATCAGATGATCAGCAACCTTTGCAATAAGTCTTCATTGGTACCGAATTTACATTGGATTTAAGTAGTTTTTGAAAGATGCACATCTGAGAGAAATTTGTTCTTTATTAGAAAAGTTCTGTCATCATTTACTAATGCTGTTTAATAAAATTCTAAATATCTTTGGAGGTCTACACAAGAAATAAAGTCATACAGGTTTGGAACGAAATTAGGGTAAATGATGACAGAATTTATTGAACTAATTGATTAGTCAAAACTGAATCATTAGATTTCCCATCCCTAGATTAAAGATACAATCCACCTGCTTGTATTGTAGTGTGTCTTTATTTTGTCTGCATCTCTGAATGAGGCAATTGCTGTAAATATTTAGATTCTATGTGTCACATAAAGGGATAGTTAAAAAAAAAAAAAAGATTGTGTCTCATTTAAAACCTGAATGACTTTCTTTTGTGGAACACAAAACAGATTTTGAATAATGTTGGCGATCAAACCAACACATTTTGGTGACTTCTATTGTACAGACAAAAAATAAAAGAACATTTCTCAAAATTCTTTTGTGTTCTGCAAAAAAAGGAAAGAAATTCAGGTTTGCAACAACACAAGGGGTGGCACACAATTTTATTTTTGATTGAACCATCAACAATATTTAATAACAACTAAATAGTGATAGCTAAGTCCTGACCTATTTAGGTATCACTCTACGGATGTAATGCAGTCTGTGGGTCAACTGATTAGGTGCACAAAGCCACTGTTCCAGCCACCCTGATTGGTTTTCTATTTTTTTATTTTTTCAATAAATAATTTTTGCTAGCATTTTTATTATGTTGTTCCATTTTGCGACTGACAACAAAGGCAAACACTCTAAACATTTGTCTTTAAAATGTTATTGTATAGAGCCAGCTCTGTAAATAGACCTACAGTGAACATAAGTAAACATAACTAGATTCAGCCATGTTTAATATACTATATACTACTATACAGCAGTATACGAAGAGTTCAGATGCAAAAGCCTCTAAGTGCCATCTGAAATTTTCTTCTAGAATGATCATTTTTATCAAGCTCGTATGTTTAAGTTCAGTAATTTCACTTAAATGACAATGAAAATTACTGAATTTATATATACGAGCTTGATAAAAAATTATCATTCTAGAAGAAAATTTCAAATGGCACTTAGAGGCTTTTGCATCTGAACTCTTCATACACTGATGAGCCAAAACATAATGACCAGTCACAGGTGAAGTGAATATCGTTGATCATCTCCTAACAAGGCTATGTATTAAGGTCTGGGTAGATTACATGGTAAACAAACAATCAGTGTTCATAATCAACATGTTGGATGCAGAAGAGATGGGCAGGAATTAAAGCTATGGTCTACGATTTCAAAGATTGTTCATTATTAATAACCTCGTTCAGATGCTGGTTATGGTTCTACAGTACAATCCTAACAATATGAAGAGAAAAAAGAATGAAAAAAATCCATTCACTCTATTGGGTGTACAGCTGCAGAGAAGTTGACCAATGTAAGCTGTCCGGCCGGACAGCTTACATTGGTCAACTGCTCTCATCCAATCCCCTGCTCCACTTGAAACTCCACGTGGCGCTCGCGTCTCCACCCCGCCCCGCCCCGCCCCGCCCCCCTCCTGCGATATGAAATTTCGCGCTGACAGTCTATGGTAGCTAGCAAAGTAGCATCAGCTCAGCAATGGAGAAAAAACAAACCGACAGCAGCAAGCGGCCCTGCTTGCCCCTACACTCACGGCTGACTTTTTGTTGAGCAGGTAAGCATTTATTTATACTTTTATGGTGTGAGGTGTTACATAAATAGTTTTTTATCAGTCTGACAACATGCTCATGCTGCCGGTCGGCATTGGACTGTTAGCCGTTCAGCATCGCCTATCACGGGTCAAAGTAATTATATTTCTTGAAGTGCTTGAATATATTTCAGTAGGCCTAGCGGGTTTCTGTTAGAACATTGCATGTGTTGCTAATCTTGCGTGGGCGTGAACTCAAACGTGAGCCTCTGAGCTATTTTGTTAGGACAATGGTGACATTGAATTGTTGATGAAGCAACTAAGTTCAAGTGTCGAAAGTCAACTTTACATATGATGTGTCATTAGCGAGGTCATTAGATTGAAGCGACTAAGCAATGTTGTGAAAGTAAATGACGTCAATCAGTCAAAATTGTAAGTGTTCATTCCTTCAAGGCTTTATGTGTTCACTGCTTTCAGCTGTGAGAGAGGATGTTTACTACCGGTGATCACAGCTTGACTGAGTGACGTTGTTCAGGTCGTTTCCCGGTGGGAGGGATCAGGTAGCACAGAGGGGAGGGGTGTGTGTGTGGAGGGGCGGGATGAGTTTTTTAAAACTTCCCAACCGTCTCAGGCATTCTCGACCGATTTTCAACATCGTAGACTACAGCTTTAAAGTCTGAGCAACTTTGACAAGGGCAAAATTTTACAGCAAGACTCCTGGGTCAGAGTATCTCTGAAAAGGCAAGGCTTGGTGTGAATTTACCAACAGTGGTCCAGGAGGAACAAACCACAAACTGGCAAAAGGGTGTTGGGTATCCAAGGCTTATCGATGCACAAGAGCAATGAAGGCATCACATGGACGGCCGTGTACGTGTGCGCCATTTACCTGGGCAAGTGATGGCACAAGAGTGCACTATGGGACGACGGCAAGCTGGTGGAGAGAGTGTGATGCTCTGGGCAGTACCCTTGCTGGGAAACCCTGGGTCTGGCTATTGATAACGTATTAATGACGTAAATTTGACACGTGCTACGGTGCTACCTACCTAAACATTGTTGAAGACCAGGTACAACCCTTCATTAAAATGGTGTTCCCTGGTGGAAGTGGCCTGCCACACTGCAAACATTGTTCAGAAATGGTTTGAGGATCATGAGATCACGGTGTTGCCCTGGCCTCCAAGTTCTCAATCTGATTGAGCATCTGTAAGATGTGCTGAACCAACAAGTCTGATCCACTGCAACTCCACCTCACAACCTACAGGACTTGAAGGATTTCAAAGCCTGCATGGATTTTCTGGAACTGTAAATGTAAAGACTGTCCTGAGATAGATAGTAGAGGTTAATGGCTTGGAGGGATTTTTTTTAATTAGTTATTTATTTATTTTTTACCATCAACTTTGCCTCTAATGTTATGCTAAAAATGTGAGCCAGTAATGACCAATTTGTAAACATCATGACACCTAATGTCAGTGTTGGGTTTTTTACCGGTGTCTCGAGATTAAAAACCATCATTCTCCTTCTGTCTCGTGGGTCAATCCGGTAGTCATCAGCTCTTGATTGCTGATCATATGCCACTTTATTTACCCAGAAGACTTGATTTGAGCCAGCAGGACTTGCTGTAAATATTGTGTCAGCAGGAGAGGGTATTTTATACCCTTGTAATTTATGGTGTCTATGTGCTTCCAAAAGACATTGTGGCTGTGGACTTAAATTACAGGGATCACCATCATGCTGTCAACTCTCACTTTCAAAGCAAGCTGCGGGTAGAGCATTATTAGGCCCTCCAGAGCCTCACGAGACTCATGCTGACATGATTTTTTCTAAATTTAATGCTTGTCAGAGGATCCGTTTTGATTCACCCGTGACAGCTACAGTTTCAGAACCGTAAAATTGAGAGCTTCTTCACTTTTTTCTGTATCACTTTTTTTGGCTTTTAATGTATTCACTGTTTCAGTGCCTATATCACTTTTTAATAACTGGAATATTTATCCAAGTTGTCAGCAGGCATTAGATTTTAGGCTCTCTTGGCTTGGTTCTGAATCTCCACCAGACCAGATGGCGGTGCTATGTGGGCCGTATGTGGACCATGGGTGTGGAAATAGTGGGGGCCAGCTCTAGAGTGCAGGATTGCTCACATTCTGGCATTTCCCAGGCCTGTTTGCAGCTGCACTTCCTGTCCCATTTTGATCTTCTAAAATTTTCAATATGCAGATAGGGTTTAGAAGACAGAGCTTAATCTGTGTAATGTCACAGTCATTTTTACAAACAAGGCGTAATTGACAAAAAGATTTGAAAAAGAAAATAGAAATGGTTTTGCAAACCCTTTAAAATGCTGTAATATTGTGAAATATTATTACAATTTAAAAGAACTGTTTTGTATTTGAATATATATTTTCAAATGTAATTTACTCCTGTGATGGCAAAGCTGAATTTTCAGCATCATTATTCCAGTCATCAGTGTCACATGATCCTTCAGATATCATTCTGATTTGCTACTTAAGAAACTTTTTTTCTTTTATTATCAACAAAACGGAAAAAAACTGTTGTGCTGCTTAATATTTTAGTTTTTCAGGATTCTTTGATGAATAGAAAGTTCAAAAGAACAGCATTTATTTGAAATATATATTTTTAACAAGTTTTAGTGTTACCTTTGATTAATGTAATGCATTCTTGCTTAATAAAAGTATGTATGTATGTATGTATATTATTTAAATTATACATTTACATTATATATAATTTAAATTATACATATTATTTAACAAGTTTTAGTGTAACCTTTGATTAATTAACGCATTCTTGCTTAAAGCTGCCGTCGGCAACATTTTTTTTTTGATCATATTCAGTGAAATTGACACTATAATCCGACAGAACAACATAAATAAGGTGGTTTTAGAAAAAAACCCGAGCTTCTAACTCCACCTGGAGCGTGTTATTTGTTTTGCAAAAATCCACCGCTCCCGGATCATCGGGTCCAATCAGCGCAGGGGGGTGTGAGATCTGACTGTCAATCACAGGTCGTGCACACGCCACAGATCCCCCCTCCCTCGCGCAGACGCGCACATTACAATATCACATGCACACGACACGCCTGAAGTTCGCCTGAAGATTGTACGAAGCGTGATGGCGGAGAGAAAATCTACTAACAAGCTTCCAATTCCTCGGTTATTGCTATCTATGGATAGATTAGCCAGGGCAGCCTACCTCCGAGTCCATGGTGTTGATCGATGCTGAAGAGACGGACGCGTTCACAGAAAATCAGGTACACATGCACTGACGATGGGCGGGTGCTCGTTGGTAGTGGAGGAGGGGCATGAGAGTTGTAAACATTCCAAATTTTGGCTAAGTCGACTCAATCTGCCAGACTTGCCGACTGCAGCTTTAATAAAAGTATGTATATACAGTACTGTATGTATATTTAAATTATACATATTTATTTGTTTTTTGTAATATAATTTTGCTTTTACTTTTTAAGGGAATCAGCTATGTGAACTAGTAACGAAAAGGCCATTTTGACAAACAGCCACAATGATTCACGTCTGTACGTAGTATTATACATCTTTTGGGAGGAATATGGGATGAAATGGGATGGTCCTGAAAAGGACATGGGCTACTTTCCAAGTTCCACCTTTCTCGATTCCTGGATCTCACTCCTTCAAAGAACAGAAAGTGCAAGACGTCTCCTCTGGGAGTTCCAGGGTTGGGGGAATCAAGCTGTTCCAGACAGTGGCTAGCAGAAGATGAGATGCAAAAACACATGCAGACTCTTTTGGACAGGTGCCCAAGCACACGGCTAATCAGAGCAGCAGACATCTTTCTGTAAAGTCTGGTGGCCGTCAGAATGGTGCGGCTCGGAGAGCGCTCCAAAGAGCAGAGATGGAGGGGTAATGATGGCCCCCCAACAGGCTGGCTGTGTTTGACTGATCTGTATAGGTGTAGCATATGTGTGGGGTCACATAGGTGAAGCTCTTGATGAACTGAGCCTTGTGTGATCTCTTAAAGATGGCATGAAACCATGAGAAATCTCTGATCAGTCCAATCAAGTGTCTTTCCAGTTTTTAATAAACACTGAGTGGTGTAATTATTTCTGCTTTTATGCATTCAACAACTTTCAGCTGAACTTGTTTGATATTTGTCTCTTCATGGTATCATTCGTGATAATTGAGCTGCATAATTGACCAATTTAGCACAAAGACTACACACAGAGACTCGGAAGCTTGGAGTCAGGATCATTTTGTAAAGATAAACCAAAATTCACAGTGATTTGTATAAAACACAATATTATTTATACAATATAAAAATATCAAACACGAGAGGAATGTTACATTTTAATATGACATTTTGCATGTCTGGAGTGAGAAAAACACATAAAAATGTCTCTTCAGCATACTCTTTTACCCACAACACCCTATCCAATAATATCACCTTAATATCTAGCCCATGGTCCTTCTGTTCTCATGGCACAGGTGGGCTCTGTCTGTCTCAGTGTGACATTGCTTACATATATCCAACCCCAAGTGCTCTTGCCCAGGAGCGATGGAGTTAAAATGGGTCTGACCGTGGGTTTGGATATGACCGTATTGCTCTGCACCTGGTCGAATCTTACAGTAGAGCCCCTTCACAGCTATTGTGGTGGAGGCGGACAGCTTTTCAGAGTTCCTGCTTCAAAGCCTGCAAAATCCAGTAAACTTAGCCACACAATCGGCTCTGGCCAAAACAGCATCTGATGCGCCTTATTTGTTGACGGAGTGAGATCTATCGCAGAGGGTGCGCCTCACATGGCTTACAATGCAGGGACAACGTAAAGCCCTTTATTCGTGGTTAGTCTATGAAGACGCTGGGTTTCTTCCAATATCTAATGCCAATTGCGACTTGAAACTAGGGCAGGCGACTGTGATGTTAGTTTTTCATTGTTGGTTGTTACACACTAGTTATCAATCATAAATGATGGGGAAAATATATGAACTCTCAATGATAAAAGTGCCTGGGTTCAGTAGAGCATTAATAAATCCTGTACCACATAGTTGTGTGTGTGTGGGAGTGAGTGCTTGGGAGTGTGTATGGTGGTTATACGCTATGCGAGAGCTCCCTCTTGGTGCCATTGCACCCAGTTTCTCTAGCTGATGAAACACAAACTATAGAGCAGATACACTGACACTTTGTGCTATAGTGAAAACAGGAGCAAACACCACATTTTTATGATTAATTTAATCACTGAACAGAAATACTCAAGATGTATACTTTTGGAAAGTAAAAAAAGAGACCTTTGTTGTTTTTATATTTGTTTGTGTCTGGGTACAGGGTGTGATTCACTTGTTATTTTTTAAGGAAAAATTCATAAGTCATTTTATTAAGAAAATTATTTTTATATTTTTTGTTTCCAATCTTGATATGTTATTATTTAAATAATTTAATATAATATACATATACATTTACATTTTTATGTATTATAATAGTTTACTTTTTTAAGGGAATCAGATATATATATATATATATATATATGGAAAAGTAATATGAGGGCCGTTTTGAAAAAAAAGAGAAGAAGAAACAAGCCATGATGATTCATGGCTGTACATAGTGTTATACTTTGGGGTTGGTATATATTGTTGTATATATATTTATTGTTGTAACAATAAATATATTGTTATATTATATTTGGGGGGTAATAAAGAAGCTTTTCATTCCATAGTACAACATGGTCCTGAGAAGGAATTGGAATACTTTCCAAGTTCCAGCTTTCTCAATTCCCTGATCTCACTCATGAATCCAGTTATTTTATTAAGAATATATATATATATATATTAGGGCTGTCAAAAGATTAATCGCGATTAATCGCATCCAAAATAAAAGTTTGTGTTTACATAATATATGCGTGTGTACTGTGTATAATTATTTTGTATATATAAATACACACACATGCATGTATATATTTAAGAAATATTTGCATACATATACTGTATATATTTATATATCATTTATATTATATATAAATATAATTTTTTTTTATAGATATAAATTACACATTTTTCTTCAATATATACAAGCATGTGTGTGTATTGATATATACAAAATAATTATACACAGTACACACACATATATTATGTAAACACAAACTTTATTTTGGATGCGATTAATCGCGATTAATCTTTTGACAGCCCTAATATATATATATATATATATATATATATGTTTTATATTATATATTTTATTTTATAATTTTACCACCCTGACATGATGTCTTAAATAGGCACAAAAACATATGTTAATAACAATTATTGTGAATACATGAATTGCTAAAAATACATGAATTAATCAGTCAATTAATTAATTAAATCTTCTCCTGACCTTTTCTTTTTCTTCTAGGGACGCTGTATAAATTTCAATCGGATGCAGCATCAATAGACGACAGTCTCCAGTCTCTGAAATACTTTGACTTCCAAGTATCAGATGGGACAACAGAAAAAAAGCATAATTTCCTCGAGATGACAGCTTCTTTGGCCACTTAAGAGTATCTTGGTTCAATGCTTGCGTATTGGCTTTCAAAAACTTATAATTCTGGTATCTTTCAAGCTACTGAATGTCAAGCAGATGACTAAATAGATTAACCCCAAAAAAAGTGTCTGATTTTGCAGCCGATCTGGTTAGCTTTAATGCACAGCAAAGGCTTTTTCATGTTCTGACCATATTGTGCCTTCTGAGGAAAAAAACTAATCTTATGGACACAGACGGAGGCTATTTCAGAGAGGAGAAAAAAAAAAAAAGCGAATGAGATGAGGCTCTTTGCCGTTGGCTGGGAAGTAGAACTAATCCCAGTAGGCTCATGGAGAGCAGAAGTACTTTGCCTCTTGGCAATGTCTCTTCACAAAAATCTCTCCAAGCCCACTATCGTCGGATGCCTAGCGGGGCTTCTTTGACTGGAGATCTTGTCATTTTAACACTGAGAAGTGCACACGCATGACAAATTGTAGACAGAATGCCCTAAGGTATTGGACGCAGTAAGACTTTGCCCTTTAGTTTGTGAAGACACCTTTCTATCAATGCGAGGACAGCACAGAGAAATTAATAGAGCGTTATTGCACCGCAAGACACCCTGTGACCAAAGCTCTCCGGCAAGGTTTTGAGGGACAGATTTAACTCTGGTGGTTGGTGCTTCCTCCCCACTTATTTGGCAGTCTGTTCTGTGCTCACTAATGCATAGACGGTCACAATTCAGAAACATGCCCCTCAGTTAAAGGGTTTAAAGCATCAATATAACTGTCCATCCATCCGATCTCCAAAAAATTGGTGCTCAAGTTCTCTTGGGACAGGAATATCAAACTTTGATTAATGTATAGGCAACTTTAGAGATTTATCTTTTGTATGAGGTCTGACCACTCTAGATTTTTTTTGTAAAATTAAGGAGTTCCTTAGCTGTGCTACTGCTAACATGGCACCCTCATCCAATATACTCGGAAGATCAAACCGAAAGGGGCGACGGACGGATAAGTATTGTTCATTTCCAGAAATTATCCACGTCGCACCCCCCCTTCCACTTGCACACAGAAAAGCGAGCAATATATATTTATTTTAGATTTCTTTAACGCGCTGTCATGACGACGATCGTGAATGATGTCAGTGTCAGTGGAAACACTGTGGGGGAGGAAGGGGGCGGCAGCTGAAGAAAAAGGCTCGAACGATCCAGTCACTTTCGATACGCTACTTCAGATGCAAAATGGATATTCGAGTCGAAATCTGACAAAGCGTGCCGGCTTTGACGGGAAGTGGTATAGACAATGACCAGTGGCTGGGTCAGTGGGATGTCTCAGTGCAAGCAGAGAAGCTTATCAAATGACACTAAAAATAAGTTCAACAACCATCAAGTTTGAGGGGGGAACAGAATGGGGCGCAGTCGCTCACATTCGGTGGGCATGCAAGTGTGCAAGATGGCAGGACCATTGGGGGAAAAAGCCCTCGTTTAATTATTTCTTTGTTTCTATCGTCATAATTGTAGGGACGTTCATTATTGTTCCCCTCCACCCCCTCCCAAAAAAAGAAACGGCAGAATAAATACAGAAAAGTTGAAACATTTGGAATCATTCTCAGAGGCACTTACTGTACAAGATTAGCTAATGCACTTCATGGATAGATAGGTGAGTGTAATTCAGCTTTTATTTCTTTTTATATGTCACAGATCACATAATGTCAATTAAGTTTAAGTAAAAATTTGGTTAGGTATTTACATACTAGTTGCAACATGGCTTGATATGTTTACCGGCTCCTTACATGCTATTTTTCCACCTCAACCTCACAAGAGCTTCTGCTTTGTTTTCTCTTATTTGTTGTTTTTGCTTGTTTTATTTACCTTTTATTTTTACGTCTTCTTTTATGCATTTTACATTGTTATATTTATATTTTCATATTGATTGTGGTTCCTGTGTGTGTATTTTATATATATATATATATATATATATATATATATATATATATATATATATACGTATATACGTTTTGGGACCTATTAATGCCTGTGGAAAGAGAAACTGATTGTAAACCTTTTTGTATTTGCGTAGCAAATTGGATTTATTCTTTTAAATGTTGAATTAAGCTCCAGCAAAAAAATTATAATAAATATATATATATATATATATATATATATATATATATATATATAATTATTATTATTATTATTATTATTATTATTATTATTAATAACTTAAAAAATAGGATAATTACTCCTGTTTTAGGTGATTTTTTTTATTTTATTTTTTATTGTTTTTATTGTTTTTAAGCAACTCAGTGATGACAATTGTGCACTATTTGTAAAATGTAAAGAAACAATGTATTAGTAATGATTCTTTTTTATTTGAACTGAAAACCAGGTCAGGTTTTTTTTTTTATATTAGTACTTGCAGCCCTTGTGAATATAGTGCCTCATGTCCCACTGCAGTCCGGCCAATGAATGTAATTTCAATAGTAACTTTTTTTTTTTTTTTTTTCTAGTATACACAAGGCTAATTATGATTGTGTTTTTGTTTGAGATCCTTTTTTTTTTTTTTTTTTTGACAATGTAATATTTCATGATTCTTTTTTCCCTGAAAACAATGGGTCTGCAGATATAAACTTCACTAGTGCACTGGTTAAAAACTACTTTTAAAACAGTAGTAGTGTACAGAAATAATTTGAGTAAAATGTACAGAAATAAAAAGAAACAGACAAGGAAAAGAAGTGGGCAGAAAATTTGCCCTCACAATTGGCATACACACTGCATTTTACACCATTTTTTACAAAATTCACATTGACTTGCTGATTTGTTTCTTCCCCATATAAAATGCTACTAAAAATAGTTTGATCCATTGCAGAAAGCTGGAGACACTCAGATTCACCATAAACAATTAGACTATGTTCACAATGTTAGCCATCTGTTTTTCTGCAGTTGTTGTCTTGCGCTGAAGTAATACACACCGTACACACAAAATCATTTAGCACATCTCATGTTCTCATTTTCCTTATTCAGCCAATATTGAAGTTTCAAACATTTTTGTATTTGCTTTTTGTATCAAATAAATGGCACGTTGTTTTTAAATGATCCTGTGTCCATTCTAAGCACTTTAATGATTCATCAGGCATCACACTTAAGCAGATTACTGTAAATGATTCTACACAGCTTACACTCAGTAATAGTGAATTATTAAAAGCCATATTTTCATATGATAAACTGCTCTAAACCAAAACATCTGCTTATCTGTCTTATCTGACTATTAGCGGACTGACTTGATGTGTTGAACTCTTTTAAATACACATCTCTTCTGTAGCTAACATTATTTTGAATACACAGTTTACTTAGTTTGGTTCATTGCACATGCTCTCATATAGGTCTATATCTTAATTTTAGGCTGTGATAGGTTACACACTTAACTCATTGTTCTCAATCCTGCTAGTCGCACAAGGCCCTTGTTAAGCATACACTCAACTGTCATTAAACCTACAGGATTCCCACCTAACCCTGCTCTCAAGCTGTGCCTCATACCCCAGTAATGCGTGACCAAAAGCTTTATAGTGTTCAGTGCTGCTCATAATTTCCCCTTGAAATGAGTCGTAAGAGACGTTTCATGCACCTGGTTATGACCATAAAACCACTTCTTTCGGAGTCAGAACTTGTGCCTTTAACACAACATTAGGTCTCAAAAGGAGATGTTCCACTTAAGCTAAGAAAACGCTTTGAGTTGAGTGGCATGGCTCATTATCACAGGTTCACACTGTCTGAAAGATGTTTTATGGGCTGTAAATGCTGAATTATAAAAATTTTAATTCATCTTCCAAGTTTGATGAAGTGTAACTTCAAACTTCCTTCAAAGACTTGTTGGAATTGGAATTAAAGGGATAGTTCACCCAAAAATGTAAATTCTGTCATTAATTATTTACCTTCATGTTGTTCCAAACCCGAAGGTCTTACGGGTTTGGAATGCCATTTTTGGGTGAACTAACCGTTTAAAGGGATTGTATGAATCTTTTTTTTTTTTTTTTTTTTGCCAAATAGTTTGGTGTTTGGTTATTTTATGCCCTCTTGTTATATTATAAAACTTGTTATATTATTACATTTTCTGGAAAATGATTGTGTTGTCAAACACAGAAATATAATGTTTATATTGTTCTAAAAGAGCAGGATGTGCTTTGTGAACAAAATCAGACAGCATTTTCTCACCTAACGATGGCCATAAAACAGAATCCTCACTTCCTCGATTTTTTTCCCCATGGAAAAGAGCAGATTAATGCAGCTGTTCTCTGTTTAAGCTGGTCTGAGTTTACAGGTTATACCAGTTTTCACAGTTATCAAAGAATTGTGGGTTACGGTAATTAAACCCTGCAGAAATACTAACCTTTCAAAGAGAGACCGCTGGAATCAAGTCTTGTTAGACTTGACACTCGATTTTATGCAATGCATTTCAAAGTGAATAAAACCAAGTCCTGCTCATGCAGTGAAGTGAACTGCACAATGCATCATGTGGAAAGTGCAGGTGGGGGGATTAGTGTGATATGGTATTTTACTCAATGTTAAAATAATTACATGCTTAAAACAATTACATGGAGTTTTAGTGATCCCCCACCCCCCTGCCTCCTCCTCCTCCTCCTATAAATGATGTTATGTAGCGTAGCTCAAAAAAGCAAAGCAAACCAACCATGAGGCATTTGCTGACACTGACGCCTGCACACTCACCTCAGTGCTGCGAGGGTTAGGGGTGGGCGAATCGCTCCGTCTGTTAATGCTAAAAACCAACATACGAGTGTCACTTCACTTTTGACTCCAGCATGAGAGCGAAAATATTGCTCTCTGCACAGCTTGCTACAAGAAATGACTGGCATGTCTTTTACCCAATCCAAAACGAGAAACAAACGAAAGAGGGCGGAGCCTGCAGCAGCTAACAGAAGTCACCTTGCCACTGGTCAGAAAAGTTCAGTTAATGGACATGGAAAGAAACAATGACCGGAGGTGATTTTTCTGCTGTTTTCAGAACCTTTGTGTCATCTGAAGCCCAGAACAGCTTTTCAAATTTTACAGCAGATGTTTGAGCAATTCGCAATAGTATTTCAGGCTGCAACAGAAAAATGCTAGAGTAGTTAAAGATTTCCTTTTATTTCCCATTTGCAGGATGTTACTAAACATTAGCAGTGTGTTAGGGATCAAAAGGTGATTCGCTGTCAAATCAGCTGTAAAGCGGTCAGCGACACATGTCGGACAATGCTCTAATTGTCATTTATTAGGGCCGTTGGAAGAACGCAGACCATTCCAGTTGGGCCCAGCTCAGCCAACACCGCCCATAATCCAGCCTGCCCACCGCAGAGATGCACTGAGAGGAGGCGCTTTAGTACTACCTCAGATGCTCCAAGTTCTCTAAGCACAAACACGGGCCGCCCACGCTCCCAGCAGCACCTCTCCCAGTCGCTGGCATCATTTAACATTACGATATTTTCCCTGTGTTTTTTTGACGGATGATGGGGCCTCATTGCTATGCAAGTGCCAGATGAATCATAAACCTATACCATATGCCATCGCAATTTGCTGATGGGACCAAGCTGTTTTGGTGGATATAAAATCCAGGGATTATAAATGCCTGATCCTCAGTGAATGGTAGAGGCACAAGGTGGGGTGAACGCGAGCCATCTTATCTAATGAATTGGGTCAGTGAGCAGCGGGGAAAAAAGCAAAGATATAGCAGTATCAACCTGCTACCTTTACTTTGGTTAATCCTCAAAACAGCAGAAATGAAAACAAACAAACGGTTCAGTGATAACATGTTTATCACCTCCGTTCAATGTCAAAGCTTTAGGACAAATAAAAGAATAATCTGAATTATGATTTCTTTTTTCAATAATTCAATTTGAATTATTTGTGGACACATACACTGTGATCTGCATAGAAATTATGACGAAACAAACTCAAGGGTGCATTAAGTAAATAAATAATGATTTTAAATAAATGCTATTCTTTTGAAGTGTTTATTCATCCAGCAAACATTTAAAAATCTAACAGACCCCAAGTTTTTGAATGTGAATGTCCAAAAAAGACTATGAAATTATAGCACTTAATTTCTACATACTATGTACTTATTACAGTAATTACAATAACTTGGTAAGAAGACCATGTACCTACACCTAATGCTAAACGTAACCCCTGTAGTTACCTTATATTACCCAGTAAGTACACATACTGTAAAAGTAAGTGCGACCAAAAGTACTGTAACAGCAATCTATGACACTTGCAGCCTTGCTCTGTATTCCAGTTTCTGAAGCATACAAGTTTTTTTAAACAAAGCTGTCAAATTGCTTCAGAAGACGTATGTCTATGGACTAATTTTATGGTGTTTTTGTTCCTTTTTGGGGCTTGACAGCCTCATGTCACCATTCACTTTTATTGAATGTAAAAGAGTATGAAGAAATTACCCATTACTGTAGAAATATTTTCAAAAGTAATGCCTTAACCCTTATCTATTGTTTACTGAAGAAATCCTGAACAACTGTAAAAACCTAACAATCATTTATTTACCCTACAAATCTGTTTCATTTATGATGACAAAATGCTGGTGAAATGAAAATACGCTAATCCCCCGGCTAACGTCACCTTCGCCATAATCCTTAACAGCCAACAGCTGCAATGTGTTATGTGATTATGATGTTCACAAAAACAGCCTTTGAAGCAGCCGCACCAGCAAACTGTTTGTTTGTGTGTGTGTGTGTGTGTGTGTGTGTGTGTGTGTGTGTGTGTGTGTGTGTGTGTGTGTGTGTGTGTGTGTGTGTGTGTGTGTGTGTGTGTGTGGATTAGTCATACCCCAGGTGGTCAGTGTTTCTCCAAACTAGGCGAGATAAGCTTGCTGCACAACGTATACAGTATATACTGTAGCTACAGTATCACAGATCTCCTTCTTTGGTATGTTTTTCTTTATCTAACTTGAATTTGTTAAAGCAGCACTCCACTATGTTAAGAATCTTTGATAGTAACATTTAGATATATGTTATAATATATTATGTAAAATGTTTGTAACAAGCTCAAAGAACTTGTTGCCTTCATTGATCTGGTTTCCTGAACTACTTCAACTCCTTTGCTCTACAAAACTGCACTGCCATCCATAACTCATGTCCCGAGCGGCAGAAGGCTGACCACTACCCTCCCAGTTTTAATTGAGCAGGTCTGAAGCAGACTTTATGTCTTACCTTTTACGAGCCAAAGATCCATTAAAGGCCGAACCGCTGTAATTCAATCATTTTCATTTTGGAAAATGTTCACGATCAATGTGATAGATTTCTTCATCAATCAATATTACATACTGTAGGTTCACAGACTCCAAGCCCTGAATAGAAGTGATCAAGCCATGAATTTCAGTTTTATGAACCACATCTCTTCTAAAAGTTCATTAGTAAAGCCAGCTATGTGCTGATCTACGGCTGCATCAGGAAAATTAAATTAAAAACTGGACAGACCGCTTTTAGCAGCTCTATTTGTCACGATATCATTTTAGACCACTATTTTTACTAAACCTGTTTATAGTGTCAGCTTCTCAAAAATAAAGCACACCTGTTGTTTTCAATGTCACCTTCATCTCATGTGATAATTCATTTAATAAATCCTTTTGTTTTGCATTTTTGTGTTTTGATACACAAAATAATCTGTTATTTATTAATCTAGTCTAAGCCTATCCATATTATCTTCTATAATTCAATATTAATCAAAAGCTGTAAAACCCTACAAATCATAATTAAACCACAATTATATTTTCCTTCAATTTTATTATGAAAAACAATCAATCAGATAGACAAACGGATGGATGGATGGATGGATGGATGGATGGATGGATGGATGGATAGATAAATAAATAGAGATACTGTAAAGTAATATTACGTTTTTTGATTATCCTGAGATTGCACTCATAACATAAGCCAAGATTAGGAAAAATATATATTTTTTAAATCCGCAGATATGTACAATGAGATTATATCAGCAATAATATCCTACATACTTTATATGAAGCAGAGAGAATCCCTTGATACGTGTAGTTTCAAGCTGCCTGTTCTTATATAGGGCCGAGTCCAGTATGTTGTGTTTTTTATGCACTCTGTTGTTTGCTGTTGAAGATAGACAGGGGCTGGAGGTTGGGGGTAGAGATCACTGACGGTCGCTCTCACCCTCTACCCCAGGGCACACCAGGTGAGAGGTGGAGAGAAAGAGAGAGTGAAAAGGGGAGAAAGAGAGACACACAGCTGTGGAGTGCTTTACAGGCAGGCGAGAGGGCCCTGCAGGCACATCTCATTATTTGAAGGTCATCCTTTTTCATACGACGAAAACCCAGTGACATGTTAAAGTCTGTCCCAACCAATCTGCTGGACCCCATTTGATGGTCAAGAGGAGTAAACAGCAGTCAGGAACCCAAAAGAGAATTACATGATGCCAATATTATTGTGTTGATCATCATTTTTGTATATTTTTCTACAACAATTCGTAAAAAAAAAAATGTTTTCCCATTTTTTCAACTAAATGACACAAACAAACTCAAACATCATGCATTTGAGCACTGTCGCACGCTCAAACGTCCAATGTAAACTATAAATGAGGGCAACAGGCAGGGTCTGTACATCATAAGCTAAAGAGGACAGTGGTATCTTTATTCTTCAGTGACTGCTCCTCAGGATCTAGGCATGTAACCTAATTACATTCTTATTGATGCACTGTGACAATTAATTAACTCTAAAACCAAAGGCTGCTTAATTAACTGTCTACATACTGCATTTAGAACAAGAGCGCTGTTATTGACTGAAGCACTATCACTGTTCACTACTGCCACCAGTGAAGTCATATGTCAGCACCGTACTCTGTGTTTTTAGGTGTGTGTATGCTGCATATGATTTGCATGATGACCAACAATATCAGAAACTCCCCAGATTGTGCAATACACCAAGTATTTATCCTGCTTAAGACAGAACTACACAAGTTACAGGTTCATGTTTTAGAAAAATCAACAGCTGTATTTTACATTATCCACTTTTACAAGTTCCGAAATAACAAGGCATATATTTACAGACTGCCCATAACACAGACTGCCCAATACAGTGTTTACTGGCAATGATTGTTTTATTGGCAACCACTATGTGATGCATAATTTAGAGTCATAATTTTGAATATGCTCTTTTCTGCCTCAGCATGTATATTTCATCATTGTGTCTCTCAGGCCATAAAACGCATCCATCCACCAGATCTGCGTTGGGTCACGACTCACTGCAGGCGCAGCGTGGATCTCTGCAAACAGATGCTCAGAATTAGCAATAAAAACAAATGCAGGGCTTACATATACTGCAAAAGAAGGCTTCAGTAGATATATTCATACTTGTGAAATGTGTAGAATCAAGGCTATTATAAATCTCCACGCCATACATTTCTACGATGTACAAATTTGAAGATATATTTTTAGATAGTTTTATGTGCATATACAGTAAGCTTAATCTCAGTATTTAAAATCTCTCAGTATTTCTTTTTATATTTTTTCTAATTATTTTTTTCATTACAAATATGATTACATTAACTGCATTTGAAATAGTCAACCTATAATTAGATGCCTAATGAGCATCTACTGTAGAAACACTGTAAAAAAAAACATATTTACATAATTTACACCGCTAATAAATATTTTTCTCAGATTTTTGCTATGTACTGTCCTTATATCTGCATACAAGCTTTTTAATTTGTTATATAAGCAAAACATGATATAGGCAATGAAAAAAAAGATTGTAGGACAGGATTATGTTTTTAGATATTTAGAAATCATCCTACTAAATACTTAAACTACTTACTAAAATGCTGTCAATTGTGTAGTCAATTATCTGAACTGAATCTGCAAAACTGAATACTGTAAAGAGTGTTCAGTTCACTTACTTTAAAAAAATTGTAAACCCGTTGCCTTAAAATTAAGTAAATAAACGTAATGCTTAATTGAAAAAAAATTAAGTTATGTGAACTTGACAATTCCACATTACTTTTTTTTTTTTTTTTCGATTAAGCATGAAGCTTATTTGCTTATTATTTTAAGGCAACGGGTTTCCTCAACTTTTTTAAGTTAAGTCAACTGATCACTTTTTATAAAATTACAAAATTTAGAATAAATCTGTATGATTAAACGCATTCATATTTTGCTGAAAACGTATTGCGTTAATACTATCTGCTTAAATGACAAGTATTAATTTTTTTTTTTATTATTCTTTGTGAGGCACCATGTTTAAATGATTTCTTAATCAATAAATCATAAATATATTAACCAAAAAATGATGCTGTCATTTACAATGCTTCTCCTTACATTATTAGATATATATGATCTGCTGACATTTATTTTAGGTTCTAAAAATGCCTTTTGCCTACATTTTTGACACTTTTGAAATGCTGCTGAGAGAAGAATAAATGAGTGCTTGATGTTGCCGGACAGGAAACTAGCAGTGAAAGAAATGTTTCTCCTTGAGATTGGCCATATGGGGCATGCAGCGGGAAGACATTCCCACACAAGACAAATTGTTCTCTGAAACACAACGACCGTCTGGCTTTGCAAAAAAAAAAAAATGAGTGAAAAGCAATAATTTATGCACGGTGAAACCACAGAGCTCATTGTATGAGCTGCTTGAAGTCCTCTTTAATAGAAATCCATTGTGTTAGAAAAACATCGCTGCAAATTAACATTCCATGACATTTGGTTTGGACTTTTAGAGACTGTGATGATATACATTGATTTGTGAGTGTTTTAGGTGGTCATGAATATGAGTTGCAAGGAGTGAGAGGTGAGTATTATTTGTAACAATATTGACAAGATTCCCTATAAAAATGTCCCTTATATAGTCAATTTAGTCTTTTTATCTTCTTTTTTTTCATAACACATCTGTAGAAATTCAAAGCAATATTTATCCTGACAAACAAACATCCTGTATTTCTCATCACAACATCTGAACGACAAACACAACAGCTTCTGATGCCTGGCAACGGCCACAGCAGTGTGTGTGCGATGGCGTTGTGTGTCCGTGCCATCTTACAGATGTCTTTGTCAAAGCATCGCTGTGGTGACTCTACAGGCTGAGATGGCTACTCTCTTTCCCCCTGATAGATAGCATGAGACACACTGGGTGTTTGGGAGAGTTCAGCATCTGTTTTTCTTATGCAGCTGCACCAACGTGGATGGAACACTTCCATTTATACACACCCACTCACTGTGTGTATATTTGTGTGGTGAGACAAAACATTATAAAATACATCAAACATAAAAATAAGAAATATAAATATAAAATTAAACTATTTAATATACACTACCATCCAAAACTGTGGAGTTAGTAATATTTAGTTGTGTTTTTTTTAAGAATGCTTTTATTGAGCAAAGATGCAATAAATTGATCAAACTTGACAGCATAGACTTTGTTCACGAGTTTGTTTGCCCATGTAATCTTAGCGTAAGTAATAAACGGATTTGGCTTGCTGTCTGCTATAGAGGGGCTCCGAGAGAATATTCTACCCAAGCTCCGACTGCCCCCTATTACACAGGAAATTACGTTAATAACTTCACATATTGTTACAAAAAATTATATTTCAAATAAATGCTGTTTTTTTTATTGCACTGTCTATTCATCAAAGAATCCTGAAAAGATAAATGTATCATTGTTTCCACAGAAATATTAAGCAGCACAACTCTTTTCAACATTATTGAAATGTTTCTTGAGCACCAAATCGGACCATATTAGGATGATTTCTGAAGGATCTTGTGACACTGAAAACTAGTGTGTGTGTGTGTGTGTGTGTGTGTGTGTGTGTGTGTGTGTGTGTGTGTGTGTGTGTGTGTGTGTGAGCAGATATTTATATCTGTTATGTAGACTCTGCATAATTCAAAATGTGATGTTACATTCCACGGAGCACTGCAGTAAAACAAAAGAGAGCACGCTTGGAATTTTTTTTAGATTCCAAAATGTCAATTCTAAACATTTAAATGGTATGTTTCGCTTTCATATCGATGAGCATGTGCAATCAGAACTGGTTTAACTGTTGTCCAATAGACCAGCAAGGTTCACTGCGTGCAAACATATTAAAATGATCTCTAGAACCGCCTCTAATAGTGTCTACTGCATACAGTACTTTTACCAAGCACCATTGCGGCACAGCTGTTTGTTGTGCGGCCCATCAGCCAGAAGGCATATTTTCACTTCACACAAACACTGAAGCTGACCAGTAGATGCAAAGAAGCCTATGTCAGCAGTCTGCATACTTTCCGGGCCTATTCTTTTTCTTCCTCTGGAGGACAACATTCACACTCACTCTGTCTCCTAGACCAGATCGGAGAGGACAGACAGACTCCTTGACTGTCTCCCAGAGATGGAGGGAAAGAGAGGGAGAGAAGTGTCCTCTCAGCCAGTGTCATAGGGAGAGGGGCTGACACTCAGTGTATGTGACAAGGCCAGTCCGGAGTGGAAGGGCCCCCTGCAATATTAACTCTCATTTGGAGCAGCTGTGGCTGAGAGCATGAAACATTGAACAAAACAGCTGCCATGGATCCACTGCCGTCCTGCCAGCTTGCACTGTCTGTTAGTGCGGAGCGAAAACACACACGCATACACAAACAGACACAAACACACACACTGGACCAAGCTCAGAAAGCTGAATTGGAAAAGGTCAGTGTCACAGTCGAGAATACTGAAAGGTCTAGAAGGTTCCGGTAATACCCTCTGACTCTGCAGAAAGGTCTACGACGGCATGGCGTTTAAATCTGAGAGATGGCATATAATAAAAGTGCATTCGGTGGAGATATGTTTTATGGCATATCTTCACTTTGTTATATTTTAGTATCATTTATATACTTTAATATGCTAGTTTTTGTTAATATTTTGAATTAGATTTTCAGTTTTTTCAGTTTTATTTTTTCACTTCTCCGCTATTTTTTTATGGTTTTGGTTTACCGTCACCTTTATATAGCTTTATACAATACAGATTGTTTTTAAGCAGCTTTACAGTGATAACAGGAAATGATGGATTTCGGCTGTTGTTCAGCTGAAGTCAGTTTAGTGTTGATTCAGTTCCGTTGTAAAGATCATCAGTTATTAAATTAGTTCATTTCATCTATAAAGCAGTTCTGCAAAAAACTGATGTCATCGTCCAGCTCAGTTCAGTTATCATACAACAACATCAGTACAGTCAGATCAATAACACTGTTGAATATTAAATGTCCCCTAGCCAGAGGCGACAGTTGCAAGAAACTCAAACTCCATCAGGTGACAGAATGGAGAAAAAAAAACCTTGGGAGAAACCAAACTCAGTCGGGGTGGCCAGTTCTCCTCTGGCCAAAAAACAAACACGGTGTGATAATGATTCAGGCTGCATCACAAGTCAGAATTCAGATCAGGATCAGTAGCATTTAAATATTCACCCAGTTCCTTTTCAACCCAGTATGGCACAAAAATAAATAAACCTGCAGAAGGTATAGAAAAGGCATTGGCAAGAAACATTATTGAAGCACTTTGACCAATGTGCAAATCTGTTTCTAAGTTTATGGTGATTAAATCAGAGTTTTTCTGTTTTATGCTAATGACCCAAAAATATGATGATCCCCTTCCTGATATATAAAGGCAGCTACTGTATATAATCTCTACAGAACCATATGAGATTCAGATACATATAATGTGTTGTTAGCCATTTTTTATTATTATTATATTGAAGCTATTGTAATAAAAGTAGAAACCTGTAGAAAATTTAGAAGTGTACTGTAGGAATCCTTTCTTTATGTCATCCCTCATCCTCATCATATGTACACGGGCTAGTAAATAACCATCTTCCAACCATCAAGAACACCTTAGCAACCACATAGCAACATGTTAAAAACTACTCAGATCACCTTTCTAACTACATACAAACACCTTGGCAACCACTCATCTGAACTGTAAACTGAATCAACTAGTTCACTAGAAGATAAAAAAAAAGCTTCAAAATATGATTTAAAGAGTCCCTATTATGGATTTTTGAAAATGACCTTTCATGTAGTGTGTAACATAGCTCTAAGTGAATGAAAACATCCTGCAAAGGTTTAAATCTGAAAGTGCTCCGTATATAAAATTATTGTCTTTCAAAAGTAAGAGTCGACTCTGAGTCTATGAAATGAATCGTTTTTCAAACGAGTCATGAGCCGTTTCATTGTGACGTCAAGATGAAACATTAGCATATTGCACGCAGACACCAGGGAAACCTTGAACCTCAAACACTGCAGCTGATTCCTGTGGATACTGGAGAGCATCATGTCGAGAAGACGCTGTGCTCTACAATGTGAAGGTACAGCCAGTTTTTTTCACTGTCCAAGGACGAGCATGTGAAGAATCAGTGGTTAAAGTTCATCTTTACCATGATACCACAGCAGTATAATCCTAAACTTTTGCTGTGTTCCCTTTATTTCACTGATGACTGCTTCTCAAATCTCAGAGTTCAATGCAGGATTCACAAACCGCTTGCTCTTGAAAGATAGTGTTCAAAATACTTAGTTTTGAGTTTTAGATTGTGTAGGTCTCCTGTTAATTGGCTAACTCACGTTATCACTGTCTTACTGAAATACTTCTGCTAATCAGTTGTGGACCACTATTACCTATAACTGTGTCTATTAATGCAGATTGTCGTTCTCACTACTTTGAGGAAAGATTAAGCATGAGGCAAGATTTGTTTTACCAATGTTTATGTTACACCAGTCATTCACGCCAGAGCTCGGCTAATGTATGCACTGTTATTGATACAGTTTCCACGTGTTCACCGCAATAAATTAGAAAAATATTCTGTAAATAAATAAGTAGGCCTATAAGTAAAATAATCGGTTTGCTGATGGACATGCACTTGTTAATGCTGATGGTGAGGAATTACAGTTGCAACATCTCATAATGTACCTCAAACTGAGTAGTGTATCACTGAAACGTCCTGCTCGAGTCGTGCTTGTGATGGAGGTTCGGGTTGAATAACTAGTTCTTCCAGTGTTTCATCATCGGACTCGCCCTCGCATTGATATGGTAAAATCGACCTCATTGTTCGTTACAGTATTTAGTTTACGGTGTAGGAAGCCTCAGGACAGCTGACGTAGTAATGGCAATAGACGTTTTTGTTTTCGACACACGGTAAACCAATCACAACAGACTGAGCTGTCTGGCCAATCAGAGCAGAGTAGCTCACGGAAAGGAGGGATTTAGACAGGGGGGTAATTGAGCGTTCGATTTCCGTACCACCCCCGGGAGCCGCCATTGGCTAACAATCCTTCACCTGCTGTTAGCATCCCATTGACTCCCATTCATTTTGGCGTCACTTTGACAGCGAATAACTTTACATCTGAGGCGTTTAAAGACTCCATTTGTCCATGGTTTATTTCTAAAGAAACACGACAATGTATAAAAGGCTCCATTACCTTGTATCTTACGTTATGGCCCCGTAGAAGCAGTTTTTGTAAAAGTATGCTAACGATTGCGTCATAACCACTCGACTCTCTGGAAATTACCGTAGAGACAGGAAGAGAAGCTCGCAGGCAATCGGGGGGACGTGGAGGCATAAAGTCCGATAAAGTCAAGGGAGAAGCCCATAGAGAATCATAAAGTTGCTCCTGCTCCTAGCTCATGGACAGCTCCTTCTCCTGCTCTCCGTCTCTGCAAGATTCGGAAGGGAATGGTTCAGATTTCGCTTGGCACAGCTACTAGAAGACTTACAACTGTCAGATAGGTTGCTCACGTCACATCCACGTCGTCAAGCTCAGTTTGAGTCTGCGCAGTACGCTCAGCAATCAGGAAATGAGGGCTTCTAATTTGCTTCACTTCTCTCCGTTGAAACCTATGGGGTCGCTGTGTCCAGTTTATATACTGTCTATGGATTTAGAGAGACTGATTCATTTGACGAGTCGTTTGAGGATCATTGAAAATGTGGTGATGTACAAATGTATATTATGAGAAAATCAAACCGTTTTTTGACCTTTGATACATTTAAACCTGTCGTAGGAGTCTCCAAAACAACATTAGGAAACTTTAAAATAGCATAATAGGGGCACTTTAACAAATCGTATTGATCCGATACTTCAGTTCAGTTGAACCTCTGGATTTGAGAAGGAAAGTTATAAAGTAACACTTTTAGTCCTTGTGTTGATTGGCTTGCTCAAAGGCACAATGGCGATAGCTCTCTTCTGACTGGGATCAAACCAGCAATCATTTACCCATCCTGAGCTTTAGCCAGTACTCAAAAGAGTGGTAAAATGTTCTTTATTCAGAGCTGTTCAGAAAAGGTCACCCAAAAAAAAGAAAAATGACTGGAACCTACCAGAAATATTTGCCAGGATTCTCTCAGACCTCATGACATTTTTCTGTTTATGACGCAAAGTTAATTATTTAGTTGCTACTGGTAAAAGTTACTTGACTAATATAGTATATACTCAGATTTTTATGTTTTCTCAAAGGGATAGTTCACCCAAAAATTAAAATTTTATCTATCATTTTTCATGTCATTCCAAATCCGTAAGACTTTCTTTCTTCTGCAAAACAGAAAAACAAGTTTGAAGAATGTTGGTTAAAAAAAAAGTTTTGCTGAATGCATTCTATTGAAAAAAAACAAAAAAACAAAAAAACACCACACCACACTGAGACATTTCGAAAAATATCTTATTTTAAGTTCCACAGAAGTAAGAAAGTCATACAGGTTTGGAATGATATTAGGCTGAGTAAATGTTTAACATAATTTAAATTTTGGGGTAAACTATCCCTTTAATACTTTATATTAACCTGGGCAGCGTTTCCCAAAAGCATCGTAAGCCTAAGTACAATTGTCAACCAATGGTCTGTACGATCAAACGAAAAGCACCACTGGCCATTTACAGGTACACAATATTTAAAATGTCCTTGTGTTTATGCTAGAAAACATGTTGACTACGGACCAACCTTGAGTGATACAGTAAATAGACGAACAATGGTTGCCCTGGTTTTATTTAGAAAAAAAGAGATATAACCTGCCCGAATGCAGTCAGATGGAATGCTTAAAAAAACATTGAACTTTCTGTTTCTATTGAGTCTCAGCTATAGTGTGTCACTATATAATCTGTCTCCAAACTGCTTTTGTATTTCACATGCCGCCTGCAGTCAGACAAAATTGTATTTGAAAAGACCTGTGGGTGTAATATGATTTCAACAGATATGTGTTTATTTATTTAAGACAAGGGAACATGGACTCGCTGAAGAGGTTCCTCCTGATTTTAAGTGACATGTCAAAAGTAGCGCTGTACAGGAAATAGGCTTCTAGAAAGTAGCTCTCTCAGGGGGGCCGCCCCTGTCTACCATGTATCCAAGTGCTGCTACAAGCTAGCGCCCACAATGTGAAGTGTCAGTGACAGATTCAAAGGCAAATGGGCCTGAATAATTGATCAGGTGGGGGCTAGCGGAAGCGGTAGTGCAGCGACTTGCTAATGACGGGGAGTGCATCAATTTTACAAGAACAATTAGCAACAGGAGTAATTACACTTATCACCATTTTATAAAATCACCTCCCCTGCACACCCCCACACACTCATCATGTAAAGGAGTTTAATCAGAGGAGTCAGGCTTAAAATGGATATAGAGGGATTCATCAGAATGGGACTCAGTGAAGGGGATCGCCAACAAATGACGGTTACACCACATACAATAGCTTTTATTTTCGTGGCTACTAGCTGGATTTAACAAAGCCTTCAGAACATATTAACAAGTCTTTACATATTATGATTGACAATTTCATCAATCAGGCTTTGACCTGCTTGCTTCTTTTGTTCCAGGAGTTTTGTTGTTAAAAATCAGTACATTCAGTTTATAAGGACCCTCAAATAATTGAGCATCAACTATGATAATGTATACAGCATTTAAAATTAGTCAACCTCAATCTAGATGCCCATGACAGGTCATCTTGCAATTTCAATCTTTTCACTAAATGTTGCATAAGTATCCCACAAACAACAACTTCATCACCAGAAGGGTCAATCACGTGACTTGTTGAAAAGTTTCAACGTCATTGCATTCTGTGCAGTATGAGCCCTTCCAATGCTAAGAGAGGAAATCAAGACCTCTCTCGCAGTCAGATTGGACACTGGAAAGTGGTCAAAGGCAGCAATTTGCATCTATCATCTGCAATTTGAAACCAGTCCATCACATCTGCTGTTTGCCCAGCCAATGGCCGCCGCTAAAAGACTCCAGAAATGAACTATTAGTTCACTCCTTCTCTCCAGCTCGCTCGAATGACTGGATATTTAAACGATTCAGAAATAGTGCCGCAAACAAAGAATTGAACTTGGCATCACCTAAATTATGTTAATTTGTAAACACTGACTGTGGTTTACCAGTGGAGACACTTGTTAGGTGAAGGTTAAAAAGCTTTAGGTCTCACGCTGCCTTCACAATTTAGATATATATTGAAGTTGCATTTTCAAAGAAAAGTATGCATTTTTGATTATTTGATTTAACAACATTCCATTAATGTGTAATGTTTTGTTGTGTTTTTCAAACACCTGACCTCCCTAACACCACTATTATAAGCCAAGAAGACACTGGAACCCAAGTGGCTTCTGTGAGAGCTGGAGTGAATACAGGTTTACTATATTAGTTATTTGTGAGCCTATACGATTACAATCAATGTATTGTCAAATTAGACATTTTTATGAAATACAGCTGGACCAAACATTAAAAATATACAATTAAGTAATATATGCATCTTTTTTTCCCCCTCTCTCTCTCTGGATATGTTAAAAATGACTGGACCCTGATGGGGAATGCAAAACATTTGTGACTTATTGTTTTTCCTTCCAACTCATATTTTTGCCACCATGTCCCTTTAGGGCTCCGTAATATTGCAAGCATTCTACTAAAGTTCTGTCATGACAACTCTCGGGAGATTGGTATGGTAATATAGATAGATTGGCATGGTAATGGATATGACAATGTGAATGTTTTGGTCTTTGCGGAACATATCTGCTGCTACTGCAGAGAAAGTATTGAGACTTGCTACTGTCAGTACATTCACAGACATGCTGCTGTGAGCATGTAAGACATGCTGCTGCTGCTGCTGCACATGTAACATAAATGAAATAACCCTCATAGCAGATCTATACAGGTGGAGCTGGGGAAGGTGCTGGGTTTCTGAAAGCACGCTGCTGTCTGCTAACAACAACACTATTGTTGTTTGTTTGAATGTTGAGCCACAGCTCAGGCCGCTGATGCAACAACAACCAATCAGCTGTCCCATAATGACGGGATCGCTATCAAATGAGTTAGACCTATCAGCCTGCGCCATCTAGAGTGTCATGCCAGAACTAGGTAATTAAGAATATTTTAATATGACTACTACGAATATGATTTTAAATAATAAATGCCTGTGTGCCTCGGCCTTCTGGTTAAGAAGTTTTTCTTGCCACTGTCACCTTTGACTTGCTTGCTGTGGATTTTAAACCGAAGCTCGTTTGGTATGATCTGTTAAAAACATATATAAATTTGAATTGAATGACCCGATGGCTCAAAACCCTTGGGGAAATGTATACTCCTTTGTCAGACTCTATAAAACTTAAATCACTTAAATAAGCATCTGAGCAGACATGTTTGGACTGGTCAAGTGTTGTGTGGGATGGCTGTTATCAGCGATTTTGCACTTCGTACCAGAATAAGGCAGCCCGTCCTGGGATTCACACTCAACTGTGGGTAGCTTGCTGTCGTCCTGATCCAATTCTTTGTAAGGCCTAAAGGTATGATAATGCTAGGTAATATTTGATAACAACTCAGTTAAAATCATCTTATTATCAGTGTTAAATAATGATGGGGATTATGGCCTAATATGATTAGCTAAATCTTCTTATTTGACAATTAGTGCCTAAAATTACATTCTACACCAATGTCACAGTGAAAACTAGCTCTTGCTGCTAACCAGTTCAGCTCCTTCACTAATCCATTATTCAGATTGCGGGAAAACAAGGGGCCAGTGCTCTTCTTTCTTACTTTGTTTCAAAGTTCTAGCCTATCCTTCCTCGTGTTCACGACTAGGATCTTCCCTTCCGACAATTAGCATGATGTTTCACAGAACAATGACTTGTTCCCCCTCATCCCATCCAAGCCCAACATTTCTAGGCCACATCTTTAACCCCATTGTCATAGGCTGACAGTATAACATTTAGCTTGCCTGACATGTCCAGTTAGCTACAAGCAGGGAGTTTACCTGACACAGGGTGGCATTACTAATCACTCTCCACTTCAGCCCGTTCTCCGCTTCTCCCTGCCCTTTATCGTTCTTCTCATCCCCACACATCTTATTTGAGAGAATTAGGAAGGAATCAATCATTTGTCACGTCTATGTGTTGTTGCGGGCCTCTCCGCCCGGATTTTTGTCTCCAGGCTAGCGGGGAATGGGGAGGATCATGTAGCGTGTGGAGGAATCCAAAGTGACGCAGGTTGAGGCTCTGGTACTTTCTCTGACAAACAGACTCCCGTTTCCCCTCAAGGCTTTTCTCTTCCAGCCTTCACTACTCTGATGCACAGCAATATTTCTTGAGCAGACTCAGAGGAGTACTGAAGCCCTGTTAAGAGCATGCAGTCCATAGAGTTTCAACTCTGATTGCGCAATACAGGACAAAGTAAGACATCCATTCAGTTACGTGAGCTAGAATCTTTATGGGTACAAGGATGACGGATAAGATTCACAAGTTGCTGTGGCATTTGTTTGAAAAGTCATTGTTTATGCTATAATGTCACGATTTATTACATCCTATAAGTTGTCAAAGTCCCCATATTTTATGATTTTCAATTCCTATATTACATTAAAATGTTTCATATAAAATACGGCAATATTTCTTTAGCGTGAATATGTGATCAAATGATATGTACGTTGTGTATGAAAATTAGCCGTAAAATTCTGCTTTTCTAATTCCTTAGCCTGAGCAAAGACGAACACTTTTTTGTATATTGAACAAATATAAACAAGTAAACTGTCTGTTTAGAATTGTATTATATGTTTGCATATGATGATGCACCACATTTGCAGACATTTTTCTATTACTTTTAATGAATCCTAAATTTCATAACAGGTTTACATAAAACGTGTTGATTGAGAATGAGCATTATTTTAATTCTGAAATTAATGCTGTGAAGGAAATTGACGTTCAAAAAAAGAATCAGTTTGTGTGTTGTGATTGCCATGTTTTATTAAACCTTTTTTTCTAAACATAGACTGGAAATGGTTTTCAGAGTATTTTTTTAATAATCATTCAAAACATTAAGTCCGCAATTTTCCTGTGTCCCTATATTTAAAGATAGGCCTCTCAAAGGAATATGATCCACTTCTTACCATCATGACCTCAATATAGTAATTGTTCCATTTTCATTCAGCTGCCTGAATGAAAGCAGCTTAAAGAAGAGGTTCATATTCATCCTCTTTAGGTGTTTTTTTTTTTTTTTTTTTTTTAGATTATGAAGGGAATATGTTGCAGATTAATATGATGCATGTTATTCCAAGAGCTCTTGTTAATACAAGTGCACTACACAGGGCACAGAACAACACAGGGCAGAGTCAAATGGATACAAAAAATGCTGATGTAATACCAACTCCATTCAGTAGATGGCTTCATAAACTACTGCAGTCTGAGGGAGGCACTACAACTGCGAGTCATTCAATGGAATGGATGCATTCACACAGTTGGCACAGTGAATATGATAAATGTAGTGCCTTTATTGACAGTCTAAACTCTCTGTCATGCTGAACATTTCCCTTGTAGACATAATGTCAATCTAGGATAAGACACTGACATTACAAGATATCAAGATCAATTCAACTTATTCAAAAGAGCAACATTTAACATGCTTTGCTGTATTCTGTTTATTTTTTCTTTACCACAATAGCTAAAACAGCCTAGCCTAAACACTGACAAAAATTGTATGTTTTGTTTGTGACAGAAAACAATTAAATGTCGCCTTGTGCTAATGTCATAGCTTAACCTATAATTTTACAGAACCCATATATGTTCTGTTAAATCTGAATTTAACCCTCTCACAGATTTGTTATGGTGGCCGTTTAATCATCAGAAAACAAACTAACTAGCATGTCACATTGTTATTCAGCGTTTTCTCAGCCCACAGTTCTCAGATTTTCTGCTTGTTAAAATGTTTACATGCACATTTAGGTTCATCGGGGGATGGCTAATGCGTTATATGGAGTTATTTTTCATTTCCTAGATGTTTCATCCAAAACAATGTACTCAAGTTCCTCCTCGCAGCATGAACTCAAGAGATGTTTCATTTCGTGCATATAATCCTTATTTTTCATATAAATACATTAAACTTTCATCTAAATCCATATTTTACATATAAATGTGTTTTAGCAAAGAAAAACACAACATTTGCATATAAATATAAACTTATGAATACTGGAAGACTTAGATATACTGTAACACTATGTGTATGTATCTCATTCTGCACTCTGTGTAGTTAAAGTTGTTGCCCACTAAGTCTCAATTTCAGTTATTTATTTTCTCTGGAGCAACAAGGACCAAATGGCAAGACTGTTATTTCAGTAAATCATACTTACATTTTCACATAGCCTATTCAAATGTCCACACAACCTCAATACATTTACAAATGCTACAAATAATTTACATTTTCTACTTTACTTTTGCAGAGAAAATGCTAACCTCGCAGCTGTGGTCGCGCTATTCGTTTAATAAGGTGAAATTTAGGCTAAATGTCCGCTATAGGCTACGAGATGACACAAAGTAAAGCTGTTTTTGATGTAACTTGAATATTGCATAAAAACATATAAGCATGACTCATGAGATTGTCATTTAATGAACTGGAACAGACATACAGCAGCCTACTGATACAAGTTTTCTTCCCACAGATTCACAGAGGCTATTGCCTCTTCCTAGAACGATTTCTAAATGTTTTTGATTATTATTATTTAAATTAATAACCACTATCAGGTTATTTGACCCAGCACTATGTCAAAAAACAACCCAACCCAATATTTATATTAAACCCAACAAGTTCAGTGAAAATAAGCAACCCGATTTCACGTACGTATTTTATGAGGTGGCTAATTCGTACGACCTCACTCTTACAAATGATTTTTGCACAATCTTACGTATTTTACGAGTTGACCATTTCGTAGGAATTCATACGGATGACCTATGCCTGACCCCGCCCCTAAACCTATACCTTCACTGGGGTTTTTAGACAAATCCGAATTCGTACGGAATTAGCCACCTCGTAAAATACATACGAATTGGTCGTCAGATAGCGTTGCAAATGCAAATAACCCAGCATGTGTTCTGTCTAATATTTACCCATGCATCACTGAATTGCCAAATAACCCTGCAATGGTCGTTTTTAACCCAGGGTTTTTTTAACCCAGTGTAATATTACAAATTGTACTGATCCACTTAATGGATATAGCTCTTTTATAATCTACATGCACCTCTAAGTAGAGATCTAGCTGCCTAACAATAATGTGAATTAAAACTACAGGCTTAGGGTTCACTTTTGTAATCTCCATAATAGCAAGTGTTAGTGTTTGCTCTGTTAGTCAATGAGAGGATATTGGTGCTGTTTCCATTATCAGAGTGGGCAGCTTGGACACGGTTCATGCTAGAGCGCCGCTGAAAGCATGTAAGGCTTCAAAGCGTATCGGCCACAGTGAGATATTAGAGCTGCGTGGCAATCTGTGACACCAAAGCTTCTTTGCCAGATCTGAACGCCACATAAGTCCATTGTCACTCAGCATGCTAAGAAGTGTAAGCCTCAGGCCGGCACAATAGACTAGCATTACAGTGAGATATCGGGTTGAAAAGGATCCTTAAGACCCTATATGGGTATTTACACATTTGATGCAGGATTAAAAAGGGAAATGTAGGTTATCCCTCAATTTATGTGACAAATGCTCCTCATTGTCACCTTTTATAAGTCTTATGTATGCTCTATGGTTAAAATACTATTACAAAACCCTTTTGTTTCTATGTTTGTTTGTTTGGGGACACATTTGCATATGCCCTTGTTCTCACAAATGTCTTGTAATGGAGCAATTAAAATTGTCATGTGCATCATCCATTACGTTATATAATATAACAGTTATTAATTAGAAGATGTATAAAATACATATTTTGTAAAATGTGTTTAATCAATTTTGCACAAAATAGACTAATTTCTCCTGTTCTGTATCCGTTTTGTCATCAAAACGAAGAAAACAAAATCCTGCAAATAGATAAAACTGAAGTCTGGAAAATATTCAGATTTGCAACTGTGATGAGATAATTAAGATATTTATCATTCAAATGGGAAGTCATAAACGCCTAACAAGCATTTGTTTTGATGACAGTTAAATGTAAGCAGCACCTATTTATATTTGTTAGCGCTTATGGGTCATTATGCTGCTGTCATTTGTCAGCACGGGGGTGTTTACTCCTCGGGATCTCCAGAGAGGCAATGCTCACTACAACAGGGTCTCCATTATGAACAACCATCTATTCTGCTTAAGCACTTGTCTTTGGCCTCCTTATGAATCGCCAAGTCTCAAAAAAATCTGGAAACTAAAGTTTGATCCTTAACACCTTAATATCAGAGTTGAAATAGTAAATGGTAACAAATGGTAAGGAAATATGACACTTACAGTACATGATGACACCACAGGTACATATTAATGAATAGGTATCACCATTCTTCCACGGTTGATTAATCACAGTTTTCTGTAAGGTCGTTTAACTATGCAAAGAGGCATTATCTATTTAAATGTGCACTATATTTATCAAAATCATTGTCTCATTTTGTTGACATCATACAGTTGTGGTTGCATAGCGAAGTGACAATGGTGATGGTCAAGCTTCAACTGACAGAAGGAACATAATACGTTTTCTTTTCATAATAAATCTTATCACAGCTGAATAACATTCATACCTGAGAATTTCCCCTCTCTGCAACAGACGTCTTATCAAACGTGACTGATTACCGTAATCTGTACTCTGGGCAGCCATTAAGCAAATTACCTGAATCATTGCAAGGATTAGTCTCATTAACACATGATTAGCATCAAATTAAAATAATGAGTGTTTAACTTGTGATGTCTTCCAGTTGTTAGAACGGCTTGATCAGCCACACTGGGCTTCACTGAGAGATGATTTGAGAAGCAATAGAGCAGCAGTGATGAAACACACACACACCAAATGACTTCAAGCACTGTGGATGATTTTTGTAATGTAAAGTTATGCTGTTTAACCCTTGTGCTACTGTAGCTACATCCAGGGTTACATTTAGATGTTTTTTTTTATTTAGAAGTTCTTGGAACTGTACTTTCATAGAATGTCACTTTTGCAGGTTTTATAGTGCAATACATTGTATTATATGAAATAGACTATGGGCCAAGTAAGGTCATGTTCTGAATTAATATATTTAATCAATAAAACATAACCAAAAGTTTACTTTCATCTTAATAGTTAGAGACATAATAAAAATTCTAATGGTAACTATTATCTTCTCACATTGAGTGATGTTTGCAGATGTCAGAAATGCATTTTGTGAAATTAAAACAACGGCTTTACGTTTAAATAAAAACAACTGCAATTTAACACAAGAGTCTTAGTCATAGTAATAAATAAAAGTTATTCCATTATCATACTGAGAGATGACAAATTGTGTTATGAGTGTTACGTATAATGTTCCTTCTGCTTTTAGATTAATGTAACAGAAGCTTTATTTTAATACCAAAAATGCATATTATTTTCCACCATTAAGTGAAGTGTAGTTAAAAATCATAATACTAACATGTTGTTGAGAGATTAAAGCTGGAATAAAATTGCGTTTCAGCGAGAGGCTGTGGATGACAACAGTCTCGTTCGGTATTATGAGGCGGGGAACAATATCTTTAGTGCTGATGAAAACAATAGCTTGAGATAAATACTCAGAGCTTACATTTAATTTAATCTACAAGGGATTATGGGTCTCCTAATGTCAGTGAGTAGGATCCCCACTGAATATTAAATACATTTCTCTGCAGATGGTTCTACAACATTATCGGGTAATGTTCACAGATTTTTTTTTTCATTCCTAATACTGCCATGTGGTTGGAGCATCTTGGTATCAGCATTAGTGGGGCAGGTTTTCTCGCTGAGTGATGCACTTGTGTGCGGAGCCATGACAGAAAACATATAGGGCTTTCCAGTGCAAGCTGTGTCAGTGGATGAAACACACTATGTTGGGGACAAAGCCTTATTTAATACGTTACTTTAGGAGGATTTGACACAGAAGCACAGTTGCGATATTAGTCGGTCACTACATTAAAGACTTGAATATGGGTTACTTGGAGGATTATGATAGTTATTCACACTAACACCCATATTGCAATTTGAACCTATAACCTATAAAAATGACTGGTCCAAAGTGAGTCCTCCATGTAGCTGTACTGTTCTTCATCCTACTGTAAGAAATTTAATCTTCAGGAGCAGAATTTTCCAGAAGAGACCGTTGTCCTGAAATTAAAATTGTTCAGGTTTGATGAGTTAATGAACTTTAGATAGGAGGACGAAAAAGGTCCCTCTCCTACTACAGCAAATAGCCAAGGGCAACAGCCGATAACTAATGTGAATAATATTGCAATTAGCATAGCAAAGTACTTACAGGGAGCAAATTAAAAAATTCATTAACGCACGTACTTAATTAAGAAACAGTTTTCGGATTTACGTGATAAATTATGACACCTATTAAATCTTCAACTACATGCTGTAATGGCTTTTTTACTCCTGGGCAAAGGAGTGTTTCCTTTTGGTTTCCAAGACGCCTCAGAGGACCTGCGATATGTCACAGCATTTCTGCTGTTTTCTGCACCAAAATCAACCATTCTGTCTTGAACTTCAGTAAAACACAGTACTGGATTGTCATTTGAGTGAATGGAGGATGTCGAATGGATTGCTGCCTTCAAAAATAGGGCTAATTATGTGGGCTGAATGAATTACTTGTGACAAGGAATTAAGTAATTATAGGAAAAATGCAGCTACATTTTAATGTCTGACAACATACATATATCTGCATTTCATCAATGGAAATGTAAAGTCAGCACTTCATTTAGTGAGCAAAATTCTAATAACTATTTCTCAATACAGTATGATGACAAAAGTCAGTTCACGTAATGGCCAACTAGGTATTCCACTATTCTTTATGCATGATGCAAGTACTGTTTGACAAACTATGTTTCAGAAATGACAAACCACAAAAAAAAAAAAAAAAAAGTATTGGTCAAAAGTATTGACCTCAATCAAAAACGCCATATTGACTGTTGCATTGTCATGTGGAATAAGAAAGTTTTCAGTTGCAAGCAAACAAATAAAGACATGGTTCGCAATCCAGATGCAACTTCTTCACATGCAGCATGCAGGTGATAAAAGTTGACCCCAGGTTGCATCAAGTGAAATGACCTGAGTCACTTCCCATCCATTGCCTGAACTACTACTAACTTCCCACATGCTGCTGCTATCAGATCTGCTGTTTACATCATAATATTTACCAGACATGACCTCCCTACATCTGTTTAGCTAAGTAATAAAATAGCCGGAAGAGCCAATAGCACTGAACACTGAGGTTAATTCAGGCATCAAGATGGGCACCTTCACTCATTTCATATTCTTTAAACAAGTGGCCAGAGTCGGAAGCATGACTGAATTATTAACTGTGTATTTCATAACGTTAGAGACAATATGTTAACGTGTTTTTTTCTCCCTGTACCCCTGCTGGGAACAGATGGCTCCTTTTACTTTATTTTCCACATCAAGTATGATTATTTCTTTGTGCCAAAAGCCACCTGCCGTTCCTTGGTCTCTGCACTAATTATTTATGTTGGTAACACGCAGCAGGACTTGTTATCAGTTGGATGGTGTCTTAATAAAGGCAGGCACATCAACATATTGACATCGTGTTCAAGGGGAAAATTTATCATGGGCCGGAGCGATGGCCGCTGTAACGGTGCTTGGGTGTAGGCTGCTTGCCAACACTGCCAAAGATGACCTCCTTTTGTGTCTCCTCTCTCTTCCCCTGCTCTGGTCCATGTGATGATAATTAGGTAAAAGCCTATTAAAAAGTCAAATAAGGGGGAATACATTAACATTGAGACCAGAATCGGATGATTCTCCCTTTTGCCGTGTGACAGAGAAGGACAGAGAGTCCAACTGCTCAGTGCGACATGCAATACCAGACATGAATCCAGCTGAAAAGGGTCCGCCTGTCAAAAGCAGGCTAAATGTTACATCATCCCTCCCCGACTCTCTGCGTACGTATGGACATGCGCGCACAGCCGAGCGACAAGGGCCAGAAAACACAAGTACCAATTAACTTAAGTATTCACCGAATTTCAAAGCAATTTGTCTGAGGGATAGGTCAGTTTTAATCACAGATACAGCCCTGCTCAAAATGTAGAGCACTTAATAATTACATATCCTCAGTACTTTAATCCTCCAGGGGTGCAAAGCGACTATCCAGTAATTAAAGCCTCATATACACATATTCTACATTTTGACTTTCTATAATGTGACTGGAGACAGGTTCACAGATATGTCATTTGCTATAGACGCTAAGTATTGTGAATAATTACACTCTTCAGGGTGGAGAGATAAGCTCTATCCTCTTTGGACCAAATACAAAACCGAAGGCCGGCACCCAAGCTCTCGTCTATTTAAAACTCTTTATCCACCCATTTAACTGCACAGAGGTTTGTCGTGAGCATGGAAAGAATAAAAAAAAAATGCTATTGTAGGGTCAGACAATGTCCCAGCCTAAGTAAATCTATAATAGCCTTCAGGATTAGAAATATGCTGCCTGAGTTTAATTACATATTGCTGTAGAGAGGTTTAATGTTATGCTACTGAGAAACATGCAGTTGCAGATATAGAGCAGGAGGCTTGAAACATGAACAGATGTATTCCTCATATTAAACAAGAAGATTGCTGGTTCGCTTAAGACGGTGCATCTGCTACAATCAAAGGACATTTCTGTCTTGCATTTTTTTGTTGTTCTTTGTTTCCACATCGTCCTAACAGTCTTATCAGATACATACTCCAGATAACATAGGCTAGACTGACCATATGAAGTGGCTTGCACAAGATTCAGGACTCGAAATCTTGGTGGTGACAATTTACTGAACTTCACATGATTATTAGGCAGGTTTTGAATTTTATTTAGTGGCATGTCATCGCAATATTTTTTTCATTATCATTAAGTCAAGAAAAAAAATGAAGAATGCGCAATGTCTTACTGAACTTCTGATTAAAAGTTAATGCATCGTTCCAAGAAATTAGTGCAGAATGAAGTGCCTGAGCTCCACATTAAAGTGAGTTATGAAGCACAATTCAGCACAACTTTAAAAGTCAAAAAGTACTTTGCTGAAAACATGTGCATGTTAACATCAAACCACACAGTCCTGGCTAAATTATTATATCATTCTTCAATAAATTACCCCAATGCCTTTTCTTAGACATGTTTAAAGAATATTGGCAAATGTATTACGCTGGGTTAATTAGTATGCAAATGTATCCTTTTATGATCACCTTCTTCATTATATTTAATCTCTCTATTTATCTGATAGATTGAATTCATGTACGTACAAGTGTGATGTAATTTATCGCCAGTCAATTAATTTCATCTGCATTTCTGGTTAATTGTACAGTTCTGTACAGTTGTATATGACTCTACTTTTAAATCTACAATGGTTTTAATGTTCTAATGTGTGCACCTGTCACAATGTATTTTTTATATAATGGCATAAAAATGAATCAGGAACTTCTTTAACCTTGAAGTCAATGATTCAGTGAAGATTCCAGTCTATCTGTGTCATGGCCAGTGAATGTAGGCCAGCGCCTCTCTTAGGCTCCATGACACCTTGATATGCCATGGCCCGCTGCCTGTGGAGCTGGGGGGGTTTCCCTCTCATCCAAAGGAGTCATTATTGAGAGGGATCAGTAGACTCTTAATCCTGGAATATCTGTCTATGCATGGTCTCTGCTATCTCTATTATCATTTAGATACTGTCTAATGCTCATAATCCTGCATGGAAGCCCTACTCTGAATTAATGTAAGCCCCTAACTCCTACTGAAGGCCTAACCAGCTAACAATACCCACCTGGGTTGTTGTCAGAGAAAATTTATGCCAGCACATTACATATAAAACAATGATCGAAATTCCAGACACTGCTTCCCACCACGTCAGACACCAAAGCTTCATCTTTAATCACACCCCGACTAATAAGACCCCAGAGAGTAATCTTGCCGCAATTTCCGCCTATAAACAAGATCATATTGTGGCGGGTCACCTGCGCTAACCTTCTGTCGAATTACGGCCCAGCGATCCACTCTGATTGCTTCAATCACGGCAGCAGATTTGAATAGCCACAAGAACTTTCCAGTAAAACCCTCAGCCTCCTGATTTATCCCCACATTGAGGAAATTACATTCACTCGCTGTCCTCTCTGTTTGGAATCCATTATAGTTTATTATTATCCCTGCCACACACGCACACACACAGCCAGCCATACAAAAATAAAGGCAAAGAAAAGCAGAAGTTCCAGCCGAGATTGAGGCATAAATTATGGCCACCATGCTGTTGCAAAACAGTGATCTGAATTTGATTAGACTTGCCTTTACTCCGAGCATGTGTGTGCGGTCTCTCATATTTAATCATGATCCACTTGATGATTATCAGTTGTGTTGTTAAAACAATAGTATTTTAGTATTATTCATGTGCCATTATTGTTTTTATTCATACTTTGAATGATTAACTTATTATTTTTTTATTTTTTTAAATATTGCTATTTAGGATTATTTGCCATTCTAGTTTTAGTTCAGTTTCAGTAATTTATTTCCAGTTTGTAATTTTAGTGCTTCCACTTAAAAAAATAATAATGTTTGTTTAACGTTTTTATTCAATAATTATATTTTGTTTCAGCTTAATTTCAAGTAACAACAATGTTTTTAAATTGTTTATTTATCACTTTTCAGTATAACACAAAAATCAAAACAATAAAGATAAACTACATTTAACAGTATCAGAGAAAATATACACCCATGAAAACATATAGATCATCAGATCCAGTTTATATAATAACAAATAAAAATTTAAATAAATTAACAGCACACAGGTGGTCAGTGTGATAGTGTATAATGATTTAAATAGACATGGATCAAGGGGTTCATGACATGTCTCCGGCTTTGAGCGGGATTCGAACCGGGGTCTCCAGCGGGGAAGGCGAGCGCACTAACAAGGACGTTCGTGTCTCTTGAGGCCAGGGGAGTGAGGTTTACACACAGCTCTTACTGGTCCTTTACACTCACCCCCCTAAACCTCACTTCCATCCAGGGGACGGCACCAAATTAAACCAGGATTCGAACCAGGGTCTCTGGCATGGGAGGCGGGTGCGTTAACAAGGACGCTAAAGACCACAGCCGCTTGCGTCAGTCCCTAGCGCACCTCTTGAGGCCAGGGGAGTGAGGTTTACACACACACCTCTTACTGGCCTACATCCATTACACTTGCCAGATTGAGGAAGTGCTGTACATATTATTGGTGGTTCTGAGACTTAGACTAGCAATTCATTCAACTGTCTTCAGTACCTTCTGCAGCACTCAAGATTCACACCTCTATTCATTCATCATTTTGAGCTGCAGCCCCTACACAGACACACGCAACAAGGCTCCCTTCAACAGCTGTCCCACATTTCTCTGAAACCTTAAGCCACTCTGTTCCCAGTAATCAGGAGGTCCTCCAGATCAAATAAAAGCAGAGGTAGTGCCATTGTAATATGAATTAAACCCTTTAAGCCCTATGTAATGCCTGTGGTTAGACAGAAGTGCAATCCTTGCACAGTCCTCTCTCTCTCCGTGCTGCCGCATGGCCATTCCCTTGAGGGACAGATACTAAACGTGTGTTTGGGGTCATCTGCCTCAGACAAACATCTGTGTCTCAGGAAGCAGGTGAAGACAGGAGGCCGTGAAGGAGAGGTGACACTCCCCCAGCCACCAGGGGGAGAGGGAGGTCTTCATAAATAATCTTCAAACAATCTGCCTCTCTTGACTCCCCTTATTAATTACTTTTACGGCCAAAATTAAACATCTGTCACTGCGGAACATACAAATTAATTATGCGGCTTCTTCCCTGAAGAATGATAGCGCTCAGTCTGTGAGTTTTTTTGGCCAGTGGGGAAAAAATGGCACGAGACAGCCTGATAAAGATTGTGGATTTTATACTGAGAGAATAATATGATATTATACAGTCATTCTCATTCAGGCAAACAAAACTTTAAAGCTTTGAAACATCATTTATGTGCCTGCTTTGCTCTAATGTCTAGCTATTACAGAATATTTTCTTAATTTTATCCAAACCAGTCACCTGTACAAATATAACAAGCCTTAAGGCTGATTTATACTTCTGCGTCGGACCTACACTGGAGCCTCTACGCTGTAGGCAACGCGTTGGCTTTCATTTATACTTCTGCGTCGTTGTCCGCGTTGAAGCGCAATTACACTTGCAGAGGGAGCATGTGAAACCCGAGGGAGCGGTCCTATAGCAGACCAATCACAGCGCTTGCGTCCGCGTAGAGTTGACGTGTTGTTACATTTTTGGAGAGGTGCACGTCAGGGTACGCGCGCTACACACAGCCTACGACGTAGCTACGACGTGAGTTCGACGCAGAAGCATAATGAGGCCTTTAAGGATGAGGGGGTTGGAACCCTTCAACGTGTTCATAAAAGTTTGTCTGGGTCTTGAACGAAGTCAAACCCCCCCTTTTATTCCCGGAAGTTTCCTGACTGTTAGCCGGGTGGTGGGGGATCTTCAGCTGGAGCTGGCTGACAGAAGACAGCTGTCTGCCTGTCCTCCAGCTCTGCAGTGAGGTGCCCTAGGACTTTGCCTGCTCAAGGGTCAACACCTTTGTTAGAAGGCAACATTTGGTACCAGTTATTGAGCGGCAGGGGTTCGCCTCGCCCTCTCCCACCATCTTTCAAGGCAGAGAGGCCAGGCTGAGGCAGACTCTGGGCTTGCCCATCATCCTTCAAAGCTGAAGGAGGAAGTGACCTTGAGATGGTGTGGGGTGGTGCGCCGTGCTGAGTGTAGCTGTGCTCTGCTGCAAGAATGATGGTGAGTATAGAGGGCTACACTTTGTCTTATGAGAAAAAATGGCTGCACAAGCTGTGATATTTACTGTAGGATTTACTCATATGAACTGGACAGTTTTTTTCATATGAGCTGCTTGAATTGCTATTTCAAAAGACTACCATGAATCTACATCTAATCTTTACAGCTCAAAATGACTGAATTACATTGCTGAAGCTCAAACAGGATAGCATACCTTAAACGCAATGTAACATTTCTGATGTTACAAGTACCTAGATCATGCAAAATGGTTACAGAACTCAAAATCTCTTACAGCACTAGACGTGGCACAAAATCTGACGCATGAAGACTTTGCTGAGAAATTCAAATTCACTGTTCTGAAGTTCTTCCGAAAGTTGCTAATGTAAACAGCCAATAACTGCTAAGCGTGGCATGGCATATTATGACAAACAACACATGCTCCATTATGCCAGCTGGTGTAATGATGTGATAATGTCAGACTCATTAACTTCAGCACACAGTTTACGGTGGCCTTTTACGACACAATTAATTGACTCACAGATACATTAAAACAAAAATAACTTGAATGAAATGCAGTTGCAGCCTCACATCTGATCTGTCATAAACACTTCTGATGGTACATTGAAAGTGGAGATCAAGCAGTGGGACAAAGCATAAACAATTCCAAAACAAGCATGTGACTTAACTTCTCATCTGTAACTATTAGCAAATGAGTTTTCACTATGTATTATATATCTGAATGTACTCTTTGGTAACTCAGATGCTGTTGCGAATCATCAAACTCAAATTTGCATTTGAAGTGATGTGTGGAAGTGGCTTTTATGTGTGTGTGTGTGTGAATGAGGTGCAGGTGTGTTGCGCAATCAGTCCCAGGTGAGAGGTATGATGGGAATTTGAGTTCAGTAAGGATGATTAATATTCCAGAGACGGATCCCTCCGGTGGTGCAGAGGAGGTGGTAAGGGAGCCTCCTCTGTAACAGAGCCCTCCCCCTTCGAGCGGCTCCTGACGCGTGGAGGCAGACGACGCCGGGGTAATCCACGAGGTCGAGGGGCCGGTTTCTCCAGGTGCGTCCGGTGAAACTCCTCAGTGAGTGTGGGGTCAAGGATATCCCCAGAGTTGACCCAGGATCGCTCCTCCGGATCGAACCCCTCCCAGTCGACCAGGTACTGGAGAGTGTTGCCCCGGCGTCTCGAGTCGAGCAACTCGTGCACACAATACGCCTCCTCGCCATCAACCAGGATAGGTGGGGGAATCTGTGATGTGGCCCCCTCCTCCGGCACTCCTCTCTGACCACCGGCAGGTTTCAGAAGGGAAACATGGAATGTGGGAGAAATACGATAATTAGCGGGTAGGTCTAATTAATGATACAGGAGAAATCTGTCTAATAATTTGGAACGGACCAACATACCTGGGACTGAGTTTGCGGCATGGAAGTCGGAGTCTTAGATCTCTGGTGGAAAGCCACACCCATTGGTCGGGGTTGTACTTAGGAGCAGGGCGGCGGTGGCGCGGTTGGCTTGTTGTTCCTGGCGTCTGACAGCATGAAGAAGGTGAGTGTGAGCCTGGTCCCTAACTTCCTTGCTTTTTTGCAGCCATTCAGTGACGGATGCACCTAGAACACATTTGAAGGGGGTCATGCCAGTGGCGGGTTTGACAAGAGAATTCTGGGCGTATTCGGCCCAAAACAGGTATCTGCTCCACTCCGATTGCTGTTGTTGACAGTATGAACGAAGGAATCGAATGGCGTCCTGGTTCAGACATTCAGTTTGTCCATTGGATTCGGGGTGATACCCGGAGGTGAGGCTGATGTTAACATTGAGATGTTTGAAGAACGCGGCCCAAACCATGGAAGTAAACTGAGGTCCCCGGTCTGAAACGATATCCTCGGAGAAGCCATAGAAACGAAACAGAGGATTACAGAGGAGCTCGGCTGTTTCAAGCGCTGTGGGAAGCTTAGGCAATGGGATTAACCGACAAGCCCTGGTGAATCGATCCACAATGGTGAGTATTGTGGTGTGTCCTTGTGAGTTAGGCAGGTCAGTGATGAAGTCTATGGCGATGTGGGACCAAGGTCGATGAGGTGTCGGCAATGGAGTTAAGGGACCAGCAAGTCGTTGTCTAAGAGATTTGGAGGTGTTGCAGTTGGCACAGTTCTGAATGTGCTTGATGGTATCGGTCAGAAGGGTTGGCCACCAGAAGCGGTTTCTGAGTAGATGGGTCATAGCTGTGATTCCGGGATGACCTGAACTGGTTGAAATAATAAATTAAAATAGTTCAACTCAAGTCAATATTTCGCTTCGCGGTGGGGTCCTGATCACCCTGTCAGGGTTTATTCTGCGATAACAACTGGCTGGATGTGCATTGTCTCTTAATGTGTCTATTGTCTCTTTTTAATTTTATTGGGTATTTGTTTTGTCTTCTGTTAATGCAGTGACATTTGTTTGTATAAAAAAAAAAAAAATTGTTGCATTTTTAGCGTTTGCTGCAAGTAGCAGTAAAGTCGACATTCCATCTTTTACGGATGGTTTAAAAGTGGTATTCTTTCGGATCAACTACTGTCAAGGTAGAGAGTTAAACTTACCTGAATAACAACACATCCGGTAATGGCATAGGCAATTGTAACCAAAGAAATGTTTTGAACAGCACCACTTGGTTTGAACATCATAGAAATTCAGTGGAGAAAAGCCCCGGCCAGCATGTTGACTGGATTGGTTTAAATGTTTGTGACGGCAGGAAATGGGCAGTTTCAAACCATGTTTTTGAGACTTTCTTTGGTACACTTCAGTTTTAAAGAGGAAATACTTAGCAATTGTGTTGACTGTTGAATTTGCGCATAATATTAAAAACACCGCACAGGCATATAAACAACATTAAAAACTTGATTTTCTCCACAGGGGGTCTTTAAAATATACATTAGAATATCTAAAATTCTCAATATCATTCATGGGGATTACATGAAAAATGTGCCATGATTTAGTGGAAGATTGCTGCCATCTACTGAAAAACAAACACTTTTTAAATTAAAATTACTATAGGCACTCTGGCTGCAGAATGGCTCATTTGCCATTTCTACACAGGTATACATCTTTTCACAAGTTTTTCATTTAGATTTATGCTTAGACATTAAAAAAAAACATTATGACGACAATAAAAATAATGACTGATATTTGACTGTCAAATTTGAGCATTTTTTCATGTACTGAAGAATTGTTGTTGTTTTTTCTTCAATTATGTCACAATTTTACAGTCAAACCGGAACATGTTGTTATGTGTATTAGACTTGCACGATTAATCGTTAAATGTTGAATGTCAAATGTACCATTGTACTATATGTTTAGAATTAAATACCTTTTTTTTGTGTGCATATTTATATCATGTTTCATGTTTATATGAAGAGTTCAGATGCAAAAGCCTCTAAGTGCCATCGTATTTTTCTTCCAGAATTATCATTTTTATCAAGCTCGTATATTTAAGTTCAATAATTTCACTTAAATGGCAATGCAAATTACCTATTAATTGTCATTTAAGTGAAATTACTTAACTTAAATATACAAGCTTTATAAAAATGATCATTCTAGAAGAAAATTTCAGATGGCACTTAGAGGCTTTTGCATCTGAACTCTTCATATAGATATTATGCCCTACTAGTAAGATGCAATACGACATGTTTAACAAGAAAGAATGCAGTTTATCATGTGCTTGTATTATAATCTACAATCTAAGTGAAAGGAATACATTATGTAGTCTCAAAGGGGCAGATTTGTATTATTTTCATAAGTTTGAGCTTCATTAAAGGAAATTCCCAAGGGGCTCGATACTTTTCTCAAACACAGGATTGTAAAAATCTGACATTTAATCATGTATGAAGACAGCTTGAAAAGAAAAGGAAGAAAAAAGAAAAATGATGCAAGCTGGTGTGTTAATCTGAATGACTTATGTTACCAGGTTATTGCCAGTAATTTAGGGCCATATGTTTAAGCATTTTGTTCAGATCTCCAAGATGAAATGAAGAAAGGATTTAGCTAAGAGATAATATCTGAGCCTCTCAGATGAAGGTTGAATCAAAGTATTCCAGCGTTTCGTATTTAGGTTTTTTTTTTGTTTTTTTTTTTACCTCCCAGTCTGATTTCTGTAATTGTATACAAGCTGTCCACTGCTGCAAAGCTGAAATGAATTTTCTTAATCTCAAACTGGCTGTTATGAGCTATGCAGTTATATCCCGAAATAAATAATCCATCTTGTGAGATCTCATTGATATGGGCTTTAGTAAAGGATAACATGTACAAACAAACAGCTTATGACAGCTCATGCTAGAAAAAGGTCTTATTGACAACTGCATCAAATTAGCTTTATTACATTTATCATCATAAATGTATGACAGGTCAACTGTATAATCAAACTGAATTGGTCAGGTGGACTACAGTATTTCATCTTTTACAGAAAATAATAAAGAATGGATTCTGTTCACAATGTCTATGCCCATTTATGTTTTCCAAAAAGTCTGAGCTTTGTTACAAACCCCTTCTAAATTAAGACGTATCAAGCTCTCCTTTTTTTGTAAATAAATAAATCTGTTTGGCTATTCAAGCCTTGGCCATCATGTGTTTGCAGGCCACAGACAGATGTCAGCAAAATCAGTGACAGCCGATCATGCTGATCCTTCTGTAATTATGTCCAATGATCCTGCCGTGACATTGCATGGAATAAATCCGTCAGTACCTCCTCAGTGTTCATTTAAGCCCTTGTAAGTCCCGCCTCCATTTGCACCTGTCTTTTGTTGGCACATCCTCCTATTTAAGGGGCGATCACTACACTTTTCGTACTATTGACTTCATTCAAACATATGCAAATAAGGGAGCTCATGCAAAGAAGTTGACCAATTGAAGACTGATACATCATAATGTGACCTCTTTAAAAGAACAAACTTTAAAGTCTGCTGCAAGAGATTTTGCGCCTCCAAGTGTAGTGTGACTGTGACGGTGGCCTTTTGCATCAATAAGTTTTAGATTTAGTTGTGAGGCAAAGTCAGTACTAACATATTTTGCAATAGTTACAGTACATTTTACATAACAATAGTTACAAGAATTACATCACTGATACAACGGCGGCAATAAAAAGTGAAAATGTTTTTTTCATAGATTCCCCCCCCCCCCCCCCCGATGTATCCATCCACTTGGCATTGTTGTGATATCTTTTAGTATCAGACTGTATCAAAGGCATCTGGACTATGAGTCACAGATGATTCTGTTTTGCACTGCTGTTTGTTTTTTCTGTGTCCTCAATGACATCACTATAAAGGGACACTAAAAACAATACTGTTCTGCATATTTTGCAGATTTTGGCATATGCTCCACTAAAACAGAGGCATCAAACATTTTTGCAAAGCTAAGCAGTCTGCGACACTGCCCAGTGATGCCCCTAAGAGGCAAAAGGTTTTCAAACAATTTCCTGATTTTGTTTTGAAAGCCTGCATGAAGAACAAGAGAGCTTTGCATATTCACAGCTCGGTGCTGGCGGGCGAAACACTGTTTGCGGTTTGCTGCTAGTTTTTTCCTCACTGCCAGCAAAGCCCTTGACTAAGGTCACAAACTCTTTGTCCAATTCTATTATTCAAATATAGATGGAAAGTCATGATGATCACTGTGCCCAGCAGCTACCTCCATCATCTGTAGCTGTTTCAGCATATGCTCGTAAGTTAATAAAAAATGTAGCATTAAATATGGTGGCGAATTGAATTTTGTTCCAGGATACATGTAGCAAACTAACTCGTTTTTCACAGAACCTGTTAAGCGAAGACTGTTAATGCCATCCCTGATGATGATGTTTTTTGCATAATATAATTTATAGTGGATGAAGGTCCATAAAGGGAAAGCATTGTAAAATATTTCCATTATGCCAGAATGTCAGTAGGTAGTAAAGGCTTTATACAGCTTTTATGAGTCTCAATCTGTTGTTGTTCATGGCAATTTTGGAATCTGTTAAAATTTCACCGATTACTTTAATGCCTCTCTTCAGAATGCCGGTAGCTTCTTTTTCTCTGAGGATGTGCGCTTACACCTTTGACCCAACATAAAAGCGGTGGCAAGCCAGCTAAAGAAAAGTTACGCGATTTATGTTATCAGAGATGGTCTTTCTTTTATAGAAGTTATATATCTTTCTTTAACAGGGCTGTAAAGGTTACACAGTCGTTTAAGCAGCAGTTGAGACAGATTGATGTTTATGTCATTATGGTTACAAATGAAATGTGCCTGACTTGCTGGCCCCCACATAAAGCAGAAATGAGCTTCATCTATCATTAAAGCTGCTGATAAACTTACTGTTTGCTTTGCCCTTTGTTTATAGTTTACTGCTTTGGGACTTTCAGAAAGAATGGACTTATTTTAGCAATATTACACCCCTATCGTGCGTATCTATAGAACGAATGATATTTCTCATATCATTTATATGCCAAAATTAGTTTTTGCGTACAAATGATACGCAGTTTTCGCGTGCATTTGATACGCACTTTATGGCGTGTAATATGCACGCCCTCCTCACCCCTAATCCTACCCAAGGGGTTTACAGTGCGTATCATTTGAACGCAAAAACTCGTTTTGTCGTATAAATGATACGAGAAATATCATTCGTGCTATAGATACGCACTTTCATGAGATCGTGTTGGGTTGTTAGTCAATATTCATATTCACTCTTGAAGATGAGTATTTATCGCAACTGTCGACTCCGTCGACAGCATTGGTGGCATAATGTTGATTACAACTAAAATAATATAATAACTATATTATTAATAACAATAACAACAATAAAGGAATTAAATAATGAAATAAACTAAAATTTATCGGAAAGTAATTTTGTATTTCTAGCAAATTTTGTAAATAGCAAATATTTACATATGCACACATATTACATATGCATATACAATATGCACACATGAATCGTATGCCAAAGGGGCAAAAACAGCTCTGTTCATGTTTCTTTTCTCATCACATTCAATTACGAATTACATGTATCACTTTAAAAATAGCTTTTCAATTCAAAACAACATATTTGACAATAAGTTGAGTAGTTTGAATCTCTGGATATTACTGTCAAACATTTGTCCAATATTACATGTTTAGCTACTTACATATTACCTCGTACACTTTCAATGTTAAAACCTAAGCATCTTGGCTTCTGAGAACAGTAAATTTGATTACTTTTTACCTTCTTTAATTTGAGTAATCATCTTTAACATTTTGACACTGAAGCATTCTAATTTTTTTTTTTTTTACTTTTAAACAGTTTTGTCATCCCAATAACAAACAGAGCAGTTGGAAATGAAGCATTTATGATGGTTACGGCCCTGACAAAGATGTAAAATTGGATATAACTTTACACAGAAAAAGGTAATGATTTTTTTATACTCAACTCATGTTAACACACATATTGTTTACATCTTGTGTCTATACTGTTAAAACAGAGTATTTTAACTTGTACAGATTGGCCCCATTCCCATCTTTGTAACTTTGTCAGTGCTTCACTGTCACACAGATATCTGCTCTTTTTTTTTTAAGAAAAAGAGGGACAAGATGAAATTATTTTTGTAATAATCAAGATTATGCCGCATACACTGTTGATTGAGCTTCACTTGCACTGAACCAGAAATATTCCTTTAATGTAATATGACTTGAACTATAAAGCGGCAAAAAGAAAGGGCATTATAACACCATATTGCAACATCAGGCTTTAAAGTAGATATACATACTCAGTCCTTGTTTGGATTTGCTGGCATCTGCCAGAGCAGAATATTCCACACCCATGTGTTTAAAAGCCCATTCTGTGAATAAGGGAAAGTTAACCTAAATAAACATTTTTACATTAGGAAGAGACAAGAGCTTAAACAGTACTGGTTAAATAAAGCACCACACATTGCGCTTAATACAAAGCTTCCGCAGGGAATATCCTAAAGCGCCCTGCACCATATGCTGCAGAAATAATGCTGCCCCAAGATGCACCTTATCTGATTATGCATAATTCAGAAAGTCTATGAGAGTATATTTTCACTTGATTATCATACACGTAAACTTGCTGATGAGGCCTCTCCTCTCCTACTATCTAATCTCCTTTTCAGCGACAGCCTCAGGGCCCTTCAGGAAAATCCCCCATTACCACACACCATGTGTTGGTCTGTTTATTTATATATTTTTTTTAAATATTATGAAGCCCTGTAAACATCTGTCTACTCTGTGTATAATCTGTCCAATGAAAATGTTCGTGTTTTCTTGAGCCCCTTTTCAATATGTCGCACTCTTATGAGCTTAATGTCGGAACAGTGGAGAGTCAAAGCCCGTGAGGACGTCCTCTCCGAATCACATTGCTCTCAGTTAGTCTTCACTGACCTCCTCATCATGCTCCCGATGTGGGAGAGAACAGACATGACAGATTGGGAGAGTAGGAGAGCAGGAGAGCTGTTGTGGTTCTTTACTCTGGTCAGATCACGGAACAGACGTTTGAACGAAATGCTAGCCACATTTGAGATCAGTTCAGGAATTTAATGACGATGCTAAATATGAGATGCAATTAAAAATGTATGCATGAACTATAAACCTAGTCCTAGCTTTTGCAGGCCTCACAGGTGGATTACCAGTTATGGTCTGTTGGTTTATTTGTTTTATAAAAACAAAATCACTGTTGACTGTCATCTAAAATCGCAAGCAATAAACAACTGAGAATGATGCTCATGTGTAACTGAATTTCACTGTAAATTTGGAAAGATCATAACAAGTGTGGTTTTCATTTTTTGTACTGATAATTAAAAAATATATTGGATAATTAATGGAATCATCCATGCTAAACAATTTAACTGTATGTTTCTCTGTAGGTATTGTTAGCTGTGCTGGTGCATTTTCACAGAAATTCTTAATTATAAAAATATATGATAAAAACAAAACTGCTGATTTATCTATACTATCGTGTGCATTTAGAATTTCTTTTAGTGTCACTGTGAGTCAAATTAATTTAGATACCTTCAATATCAAGACATTATTTTTGGCAAAACTGATGAACTGATGTGTTGGAGTAGTATAAAAAAATAGTTTATTCCAACCTTCTTAAAGTGATAGTTCACCCAAAAAAAGAAAATTGTCATAATTTACTCACCCTCATGTTTTGCCAAACCTGTATGAATTTCTTTCCTCTGTTGAACAAAAAGAAGATATTTTGAAGAATGTTGGTAACCAAACGGTTTTGGGGCACCATTGACTTCCATAGTATTTTATTACCTACTATGGAAGTCAATGGGGACCAGAAACTGTTTGGTTACCAACATTCTTCAAAATATCTTCTTTTGTGTTCAACAGAGGAAAGAAATTCATACAGGGTTGGAACAACATGAGGGTGAGTATATGACAGAATTTTCATTTTTGGGTGAACTATTTTTATTTTTGTGTGTGATGTCATAACTCTAAAGTAAAGAACAAACTATTATTGGTTATATTACCAATAACCAATTATATATTACCAATTATTTTTGGCCTATTAATGACAGCATTTTTGTTTTGCACCAGAATCAAAACAAAAATATGTTATTGAACAAAACAACCAACCAGATATAAGATCAGCAGAAGTCCTGTAGATTGACATAACTGATGCATGGAACATGATTTAATCCACTCTAAACGCCAGTTCAGATCAGGACTAGATTGAAACAGAATTGAACTGAAACAAGATTGAAGAAATCTGGGGGGAATAATGACGTGCTTACTTAAACACCAACATGAACATATTTCTAAAATACATGATAGGGATTATTATGCCTCAGAACTGTAAATACATTTAGAAGATGGATCTTGTGAGGTCAAATCCACAGGCTTAAAGTCTGTGTCTTGAAACTATATTATATATATTTAATTCCAACTAAATGGATATGGAATATCATACGCTTAAGAGAGGCATAAAGTATTTTGAAGACCATCAACAACATACTAAACAAGACTCATATACAGTTTTGTAACATGGTACAATTGGACATTTGGGACACGTTTGAATCCAAAAGAGGGTAATTTTAGCTTTGCAGTCAGCACTGTCCTTTTCACTTTGCTAATAGCGATAACTTAGCAGGCTATTTCTCCATTTGGGACTGCTGTTTCTGCCAGGCTATTTTCAGACTCAGCTTTTTGCCATTGGTCCACGGATCAGCATAGACCACAGCCAGAGCGCATGCTACTGTTTCAGGCCTCCCTACTTTAGTCTATTAAGGGAAATTAGGTTCAGCAAGAAATGTGGTATTTTACACCAACTACTGTTGCTATAACTATACACAAATGAATTTACTATAAAACAAAAAGACAATTCACACATGTGTTCACATAGTGTCCTTTCTTCACGTAACACTTTGTCGAGTGGTGTTCCAAAGGCTTGGAGCAATTTTAAAACATTCTGTATGATAAGAATCCAGTTGGGTAATTAAAATATCTGTAAGATTTATATCAGCAGACAGTGAAGGTCTAAAGCTCAGAGTGCCTTGTGATCCGTCTTTCCATCAAAGAGTGAGAGAATGACTGTGCGTAAAGCTATTGAAATGAAATAGAAGGCCATGTTATCTTTTCTAAGGGTGATTTAATGCCCTGCTTCCTTGACTTTGCTCTAAGCTACACAAGGTTTTCATTTACCTGCTTAGTATATATTTTATCATATATTTTGTTTCTTGAATAATTGAAAGCCATGATTCTGATCTGTCTGTCTGTCTTTTCCTCTGTCCGTCCGTTGTTCGTCTGTCTGTCTGCCTGTCTATCCACTCATCAATCGATTGGTCTGTCTGACTATCATACTCTCCCCTGTCTTTCTGTTTGTCCGTCCGTCCATCAGCCGGACTGTCTATCTGTCTGCCCATCTGTATCTATAAACTTTCAAACTTTACATGTTTTAGTTTCAAATAGGTCTTGACAAACGTAATTTTTTTTAAATGTAACAAGCACAAAGTTTTGGCATGAAACTCTAGATGGTGCAGGCTAATAGGTCCTTTTACTCACCTGCTCCCCAAGTCGTCATATTGTTACCGGTCTCAAACAGGGAAGGATGAGATATAGTAACTGTATAAAATGATGAGAAACACACATTAGTGTCTGCAGCGTTCTGGCGCTTTCTTTTAATGACTTTGCCCTTTTTTTTTAACCTTTTCAGGTAACAGGTAAGTATAACTCATTCAGAACAGGTCATGCATACATAATTCAACTCACAGCATTTAAATGTATGTCCATTGAGTCAGCTAATGTAATATATTTGACCATTTCTCTTCTATATTAGACTTTTAAGCAACTTCAATAAACATCTGGATACAACTTTACATGTGTCTTGTCTTGTATCATCACACTGTGTTTCCACTCAACACTTTCAAGTTTTGCTTTATCTATTTTATATATACATATTAAAGTTCTGAACAAAGAGAAATCAGAATACATTCTATGAAACAAACAGAATAACTTCGATGGAATAACCAATCAATAATGATTAACAGTCTCACTTGATGTAGATATGTTTTTGTACACTTACTAGTGTACATTTTTAAAGAAAACATAATTTTGAATGTCACTTTTCCACATAAACAAAATGGTGTGACTAACTCAATATAGCACATTATACAGCTCAACCTGGAAAATCTATCAAGATTACACAGGAAATATAGTTGTTGTTGTATAATTGCTTCAATTCTCTTACTTACACATCACATTTTCTACGAGCATCGTGAATTTGGACTGTTTACTCAGCTGGAGATTGCATCGACGGAATCACACATAAAATAATCATCTGAACACTCACAATCAGTTAAACTGAACAAACAGAGTCTAAAAGCATTTATGAATGTCTCAGGTATCATTACTGATCGATATTGATCCATACAAACATTTTACAAACCTGTATAAAATGATGAGAAACACACATTAGTGTCTGCAGCGTTCTGGCGCTTTCTTTTAATGACTTTGCCCTTTGACCAGAACGTCATTTCTCATCGCTCTAGTGCAATGCGCCACCTACAGGCCTATTTCAGAATAAACTTAAATCTATATAATATCAGAATAACTTTTTTTGACTCTTGTGAATACTTAACTGAAGAAATAGAGAAAAAAATAATAATTTTGGGGTACCTATTTTAACTCAATACTCTTATCTTTCACTGTAATATTTTCAGTCCGTCACAATATACTGACGCTTTCAAAAATGCTTCAATATCTGACGCTCAAAGCACCCTTTAGCGTCCATATGAGACGCATAACCCTACCACAGACCTAAACCTACCCATAAACGAAGTGTCTCATATTGACGCTAAGGGTGCTTTGTGCGTCGGATATTGACGAACTTTCGAAAGCGTCAGTTACATGACGCCTAAACCTACCCATAACCGAAGCGTCACATATGGACGCTAAATGGTGCTTTGAGCGTCAGATATTGAAGCTTGTTTGAAAGTGACGCTTTGGGGTGAGAATGTGTTGCATAATCACATCATTATCTATAGGGCGCATCTGATTGGTTCCTGCTGTATCGGTAGCCAATGAGCTCACTGCTCAACCTTCAAATACTTGGGTAGCATTTGCCTTAGCAATGCAGCGTGCTTTCAGAAACCCTCCACCTTCCCCAGCTCCACCTGTATAGATCTGCTATGGGTACTTCATGTACGCTATACTGTACAGCAGCAGCATGTCTTACTTGTTCACAGCAGCGTGTCGTGTATGTACTGGCAGCAACAAATCCCGTACTTGCTCTGCCGCAGCAGCAGCAATAAAAGCAGCAGCAGTGTAGCAGATCTATTCTGGCAAGACCAAAAATACAACATTGTCATACTCATTACCATGCCAATCACTCTGAGAGTTGTCATGACAGAATTACATTTATACAATTTTGTTAAAAAAATTCAATTTATTTTAATTCTGCTTCCTTGTTAAATTTTAATTTTAATTGCAGTTATTCATTACATTTCTTACCATTCAAATGCAGGTATTAAATTGGCATTTAAAAGGTATTCACAGATCACTTCTAAAATCCCATAGCAATGTGCTGAAAAACACTCAAAACATCGACTAGCTGCATAGCAACACCCTGGCAATCATCCACAGTACGCTAGCATTGTGATAGACAATTTGGCATAAGCTACCACCCTATTACGTTTTTATAAATGTAGTTAATATACTGATCTTCATCTCAGTGTACGTAAAATTCAGTCTATGTAAAATCTATGTCACCTCTTTATTCTTTATTATATACAGTGGTATGTGGTAAACGTGCACAGCAAACAGAAGCCCTGGAGGCCAGCCTGCTTGTTCAGCCTTCGTTTCTTTTTAGTAGAGATTGCACTTTGTCATAGTATTTCATTTTGTCAAGCAGAGTACATCACATTAAACTATATTACTGTAAGACAAAATAGACATTGTTTAGACTGCACACTTTGACAGCGTAGAAATGTGCAATGAACTTTTCCCTCACAGCAGGCAAATAGGGACATGCAAGATGTCACTGATATAGACATGTTATACACATAAGCTATTAGTTTACCCATTAATGTCCCTCATAGTGTTCAAAAGACAAGAGCTTTATAATTAAATCAGCACTAAGCGAGGCTATGGTCGCCATAAGGACCTTTGTGTTATGTGTTTCGCTAACAGTCATGCCACTAAATTACACATATAGCAATAAGTTGCAGGGCATATTTTCGCATTAGTCTTGGGGAGAGAAACATCTCTTGCTCTTCACAAGGGATCTGGCTCCTGTGATTCAGATGCGTGTGATTCGCTTTGAGAGGTCAAGCCCGGAGATGCCTGTTTTTTTGTTGCTCTGTTGAGGCTGTTCTAGTCGGGCATCGCATGGCAGTATTCCCTGGAGACTCAGGTGCCAGATACTGGGTAATGGGAGGCCGGTGGGCGAGGGTGAGGGGGAGACGAAGGACCATCTGCCAAGTTTGAGGAAACCAATACAACATGCAGGTGCTGCAATATTTTGCACAGCATGCAATGTAAATGGAGCTATAATATAAATACATATAGTCAGTATTTTTTAAACTAATACTTTTATTCAGCAAGGATGCTTTAAATTGATAGAACGTGACAGTAAAGACTTGTACATTGTTCCAAAGATTTCTAATTCTAATCTATCTATCCATCCATCCATCCATCCATCCATCCATCCATCCATCCATCCATCCATCCATCCATCCATCCATCCATCCATCCATCCATCCATCCATCCATCCATCCATCCATCCATCCATCTGTCTATGATGCTGGTGAGTTTGTAAAAAAGTACATATTGGATATGTTGGACATACCATGATTCCTTGGATTAAAATTTCATTCCGATGGACATGCAGGCCTGATTTTTTAACATATTACATCTACCTGACTCACATATGGGCTAAGCAGTGTGTGCTCACAAAAATAAATGTATGATGTTCAAACATAAAATTACATCTGATGCAGATGTATAAATTCTTATGCAGATGTTTGGCTGTGTGTCTGCATTGACAATCAACTGTTTCTGTGTAATCCTGTGATCAAAGAGAATGAAATTAAACAGATATGCTTATCTAACGTATTTATGAGAAAGATGGAGGCCAGAACTGAGATATAAAATCTAAGCCGTAATCCTAATATGTTATCAAGGGGTAGGGATTGTGATGCAGTCGTTCAGGTGTACCAGACCCAAAGTCAGGGGATTAGTGTAAAGGTTATTGTAATTTTTTAAATAACACAGAAGCAGATTTTATTATTAAAAGGCTGAATGTACCATCTGTGCTGGAATACTTTTTTTGCTTGTAATGCATTACATCCCAACAACTCGCAATTCTGCTTTTCATCAAGTCAGATGTTCTGCTACAGGGGAATTGTGAAGTGGTCAAATGAATTATGTCTGATACACTCTGAACATGTGTATAAAAAGATAAACTGTAGCCTCAAGTAATTACATCAGACCATTGGAATTAAAGTAATATTATTTTTGTGTAAAACTGAATGAGTTGTGCAATCACTTTCTGCCTTTTTCGCTCTCCACAGTTGAAGACAGTACAAGGATGTTCTGAAGATAGATACACTTTCATCTACATGACCTAATGTCCCCACTTAACTTATTTACTACACATCTACTATGCCACAAGCAAAATGCTGAAAAGCTGACCTGGACAGTCAGCCATTCAAAACTATTGTGTGTGTGTGTGTGTGTGTGTGTGTGTGTGTGTGTGTGTGTGCGTGCGTGCGTGCGTGCGTGCGTGCGTGCGTGTGTGTGTGTGCTCGCTCTTCACCATGTCACCATATGGCCTCATGTGGCACTGGCACTCCTCATTTTTGAACTGCAGCTGCAACTTTCCATGACAGGTATGCCAGCCAAAATCAACACATCCAGCCTGGGTGTCTCATCAGGCTTCCTCTGGACTCATCTGTCCTGACGGACATTTTCTGCTTGTTGCCTGAGGGATTACAGTGTGGATAGAACAAAGTAACAAGCATAATGTTTAGTGCTACAGCAGTTTGTATCTCCTGTCCAAAGGCATAGAGAGGTAGAATATGTAATGCTGTTTCTATAGAGACAATGGAATTGCCATTACAGTACAGTAAATCCTTTTTTTTTTTTTTTTTTAATGAATCTTTGCTAATTCTTTGTTAGATATCACAGGACAGTCAGCATTTACTTATTATTTTACGTAAATTACACAAAAGTTTTTTGTATGTTTGTAAACATATATTACATACATTAGATACATTCACTACCATTCAAAAGTTTGATGTTGGTAAAGTTTCTTAATGTTTTTGAAATAAGTCTCCTATTCTCACCAATGCTGCATTTATTTAATCATAAATACAGTAAAAACAGTATTATTGTGAAACATAGCTTTAAATAACTATTTTCTAATTTAATACATTTTAAAATGCAGTATTTGGTAACACTTTAGAATACTGTTCCTTCATTAATGAATAACTACACAGGAACAAATGAGTAATGCATTAGTAACACTCTAGTAACTACTATTAACTAACAAGAAACTCTGATTAACGAATTAGTAAGTAATAGCGCTCAGTCGGATGTGGTAGTTCACTATTAGCTAATCAATAACTACTATTTTTCATACCTCACTGAAGACTATAAGAACTACTATATACAGGTTAATAAATATTTATAATGCACAATGTTTAATATAAGGTAATGGTAGCCCATTAGTAATGAATCAAGTGTTACTACATCATTCTAAAGGAACTACTAATAATTTGGATCAGTATTCTAAAGTGAAAAACATGATAACAACCTAATATCGACTGAAGTCATTGTAAGCTTTTAAGGCTTTTGTAAGGTTTTGGATAGTAATGAATCAAGTGTTACTACATCATTCTAAAGGAACTACTAATAATTTGGATCAGTATTCTAAAGTGAAAAACATGATAACAACCTAATATCGACTGAAGTCATTGTAAGCTTTTAAGGCTTTTGTAAGGTTTTGGATAGTAATGAATCAAGTGTTACTACATCTTTCTAAAGGAACTACTAATTATTTGGATCAGTATTCTAAAGTGAAGATCATGGGAACACACTAGTAATGACTAAAGTGTTACCAAATCCATTGGAATCCATTTGAATTGCTATTCAATCTTACACAAATCTCAAAAGCTTACAATGACTTCAGTCAATATTAGGTAGTTATCATGTTTTTCACTTTAGAATACTGATCCAAATAATTAGTAGTTCCTTTAGAATGATGTAGTTATACTTGAGTCATTACTAGTGGGTTACCATTACCTTTTATTATAAATTATGCATTATTCATGTTAATTATGAACCTGTAGATAGTAGTTCTCTGGGAGGTATGAAAAAAATAGTAGTTATTGATTAGCTAATAATGAACTACTACATTCATCTGAGCGCTATTACTTACTAATTTGATAATCAGAGTTTCTTGTTAGTTAATAGTAGTTACTAGAATGTTAATAATTCGTTACTAGTTTGTTCCTGTGTAGTTATTCATTAATGAAGGAACAGTTTTCCAAAGTGTTACCCAGTATTTTCCTGTTATGGACAGAAATGGACAGTACATTTACTTGAGTACAGTACTTAAGTACACTTTTTGAGTATTTTACTTTAGTATTATTTTTTCTGGAAACTTTTTACTTTAAATTCACTTCATTTAAAAGACAAACCGTCGGATAGACATTGGATTTTGGTTGGAAAATAAAGTCAGTTTGACGTCAGAACCCGACGTCAGATTGATGTTAGATTGACGATGTCGGATTGACGTCAGCATCCAAATTCGGACAGACGGGTTGACGTCAGAACCTGACTGATGTTGGTTTCTGAAGTCAACTGATTTTAATTTTCAACCACAATACAAAGTCTGTCCAACTTTGGAGATTACTGTCAATCTGGCGTTGGATTCTGACATCAACCTGATTTTCATTTTCAACGTTGGGTTTGTTCTTCTAAATGTGAATTTTGTCATTGTTTTGGAGCACACTAGCTTATAGATAACATTAAGGTTAACATATTCATACTAAAAGCCAAAAAACTTAAAATAGGGCACTATTTGAGGGAACAGCCATTTGGGTGTCCGATATTGTGGACGTTATTGAGTGCATTTATTCAATCTCACATTCAATCCCACTACTGGAACTGTGTTCTACTGTAAGTATTACATACAACAATGCAACAATAATAAAACAATGCATTGACATTTACTTTTTACTTTTGATACTTAAGTACTTCTGTAAAACTAAGTAAAACAAGTACTTCTGTACTTTAACTTAAGTAAAAAATTGTCTTTACAACTTTTACTTGTAATGGAGTAATATTTGACCAGTAGTATCTGTACTTTCACTCAAGTAAGGAAGTTTTGTACTTTGTCCACCTCTGGTTATGGCAAAGCTGAATTTTCAGCATCATTACTCCAGTCTTCAGTGTCACATGATCCTTCAGAAATCATTCTAATATGCTGATTTGGAAAACATTTCTTATTATTATCAATGCTGAAAACAGCAGTGCTGCTTAATATGTTTGTGGAAACCATGAACAATTTTTTTCAGGATTCTTTGATTACTATAAAGTGTTTGGCATTTGACTATAAATTCATTTTGAATTAAATACTTTTATAATATTACAAAAACACAATCATCAATTTAATGTTCCCAGCATGAATAAAAGTATTAATTAAACTTTTTTCAAAATCTTACTGACCCCAAACTTTTAAACAGTACAGTAAAGTTTATACATAAGGCAATGTGGCAGCCGGCACAAAATTCATAAAAATGTATTTCAATGCAAATAGTGCTCTCTCACACTCCCTATTTAACATACCCAGATCATGAAAAGCAAGCAGACGTTTCCCTGCTACCAAAACAGCCGTGTCTGTGTCTCCTGAACTGTGACCCTCCAGAACGCCGTCTTCTGGCTCTCTCCAGGGTGGCAGAGACTGATGGTATTTACAGCTGAGGAGAGCTCTCAATGGGGGGCTGCTGATAATATCCAGGGGAAGCCACAAGCGTGCATCAGTAAGAGTAATTCAACAGACTCCACGCAGTGGGGTCCTCCTATCTCTGAGGTGAGGGTGCTGTGTGTAAAGGTCAATGACACAGCCCTCCCTTACCTGAGCTTCAAGAACACAAAAGGTATTTATTAAAGTGGAGGCTGAGACAAGACATAAACAAAGATTTGAAATTCCTTTGAAATTCCATAATTTCTTATAGGAAAATTTCCTCCCAGAATTAAAATGCTGTGACCATTTACTCACCGACATTTTATTTCAAAGCAAGACTTTCTTTATTCCGTTCTTCACTAGTGAGCTGTTAACTGCTGAAACCAGATCTTTGAGTCATTGAGAATTAGTCTGATTCATTAAAGAATCAATCTGATTTGATCAACTGATTCATTGAAAAAATCCTACTCAAATAAACAATTAATTTAAAAATAGTATATTTCTTCGTTTCTCACAAAAAAAATTCTTGCCAAAGAAGTGCACGGGCAAGATTTTAAGTGAACAATGAATTAAAATTCGATCTCCAAGAAGACTTGGAATATAGCGCAGAGTGTCACATGGACTACTTTTTATGGTGTTTTTGCCTTCTTTCTTTAAAAGCCTTAGTCCCCACTCATTGTAATTGCATTGAAGCGAATTTCTCATGTTGTGTTCCAAGTTTGGGGTGACATGAGTGTGAGTAAATAATGGCAGAATTAAAATTTGGGGGTGAACAGTCTCTTTAAGTACAAAGGTAATAATTATTAAATTGTATTACTGTAAAATATTATAACAATTGCAGTTGTAAACAAAATCATATTAAATAAATGTTTGACTGAAGTCAGTGAAAGAAGGGGAGCTGAATTTGTGGCTGTCCTCTTCTCTGCCTTTCTCCTGTACTCATTTAGCATGGGAGGGGCTGCATTCATGTTCTTCACAGATCAGTACCAGTCCTGGAGGCCCGGTGCTGTTCTGATGATGTAATTATTTCCCAGTGGCACCTGGGAACAGGGCAGCTTAGGAAGGCATCGCTCACCGCCAAGTGTGCAGATGTTTCTAATTGCTTTCCATTACCAAGAATAACAGCTGTTTATATCTATCAGCAAATAATTCAGCGGAGTTCCAGACTGTTAGGATAACATATCCCACCTGGTGACCATCACCAGTTGTCAGCTTTAGGAGAAGGACACTTTGCCATGCCTTTGTTAGAAAGTGCTGCTGATGAGCTATTGGTAGTGTCACCTTCAGCCATTTTATTCCACTTATTTCGAAATGTTTTTAGGTCGTAGTAGCAGCTCTTAAAGGGACACTTCATCCAAAACTGAAAATTCTGTCATCATTTACTCTCCCCTATTAAAAACCTATATGACTGATTTCTTCAGTGAAACACAAATGAAGGTATTTGGAAGAATGCACTCATTTCCATTCAACTATGTAACGAAAGGAGACTTAAGATTTAAAGCTATTACAAAGTAAATGCGTCATTAAATGTCTATATGACTAAACGCCTCGGTTACGACTGTAACCTCGGTTCCCTGAAGAAGGAACGAGAGGCTGCGTCAATTGACACTAAGGGAATGCTTCGCATGAAGATGTCTTGAAGCACATGTAAAATCAGTCCAATGGTGTAACGGAACATCAGAGACGGGTGACGTCATGAACCAGGAAACAATAAAGCCTGCCCAAAAAAGAGCTGCGTCAGCTTCGAAAAAAAATCTGAAGTAGTCGCTGACAGGCACGTAGGATATATGGCAAGGTTCCTCTTCAGGGAACCGAGATTACAGTCGTAAACGAGGTGTTCCCTTTCAAGGGAACTTGAGCTGCGTCGATTGACGCTAAGGGAACGTCTCTACCAACGCCACCATAGCGACAAGTGTCTGTCCAGTGGGAAATCGCGAGGAGCAGCACCTGGGACCCTGGTGTAGAGTCCAAGTTCAAAGAGTAGAACCTTACAAATGTGTGCGGTGAGGACCAACCTGCCGCATCACAAACATCTTGGAGAGCAACTCCTGTCATAAGGGCCTTGGAGGCCGCCATACTCCTAGTAGAATGGAAACGGACAGCCATAGGTGAAGGCTGTCCGACCGATTCATAAGCAAGTGAGATAGCCTCAACCACCCACTTGCTCATTCTCAGCTTAGATGCAGGGGACCCTTTGTTAGGGGGCCCAAAACATACGAACAGCTGTTCAGATTTACGCCACAGGGCAGCTCTGTGGACATAGGCATATAGCGGAACCTCCTCCAGTGGCTCGAAGGGAGCCAGGGAAAGGCCTTGAAGGACAATGGCCAGATCCCATGTCGGCACCCTGGTACGAGCTGCAGGCCTCAGCCTCAGAGTACCACGGAGGAAACGAGATACCAACGGATCTTTAACCAAAGACATTCCACCCAAAGGAATGTGGTAAGCACCTGTGGCTGCCACATAAACCTTCAGAGTGGACGGGGATAGACCTGCAGTGAACCTCTCCTGCAGGAACTCCAGCACTGTAACAACCGGGCAGTTAACTGGGTCCAATTGACGGTCACTACACCATGAAGTGAAAACTCTCCACTTCAAGGCATAAAGTTTCCTCATGGAGGGAGCTCTGGAATGTAGAAGGGCCCCTCAGAGGCCAAGCCCACAGGTTCCACAGTTCTGGATGGGGGTGAACAATCAAGCCCCCTGCTTGGGACAGAAGGTCCCTCCTGACGGATAACTCCAGTGGAGGCCCGCCAAGGAGAGACACTAGATCGGGGAACCATACTCGGCCTGGCCACCGTGGAGCTATAAGAAGTAGGCAAACCTGGTCAGGCCACGCATGTACCATAGCATCCAGTCCGAGAGGAGCTCCGAGGGAGAACCAAAGTTGACAGTAAGACGTCTCTCGGGACGCAAACAGATCCACTTGTGCCTGGCCAAACACCCTCCATATCTGCTCCACCACCACGGGGTGGAGCCTCCATTCCCTGGGCCTCAGCTCCTGTCTCGACAGGATGTCTGCTCCTATATTCTGGGCCCCAGGGATGTAAGCCACAGGAGGATTTGGTGCGCTAGTTTGCAGAGTGGATGCAAGCGCAAACCCCCCTGGTGATTTATATGGGCGACCACCGATGTGTTGTCTGTGCGGACAAGCACATGATGGCCCCTGAGATCTGCGAGGAAATTCTTTAGAGCAAGAAATACAGCCAACATCTCCAGACGGTTGATGTGCCATGAGAGATGGTGGTCCCTCCACAGACCCCGAGTCGAGCATCCTTCTAGGATCGCTCCCCAGCCCGTGAGAGAGGCATCTGTCGTTAGCATCTTGCAATGACAAGAAGCTCCCAACACAGGACTCTGGAACAGGAACCAAGGTTTCTTCCACATAACCAGGGCACGTAAGCATCGCCACATAACCCTGATCATGCAAAAGGGGTTGCCCCTCTGGGAAAACCCTTTGGTCCTGAGCCATCACTGCAGGGGTCTCATGTAAAACAGTCCAAAAGGTATCACGTTGGACTCTGCTGCCATCAGACCCAACAGCCTCTGAAACTGTTTGACAGTGAGTGACTGGCCTAGCTTTATTCTTTTCACAGCTGAAAGGATGGACTCCGTGCCGGTGACAGGCATGCCTGCGACAGGCGTGCCTGTAACAACATTGAGTCCCATACCACGCCTAGAAAAGTGGTCCTCTGTAGTGGAGAAAGCACACTCTTTTTGGCGTTTAGCCGTAACCCCAACTCTTTTATGTGGGCAAGAACGGCATCTCGATGCCAAACTGCCAACTGATGCGAGCCAGAATCAACCAATCGTCAATATAGTTCATGATGCAAATAACCTGCAGGCGCAGAGGCACCAGAGCTGCATCTACACATTTCGTGAAAGTGCAGGGTGATAGTGCTTGGCCGAATGGAAGAACTCGATATTGGTAAGCTTTCCCCCGAAAGCGAACCTCAGGAGCTTCTTGTGATGTGGAAGGATGGATATTTCGAAGTATGCGTCCTTGAGATCTATCGTGACAAACCAGTCCTCGGATCTGATCTGTGGCACGATTTGTCTCAGTGTTAACATTTTGAACTTTAACTCAGCCTCTCGTGACTGGCTTCTGGTTTTTGTTGTGCAATCAGCCCGATGCCCTGCAACCAGCAGGGAACGACCGAACTGACTGCTCTGGAGCTCTCCTCGGAGGGGGCGGGTATCCCAAGGCCACTACGTTTCCAGGTGGTCCTTGAGATATGTGCTCGCTGGAGACCGCTGCGCCCTGAAGCACATGAGGTGGCAGGGTTGGCAGAACGGTCCCCTGAGGGCAGACGGGCACCATATAATGAGGTGTTGACTGCTCCGCTTCAGGGGGGACTGCCCTCATTGGCCTGAGCCCTCAGGCATCAGGACCTCTTCTCTGCAGCCTTCTTAGAGATAATGACGGTCATCAGATCCGTCTTACCCTTCGAAGACTGCGGGTGAGAGCACCCTCCCTGTCCCCAGCCTTTCTGTGGGGGAGCACGGGAGGCAACGCTCTGCTTCTGGGTGGCACGGTGTGAACAGCTGACTTTTGAAGTTTGGGGCTGCTCCCGCTCAGCAGGCCCGGAGACATGACATAAGAGTGATGGGGGAGGAGCTTCTGGAAAGCGGCTGCTTGCTTGGCTGCCTCCTGGAACCTCTCAATGACTGAATTTACAGCATCGCCGAAGAGGCCAGAAGGTGACAGGGCCGTATCCATAAGAAAATTCTTGTCCTTTTCTTTTAAATTACTCAGATTGAGCCACAGATGCCTCTCAGTGGCCACCAGGGCTGCCATAGAGCGGCCAATGGATTTAGCCGTCTCCTTGGTGGCCCTGAGAGATAAATCTGTGGCTCGACGTAGTTCGCAAATTCCCCCGCCCTCATCCATGTCTCTTAACAATTCAGCTTGGTAGGCCTGCAGCAGCGACATTGTGTGAAGGCATGCTGCAGCCTGACCAGCGGCTGAATAAGCTTTACCCACTAGTGATGATGTGGTTCTGACTGGCTTGGTGGGTAATGACGGGCCCTTTAGGCAAGATGCCGCTTCGGGGGAGAGATAGCTCGCAAGCGTCTCTTCCACTTTTGGCATCTCCCCATAACCGTGCTCTTTATAGTTAGATATAGAGGAATAATTGGATGTTTGTGCACTATACACTCTATATGAAACCAGTTTCTCCCACGATCAGGACACCTTGGTGTGGAGATCGGGGAAAAACGGTAGGACCCGGCGTTGAGGTTGTGACCGTGATTGTAGGAAGCGTTTGCCCAGTTTACTTTTGAAACAAACATCCTGTTTATCTGCTGGCCAGTCAATACTCAGTCTTTCATCCGCTCTTGTCAAAACCTCAAGCAGCTCTTCAAATGCATGGGACTGAGGTGGCGAATCCTCAGAATCTCTTGCATCGACACTGACAATGTCCAGTTCCTCGTGGTAAGTAGATAGTTGCAGTTTCTGTGCCTCAATCGAGGCGGAAGGAACCGCAGCGCTTGCTTCCAAACCCTGAGAGAAGGCATTGGATCTATCAGGTGAAGGCTGGGCTAACCCCGCTCATACATTTGCAAACCCCATGTCTGTGATCGCCGCTGTGCCTCGGCAGCAGCGGGACCAGAGCCCTGGGGAATACGAGCCTGAGCATCCTCGCAAAAGAACGCCAGGCGGGATCAGAGTGTCCGCATTGGAAGCACATCACAGTGCTCACAGCCAGCACCCTCGAGCGCTGACTATGCATGGTCCTCACCCAAACAAGCAACACAAAGAATGTGTGTGTCCCCACCCGTTAAACAACGCGGGCAGAGGTGCACACACATTTACAGCGTCTCCTCGGAGGGGGCGGTATCCCAAATATACCTGAACTGCTGCTTGCTCGCCATGACTTTATATAAAGATTTAAAGATAAAACAACACCAAATAGACAAGGACAGTTTCACAATGAGCGCTACTGAAGACACAGAAGCTAGCGCGGCTCTGTTTTGGGCAGACTTTATAGTTTCCTGGTTCATGATGTCACCCGCCTCTGACGTTCCGTCACACCATTGGACTGATTTTACATGTGCTTAAAGACGTCATCATGCGAAGTGCTCCATTGGAGTCAATCGACGCAGCGCGAGTTCCCTTGAAAGGGAATTCCACATTTTCTGAAGTGATATGATAGCTTAAGGTGAGAAACACCCAAAACTTTATTACACTGTGTTCATGAAAATGCCTGTATTCATAATTTTTCAGTCAAGTTAATTATTGCCATGCCTATTCTTTATCATTTCTTGATTAAGTCCAACTACTGTAAATCTGAAATTCTCAACATACTGTATCAGATAATAATTCAGATCTCTTTTAAAGGCATGAAACCTCCTTCAGAGGATAAAGCCCTGATAGCAGGCAGCTGGTCAAGTTCCTTGCAAGTAAGGACCATGTTCTGCTGAGCTAGGCAGGAGTGGACAGGACAGACTTTCATTGTCCACAGACTGTTTTATTTCACAGCGAACGACTCTGTCCTACAGCCTTTTGGAAGTTATTGGCTTCGCTCTTCCTCATACATTTCTTTTCATGGGGCATCAACCTTAATTTCTTCCATCGCTGACAGCCTGATGCTTATGAAGCTGTTTTTCCTCACTATCGCTTTTTTCTTTCACAGAGATGAAGTCAGTTCTCCTACTTCATGTTCACAATACTGCAGTGAGATGTCTTCTTCCATTACCGTGAAGCCAAGGCCTTAGGCTTAAAGCTGAGCATGCTGCAGTGACTGAACCACAGTGGGTGCCAACACATCTGTGCTGTGTGGTGCTAACAATGCATTGTGGGCACAGTAACAAAATCCCCAAATTTCCCAAATAAAATATTTTCTTAAATAATAATAATAATGATAGAAATGTTAATAATGGAATTATTAATTTTCCTCTCAAAAATTTCCCAAATTGAATTATTATTATTGTTGTTGTTAAGAAAATATTTTAATTTTGGCACTTTTATTGAAAGGTAAGTTAAGATGGGAAGGGGAGAGTGTTGCAAGCCAGGTTCAAACTACCATTGCCCAAATGAGCACCACTGTTCAGTGTACACATGTGTCCAAATGACTTAGGACACAGCTGTGACTAGAATATTATTATTTTCTCTCAAATAAAACGGGTAGCAGCACTAGGAAAATGTTAATAACTTTCCTGTTTTACAGACAGATAAGCTCTTCACTGTATTCAGTGGTGCATTGTCTGTCACTCAGATGGTTTAGAGTGAGCTATCTGCACAGGAGCCCTGCCAGAGAGAGCAGAATGTCATTATGTGTGCAGGCTGCAGCGAACTGTGCCACCATCACAGGGAATTCATCACCAGAAGTGATGATGATAATGGACTTTGCTGCAAATGACTTTGGATGAGCTGCACTTCTGGCAAGCTCTGCAGAATCGGCAGCAATATTTATAAATAAAAAAAGATGGAGGGAGGGATATATATATATTTGTCTTTTTCTCTATTGGCTGGATCAGATATGAACCACTTACTGGACCTGATGGGTAAAGAAGTGATGAAGGCCTAGAATGTTCTGGGATGGAGATGACAAACAGCTTTAACAGCATTCATGATTCTGTTTATATTAGAAAAGTGTTTTTCCACAGTGAAATTTGTCTTATATTCAACTTTGTCTTTTCTTTTTTCTTTTTTGCTGTTTTAATGGTCTTTATATGTCCTATAGGCATGTGAAGTCAAGTAAAATCAAGGTAAATTGCAACCATTTTACTTTCACAATCGAATCTGTTTCAAGTTGAAAAGGCTATTTGTCCTGAGTGAACAGAATTGGTTTGTAATAAAAGGCTGTTGTGTACCAGAATAGACCCAGACTGAATTGCTAAAACAAGGCCTAAAAAGCTATTTGGCTATTGGTAAGCATTAGAACTCTTGACCTAAGTGATGTCAGCGGAAAATAAAAGTTGTTTCTGAGGAAGTTATTAGATTCAATTTGTAGTATTTTACACTTCAGCAGATAAACTCCTGTATTTAAATGTTTTTCAATGTTCATGTATTTGAAATAATTGGTAAAAATTCAGAAGCATGCTAGAAGCCATATCATATTATAATAAAATTAGCGCATATTGCGCATAAGATAACATGGCTATGGGGTGATAGCTAAACAATAATGACCTACTCAATTAATAGAAATATAGAAATGCATGCTAGTTTGCTCATTATGAAAGAATAACAAATAATGCTGAAAAAATGGTGCTTTGTAAATTCCCCAATGCTCTTCTAGCCCAGAGAACAACTCCAAACGTTCAGTGCCTCATTAAAACAATGCACTTGAAAGCCTAAGGTTTTCACTGCAAGATCAAAAACGCATGTTGCCATCATAAAGGCGAGGTTTTATGTGCAAATTAAACGGAAGGTACAATGGCATCATGGCAGACTGTTGACCACATAATTAGCCGTAGTATTTTTCCCCCTCCTAATCTGCCATTCTGTCATGCATATTAAAATATGCACTCTGCTCTGCCATTTTAATTGGTTAAAGAGTTCAAACAGACAACAGAATGCCGATTTGTCCCCCCCCCCCACCACCACCTCTCAGTCCTGGCCTCGCCTGAAAGCGTTAGTGATTTTCTGTCATGCAAAACATCTTTCGGCTTACTAGATATTTTCTTCCTTTTATTTCCTCCAATTTGTGTTTACAGCTCAGAGCTGTGGAACACATTTCCTTGGCTTGTAATGTGACAGTTGCACTCTGGCGCTCAGTTGAGTGGAGATGTTGTTTTGGAAAGATAGCAGGAGGATGCTGCCCAACTTATCTGATTACCACCGATGTACATCACACGTCCCGGGGTGCAACTTTCAAAGAGACACATATCAGTGGGATCAGAAAGAGGGGAGAGCGCAGGAAAGTCGGAGAGAAGGGAAGATCTGCGTTTTGGAGTAAACAAGACTGTTGGTGAGTGACAGCAGACCATACGATGCGTGAGGCCTAGCTGAAGATCCATGCCAACCACATCCCACTGTCCATGCAAGGAAATCAGAGAGGACGTGAACATGCAGTGAGCAAACCTTCTTGGACAATGATCACTTGGGTAACACTCTCTGTTTTAGTGCCTCTAAACTAAAAGCAAACCGTGCCCCAAATCCCACATGTGGCGTATTTTTTGCTTCTTCTCTCTTTTTGTTTAAATATACTGCAAAATATAATGCGATATATTACATAATACATTTCCATATATGGGAAACTAGTGCTTATATTTTTCAATATACTGCAAAATATGCATTGACCATGTATGGCTATATACATATAAAATATTTATAAATGAAGACAAAAATAGTATTACGTGTAATATTCACAAAGTTTTATCCTTTATTGAGTACATATATTCCACATACACGTTCCTCTATAAATGTGAATGTATTTTCACACACACACACACACACACACACACACACACACACACACATTAACGGAATGAGTTACAACAGATTTCTAGTTCCCTGCATGCGTTGCTTCTGACTGTTAAACGAGAGCAAATGCTAAAATTAAGTGTTATTTAATGTGTTTTGCTCAATATTAATATAGGGGGAGATCTGTTAGTGTTTACTGTTCTATTATTTTGGAATTTAAAAGGTTTTCTGGTATGTCTGAGTTTTTTGGGGTTCCCATTGTGCCAAAGAGTAGAGCCTGTGGTTAGTTTGACGATTAGCCAAACATCATTAAGACTATAATTATTATATTTTAAAAGTAAAGGCTTTGCGCTCCTCAGCACAGTGATAATCTCTTGCCTAAATACTTTACATGCAAGGTGTGCTTGAGCTTTTGTTAACTAGCTTGAAAATATGAAACATTTATAATGTAAATAATACAAATATATACGAAATATATTACGTCATATATTTCTCTATATATGTGTTTATGCTGCATGAGTAAATATATCTGCAATAATAGTAATATATTACACATGCAGTACCATATCTGATCACATATACATCTATATATTATGAATTGTATTACTGAATATAAAATTACATACATTATGATATATTATTCAATATATTAACACAATATATTATTCTGTATATTTTCAAATATACTGTTAAACTATTAAATATATTGATCATTCATATATAGGGAAATTTTCATAAGGGGACTTAGGCAGGTGGCTTTAGCTTTTGACTCGGCCGCCCTAGTTTGAATACGCCTTTTACCAAACTCATTCTTCTCCCTTTTCCCATCGCATATTAACTCAGAGTAGCGATTATGTTAAATAAAATACGAAAATATTCAAAAAGTGGAAATAAAGTGCCTAATGGGTATTTAATAGTGGGAATAAAGTAATTTGTAAGGGTTAAGTGCAAGTAATGTCCCAATTAAGCAAATATAAATAGCATCTGACAACTATTTATGCTTAGTGCAAAGAAAATACAATGTGTTGCTATTTACACTTAGTGTAAAAATCATCTGTCTCTATTTGCACTTAGTGCAAATATCCCTATTTAGTTCAAAGAACAGCATTTAGTAGTTCAAAAGAACAGCATTTATTTAAAATAGAGATTTTGTAACATTATAAATGCCTGTACTGTCACTTAATGCATCCTTGCTGAATAAAAATATTACTGATGCCAAACTTATGTATGTTTAAATTATATTGAAAAAATAGATAGTATTTGGATATCTGTCACAGTTTTGCTTAGTTTAGTCTGTTTTGGTTTAGTTTTAAGGACTTTTAGTATGTTTCTCTTTGTTCTTTTTTCCTTTGTTCCATGTTCCTGCTTGTTCCTTGGTTGCCATGACAATTCATTATATGATTAATTCGATCACACGTGTCTGCATTTAGCTCTTATGTGTACAGTCTTATGTATTTAAGCACTTCAGTTCATTCTGTTCATGGTCTGGTGTTGTTTGTGTATCGTTCACACTGTTATGTTGTACCTTCTCGTTGGATTACTGCTTTTGTTTGGTTTTATTAAAGTTAAAAACATTAGTTGCACGCAGTCTTCTTTGTCTTCAATCTTTGTGGAGCAACCCGTGACAGTACTAATAATATTTGGAACCCTCATGGTTTTCAAACATGTGGAATCACACATGCAGAACATCCTCTAAACATTAGTGAAGAAACCAGCTGGTTAAAAGCAATTGCAAAAAAACGCACTGAAAAAGTAGACCTATGGACCTATATTTGGGATCCAGCATACTAATGCTACAGGTACCTAGCACTAATCTCAATTTACAATGCATATGTTTTTAGAACCAGTCCACAGTTAATTCATCCCAAGCCTCTAGGGCCATAATTCAGGGGATAGCTTGTGTGCAAGAGAGGAAAAAGGCCCATTAATATGCATGGCTTTGCTAAAAGCTTTAAACTGACCTACATGACAAGGTTCAGTATACACTCATACTGTGTGCCAGCTCTTGAGGGACTCTGTCATCCATGTTCCCCACCCTAATTAGTGTCTTCTTTCAGCCAGCCAGCTTTTCGGAGTGGCTGTTGAACTTAGCTGAGCACTCATGTGTTGGGGTAGATGTAGGCCACATAGGTCACTCCATGAGTCCCAGCCCTTCACAGCCCGGGCGGCTCTCAAGCGCTTTGTGATAGATGCATTAAGTGGCTGAAGAAGACTGTGGATTGGCCATACACAGCACTTTCGACTCTCAGAAGGTGTCCTGGTGCCTGTTGATGACTCTTCAGGCCCTTTCAGATAATCCTCACAGCCCTTTTTAGCCAGAATGTATTAATTAACAGATTTATTTTCTTTTCTCTCCTCATTCCTCATCTGCATTGTTTCCCATTCTCTCTTCCTCTCGTGCGCTGATCAAGATCAAGAGGAATATTGATGCAGAGGAAAAAAAAATCTTTATAGCATACATATGAGTGCACTGTGGCTTTTGTTGATTTAAAGTATCAGCCTGAAGTGGTCGTAGATATGAAAAGTTAGAAGATGTTAGCCATGACTGTTGGTAAATCGTTGTTGACACTGATGATCCTGTTTTGTTTTTGTCAAAAGGGAAGTTAGCATCTATGATGCTAAAGGACAGCTGTTGCTAGAGGGATTAGGCCGATGGCTCAGACTAAACAGTAAGAGGGAATGTAAGCTGTCAGTGCTGGCTAGCCTAGCCTCAATCTGAGTCTTTGGGTGACTGGGGAATGTGTAGCTCTGGGCACTATGCATAGTAATGAGACTAAACAGATGTAGAGCTCCAGAGTGTGCCGGTCACTGGCTAGCTCATAGTGTTTGCCAGAAAATATATGCTGGGTGCAGGATTACACAGATAATATATATATACAATATGAATGGTTCCCTTTTGACATAAAAAAAAAATGCATAAGAACATATGTAGAAATTTGGAGGAGGAGCTCACTGTACCTGTGATTTGTCACGGTATGAAAATACTGTATAGATTTGAGAGAAAGAATCTGGTGAACAATGCATTTATTTCAATAAAAAATAACAAAATGTCATAGACCTCCACAGATAAATAACATGTTAATTCTTAAAAAAAAAATTTTTTTTAGATACATTTAAACTATTTGGCTGAAAATATTTTCTGATATAATTGACAGCATATTTATTGTGTATGTAGTATGGATCCCTTTATGGATTAAATGAATAGTTTGACCTGGACCTGTGTAGACAGAGTTTGACTATATGTAAAGGAGCATATTGTGTTTTATTATGGCCAAGAACCGCCCACTTAGGAAGAGACCATCTGCTTAACATGTGAAATGACCAGCCAGAGTCCAGTTTGTTTTTAGACGGTCAGTGAATGGTTCGTGGGTATGTTGTCTGAGGCTGAGACCAGGAATTGATGTGTTAGCATCATCTGATTAGCAACCTGCTGGTTGATGTTGGAACTACACCATTATGATAGCAAACAGTGTTTCCCCTACTGGCCATAAGTAACCATGAATACATTTTTTTCCCAAGCAACCAAGCTATCCTATTGTAGATGTTTTACCTGTGACAGTTTTTATAGAGCTCTTAAAAGCATGAAAATAATATGCTGCCGCTTTTAGATGAGTGATCAGTCACATTACAAAAGTAGCAAAACTGAGCGCACATGAGCAAAGCTTTTTTTTTTTTCTTGATAAAATAATAAAAATCCAGTTGGAGTGGACAAATTATTATACTTCTAAACAAGATTAACCCACTAGCTTTAACAGGTTTCATTGTCAAAACATGGTGCCTCTTGATCATTTTGAAATGTCCCTACAAGCTTTAAAACAAAATCTATATCCTTGATTCACGGACACTTTTTTGATGGTCAGTTCTTTTAGGATAATGTTAACCATGCTTTTTAATTTAATGTGCAGAACTATTTATTTTTGCTGAAAGCTTTTTGTGTTTCCTCACATTGTAACTTACCAAATAAGATGTAGAAAGCAAAATGATATGTTTTAGGCTAAACAAGAATGGCAAAAGAAAAACTGGCATCAACGTGAAAAACACACAGAAGACATCAAAATATTTTATGAGAATAATTTTATGACATTTATTAGCATTTATTTCACAAATGCTCCAAACTAAATTGCTCAAAAAGGGCTTTAGTTCTGTTGTTGATATGCTTCATATACAGTAAGCAAAAATGTTACTTTAAATAAACAACAATGGTGCCTTCAAGCCATGTGCTGTTGCATGAAAATTGCTAATACAGCAAAAGTTTTCTAACCCCCCCCCCCCCCCCCCCTTTAAAGAGGTGAGATGTCAGTTTAGATTATTACTATTGTCTTGTCCACATTTTCAAAGTGTCAAAAAAATTGAATGCAGCATTATTTATTTATTTATTTTAATTCTATTTATTTACATCTATGTTTTATAATTTTCTATGAGTATAATTTTCAATACTATATATTCAAAAAGTGAACAAACACTGTAGTTTCTGAACTTCAACGATCTTCTCCATGTTTCCTCAGTTTTCTTAGACCATCCATCTCAAACAAAGACAGAGCGCATTGGCAGAGCTGCCAGTCACACAAAGCCCACTCATTCTCCACTGAACTCATCTCCATCTGCTGATGTGTGACCATGTCCACACATCCGTATTGCCTCTACTCGAGCTTATAACGAGCACATGAGCTGTGACTTATGAACCGGAAGCCTGTAGGTTGAAGAACATTTATGACATGCGTAATGCTAACAGGAGACTCTTTGACAGTTCCATGTGTTTAGTATGTTGCCATTGCCCTACTAATAACACGAGACATGCAGACATGAAAAAACAGACATGCAGTATGTGATTAATGGTTTGAGCTGTGATTTGGAATGTGTTAATGTCACAAAATTGTCTCTTCCATTGCTGTTATTTATGTCTTGTATTAAACCATATTTACTCACTATACATAATAGCATGGTCTGCACTCCTATAAAGTCATATCACTCCTATAAACCATATTATAAACCACTTTGATGGATTCTTCCTTTATTGTTACTGCTGTATATATGTATTTAGACCAGTTATTTTAACTTGTTGATTCCAAGTAGTGCCCCAAATATGATGATCTCCTATCAATGGACCACCTTCCTTCACATATAAAAAGTTATATATTTTCATGTGTATTTTCAAGAGCCTTTTTGAGAAAAACAAAAGTGTGGTATTGTGTATCTAACATGTTGTTTCCAAGATTAAATAATTTAAATTTATAATGCCATTAAAGAAAAAAATATATATATTTGAAAAATATTTAATTTTCAACCAATCTAATGATTTATCACCAGTTTTAAAAAGCAGAGCGAATCAATACTAATGACTATTTATTTTGCATCATTTTTTTAAACACTATTTTTTTCTTGTCCATAATTATTATTATTAAAATTAGGATTATATTATAAATATTAGAATAATAATACAGTACTCAAGAATAGTTACAATAATTATGATTAAATATAAAGTGTTTAAGAAAAAAAATTGTAGTGTGTTAATTTTATGCACATACTTTAAGCTTTAAACTTACTGGACCTTCATCCTAATAATGTGTTTCCTATTGTTATAGTATATCAAGACGGTAGCGGACAAACAATAATATACCTTTAAATGTTGGCCGCCTTTTTTCCTTAACATGACTCTCTCTAAACCTAATGAGCCAGCAGAATGAAGTGGTTTGTTGTCTCAACAATGTAGGCAATGATTAGGAGCAATTTCTTCGCCCCTAGAACTAAATAACTCTCTGTCATTAATGTACATATTTTACACCTCATTAGAACTAACATGATTGGACGGGGAGGGGAAACACATTTGCATTTCAAATTAACAATACGTTTCCTATGAAAAAAAGAATGAAATGGAAAGAAAGAAGCGCAGCAAGTGAGTTTGCCACAGTGACGGGGAAGACAGAAATCTAGAGAGTGGGTTAAATAATTCTGGACCACATCTGTGCTTACTGAATTAGCTTTAGGTGGCAACACATGATTTCTCCTAATTAACGATACACATTCTCCCTCTACATTTTTGTAATGTAAATGGCAGCTGCAATCAGTTCTTGCACCCTGAAATGTGCATCGCAGGGTGAAATGGGCAAGATGTTAACTAATTTTATTTTTAATCTTCCTCTTTTTGCCGCCGAGCATGTCGTTCGGGTAAGCGTCATGTCTTCTGAAAATTCCTCGCCTCTTTCATAGAAACATATTGGGGCAGCATTTGCCAGATGTCCGCTTCCTCTGCCTTCTGCTGCCATTATCCTCAGGCACCACCCCACCTTATGGCTGGCCAGCCTGCCAGGAGAATGGGAGAAAGGGAGGGCAAGAGAACAAGAGAGAAAAAGAGAGAAAAAGAGTGAAGGAGGACGAGTAAGAGAGATAAAGGGTCCTTCCAAAATAAGAGGGTGTCTCTTCAAACAAGGCCATCCTGATGGAGTACATTTCATCTCTGTTGCATTGTGATTGGAAAGAGTGCTCATAGTTGTCACATCTGTGTAATGTCAACTTTAAACGTTACTGCCAGGTTTATGTCTTGGTTTTTTGCTAAATATTTCAAATTGTTTCCATGGACAGGTATTCACACCTATACTTGATGCTGAAACATGTTCCCTGGCAAATCATTTTAAAGCCCAGTTTTATGTACATAAGCTGTGCTTATAGGATTGTCATGTCCAGTGTTCCTCTTCAGCTTCCTGTTGATCTTATTGGCTCCCAAATCCGCCTTTGACCTTTATTACCTGTCACTTAAAGGGATAGTTCACTCAAAAATGACAATTCTGTCATCATTTACTGTCTCAGTGTTTTTTCTCCACACAAAGAAAGTCTGAGGGATTCCATTGTATGGACAAAAACAAGTAAAACATACTTAACAATTTCTTCATTTGTGTTCCACAGTAGAAAGTCATATGTAATTTTCATTTTTGGGCAACTTTCACTTTCATTTTTGGGTTTTTTGGATTATTCACAACCTCACACCCTTCCGTGATGAAACCGACTGAGCAGCTCTGTGTACAGAGTCCCATTAAATGGATTATTGCAGATGGGAGGGCACATGTACCCTCTCAGCACACACATGCACAAATGGAGGTGTGTTGCTGGCACATCCTCATTAGACTGTTTGTTAGCCTCATTTCGCCACTGTCACAGGCAATCTCGGCTCTTCTACTCCATAAACAAACACAGATAGAGTCACGTAGGAGCATCTGGGGGGAGAGGTCCCAGCTGTTTTACCCCCTGAAACGTGACCAAGCCCAGGGGACCAGTTAAAGGAGCATCACACACATTTTTCAGAGTTTAGATTGTCAGTATATGGATTGCACTGAACTGGAGAAGAAACATTTTTTAAATGTAAATTTAGCAAACAATTACATAGAAATGGCAAGTAACACATTAAGGTAAACATGAAATTAAGTTAAAACATTATTTTACATATTCCAATAATCTTAATTACAGTAGTGTAGTTTTAATTTATAAGTAAAGAAAAATGTCAAAGCTAAACAACGTCTCAGGTTATGTCTGTTACCATGGTTCCCTGAGAAGGGTCGATTGCCAGACGCTGTCTGATATAGACGCTATGGTTTGTGTCTTGAAGCATGTGTGAAATCAGTCCAATGGCATGGCGGGACGTCATCCTGTAGCCTGTTACATCAGGACCAAGCTATTAAGTGCACCTGGACCAAACAATGTCAGCTTCTGATTGGAGGAAGCAAGTCGATCACAGGCATGTAGGAAGTATGGCAGGGCGACACAGCATCTCTGTCCCTTCTCATGGAACCATGGTTGCAGTCATAACCTGAGATGTTCCCTTTTGAGGGAACTCCACACTGCGTATGATGTAGATGCTATGGGAACGTTAATACCCACTAAGCCATATTAACCCAGTCTAGGCTGCAAAAAAGCTTTTACCATGCCGGGGGCAAATCGTAGACCTGAAGGGGATATCGACAGAGTCTGAACATCTTCTACTCTCTTCAGAGATGCAATAGCCAGCAAGAAAGCTATTTTTAGAGTCAGAAACATTTCTGCAACAGACTCAATAGGCTCAAACGGCTCCATAGACAGACCCTCTAGTACTTCAGCCACATACCAAGCCGCAACTCCTCCATGGTTTGCAGGTCTCAGCCTCATAGCACCACGTAGGAAAAGAGACCAGTTGGTTTCTCCCCAATGACTTTGGCCGCCATGTAAACCTTCAGAGTGGAGGGGAATAGCCCTATAGAAAATCAATCCTGAAGAAACTCCACCACTTAACCAGCCGGGCAGTTAACTCGGTCCAACCGATGATCTCTGCACCATGAAGTTGTGGCGATATGGAAGAAATCCATACCGGCTTTTTCACTTTTCCAAATGGGCGGAAACCAATGAGGAAGTTAAGAGGAAATTTTATATAAAAGAGAGAGAGAAACGGAAGAGGAGGAGCGGAAAAAAACAAACAAACGTGTAGGTTATCTGAGTGGGACACGCTACCTGAAGGCAGTTGTTGCTATTTGTTGCTGGAGTCTCTGTGCATGCGCTGACTGGGTGCGATCGCCAAAGTGACAGAGAAATTGAGCTCTGCATGGTTCGCCTGCCTGGTGCAATATAATCCAGCCTGGTTCGCCTGCCTCAGGTATTAGTCTTTGTGTCAATCATCTTTTAACACCACGCCAAGTCTCCAAACTCTTTCCCCGGCCCTGAATTTGCGACCGCTACACAGACTGCTTCACACGCAGACACGCTCATTACACACGCACTCACCCACACACCAAACGCTTGTTTGATTACTTATTTTTCTTTCTTTCTTTTTTTACCCTTCTTTCTTTTGGTTGAAATTGAACATGAAAAACTCTCCACTTCAAGGCATATAGTTCCCTCATGGAGGGAGCTCTAGAGTTAAGGATGGTCTCAACAACCTCAGTTGAAAGAACAGAGTTCAGGAGTTGGTTCCCCTCAGGTGCCAAATCCACAGTTTCTGCAGGTCTGGGCGGGGTTGAAAGATTGTGCCCCCTGCCTGAGACAGAAGGTCACTCCTGAATCTCCCATGGAGAGCTATCGAGGAGAGACATCAGGTCCAAGAACCACACTCGGGCCGGTCAGAATGGGCCTACTAATAATAGACTAACCAGGTCCAGGAGAACCCTTTTTTTTTAAATGCATACAGGGGTAGCCTCGGGTCTGAACACGTGGGGGTGAACCAAAGGGGACAGTGGGTAATTTCTTAAGATGCAAATAGGTCCTCTTCCACCTGGCCAAACTTCCTCGAAATCAACTCCACCACCTTGGAGTGGAGTTTCCATTCCCCAGGCCTCAGCCTCTGCCTCGACAGGATGTCCGCTCCTTGATCCAGGATTGCCTGATTTCCAGATAATTTATGTGCCAAGAGAGATGATGACCCCTCTACAATTCTTGCATTGAGGGACCCTCTAGGATCACTTCCAAGTCCGTGAATAAGTCTGTCATAAGCGGCCTGCGACGACAAGGCACCCCAACTCAAGAACCTATGACAAGAACGAAGGGTTCTTCCACATCACCAGGGTGTGAAGACACTTCTGCGTAACCCTGATCATGCCAAATGGTTTGCCCCTTGGGGAAAACGGCTTGGCCTTGAGCCACCACTGCAATGGTCAGACCATTACGTCAGACGCAGCGTGGAGTTCCCTCGAAAGGGAACTGTCTTAAGGGGACTGTCCACCCAAAAATAAAAGTTCAGTCATAATTTATCCACCCTCATGTCATTTTAAACCTGTATGCATTTCTTTCTTCGGCAGAATATAAAAGAAAATATTTTAAAGAAGGTTGGTAACCAAACAGAAATACAGGTTTAGAATGACATGAGGGTGAGTACATGATGATATAATTTAAATTTTTGGGTGAAGACAATAATTTAGAAAAAAAGCCTCATTAAAAGATCTTTTTTTCTATGTACATTACAATTGTTCGCCATTTAATTTCAAAAAGACAGATTTACAGCTGAAATAGACATGTTATATTAATGAACATAATATATAAACCGCGTTTCACATTATATGTATGAAATAGATGGAATAAAACTTCCTTTTCCTCCTAGATAATAAATGGTGTGGATGCTGTATTGACTTGGGGTGGGGGGGGGGGGGGTCTTTGTGTAATCCAGCTAATTTTGACTAAAGCAAAGGGCTCGTTAGTCGCAATCAGTTGTCTAACTGTGCCCTGTTCTGTCAGAGCTTGACCTTTCCTCGTGCACTGCCTGTAAAATCTCCTGCTAGGGTTTCACCGTTTCATGCCTCGCTTAATTGGATATGATTTGCGTTTTGTGCTTCTGCTTTTGTTCGTTTGTCCAATTCAGCATGGAGCTAATGGCTAAATGTCACTGCGAATCGCAAGCTACGTTAGCCTGGAGAGAGCTTAATTTTCCTGACAATGTACACAACTAACAAGACCCAACGTCAACATCTCCTCATTACCGATGTTGTCGCAAGCAACAGCAACAGCAACAGTTGTGAACATGCAGCAGGAAAAAAAGCAAAGGAGAAGATAAACAATATTATTCAGGCCTCGGTGGTTGCTGTCATTAACCTATGGCCCTAACATCTTAAACTTGGCTAATGAACAGCAGTGATGGGGTGCGCGATTGGCACGCAAAGATGAGACAGCGGCAAAACTGTGGAGTTTAATTATGCTTGTACACCTCAAACTGCGTGGCATTTCATGGAAAGGTCAAGAGAACTCCCTCGACTTAATCTGTGGAACCTGTGTCTTCAAGCCCTCTGGTGACGGCTGAGCAGATACACAGACACATCGAAGCTACATACAACAACATCATTTTAAACCAAAATTAGGGTTTTAGATTAATGTGTCATAAATTTAGTTTTAGACAGTAAACTTACTTTTTAATTGTTTTCTTAGCTTTTAAGTTTAATTTGTAATGGTAAATATATATTAAATAAATCAGTTTGCATCCAACAGGCAAAGAAACTAGCAATGAGGTGTTCTTTTTGTCACCAATTCCTGGTAGATTTTGGCTGCAGTCACAATAGTTGTTTCCCTTAATATCCTGTGGCCTGAATCTGAGAACTTAGTTAAAAAACACACATCCTTTATTTGATCTGTAAGCTTTGCTCATTTGTACACAAAACTTAATGTAGCCAACCATATGATGTTACCAAAAATTCACTGAGCTGGAACCTTTTGCTGGAGAAAACATATCACTCGATTTACTGCTCAATCTGCACTCCCAATAAAGACATAGAGTATGCATGTTGGGTTCAGAGAGCAGAAATCTTGCATTAAACGATTCCTTGGTTTCCCCTCATGAGAGTATCTTACCATTTTAACATATATTGAAGACCTCTCACTAAGAGCTTTTACATGGTCTATTGAGTTTTGCTTTGAATGCTCAATTTTTCAAATATCTACCTAACCCATCACCCATAAAGTATATAATCTGTCAGAAAACTGATTATATTTCTGCAGTTAATTTGAGTTGTAGGGAAAAACAGAGTGAGCGTTGCTGAGATGAGGAGGATGGGGTGGGAGAATGGAAAGGACGTTCTTGATTAAAGTAAGATGCATGTGCCTCTGTGAGTGGGAGAGTACTCACTAAATCAAAAGTCAGTGTGGCGCTGTGAACATCTGTAAGACAAGAGTAAACAGATCATTAAATTTCCCCATTTAGCCTATATCATCATGCTTTGAGCTTTTTCGAAATATGTTTTTTAAACTTTGAATTGCTTTACAGACTTTGTTGCACTGTAAAGTATTATTGTCTTCATATTCACATAATCTCAGTTTTCTTGAATTTTTGCCGGTTCAATTTACAAAATTAAAATGAGCTAATGCAACAAAATTCTTATTAAATTAAAATTTAATTACATTCAGTCTACTTAAATTTGTAAACTGAAACTGGTCAGGGACATTTTTAGTTCCCAGCATGCTTTGCATGGGACTTGATGGAAAAAAATAAATGTTAAAAATGAGTTATTTATGAGTTTTTTTAACAAGTTGAGAAAATGGAGAGACTTGATTACTGTTAATATTCAGTTATTTTGAGAACAGTTTCTGTTTTGTTTATACTATTTCCATTGTGGTGGAGAGTGGAGATTTTGTTTAGGTTGAGGTTGCTATAATCAGTCAGCAATTGCTATTAAGCAAGTCAATCATTCTATAGTTGTTGCAGAGTAGAGGCGTACATGTAGTTGCATAATGAAATTCAAAAAGGTTATGTAAATATGAAGAACTAAATCATGTTGTATATGTGTATGTACAGGCCTACATATATTTGTGTGTGTTTGTACAATATATATAATTATGAAGCAAGGAATGAGGGAAGGAAAGCAGTACAACACCTCAACTTTAGTCTTCTATTTGTCTCTGACCAGAAAGCTGAAGTTCTGCTATGGTGGCCAAAGATCTCACATTGAGAAAATCAGCAAGACACAGTTCTCTAGCTTCAGGTCTGACATCACCAGAGGACTTAAGTCACTCAGGATCTCGTTACTGCGCTGACAAGACAGATCCCAGTCTGAGACAGATCTTGTAGGCTGAGCCAAGGCCTGAGGATTAAAGATACAGTTTCTCGCTAGCTATCTTCATCATCATGGCAAGAGGTGCCATGATCCCTAGGTGTTTCCAGGAGGCTGAAGTGTCAATCACGGCTGGTCGAAACGGTCAGGTGTGAGACCAACGCAAGGCCGATGGATGGGAAGAAAATCATCATGACAGCTTTACAGTGTCAGCAGTCACATTTTGCCAAAAGCAACATTCATAGAGCATGTTTTTGTGTGGCGTTTAGAAAGGGTTTGCTATGGCGAGTAATATAGTGTAGGACTAGTTCTGATGACAGTTTTTGAAGCTATTTGTTTAATAGATCTATTAAAACTCGCAAATCAAGCTTACACAGAACTGAATCCCTTCTCTTCTCTGTGTTAGCAAAAGTAATAGTATTTCTGCAGCCTTCTGACTGCAAATAAAACAATACTGACCAGGGGTAGCACCTAATATAATCATTATATTTTAAAGATGTTTTATTTCACTGAAGGAAAACAAATTAGTTGACCATGTATGATGTCAACCGCAATCAAAAGTTTCTGCAAACCAGCTGCAAATGAACACTCAAGAAGTAAGCAGTAACCTCATTTCTGTCAGGACCACTATCGTCAAATACGATTGACAGTTAGCATACAGTTTGGATTGGCGGTAGTTCCGTTCTGGACAAGAACTCCCTGCGCATCCATGCAGCCTAGCATGGATAAGAGCAGGGAGTGCAGGAATGACCCCCCTTAGGGTAAATAGAACAGAACCAACATGCATGTATTGCAGATCATTAATTCAAGATTTTAAAGTACAACATAATTCGAGAATTTATTCTGATTCAAGGGGAATCAGAATGCCAAATCCTGACTGATGAGAGGAGGAGCTGGGGATGGAGGAGGGTTATTAGCTCCTGAGAAACGTGCTGCTACTTAATGAGCTTATATGTATACAGTGATAGGCGTTGTATTCCTATAGGTAGACGTGGATCAGCAGAGAGTCAGCTGATGCGAGCTTGACTAACGTGACCTGCCAGAACTGACGCTACGCTTGATTATTGCAAGTACTCATCTACCAATGTCTGCCTATCACCAAATCATTTAGGACGAATGTCATATAGAGTTGTGGTCAGAATCAGGCTAACAGTTGTGGTCAGGTTGTAAAAATAAATCTGCATTGTTTATCCTTTTGATCTTTCATTACAAAAAAAAGTTAAAAAATAAATAAGAAAGAAGAATTTTTTTGAAAGTGTGTGTGTGTGTGTGGGGGGGGGGGGGACTTTTAATAAATGTTTTTAATTTGTCATTTTTTTAATTTTTAAAAAATCACAAAATGTAAATGTATATTTATAAGTGGCCAAAGACTCTCTAAGGATCACAGATGGAGAATTGCAGAGATTAGTTGAGTCTTGGGGTGGTTTTATCAAACAGCACTTACATTACACGTTGTTTGGGAGGATTTCAAGAGAAATCATTTTAAAGACATTTAAAGAATGTGTACCTTGGATGCAATAAGTCGCTTTGGAGAAAAGCAAGTATAAATGAGAAAGGAAGGTCTTCTGATAGGATTCTCCTCAAATTAATCTTTTGGAAAGGAGGCCTGAATCCCCATCAACTCTAACTGTAACATGTAAACTGTAAAACTGTATATAAACTGTAATCTGCAAGACTGACAGCAGTAGGCTACATGTGGTGCTGACTATAAAGAGGGCGCCAGACAAATGCACAGAAATAGAGAAGGGAGGAAGAAAGTGATGAGAACTTTAGATGGAAAAAGAGAGGTTATAGAGATGTCAGCAGATCCAGAGTCCAGAAAGGAAAAAAAAAACTGTGAAAGAGAAATAAACAGTGTATAAACCAGCTGTATAGTGCTCAGACCAACAGACTGAGGGTATTTTTACACAGCAGCAATGTACATAAAACAGATGACAACATTGTCAAAATGATCCCTGCTCATAAGGATCTGCGAAAATGACTAAAAAGGCTGTTTTACGATGTCACTTTGTCAAGAAACACCCCACAAACACGTAATACACATGCGAGAGCATGTAATACGCATGCGCATGACGTCACCGTTTTTCACAAATTCACGTTTTTGTTGTTTACATGGAGGCGGTAAAGGCATTGCTTTCAAAACCTTGCACTTTGAAACCCGTTTTCAAAAGCTTATGTTTTAAGGCCCCCAAAACGCAGTTGACTGGCCAAAACACAGTTGAACACAGTGTTGTCTAAACATACCTTAAGTATGAATATATTAAAATCAATAAAACGCAATATATATTAAATAATACCCTCGTTTTAGTAAATCGTGACCACATTGTAATAATTAGTTCTGTAATGGTGGTTTTCCTACAGTGGTTCAGGCTTCAGGGTTGCCAAATGATTAAAGAAACGTTATCAGCAAGATGGTAGAAAACTGTACATTTCTTGTCTATTACCACCCACTTATATTTATACCAACAACGGACATAAGCGCAATTACAATAGCAAAATATGTGAGAGAGCATTGTTATAGTGTGACGACATTGTATTGCAACATTATTGTTAATACCAAATCAAAACTAGCTCATCCTTTGTAAGCACATCCTTTGAGGGGGGTTTAATGACAATATCTGGTTATGGTTATACTTCAACTAGTTACAAAATAGATGTATGAGATGATGATCAAAATTTATACCATTAATTGTATCCATCATATATGAAGAATGTTACCTGAGAGATTGGAAGGGGTGAGAGAGAGAGAGAGAGAGAGAGAGAGAGAGAGAGAGAGAGAGAGAGAGAGAGAGAGAGAGAGAGAGAGAGAGAGAGAGAGAGAGAATGCTTTTGGAGAGAGAAAGAGCCAGAGAGCCACCTCTTTGTCTTTCTGAACTGCAAATGGCCATTGTGGTAAGGAGCTCTCTCTCTCTCTCCTGGGATGTTGAAACAGTAAAGCAAATGTCTTTGTTCATTTTCAAATATCTTATTATTTATGATTATTAGCCTACTTATGATTATTTTCAACCCCAAAGTTCCAATTATTATAATATCGTGCACACAATTTGTCAGGGTTTGGTAAGGGATGAGGTGAGGACAATGGAGAGCAATGGGCTTTTTATTAATAATAAAAATATAACAAAAACTACCCCGTGGGGGAAAGCCAGACTTGGAACGATTAGGACAGATGAGGGTACCTTAGATGACGAACTCACACATGAACAGCAAACACAAGGAGAATAAATATAGGGAGAGCAACCAGAGAGGGCAAATAAACTAATAATCAGATAACAAGAAGGGTGGGGTTAGACAATAGACTGGAGCGCACATGTCACTTACTGTAGGCTACTTTCAGACTGTCCTATCCAATTATTTGTGTATCCTTTTGGAATCTGATCTAAAATGATTGATGTCCACACTGTGTAGCCTATTGTAACTGTTCAGATCCAATTTGTGTGTCCATGCTGCTCTTTCTTTTTCCAGAATATCTGCATTGGTTTTATGGCAATGGCGTTGTGTAGGCATACGGCAAAAACAACAACATAAACCACAACATGGACGGGTTTGCAATAGAGATTTGTTGTCTTATTTACATATTACAACATGGAAATAGCCTCACGCTGGACTAGCCTACTGTGTCTTCTAAGGCAGCGGCAGAAACATAGGAAGCTAGTATGAGAGGCTTTCTTCCACGCTGTCGTGTCTGCCAGTTTCAAAACATGACTCCTGTATATTGTCATTTCTTACTCGTCTGGCACTTTGCAACAACACAGCATTGTTTCGGCAGCGACTTTCAGCATGATTCCTATAACAAGGTCTGACGTTCTACGTTTTACATGGCGTGAGAAAGTCACATAAACCACGTGAAATCTGATCTGAGCAGTCAGACTGATTCAGATTTCCGGAAAAGCGAATTGGATTTCAAACCACATATATATGTAGCTTGAAATGCTCGCATTGTGATTTCTGGCCATTCACACTAGCTAAATCTGATCGGATTTCACTCGAATATGCACAAAAATCTGATTTGAGTCTGAACATAGCCATAGAAACAAACATGATAAGCCATATGCTCACACCAAACAACACAAAAACACTAGCACATGGCTAGTGAACACAATCACAAGCATGTGCTCAAACAAAACAAGACACTAACATGCAGCTCTGGACTGTGAGTGGCACTGACATGGAATCGAATCTAAACTAGACATGAGTGCCGGGATCTGAACACCACGCTCCGAACAAGAAACAAGGCACGCTGACAAGAGGGTGCGCGGCTAGAGCACACTCGAAACCACACGCTCACACAAAGACAAGAGGTGGACAGTACTCACTTTTACTGTACTTAAGTAAACTTTTTGAGTATCTGTACTTTACTTGAGTATTATTTTTCTGGAAACTTTTTACTTTAACTTCACTATTTGAAAGACAAATATCATACTTTTTACTCCACTACATTTCTGTCAAGGTCCTTGAGTAGAAAGTAGTAATGTCAGTCAGGATGATTTTGGTTGCAGGGGTTGCATTTTGGTTGGAAATGAAAGTCGAGTTGACGTCAGAACCCGACTGGTGTTGGTTTCTGACATCAACACGATTTTCATTTTCAACCACAATACAACGTCTGTCCAACGTTATAGATTAAAGTTAATCTGACGTTGGATTCTGACATCAATCTGATTTTCATTTTCAACGTTGGGTTTGTTCTTCTAAATGCGAATTTTGTCATTGTTTTGGAGCACACTAGCTTATAGATAACATTAAGGTTAACATATTCATACTAAAAGCCAAAAACTTTAAATAGGGCACTATTTGAGGGAACAGCCATTTGGGTGTCCAAAACCATTGTGGATGTTATCGAGTGCACTTATTCAATCTCACATGCAATCCGACTACTGGAACTGTGCTCTAGAAATAAATTTGATATTGATATGAGGGTAGGTAGGCAGGCATAGATTCAGAGGCATAAGGTACTGTAAGTATTGCATACAAAAATCACAAAGTATTGCATACAATGCACAAAACCAAGAATAAACCAGACTGAAGTGACAGAACCCTGACAAGATTTCGTAAAACGGGGGAACAAATTATTATATAGTGCACACGGTTTACTTAAAACGAGAGAACTAATTTTTAATTTGTGGCCACGACACACAAACACACACACACACACACACACACAAATATTTATATATTTGTCCTCATGTCATGTGCAGGGCTCTGTGGTAAGTAGTTCCATTTGATTGATGCAAATTTGCAAACAAGCACTTCAACATGCATAATTACCTAACCTAAATACTATTGCTTTAACAGTGTTTATGTTCATAATATGGCCACGATTCGGAATCTGGTCCCTATCTGCATTGAGTGGCAATTTCCAATTCTAAACAAAATTTGGTTAAATCTCCAGCAACACAACATAGTGGCATTTTGTCCTGATTGATTCTGTGTTTTGAACAAATTAGTTGAATGAATGATTCAATGACTCATTAACTCAGTGGTCTCAAACTCAATTCCTGGAGGGCCACAGCTCTGCACAGTTTAGCTCCAACCAGCTCCAACTCACACCTGCAAGGAAGTTTCTAGTAATCCTGAAGACCTTGATTAGCTGGATCAGGTGTGTTTGATTAGGGTTGGAGCAAAACTGTGCAGAGCTGTGGCCCTCCAGGAATTGAGTTTGAGATCACTGCATTAACTCATAAAGACAGTCACTTGTTTCATTCCTCAGTGCATTGCTGTTTTTGAACAAATCGGTTGAGTGAATGAATTAATGCCTCATTTACAAAGACACTTGTCGCCTCCTACTGGCTTATCGATTTAACCTGCAGAAAGAGTTACTGAAAAATCCTCACCACTAATGCACAGACTAACAGTCTGTGTGGATTGCACAAACACAGACAAACGGAGAGATACAAACAGTCCCAGTGCTATTGGATTAAATATCAGTTCTCCTGGAACACTGCTCAGCCAATCAAATTAGAGAAACAGACTAACTTTTGTATGACATTAGGCACATGTTTATCACCAAGCTTTTATCAAGTAAATAGTCAGAGCTATGCAGCTTTGTGGATGATTATCCGTTGGGTGGGTTTCCGAGTAGCTGGGTCCCATCACTTCTCAATGTGGGCCTCAGAGAGACAGAGCTGACAGAGTGATGCAGAGAGCCTGTCCCTGCTAATGGCTGCTCCATTCTCCATCATTATCCCCATCATTAGGAAATTAGGGGGACAGAAGGTATTTACTGTAAACCTGCCACCTCCCCAGAAGAGATAAATAGAAACTGATAAATGTGACTCTACTAACGCTGCCCGTCGATTAACCTTCCAATTACCCATCTCCAACATATGCACATTTAATAATCATTAATACTTGATTATTGGTACTGATCTCTGAATGTCGCTGGTGGGTGTACATGTACAGTTTAGCTTAGAGTCACAATACAGTTCATCTTATTGTGTTGCTTTCTGGTTTTTCATCTGGAAGAGATCAGTGAGGCTGGTGTGTGTGTGTGTTGGTCCATGGTGAGTGGTGATTCAGTACAAGGGCAAAGATCTTCCCTGCACCCAGAGACCTTGTCAGTTTTAGTGGGAGAATTACACCAATGTGCAGTCTCAGCATTTGTTTTACCTTTGTATTTTATATTTGACCTCTTAATGAGACAGAGCTTGGGGCAATGAGGAAAACTGGCCACACACACATATACATACAGAAATCACACTAACTTGTCCTTGAATGAATGGATTTATATACAGCGCTAGATATTCAATCATTCCCACATCATTCAACGTATCGCAACAATGCTAAAATAATGAGATGTTTCATTGCACGTGAGAATAAGTTGATGATTACGCCTCTATTGAATTTGCAATCGAATAATCAGGAAACAGATCAAGATGCTCTCAATGGATCCATTTGATTGATGCAAATTTGCAAACAAACACTTTAAGATGCATAATCACTGCACCTGTTTAATGAAATAATGCTTAGCGGTGATTATGTTCATATTATGGCTACGATTCGTAAAGCGGTCCCTGTCTGGATTTACCATAGAGTGCCAAATCCAAATTCTAATTCGTTCCTGTATCAAAGGAAGGGAAGATATGCCCGAACAAATTAAATAACAGAAGAGTCATTTTATAATAACAAACAAAAACAGGCTTTGCATGGGATGCCGCAATTAGGAGAGCCCTAATGATGGTAATTTAAGTTTTCATTCTGATCCACAGACAGAGTCTATCAATTACTGCATTAAACCACAGAGCAGCTGCAGCTGCAGTCACCCAAATTGTTGTCTAAACTGCTGTCGTCTCCTTCCCTTCCTTCTGCCTTAATTGCAGTTCAAGCAGTTCATCATAATCTATTTGCACACAGCTAGTTATTCCTCTTTCTAGGAAGGGGAGGTCGGAGGTTTCAGTCATTAGCGTGCTAGCCGTCAGGTAAGCATGACACTTCGGGACAGTTGATCTCTACAAAAAGAATCTGAAATAAAAGTCAAATGATTTGCTAATAAGATGCTTTTTAGCATTAGCCTGTGTAAGGTGCATTGTTTACAGTCGCATTAACATCTTTCCAGGGCTACGTTCACCATGCCGACTAGGGCTAAATCGCGTGAAGTCTCCAACCACAGTCTGTCTGCGACAGACCAAAACACAGGCGCTAGCTGCCAAACACTGCTTAAACGTGGCCTTTTCCCTCATTTCAAGCCACATCTTATGCCTTTTGCACAAGCACTGATCTGTTGTAGCAGGGTTATCAAGTAACAGATTTCTGAAGCCTGTATTTGACTCAAGGGCTTTCTCCCCACAACTTCCTTCCCGAAACGCTCCGGCCCAGTAGACCATGAAGCTCTCAAAAATTCATGCATGTCCAAAAGTTTCCAAAGGAGCAGATGAAGGTAGCCGGGGAGAGGATCAGCTGGCCTGCGGTTTTCTTCAGCGTGCCAGACCGTGGGATTGGCTGCAGGGCTGGGGGCCATCTTGACTGGCTGGCAGGCAAGAGGCTTGAACAGTTTGCTTGTGAAGAGCTGTGGAAAAAGAGGGAGAAGTGTGTGGGTGTTTAAATGTGCAGATCTGCTGGACTGGCGAACTGCAAAATGAGACAAAGCAAATGCTTGCATGTGTGTTTGACAGTGCTTATGATACTTTGAATATAGCTGAATTCATTTTGAAATGAGTGATGTTCTGTGCAGTATGCAGTATTCTATAAGAATGTTTGATCTGATCCAAATCTAATTTCTTGTTTTGTCTTTATTGTAATATTAAAGCTGAAAATTATTTTGACAAACATCATTTTAATCACTGCAACAACTATCAATTAAAGACTGAATGAATATAAGCCAGTGTGTGTGTGTGTGTGTGTGTGTGTGTGTGTGTGTGTGTGTGTGTGTGTGTGTGTGTGTGTGTGTGTGTGTGTGTGTGTGTGTGTGTGTGTGTGTGTGTGTGTGTGTGTGTGTGCGTGTGTGTGCGCTAGTGAGCTTGAGTCTCAGATGGTCAAACACTGCCGGAGGAGAGATTGTCAGTCTGTGGACTGAAGCAGCTTGCCAGAATAGCAAGTGCAAGCTTTAGGCTGTAAGTGGGGACATGGCTTGGGCGAAATGTTAAACCAAGGTCCTTTGTGTTATTGCTGACACTGAATTTCATCCCTCCCCCTGGAGGTGCAGGCTATGATTGGTAAAACATGGTCCAAACATCCCAGCAATATGTAACACTGACACTCAAGAACGAGTCATTGTGTTCAGCTTTATAGAACAGCAATATCTTCACACAGCACATCTTGTCTTAAGATTCTCTTTAAATATATATTTTTTTTTTTTTGCATTTCACTTCTAAAGAGTTTTGTTTAATTTCTTGAAAGTGCATAGGATATGTCCTTACTTGACCTCTAGTAACCCCAGTTGTCCAAAGTCACAATTCCTATCAAAAAAGAAAATGTTTAGATAAAGGCAGAAGGTATTTCGGTAACACTTTACAATAATAGTACATGAATAATCATGTACTAATACCTGAATTAATAATTACTTTACTATGAACTAATGATGAGTTAAGACATGTATTAATGAGGTACTAACCTTAATTACGACATGAGTATCATGAATTCCTACATGAATATACCATCTTAACTACGCGTTAGTACATGCTTGTTAATTAATGTATTAATTAACATTTCGAGGTAAAGTAAATCAAACATGCTCTAGATCAGAAGAAAGATGTACTAAAAGGGCACAATGTTAAATTGTTCATAAATTTGACACCATCAATTGTCACATACATCAGTGAATGACACAAGATGTCTTGAAATATTTATATTAAACCTACTCATTGAACACACAATGATGCATTCTTAATTAAAACTATCTCATTCCGTTTTAAGTGATTCCACTGCTGCCTTCAAGTGTAAAATACCTACTACACTAGCATATTCATTAAACAGATGCAATTTTCAAAATTAAAATCAGTGTTAGCACAGATGATGGTTATTTTCTGGATTTGTTTACTGTCTTTATATCATAATGCAGTCGGATGTTAGTCTTGTTTGCTGGCTCTTCTTTGGGGCCACTATTGCCCCTTCAAAATTTGTCCACTTTTTTCCTACCGTTCAGTTCCTTCTCCATCTAAATTCAGGCACAGCACCTCTGCTCTTCCACTTCTTTACAAACCACCGACAAGCACCAAATGATATCTGATTTAGAAGAGCTGAATATGTATAAAACATGTGTAATTGATACATTTTTGAAGATTTACTCTTGGATTTTCCAAGTAATTAATGATGAGTTAGTAATGATGTGCCCCCCCAAGTAAAGTCATGACATTATGATACATTAACAAGTCATGAATTCATGTTACTTTCCAAGTAATTAATGATGAGTTAGTAATAATGTGCCCCGCCATGAAGTAAAAGTAACATGAATTCATGACTTGTTAATGTATCATAATGTCATGACTTTACTTGGGGGGGCACATCATTACTAACTCATCATTAATTACTTGGAAAGTAACATGAATTCATGATTTGTTAATGTATCATGTAATTTCTTGTCTTGGCCCTCCAAGAGTAAATCTTCAAAAATGTATCAATTACACATGTTTTATACATATTCAGCTCTTCTAAATCAGATATCATTTGGTGCTTGTCGGTGGTTTGTAAAGAAGTGGAAGAGCAGAGGTGCTGTGCCTGAATTTAGATGGAGAAGGAACTGAACGGTAGGAAAAAAGTGGACAAATTTTGAAGGGGCAATAGTGGCCCCAAAGAAGAGCCAGCAAACAAGACTAACATCCGACTGCATTATGATATAAAGACAGTAAACAAATCCAGAAAATAACCATCATCTGTGCTAACACTGATTTTAATTTTGAAAATTGCATCTGTTTAATGAATATGCTAGTGTAGTAGGTATTTTACACTTGAAGGCAGCAGTGGAATCACTTAAAACGGAATGTGTGTTCAATGAGTAGGTTTAATATAAATATTTCAAGACATCTTGTGTCATTCACTGATGTATGTGACAATTGATGGTGTTAAATTTATGAACAATTTAACATTGTGCCCTTTTAGTACATCTTTCTTCTGATCTAGAGTATGTTTGATTTACTTTACCTCGAAATGTTAATTAATACATTAATTAACAAGCATGTACTAACGCGTAGTTAAGATGGTATATTCATGTAGGAATTCATGATACTCATGTCGTAATTAAGGTTAGTACCTCATTAATACATGTCTTAACTCATCATTAGTTCATAGTAAAGTAATTATTAATTCAGGTATTAGTACATGATTATTCATGTACTATTATTGTAAAGTGTTACCGGTATTTCTTACAAGCAGTAACTTTCAATAGTTTCCTTATTTCATATTCAACTCATATCTGATCAGACAACTTTTGTTTACATGCAAATAATATGTTTCAAGAGCCACCATGTTCACAACACCACCTAAACTATGTAAATCTTAACATATACTTGTAGAACAATTCGTTGAATAACAGTGGTTTATGCATTTTGGACATTAGGTCCTTTGTCTAAAGGCTATTTATGCAGTGAAAACTGCTGTGTGTGATTGTTCTTCTTGCCCTTGTGGAAGCTCTGCAGACTGAGAAGCTACTAGCTGCTGGGGCCCAAGATGTTTTCAGATCTCCTCTGTTCACGTCTTGCTGAGGGTGGCCATCTGTTTTTTCATCTCCTGGTGAAACTGAATCTGTATGCTCTCTCAAAGTGTTTGTCTCTGTCTTTTCAATTTCTCACTGTCTTTCAGGTTATGAGGACATTGTTAGCACACAGCTTCACTTTTTCTTACATAGATGACAAAGCTATGTTATTTGTTGGTCTATCTGCCTTTTATTGCATGGGACAGTTTAGAAATACATAAAACAAATGAATACATGAAAAAAACTACCACTGTGATATAATGTTATTTTATACATGTCCATACTATATTTTCAATAGCTTAAATGTGATTCTAGGTTCTGTTTCCTGTTTTAATCATAATATTAGATCATTTCAAATCTTTCTTTCTGTTCAAATGTGTTATTAGTTTTAATCATTTTAATATCATTTTCTAATCAAATTCTGTATTCTCCTCTATGTCCTAATAAATCAGCATATACTAGATTTCGGATGAACTTGAGAACATTATGAGCTTGTCATCCCTCACAAAACTCCTTTTTCCACATGAGAAGATTAAGCATCAGGGGTTGTCCACTTGAAATGTCCGACCTGGAAAGTCAATTAATTACTATTCAAATTAATCAGGACATTAAAAAGCAAAAGCAGGGTCACAGTCAGGTGCTTCTTTCAGTAAATGTGCTGATTCCAATACTAATACATGAAAGGGTGACTTCAGCCATAGATCAAAGTAATTGCTGTATTAGGCAGCAAATTGGAGCTAGAATAACCAGATGCAAAGGAGATGGCCATATCCCACTTGTGTGATGGTTATTGTAAGTTCAAGGAGAGTTCAAGCATAGAGGAGATAATCACAGAGGGTCAAGTGCATTGAGAAACAGAAGAAATTATCTTCTGCAAATACATGATTTTCCAAAGGGAATAATTTTCTTTGTGCTTATGGCAGTTCATACCTCATTTGATTTTCCATAAGTCTTTATTTTCCCTTCTCTATTACAGACGACTTTCTATAGCGTGGGTTAATGTGTTTCCATTTCAGCATGCGGAGGTTCCATCCATCGCATATGTGAGCTGTAATATAAATATATATGCATTAAGAGCATGAAGGTTGGTGTCACTTTACTAGAAACACATTAAACAAGATATCGACCATTATATTGTCAACAGTCATGGTCTTCAGTGCAAGAGTCTGAATATTATCTAATCTAATAAATACACAAGGTATCTCAGTCCAAAAATGTTTGAGACCATATGTATATGTATGTATAACCAAGTGTGTGTATAACCGTGTGTGTGTGTAGCAATGAAAAATAATCAGAAAACTGACATTTTGACAAACAGAGACACACTAGATATTATTTCATTTCAGTTCATCTTATAGCCAGAGAGCAAGTCAAGCTTGACAAAAGCCACTTGGAGGAGAACTCCTGCTGTGAGGTGCGACTAAACACAATCAACCTCTCCGCTTCCTCCCACATCAGCATGCCCTTCAGTCTCCTACTAATTAAAGTGATACAACATCTCACAGGCCACTGCACACATCTAATGGTCTGTGTGACACACTGAAGTCCCTCTTCCTCACATTCTGAATTTTCTGTATTTAGATTTCAGTTTCTCTTTATGGTTGAGGGTCTCTGCAGTTTCCTAGTTTAGGACTAATAAAATAAATGGCTTTTTCTATGATTTGTGTACACATTTGTGTCTCATCACTTTATATACTTTTTAAACATTTTTATGTGTTTTGGTGTGAGATCTATTATACAATGTTTGTTAAACTTTACAAGTAGAAATTTGTAGTAAATTTAATTAAATGTTCTCAATTGTGTACATGAATTATAATGTTGAATACATTTGTCAAGCTCTACTAACTATTTAACCCTGTTAAAGTTATTGCTAATATTAAGCTAAGTTATTTTTTGGAAAAATGATCAAACTTTTAATTTATTTATGGCATATATAAATGTATCAAACAAATACATTTGTCTGCAAACCAACACACAAATCAGGATTTCAAACTAGACATGTCCCATTTTTGGGTAATAGGGCTGCAAACATTTCAAATTTATAAAATGAATAGGGAAAAATACAGCACATATGATATTTAGGTTGAAAAGTATGTTTTATTATTATTGGTTTCTCATTTGCCTATTCATGGAAACTGCCAAATATAAAAATAGAGTATAAAATTCAATAGAGTGAAAAGGTTGATTTTTGTAAAAGTTCATTCTTATATTCCCAAGGTACATTTCAGTCAATCAGGTGTTGCTGTTGCCTGGGGAGCTAGTCAAATCTCCTAAAGTACCAGCTCAGCTACAGTGTAAGCTACACTGAACAGAGTGACCTACTGTATATGTAATGTGTCCCTGACTCACCATTAACTTTGCTGAGATAACAGTTTTGATTGTATGACTAAATTGGGCCTCAGATTAGAGCAAGTACTGGCTACAATGTTTTATACCCTCTGTCAGTGAGGTTCCACCACATCAGCCTCAAACAAAGGGACGGTGATTTATCCACCATTTAAAAAAGCCAACTAGGAATTATCTGGAAAGGTCATCCTCAATTTCAGTATAGAAATGATCTTTTCCCACAATGTAATAAACATTTATCTGATCCTTTTATTAGCTTGATTAGAGATGACAGCTTAGTTAAGCCGTTTTGCCTGGCTGTGCAGGGTCATGACAGTTAACGTTGCGAAAAGTTTCACTGGCCAGGTTTGGTATTCATTGAGGTTTGGAGAGAGAGTGAAAAAGGCAAGGACGACGTCCCGACTCTCTATTATTACTGATATGGGCTGAAGGCGCTGCCTGACCTGGTCATATTCATTTAGATGCCAATAAATGTAGCCTTTCATCTTCACCTGATGCTTGCTCTCGTCTGCAGCTGTGTGTGTGTGTGTGTGTGTGTGTGTGTGTGTGTGTGTGTGTGTGTGTGTGTGTGTGTGTGTGTGTGTGTGTGTGTGTGTGTGTGTGTGTGTGTGTGTGTGTGTGTGTGTGTGTGTGTGTAGTTAGATTAAATCTAAAGCATGTGATTTCTGTAGCATTAGTATTACCAAACAGAGCTGCCAAAATAATTGTTTTCATAATGGTTTCCCGGACACGGCCTCTATCTTTCATTGGCCAGACAAAGAGATAGTCCCACCCTTAAATCACAACAATCGGCGCCCATGGCTTTGTGGGCAGTGCAACAACATATAGTGCCGTTGTGCTTCGGACGACCTGAGTTCGAGTCCAGGCTTTCGGACCTTTCCTGATCCTGTCCCCTTCTCTCTCTCCCACTTCACTTCCTGTCTGCTTACTGTCCCATCATAATAAATGCAAAAATAAATATATATATTTTTTTATTCACAGCATTATTTGTGCCAGTGTTTCTGTCAGGCTGGTCTGTTTGCTTGATGGAACAGTGTAATTTTGAAAAAGATCTGCAAAATAACAAAGCACAAAGTCCACTCTAAAGGCAGTTATTCTCTATATCAGAGAATGTTTCTGAACTCCCTGAAACGCCTCAATTGTAGTCTTGGGTTTTCTTCCTGGAAGGTACATGTCACAAAGTAACATGTGGTAAAGTAACCTTTATATAATTAGATCAATTCATTGTAGACTTGGGGCCTCATTGTAGACTTGGGGTCTCATTGTAGACTTGGGGTATACCATGATTCTACATCGCTGCTCTCTGAGTTTTTGCCCAGAGCGGAATCATACCACCAATCAAAACAGTATGCTAATTGTCAATCATCTTTGATGATAGTGGTCCTAACAGAAATAATTTTGTATGATTTAGATATTATTTATGTAACTATTATACCTTTAATCAATTACACATGGACAATTTTAGTTGACCAATTATTATTAAGCACTTAGTTTAAACGAATATAAATATATAAAGGTGATGTAAATACTCTTTAGGCTGCAATAGATAATGCCATAAAAATTACTATGAGGTTAAATGTGCAATTCTCTCTATGTCAGGGATAGCCTGTGTGTTTGCCTTTGTTTTTGGATTTGTCTTCTGTGTTTTCCGTTTGACCCAGTTTTCCTCATTAGTTAATCCCATTCACCTGTGCCTTGTCAAGCATCTTGTTAATTATCTAATTTGCTCCCTTTTTTGCTTTGTATATACGCCTTCAGTTTGAGTCTTGTCATTGTCCTGTATTAGGCTAATGCTCTTGGTTCCTGTGTTAGAGCGTGCTGTCCTGTTTCCCTATATGTTCTCTTATGCTTCTTCGCTGTGTGCTTCTCTTCAGCCACTTAACTGTGACACTATCTCTATACCTTTATCTACGGTGGCCGAGAGAGCTCAACGCACTGCAACTGAAGAAAACACATGCAAATAGAAAAACACCTGCAAATTAAGAAAACATCTTCATCAGTTTCACAACACATGTGTGCTCCAAATACTCACAACACAACCAAATACAGAAACGCGCTGCAAAAGTTCACAACACAAACAAATACAGAAACGCGCTGCAAAAGTTCACAACACAAACAAATACAGAAACGCGCTGCAAATAGGACAGAACACAACGGAAATGTTTCCGGGGAACCCAATAAGTGACGGACCCGGCTGGGACGTGCTAACAGCTGTCTACTTTTTTTTTTTTTTTTTTTTTTTTTTTTGCAAAACATACAGAGATGACACGTTTATGACATACAACTTTGTATACAATATACAAAATATATTTACAATATGTTCAATGTCATAATACTAAAAAGAACAATGAGCTGAAGACTAAAATAAATAAATAAATAAAGATAGAGAAAAATAACATGAGGGAAAGACATTAATCTATACATCAGTTACATTGTACACATTTTGTCATGTTATGTTAAAATAAGTTTCATAAGAAATGTTAGAATGCAGCTAGGGTCCAAATATGAGACGGCAAGTTTTAAAGTTGAGACACTAACACACAGATATAACGCACATTTTAAAAACTTTGTTGTATAAAATGTATATTTATTTGCAACAGTTATGTTAACAGCAATAATACTATATTTCTGGTAAGAACAGCTATTCAGCTGATGGACACGCGCTGCGTTGTCATGGGAACATCCCAGGTGAAAATAATTTGGAAATTACGTTGTCTTTCGTTGCTTAGACATTCTCTGGTTGCTCCCTTCATCAACATGGCACACAAGTGCCCCGCTCCCTCCAAAGTGCCCAATTCAAGGGCTCTGCCGTCTGCCCTTTTAAGAGAGTAGGGCATAGGTAATGCTCACGAGCAATAAGCACGTCCCAGCCGTCCGTCCGTCACTTATTGGGTTCCCCGGAAACATTTCCGTTGTGTTCTGTCCTATTTGCAGCGCATTCTGTATTTGTTTGTGTTGTGAACTTTTGCAGCGCGTTTCTGTATTTGGTTGTGTTGTGAGTATTTGGAGCACACATGTGTGAAACTGATGAAGATGTTTTCTTAATTTGCGGGTGTTTTTTCTATTTGCATGTGTTTTCTTCAGTTGCAGCGCGTTGAGCTCTCTCGGCCACCGTATTTATCAACTATTTAAACTAACATTTACTTGCACTGATATAGCAAGATTTTTTTCTTTTAGTTGTTCTCTTTCACAGGCAGTTCTTTTCTTCTTGCTGTGTAAATTTGTTTAAATTCTTAATATTTTTCAGTCTCGTAATATTCTGCAGAAAAGAAAAATGCGCTGCTTCTCTCTCGAGAAGTGAATCGCACTTTCACTGTACCATGGCATGTGATTGGCTGTTCGCTACTGGTGTCACACCTAAACTCAGGATCTAAACCTGAGTTGGCAGAGAAAGTTGATGAGCAGCGTTATGGTACCAACAAAGCCTGATTGGATTGGCTTGGTTTTGTCAACTCAAAAATAATCCTGCAACCCTGAGTTTGTTCAACTACTCTCATGGTTCCAGCCCTTGGAATACAGCAATACTAACAAACTTTTGGAAACATTTTAAAATAATTTTTATTTTAACAAACCAAAAAGAATTACACCTATTATGTGCTTCTCAGATATAGTCCCCTTAACATTACTGTTATCGTTTGGGAAGATGTAATGGCATGGCACAGCTTTCAGTCAAAATCAGTGGCTCACAGGGGAGAGGAGCAGTGACACGGGATCATTTACCTTGGAAATAGATTAAATAAACCTTTCATCTCTTTTCACGGCTCTATCCTCAAGGACGTCTCCTTTGCCTCTCAGATTAAATGCATTCTGTCTCCTTTTCTATCATTTGCACAGATGAATGTCAAAAAGCCTTTGAGAAGAGCCATTATTTTTCTGTTTTAATGTTACAGTATATTTATTCAGCTGTCAGGCACAGAGTCAAATGACGAGCCCGTTTTCACGGATGTGCTGATAATCAGAGTGCATATTTTAAAAACCTATAGCACAAATAACACAAAAGCACAAGTGAATCTGTGTCTGGCCTCGGTGTTCATATCTGAAAAAGAGCCACTTAATGAGATTTATTGTAGACCTTGCCACGGTTGTAGTGGGTGAGGTGTCAGAATTAGTCATTGCCCTACAAGGTTAATTAGGTGATCATGTCTTTAAATAGCAAGATCACATTGCTCTTCATCATAGCTCCTTTTTCCCTCTCTCACCCGTCTCCTTCCCTCTCCTCCATTCTTCTTCCTTCCCGTGGCCAATGCCAGAGCTCGGGGAGCCCCCACTCAGAGAACCTGTCAGCCACTTTAAGAATGCTTGGCGCCCCAATGCAGGGCAAACGGGTAAGTTAGTGCGAAAGTGAAGTTGTCACTCAGCGACAGCAGAGGTGCAGTGTGGGACGGAGGAGCTAACGGCTCCTTTGCTGCTCTGAATCCAGACCATCTGTGGCCCCAGCTGGAGCTCCGGCAATGGTCTGGCACTTGTTCCGTGCCATATTTACAGATCTAAACACAAATGGCTACTGCCTGATTGTTTCACGATTCATTAGTCAGACAAGCTCCAGTCTCTCGCCAGCCCAGCTGTTACAGAGTGAACCTTTGTCACTTAATAGGGCTGATTATAACTTTCCATCAAAAGTATTGATCTCTGGCCCCAGACCTCAATGATAGCTCACAGGAATTGTCAAAAGGTAAAAAAAAAAAACATTAAAAAAAAACAGGCGAAATTATATATGTATAATATAAGTTGATAAGTAATAAAAAAAAAAAAATAAATAAAAAAAAATATATATATATATATATATATATATATATATATATATATATACAGTATATATATACTTTTTTTTTTTAACTTATCAACTTATACATATATTATACGTATATAATTTTGCTTGTTTTTTTAATGTTTTTAATATATTAAAAACATAAAAAAATATATATTATCAACTTGTATCTTACCTAAATGCCTGTGGCTTATGATGCTCCTCCACCTAAAATAGCAAAGGGAGCAAGAAAGCATATCTTCAGGTCAAGCGTTTTATTCCACAGAGGCCTATTGATTTCACATTAAGGAACAATAATGGCCCACAGTAAAATAACTCACTGATCTGGGACTCCAGACATGAGTTTGTATTGGCTTTCTGCCATTCTTGATCCTGCTCAACACTATGTGTTTAGATCTCTGTGTCAAAAAGGAGCAGGAAGCATATGGTGGTTTAAATGCCCATCTGCAGGACTGATCAAATCTTAATTTATTACCACTTTGCTTTGTTAACACACTATGATTGATCAGAGCTGAGGAAATCAGGCGACACACTTCAGAGGAAGGAACGTCGTGTTTAACATAATGGGAGTAAATGAGAGGAAGAGAATACTTCAAAGAATCTCCTCCTCTCTCTCTCATACTATACTAGACAACAGCAAGAATGCCTTTACGCTGCCTGAAGACTGAGGCTTGCACGCTAGACTAAGCATTTCATGCCTCAGAACCTTAAATAAGATATTTAATTAACATGTTATCAGCTAATTAGTTCATATTGATTAATGCACTATTAATTTTCTGCAGACTCAAATGAGTCTTTAATGACTACTGGACATCAAAGTACCGGTTGTATAATTAGTGACACAAGGCTTTTTCAGTCATTCGAAATGTTGGACATAAAATAGCATTAAAAATTCAATTATATTTTACACACAAGGGAAAAGAAAAGCAAAAAAAAGAAAGCAAAAATGTATTAATATAAGCTAAAGCTTCTTAAAGAAGAAAATAAATCACCACCAGTGTTGGGTGTAATGCGTTACAAAGTAACGCGTTACTGTAATTAAAATACTTATCCACTGAAAAGGTAAAGTAAGGGATTACTTTTCATTTTTAGGTAATTTAATTACAGTTACTTATAATGTACTCGCGTTACATACTGTAAATTAGTTCAACAGGTTTGCATAAATCAATATTGAATTTAAAATCTAAATGTATCGCCAAAGGTAAAAGTGAACGCTGCCTCTTTAAAATCGTTAGCTGTAGTGCAGTTGTGCGTGACGAGTTCGCGGCGCGCTAGTTGGTTACGTTGTCTGAAGTGGAAGATGTCGGCAGAAGCGAGTGGCTGTTTTAGTAAATGGAAATATTCCAATTATTTCAATTTTTTGACACAGGTAGACAAGAACATTACGGTACAATGTAAGCTATGTCCTGGGGAGAAAAAACTATCGGCCGCTGTCAACAGCACAAGTAATCTACTGAAGCACCTGACAAGGCAGCATCGACGAACACTTTTGAGTGATCCATGTTCGTCGACAGATAACGCTACGGCAACCCCTGTTAAGCAGCCAAAACTTGATTTTACACAGGTGGTGCAGAAAGTGTCTGAAGGTGAGCTTAAAAAAATGATTGCAGGCTACGTAGTGGAAGAGATGCTACCTCTGCGTACTGTAGAGTCTCCGTCTTTTAGGCGCATACTAAACAAAATACCTGTGTGTGGCAAAAAAGCAGCCCTGCCCGATCGAAAAACGTTTTCATCTTACTTAGATAAGTTTTACACTGACATGGAAATCGAGCTAAAAAGGACATTCGAGAGTTTGGAATATATTTCCACGACTGCCGACATTTGGACGAGCCATAACAAAAGTTTTCTCGGAATGACGGCACATTGGATTGATCCTTCTACTTTTCTACGCGGACACGCAGCATTAGCTTGTAAAAGAGTTAAAGGGAGACACACATATGATGTAATCGCCAATGAAATCGAACAAGTCCATTCAGCTTATGGACTTAACTCTAAAGTGACAGCAACTGTGACAGACAACGGATCCAATTTTGTCAAAGCATTTAGAATGTTCGAGCAATCAGATTCTGATGAGGAGTCAGAGGAAGATGAAGAGGTGACATTTACTGATGTTGCACAGACTCTCTCCACAGACTCTGATGGACAGTTTTCTCTCCCTCCACACTTAAGGTGTGCATCACACACACTGAACTTAATTTTTCATGATGTTGAGAAATGGCTAACAGCAAATGAGTCCAAAGTCATCTACAGAAGTGCTATTTCAAAGTGTTCAGCACTGTGGACAAAAGCGAACCGTTCTTCCGTGGCTTCAGAGTTAGTAGATAATTTTTTCAAGAAAAAACTCATAGTGCCTACTTACACACGATGGAATTCATTTCACGATGCCCTGTCCAGGATCACTGACATTCCAGTTGCTGAGTTAAATACTGTTTGCGCTCAGTTTGGAATAAAATGCTTCAATGATCGGGAGTATCTGTTCCTAAAGGAATATTGTATTGTGTTGAAGCCACTCACTGTAGCGCTAGACATATTGCAAGGAGAAGATAACTGCTATTTTGGAACCCTTCTTCCAACTCTCGAGATTCTAATGTCCAGGACGCTGGCACTGCGGGATGAGCTTAGGATGACAGCATCTCTCCCTGATGTCATTGTTCAGGTAATCTGATATTTATACAAAGTGCTAGATTTTTGGTTTACCCATGGCTTAAATCCATTTTTATATTATCTGTCATACTCTTGTATAATGTGAAGTGTCTGATGTATTTTTTTTTTCCTCATAGGCTATCAAGATACGCTTTTCCTCTATGATGGACAATAAAAAAGCTCTCCTGGCTGCAGTCACTTTGCCCAAATTTAAGTTACGCTGGATCAGAGAAGAAGAGGAAAAAGACACTGTTAGGGCAATGCTTACCACAGAGTGCCGTGGGTTGCTTCTTGAAGACCAACAGCATAATGATCAACATCACAAGAAGCATGCTGACTCCACTGATGACTTTTTTTTCATTTGAGGAGGAGGATTGTACCTACTCTGCTGAAACCGAGGTCATGGAATATTTGAAATCTGCAGGGTCTGACCTGGGCGTTCTTAGACAGTATCCCAGGATTAAGGCCATTGCACTGAGGTACAACACAGCCACACCATCAAGCGCACCAGTGGAAAGGCTTTTCAGCCTGGGCAATCTTGTGCTCACCCCCAGGAGAAACCGATTGTCAAGCAAACGTTTTGAGAGACTTACATTAATGAGATACAACCACTTTTTCAAAAAGGAGGCAGCACAGTCAGCTGAGCACTGAGCAGTAGAAATTAGTTTTTGTTGAAAAACATATGACTGCATACAGTATGCATGAAATATGTTGCTCATTGCTTTGAAATATGAACTATTTACAGCTTGATTAATTATAATAGTAATTATATTTTTTGTTGTTCAGATATTTTTTAAAGGAATTCTGACCGTTAACTAAAGGTTATAGTGAATTAGAAATGAGTTCATTTTGTTGAAACACATGACTACATATAATATTGTACTCGTTGTTTTGAAAGCAAGTTTCATGTTTACAGCTTGATACATGTCATTTAACTTCTCTTAAGTTTACCTTTTTTGTTATTCAGATATGTAGCAATTCTGGAATTCTGTTTAACTAAAGGTTACATTTGTTACTGAAATGTTAAATAAAGCTAAAATGCTTTAAAAGGATAAACTATTCCATGTTTGACTCATATTTAATTATTAAGAGTTTCATTTTTATTGTCTATCTATCCGGTCGAGGTTTATAGGGATTTTAAGAAGTCATTTGTTTAATTACTTGTTGAGTAATTCAATTACTTTTCAGACAGAGTAATTAGAAAAGTATTTTAAATACAATATTGATGATGTAATTAGTAATTAGTAATTAATTACTTTTTTGAAGTAACTTACCCAACACTGATCACCACCAATAAAACAATTTTTAAAAACTGTCCTGTCATTTTGGTCGTATCTGAAAAGCACAATTAGTTTTCAATCTGTCTTCATTCAGTAACCATTAAATAAATTATTTGTCTGCATATAACTTCACGGTGGGCTATCAGTCATCAGGTGCTGTTTGATCTTCAGGGACAGATGCATGACAAAGTTAATCCAGTTCTGTACACTGCCATTGCACTTGAACTTGGCTCTTGTCCCCATGTAACCCCAGAGACACTGGGCTGAATGGATGCTCTCTCTGTGCATATACACAGCTGCAGGAATCAAAAATGACCACTCTGACCTCTTTTTCTCTTAGTGCTGAAATCAAAAATGCATTGAAGACTTTCAGCATCTGTGCAAAATTTTGCACTGTCAAACTTAAAGGGGCATCAGTTCAGGATGGCTTACAATCTTATCATTTCCTCTTCTTCAATCCCACGTAAGTGCCATGTCTCAAATGGTCCAAAGTGCATTCTACAGGGACCCTTCTGCCTCCAGTGCATCTGTCATGATGGTGACAGTTCCGGCCCCTCACACTGTTCTAAGTGATGTCTTCAGTATGCCTGCTTAGGAAATAATTGATGGGGTGCTTGGGATTTTTTAAGGCGAGGAGCCGTTAAGCATCCACTGAAGGAGCAGTTCTAATGTGACGCGTGATTCACTCTTTAGTGAGTCATAAAGGCCGTGACAGAATAACAGAGATCCCTCGCTAATCAGCCACTGATGCATTCCCTCAAATTTAGCCTAAAAAAGGAATGACGTTGTGAACGTCTACACACAATAATGGGTTTGTTCCGTGCCACAAGAGGAGAATAATAAAGATAATTATGAATTATGCTCATAATAAATTGACCTATTTAAATTGACTGATACACTTTTTGGTATCAGGTTAGATGTGAAGTACCAACAATACCAAGCTCGTTCAAAAATAACTTCTGGATTTCTTTAGAATTTTTTTACAGAACGGAGGAATACTTTGATGTAAGAACCATGATTAGCACAAAAAATATGATTGACTAAAAAAAATAAATAACACAAATGAACGGATGAACAAATGAATGAATGGACGAATGGGGCCAAAATAGGCAAATAAAAGAACATTTTGCTCTATCACACCAATCAGCCCCCACAGCACCCGCATCACTACATCCTGGCCCAGTGAAAACATGTTCCAGTGCAGAGGTGTAGCATACTGGCACTGAATCTCATTGCCTTCCATTGGTGTTATTGTCCATCAGGCCGAATGAAAAGGAGGAAAGGCTGCAGTACCTTCCCAGCAGATGGACACCAAATATGTGCATGATTTATCTGCCCAGTGATTAACTGTGAGAAACAACACCCCACCACATGGGTGAGATATATTCATGAAAATGCATTTATTAAAAAAAAAAAAAGAGCAGAAGATGAAAAAAGAGAGAGAGAACGATTATTGTGTTTGAAGCCGAACTCAACAGATGAGTCAATAAAACAGCTTAAATTGACAAGCGCTTGTTATATGGACAGCATTAACGCTAGCAGATGGAGCTACAACAACTCTGCATCATGCTGATGGACTGTGGAAAGAAGAGTGGGAGTCCCTGAAATGTGTTGTATTGCATTTGAAATATCACAAATGCATCTCTTAATTAAATCTGTCAACTCAGAAAGTTTTTGATTAATTATTTCTTATTCTACTACTTGAGTTATTTTTAAGTTTTATTTATGTAATCATTTCATATAGTGAGTGGGACAGAAAGAAACATTTCACCACCTGAGGCGTTTTTAAGCCATTGACAGGTTGTAGCAGGAATTTGGCTACTGCTGAAACACAGATAAATATCCACCATTATTTCCACCAGTGTGTCTGGCTTTTGGACGTGAGATGCTTTGGTCTTTGGCAAAGTATCGGGGAACATCAGCTCAAAATGCTAATTAATTATTCACTAACAATATCCAATTAAAAAATGAGAGGATTAGTTTTGTTTCGGCTGTTGTTATTTGGAGAAGTTTTGCAGGGTCCAAATGAATGAGATGGAAACCAAAATGCACTGTCTGAGAAAGTAATGTCGTTGAGGCCCTGCATGTGGATTTTTAACCTGGAATGGTAGTAACTGATTATATGCAATCTGGATAAAGTAATCAGATTCCAAAAAGTGACTACTTGTTATAAGATTATATTACTTTTTAATATACTCAGAAAATGATTGTTTTGTGGAATTGCACGCACGGACTGGCCGCTAGTCAGGTGACTATACTGGAAAATTGAGAGGCCGCCCAGCATAAACAAATAAAACATTTAATCTTTTTTTAGTTAGTGCTTTACTTAAATGTTTTTATTTTCAAAATATTTATTAATTAGAATTTTACTTTTTTAAGATTTAATTATTAACTTTTCTAAAACTTGTGAACCCCCTGTAGTTCCTTCACCAACACTAGTTAGGGAAACCCTGATGCAACGGGGGGGAAAATCACATTATGAAATAAATGTTCCCAACATGTTTTGGAGAAAAACATTTATTTCATAATGTGATTTCCCCCCCAATTTTTAGGTTAGATTTTTGCATTTTTTAAAAATAAAATATCAAAAGGATAAACAATGCAGATTTATTTTTTACAGCCATCTTTGATCATATTTACCAAGGGGGCAAATAATTCTTACCAGCACTGATATTAATTACATTTTGCAATAAATTTCATCTCCTTTTTTCTCAGATATTACTCAGATATTCACTAACCTTTCTTATACTGGACAACAGGAAACCAATTTATTTCTCCCCTGCCTCCAGCACCATCGTACTCCTCTCTAAATATCCATTGGATATTGGCTGCCAAAATGAGGGCGAGAGAGAAAGCATTATACCTAATGGTGCTTCCCTCAGAGTTGCTGAGTGTGAGACCTGGCGTGAAACAGAGATATATGACCAGCGTGTCTGTGTTACCGAGATGATGCATGAACTCAACTGTGAAGATGGACCACTGCATGAAGGTCAGTGCTCAACCCCGGAGGTCCTGCAGTACTGCAGACATGCCACCCTCCTGCCCGGTCCAAAAGTCATTTGGAAGGAGACACCTGCTATTCGCAATCATATTGCAGGCACACGGTGAGAATATGAATATTTAATATCTTAGAGTTGGTGTCAATTATTCAGATAACCCCCACTTGCAGGCTAAATTAATTATGTTGATAGAACGAGAATAGATTTTTGGAGGTTAATATGATAATGTTTATATTGAGTATGGCGTGATGGATACAAGTCATTACTATTAATTGAATTAATGACAGAACAGAGACATGAGGGTCATTTTGTCTTTGTATGTTAGAATGTAGCCTACTATGCTGTATGCCAGTATTGTATTACACAGCTTCTCACCAAATAAGTAAATAGGTGGACTTTTTTAATTTGAGCTAATCATTTTTTTAAATAATTGTTCCTATTATCTTAAAGCTTCCACCAAGAAAGAAAATTAAAAAATGTAATTAAAAATTAAACAAATACTTAAAGTCTGCATTAAATCAAAATGGGCCCTATTTACTTTGTATACACACATTACTAGTCTTGTGATGCACAATTAATCTGGGTTACACTTTATTTGGTAACACTTTTGGTAACCCTCAAACAAACCCTAATCCTACCCTAACCCAATAGTAAGTACATGTAGTTAATTCATATACAAGTACTCAGTACTTAAATATATAATTACACTGTAACAATGACACCTTAAAATAAAGTGTAACCCTAACCCCCTTTATTTTAAGGTGACGTAGTTACATTGTACTTACTCAAATAAGTACTGAGTAAAATTAATATTAATGGTTACAGTTAGGTTTAGGGTGGTTTAGTGTTGGTTACTTGTAATTATGCATACTTTACTGTTATTACTATAGTAAGTAGGCCTACATTTAGGAAAGTGTAACTATATATCCTTAAAATTAAGTGTGAACCTTAAAATGTAATTACTCCACATAACAATTAAGCCACACAAAAAAAAATTGTTTGTCTTCATAGTCTTTAGTCAAAATCAGAATGGCGCTCCCGTTCTGGAATGGCGTTCCTTCTCTGGTGACGTCAGTTTGACGGCTTTGGAAGAATATCCTTAACCATTCTAACTGCCAGTCTGCTGTGAGTTAAAGATGGCGATGAGGTAAAAGTCATTTAGTGTATTCCAGACTTTAGATCAATGTTTTTTAGCTCCAGTCCTGGACCCATCTGATGTCTCACAAATTAAAACACCTGATTCAAATCATCAGCTGGATTGGAGAAAGAATGTTAAAGGGTTTCTCAAACTCGGTCCTGGAGGGCCACTGTCCTGCACAGTTTAGCTCCAACCCTGATCAAACACACCTGAGCAAGCTAATCAATGTCTTCAGGATCACTAGAAACTCACAGCTAGGTGTGTTTGATCAGGGTTGGAGCTAAACTGTGCAGGACAGTGGCCCTCCAGGACCGAGTTTGAGAAACCCTGGTCTAAAGCATTGACAGGCACAATGGACCATTTTCACAGAACAGCAATTTTGACATCTTTTTCTCGCCTGACTGCTGATCTCTCTTCATTGTTGCCCCATTCTTGCAAAGTTGTGGAAACGCAATAGTGCTATTCACAAACTCTGTTTGCTATAATCTCCATTTCTTTATAGAAGTTTACCCTACTTTTGCGTTCCAAACACGGAAATGTGAAAAAGGTCCCTTAGGAAACATCTGAGCTCAGAATGCCATGATTGACCAGTCAAAATCCAGTATTCCAGTGAGACCTGTAAAAAAAAATAGAATAACTGCAGTTTATTTTGAGAACAGTGGTGCATTCCTGCTGAATATAATGCTAAATTTAGGTCCTCTCTGCAAGAATTTGATCAATGACCTTGCTCAGCTCTCAATGCTGGGATAGTTCAAAGTTACTAAATGTTTAACCTGCTGGGTAGGAGTTTCTGTCTCCGAAAAGCTTAATTAGCTAATTAAAGTTCTTCTTCATTAAACAAAATGAGAAAGGAATAGAGATAGAGTGGTTGGTGTTTCACAGATGTCCGCCGACATTATTAACTGCCAGTAATCCCACATGTAGTTGCTTAACAAGGAATTTTCTGGGGCGTAGGAGCATCCGTCCCTTTATAAAAGCTTATACTTCAAGGGTCTGAGTAATGCATGGATTTTTGTACAACCCCTAAGCCAACATGTCAGATCTTTAAAATCCTATTCACCAGCCAGATCCTGCGAATGAATTTCCTCTCTGTCTCATCACAGCGCTATGCGGTGCAGCCTCCTCTGATTCATATTAGCTCATCATACTTAATCTTGAGTAAAATTTCCTAGTCTGTGCTAAATGACTTGCAGCCTTCATAGAGAAGAGATATTTATTTTTCTCATGGCTAATGACCTGTCCCTTGGACCCACCCTCTGATGGTTATTTACTAGGGCCCAGATGCTTGGGCTCAAAATGAGTGGTTATGTCAGCAGGGGCCATCCGTCAAGGCTTCTTCCTGATTGAATCTGAGAGATCCCATTGACATTGACTCTGTGACTTTTAAGGCCATTACCTACCGCCACTGCAAAATGATCGCCTCATCATCACTTGTGAGCTGACAGCTGATTAGCAACAAATTACCATCAGGACGGCGCTCTGACATCCAGGGGGGAACAAAGCAGTCGAGAAACAGTCTGAAGTAATAGGCCGCGTCTGGGTTGCAGCGGTAGGTGTTGTATACGTCATTAATCTTATGATAATGTTGTTTGTTTACAGAAAGAGCAATGCTGCTGTTGTTAAAGTGTAGTTGGTATGTATTCCAGATTACTGGCGAGAGACACAATTTACAAATAGTATAAAAAGATTTGTCAGTGTTCTGTCTCACACTGTTTGAAGGTTCATCAGGAGAGTCAGGGGACAATTTCAATAAATCATTATCCATCCAGTATGTTCAGCACTTTGTTGAAATACATACAAATTCCACATGTAGTAAAGACAGACTCACTTCTGCATTCATACACTTATGTGTGCATTTTTGCTCGAGTGTATTAGTGAGGTCTTTTCTTAACAGCTGTCAAAGATTTCCTCTAGGAGCCGTATGATCTCTAATGAGTGGAGATAGTCCATTTAGTGGCTGGGATTCATTTTTAATGCCTCTGGTGATCTGAAACTCTTTTAATTGTACAAAGCTCCCATTGCACCTAGAGTGGAGAAGTGCATTTCCCTTTTCATCTTACTTTCAGAATCTGAGCTGAAGTGATTGAAGTACCTTGATGGTAAATTTCTGTCCTATTTGAAGCCCACGAAGACACTTCACTGTTGCAGTGTGCTTGCATACCCACCAACCAACTGCTTTATCTGTAAAAGCAAAATCCCTTGACTTGAGCTCCCAGTTATCAAAAACTGGTATATAGCTGAAATAAAGACAAATATGGACTCTGTGTTAACTCTGAACTATATATGAACTTACGTTTTCTTTATTATTCTTTCTCACCACCATGATTTAAACTTTATTAGGTCTTGTTCATGCAGAAAAAAAGTTTATCTGATGTTTCGATTTTTTCTGAAACTATGTTTTATTAACAAAGTTCGGGAGGAGCACGTTGAGATAATTAACACAATTAACACGAGTGGAGAGCATTCAGGTAATCAATCCAATTAATGATAAGAGGTATATACAGCAGACTTACCTCTGTTCGTTGACAGTTTATCAGCATTCCTCCACCACCCCATCTCCACACTTTTAGTTCTAACTATTCCTAGCACTGGGAGGAGTACTCTGGGTTTGGGCCAAATTCCGAGCTCGGATCCCTCCCCCAGACAGCGCGCCAAATACGCACTCTATCTAATTATATGTAATTGTGAACTTGTGAATGGAGAGAAAATTCAGTTTTTACAAGCCTGATCCAAACCACCTTTGTACAGAAAGTGTTTTGAATTTCTCTAGCTGTAGCTCAAACAGAGTATAGCAATTACAATGCAAAAGGTCATGGGTTCAATTCCCATGCCATGCATGCATTGAAAAAAAAAATACATCGAATGCGATGTAAGTCAGTTTGTATAAAAATGTAAATCTAATTAATAAGATTAGATTATATTTACCGTTTATCATCACTCAAAAATGCAAATGCCTCAATAAAAGATAGCATATCGGCCTTTTCAGTACTCAGTAGAGTACGAAGAATTTGAATCCTGCCTTTATGAAAAATGGCAAAGCATCCATTGCTAAAGTCTCACTCATGATGAACCACATGAGTTTTCATCTTTACTAAGACAACCAGCGAGAACAAGCAACTACAGTACATGTAACAAAACAAAAATATCAGATCTGACCAATCTAAAAAAAAAATCACTCTATCAATCAGTCAGTCTAAAAAATTCAGAGTACAGGATGCATTTCAGATCATCACTGTGGCTCCTCAAGCACTGCTATGCATCTGCTGCCTGTTCAATAATTGTTGGCCCTTCATGGATGGGCTTAGAGAGGCTTAGGGACGAGGGTCTGTCTCAGGGCCCCTTGACACCAGTCAGTAGTTGGAACAGTGATGGAGTTCCCCATAGCTTACAGTACACTGGCATGTCTGACACTCCATCAGGGCAATGCTTGCCTTAGTAAAGCTGACAATGTGGCCGCCCTGGGACTAGCCGTGCACATGCTAAATTTCCATTTGTCTCTCTCAGTGGAGATCCTGGGCTGTATTTCAAAACATAGCATCGCTGTCATACCGAGATGCTACCAACAACACGAGGGCCCTCATAAAACATCATATCCGAAGAAGCGCCGCAGATACGGCCGAGGAGGCCTTGTCAATCCAAACGGCCTTCTTGTAAGTGACTTCTCTGTCAGAGACTGGACAGCCACCACATAAACACATTTCAGGGTGAAATGATAGGTTGCCCTGTTGAAAACACAACATGGACCACGATACAAGCTGCACAGAGGGTAATAGAGCTGTAAATGCAGTCCTACATTATGTTGATTTCAAGTCGTCCTTGTGGCCAAAGGCCATTACTAAACATTTCAAATGTGTCTAAAGAAATGTGGGGCGTGAGCCCAAGTTGTAAGGTAAAACTATGCAAAACGAAGACATATTTGATTGTCTGATTTTGGGATGAAATAATAAATTGCTATCGTCTTTTTTTCTTTTTCTTCTGGGTACACGCATCATCAGAGAAGATTAAAAATACTGTATTATACATTTTTCAAGGCTTGTACCTTGGAACCTATTTCATGGTTTGCGTTCTCGAGCCACCAGGCACTGTTTTGTGTAAATGAGCGGCTAGATCGCATTAAGGGTTTTCTGTTAGAACGGTGTCGTTTTAGCAGCCCCTAAGTTAAGAACTAGAGTGAATCAATCAAAACTAACTTTAGCTGGACAATAACTTTATTCTAGAGCTGCTGTAAAGCCCAAAAAATCTCTGTTATTTTAATTTCCTATTATCACTGTAAAGCTATTTGAAACTATCTATATTAATAAAAGCACTATATAAATGAAGGTGACTTGACTTGACTTGATTGTCCTTAAAAATTGAAGGTAGACAGTTTTTTTTGTTTGTTTGTTTTTTAACAGTGTCATTTATAATAAACACTACAATTTTATTAAAAAACAAAACAAAACAAGAATGGTCCATTTTAATTTTTATGTGACTAAAAAAATATTAGGGCTATTCATATTTCACATCTAATTGATCCATTAATCTATTAATTGGCACCAACCAATCATATATAGCCTACTGATTAATAAAGCAAATGTATGTTCTATATTTAACATTTATTTAGACAGTTTGATTCATAGATCTAAATGTAGATACATTTAGATATATTTATACACAATACAACTATATAGCCTATAACAACCCACAAACATTTGAATTTTGATGTCTTATATTATGATCAAATCCTAATTAGATTTCAGTTGCATTTTATTTTAATCGATGATGCCATAGTGTTCCTAGATATTATCTCAATCCTTGTGCATATAGCCATTGTGTGTTGGAAATAAAGGTCCCAATTCGAATGCCTGGTAAGGTCTGGGACAGAATCCCTCTCCTTTCAACCCCAACAGAGAAAGAGAGAGAGAGAGAGAGAGAGAGAGAGAGTACTCTGTATGCGTTATGTCCACATTGACGTGTCAAGTGTTAGATTAACTGCCCTCTCAAGCTCCTTTTATTTCCCTGTTCCAAGGCAACGCTCATTTACATAAACAGATAATCCCTGATAAAAAATTCCATTAGACAAAGGTGAAATGGATCAATTTTGTCTGCCAAGATAAATCTTACATTTTACACCGACAGGGTCATTACCCAGGCCACATTTCAGAAATAATGTATTTAAAAATCAGCCGATAGCAGCCATTTCCAGGTTTCCAATTACCTTTAAGAAAAGCTTATTCTGTGGACAATAAAGCACATTACGGCACAATATGATACAGTCCATAAAGATCACACTGTTTGATGAGAGGTGAGAGAAAGCTCAGCATATTTAGGGGGAATGTCACAACCCCGCGTTCCCACAGACGGCTCTCTGCAGGTGCCAGGCAAATGTTCTATTACCCCAGTCCAAATAGATTAACAGTCCTGTTAAAAAATAAACAGTATTTTTCCTCCGTTTTCTTCCGCCTACACCCCTCTGTCCTTCTCAGCTGATGAAAGGTGGTAGATTGACAGGGGGTTGCAAGGTGATGCCACCAGCGCTGGAGAGAAAGAGAGAATGAAAATCTCATTAGTCTCTCCTTCCACCCCAATTCCCAGACCCCCCTAACTGACCTTGAGACACCCCCACCTACCCAGCCATCCCTCCCCTCCCCGGTTGAGGTGAATCCCTCGCATCGCCTTGGGTCTTCTCGGAGCTCGGAGCGCTGCTGCCGCTGAGGTCAGACGCTGGCGCTGCTGAATTAGTGCCAATCCCGCAAACAAGCCTGGGCGTGAGGTAGTCCTGTGGCGGGAGGAGAGACAGGGCCGTGGAGGGCAGACGGCCCTCCCTCCCCTCCGCCGTACTGTCTCTTGCTCTCCCCTCCATATCAGGGAAAAGCAGCAGGTCCTAGACAGTCTACCTCAATCACGGCCGCGTCCACGTGCAAGGATGCATCAACAACATCAGCGTAATTCGGTCGCTCAAGAGAAGGCTGTATAATTTCATTGGCATCTGTGCTAGATGGAGTTATCGTCCACAAATGAAAAAAGAATCATCATGTATGCCCCGTGATGGGAGAAATCCATTACTGTGGGTTTGCCAGCTAATGCTAATCTTTGCAATGAAATGACCCCTAGAATAAAAACAATAATTCAGTCGTATAGTGTTGGAAGCCAGAATGACAAAACACATTTCACATTTCTGTGATAAGGGTCAAAGCTCTCAAATAAGAAATGTATTTCTATTCATAAGTATTAAATGCCTCAAAATGTGTTTGACAATCGACTCTCGTTCCACTGAGCTTGTCTGAGCTAGTTCTTACTCACATTTGTTTTATGGCAAACTAATTAATACATTTAGTTTCAGATTCCCCATTGTGTTTGATAATGTTTCCACAGGACTCTGATTGTATGAAATATTCTATTCAAAAGTGAAGGAAAGATTCTAGGCCATTTAAATAGCATAGATGAGCGGTGACGGTAAGTAAATGAGTTACCACAGTACCATCTAGTGGATATTCTTAGATCTACAGATCCACAGTGAACACTTCAGGTCGGCACCCGAGAACCGTCATGTCTTTTGAGACACTTTAAAAAAAATAAAAAAAAATAAAGTTTTAGCAGAATGTGATTATTAAATAATTCAATTTAAAGTGATTCAAATATTAAATTATCAATGTCAGCAATTCATTCAGACTTGTATGCTTTTAGCTTTTAACGTAGACTAATAACTGCTTAAATGTAGTTTATGTTCTCCGTGAATTTATTTTACATTTACAAACTGTATAGTAGCCTACATTGAATGTAGAGTATGATTTTTTGTAAAAAAAAACAAAAAAAAAAAAAAAACTGTTGTGTAGCAGAAAATAGTTACAGGGTGACACCTACAGGAGGAAATATGATTTCACTCAGTATTCCCTATTTGCAAATTCTAGCATTTACGCTACAATACCCATTGTAATCATTAAAAATGTACATTAAGCAAAGTTCAGCATTTGTCGAGCATTTTTAGTAAAAAAAAAAAAAAAAAGATGATTGAAAATCATATTGTTCTATAATGTGATGTTTTTTTTTTCTTTCAGTATCATATCATGGTCCATCTCAAAATAAATTTCTAATAATAAATGTAAAAAATATATATATTAAAAAAAACACACACAACAGAACTTTATTGGTGAACCAATTCCCCCTCAACAGCTGGTCTTTAAATCCCTGAATATTCTATTTATTTTACGTCATCAAAGAAAAAAAGGGCTTTGTAATGGCAATATGTAATAATAATAATTTTTATAACGAAGTGCGTATTTGCCATTGTTAGAGGGGTTAAAAAAAACCCTAATAATAAGTACCCAGAGCCAAAAAGCTTAGCATGTCTGCTTGAGTCCCATAGCCAGGCTTAAGATTTTCCCCATAAATGAGGAATTAGAGTATTTTATGCTGACAGAAAAAGTGACACACAGCAAACAGTCATTAATATCACAAGATATTAATCTCGTTCCATCAAATGCTAAATGCAGAAGAACAATAGTATTGTCTGACCTAATCTCTTGCTTATTTTGGAAATTGTTTTCCCTTTCTTTTGGCCTCTGGGGAATTATAGTCTTGGGGCCAGATGTACATCTTATTGAAGAGATAATTGTAAGTGAAAAAAGAGGATGCCTTTATATTAAAGCTCAGTTCCTCCCAATATTGTTATGCAGATGGAACTTTCACTAAGCTAAAATCTCTGATCATTGCCTCAGTTGAACTTCTGTGAAGCAGGAAAAAAAAGATGAACACAATAAAAGACTGTTAGTATAGTTCAAATGTATTTCATGTGGCAACATGCCAATTAACTGATTTTGATAAAGTCAGAATTATTATTTCATATGACTGAGTACATTGGGTTATAAATTAGGCATAATTACATGCAACTAACCCTAAACCAACCCCTATTCCTAACACTTTTTTACTCAGTATTTAAATGTATAATTACATTGTAACACGGACATCTTAATGTGTAACCCAATTGATGCTTACAACCGTATATGTTCACTTACTGTGCAAGTCAGTGCACTAATAGTATTAGTCATTTACCTGCATTGTAATTAAGATTTATGTTAATTCATGTGAAATAGATCTGGACAAGGGCCTCTTTTTGGTTTTATGAAATTATGACTATTTCTCTTCCACTATTCAAACAAATACAAGTGAATGGTAGGTGCAATCTGAGGATAGGTAAAAAGGGGTTACAAAAATTGAATTAGTCTAGTTATTCCTTTGAGGAAAAGCGTGCCAAGTGACATTTGAAACTGCATGTGGTCTTGTTTTTGCTCAAAAACACAAAACTGCCTGTGCCATTTTGCATCAAGGCCGGTGCAGTGGCCTGCTTGACTTCCCACTGTTCAGGAACCGGCGGCAAAGGCCTCGTCAGATGGCTCCTGAGCTCTCTCAAAGTGTCAGCTCCCCAAAATAGTCTTGTGACCAGACTACAGACACCAAACAAACAAAGGCACTCTGATCGTGTAAGTATCAGTCTGAGTGCTCCCGAAGCCTCCCTCCGTTCCCCGTATCGTGTTAATCAGTCTCCAGGGAGCGGGATCGGACACGACACACATCCTATTGGAGCAAAGTGAGGTGTCTCCCGCCTGCGAGCTGGACTTCGGTGCAGGTTGGGGTGGAAACGTTGATGTGCACCCTCTGTGTGGACGGCAAGGACAGAGGCACGGCGGCAGCAGATGTCTCGTGGCGGAGATTATAAATAAAAGCGATCAGAGCAGGGGAGCACTGACGGGCCTTAGCGAGGCCGCTGTCACGGTGGCAATGTCTTTTACTCGCTGGATCGTTTCTCAGCAAGACACTTGGCCAACCTCTTCTAACAATGACTGTGTCCTTGTTATTGGACTTGATGCCTGCTCTTGGTTAGGGGCAATATCATGGGTACCAGTGGAGAACCGTGTGTGGCGGCTGGCTTGTACAAGAAACATGAGGTTGAGAGGGTGAATCGTAATGGAAAACTGATCAAGTGTAGAGAGGTTGAAAAAGGTCCAGCTGTATGTGGAGTTTTGGTGTCTCCTCGGTGACAGTAAAGTCAATTATAAATCCAGTCAGTAAGGTCAAGACAGATGTGCAACCTGTTTTTAAGATCAAATCAGACACTTCTAAATGTCTTCTCCATTTCCCCCAAAAAGATATGTCAAATGTATTTCTGCCACGTAAAAAACAAACGTAAAAAATCATGCTTTTCTAAATCCTTATTATGACATAAAAAGTTTAAATTAAGACAAGACCAAGTTGTAGTTATGAGATGAAGTTATGAGTTTCACAGATAGAGTTTAGATTAAGCCAGGATTAGGCCTTAGTTCAAATAAAGTAGCTTTAATAAATGTGCCTTAGAAAAAAAAAAAAAAACATTATTGGAGTGCATCTTGAGACAAAACAAAACATTATCTTAAAATATGTCAATGCAGTTGCTTTTAGTTAAAACAACTCAAACATGCATTTTAGTCTGGGACTTTTTTTTTTTTTCACAGACAAGGCTTAAGCTCTTGTCTGTGAAACCGGGGGTAAAAATGATGAAATTATGACTTAAAAATCAATTACATCAAAAGAAGAAATGATGACATATAGTCGAAATTATGACTAAGAAATTCATAATTAGCCTACGACACCAAAAAAGTCAAAATTATGACTCAAGTTGAAATTTTGACCAAAAAAAATTATAATTATGACATAAAAAGGCCATGACAAAACTAAGTCGAAATTATGCTCTGTTGGTGACAGGGTGGATTTGCTGCAGTCAGGCAAATTGTCTTGGCAGTGCTGTTGACAGCCTGTTTAAGAGTGAAGTGCTGAAAGGTGAATTAGGAGTGCTAATGAAGAACACACTCCCACTTGAGGAGGTAATTATCTTGGGTGTAATAGCTGAGGGAAGATTTAGTGTGATTCTAGCCCCAGAGGAGTATCACACAAGATTACACCTGAGATGTTTATGAAAAAGAGAAAGTCTTCTTCAAAACGTGTTGACAGCAGTCTGCCACCTACAGGTCTCAATTCAGTCGACGAAATATGAATGCTATTGTGGCTGGTGATATTTTCAGTGGATAAACACTTCCAATAAACATTCAGCAGGAAGGAATCATTTCGGAAGATACAATTCAATTCATAGAGAATTGATCGACAGAGAACAAAGAATAGAGTGTGACAAAGCTTTCTTAGATTGTAAGGTCAAATATGAACAAATTACAATTTTATTAAAATGTAAATGATTATAAAATGTTATTATATTGAATGTGAGATCATTGATAAAAATAATCATTGGATAGAAGACGGATTTATGCCTGAGGTTACATGCGACATGAAATAATCTCTTTATTAGCCTGTTAGCAGCTAGTAACAGACAGTAGCAACTTCCTGCTCTCACCGGGCTAACATGAGTCTGGACATGGGATATTAATGTTACCCATGAGACTTATAGACACAAACGCGGATTCTTCGATGCAGATATTTATCTGATCAATGGTAAGTTAAGGATTAAGCGAACACTTTAACCTGTTTCTGAAATAAACCCACTATACAGTAGATGTGATTAGCATTTAGCCGTTTACCCATTTAGACAGTAGGCTACTGTGAATTTGATAGCTAACTTAGTGATAAAGGTAATTATGGCTAGTTAAGGTATTGATTTTATTGAAGTAAATAGTTTGATAGCTCAGCAGGTTTATACGCTGTTTGTATCTTTAAGTATTTTGCCATAAGCGTTGGCAACTTGTTGGACAGTGACGTCTGTTTTTGCAGCTCGATTTTCTTCGTTTCATGTTATTTCATTATAGTTTTCGTTCTAAATAAGGTGTTACATTTGTATTATATACATACAGTCCTGATGCTTTGTTTTTCAAACAGTGTAACGTTAGCTATGAATACGAGCAGTACTCGCGCAGGACAAAACCCCACAATTTTTTTTTTCCTTGCTATTGCCTTTTAAAATATTAACTTTTAAATGAATCAGAAATAAATCACTAGTGTTCTTTCTTTACACAAATGTACTATTACATCACATTTTATTTTGCCAGTGTCATGCGGTGTTATTTTAGTATTATATGCTATTATATTTGATGTATTTAGAAAATATTTTGAATTGTTCAATTTTTATATTTTGAGGTTTTAGTGCTAGGCCTATATTGTTGACATTTTAGCACTTTTGTTTTGAGCTTTTATCATTTTTTATTTATTTATTTTCTTTTATAGCTTTATTTCAATTTCAGTTTTATTTTTCTGTTAATTTTAGTACTTCAGCTTATTTTATTTCAGTTAGTTGCCAAGGCAGCATTTCTAAGTTGCCTTTATTTCAATTAATGAAAACCATTTTTAATAATCTTAGTTAACAATAACAACACTGCTATTATGGCATTACATTATCATTCACTACCCCTAAAACCGTCTGCCCTCAGATCATAGCTCAATACTTCATGAGATAAATAATGAAACGCTACTAGAACACAATTAAAACTATGATATTTTGTACAATTCCACTACACAGCTGTCCACTTTTTGTCAACATTGTCAGATATTTATGGAAACATATATCCATTCAATTTTGTGTGTCTGTAGGACTTTGAGCGTGAGACTGGGTGACATTATCATCATGCCGTCAGCGAAGGTGCTGAAGAATGCCCAGTACATTGAATTGGGCAGTTACCAGTACTGGCCTGTACTGGTGCCCAGAGGAATCCGCTTGTACACTTACGAGCAGGTGCCAGGATTCCTACGGGAAAATCCTTATATCACTGATGGCTACAGAGCCTATCTGACCTCTAGACTGTGCATTAAAAGGTATGTGCGTGTCTTATATGTATCCACTGTGTATTTATGCAGTGTATTTCTTCAATAGCAATATTTTTGCGTAATTTTAATTATGGAATAATAGATGAATTGCTCAACCTCTTGAGAGAATGACATGACCTTAGCTATTGGAAGAAATGGTAATATAGACTCCTGTTATCTCTATGTTTTGTAGCCTTTTCATTCTCTCCAATGAGACAGTAAACATCTGGAGTCATCTGTTGGGGTTCTTCCTGTTCTTCACGCTGGGAGTTTATGACTTGTTGGCGGTGTTGCCGATGTTAGGAGCTTCCAGAGAAGACTATGTCATCTACTCCATAGGTCTCTTCTGCTTCCAGGTATGTCCATGCTGCTTGCATCATGCCATCACAATATCAAGTTTAGGTAATTCAAAAGGAGAAAAAAACCCTAAGCAGTTCAGAGGTGAATTTAATAGTCTCTGTATAAACTTGAATAATTAAAACAGTAGTTAGTAGTGGTTAAAGTGTTTCCGTTTTTTGGCATGACAAACAAATTATCTCTAACCATGGTTGCTTGTTTGGATCAGCTCCATCCTTTTCAATAAAAACTGATCTTAGATCAGCACTCTCAATCAAAAAGTCTTCATATGATCCTTGGACTGTTGAAGGCCTTTGATAGCAGGCTTTCCACATTCACTGTTGCCAAGGATTAGAGTTAAAACTTATGATTTTATCACCTAAACCCAGTCCCGCCTAATTCTAGATCCGTTATCGGCTGCTCTCGTGCCATCGTAATAGACAAAAATGGCAGCTTCTATCCTTGGCAGCTATTCTCTAAAGCATCAGGATTAGGCAAAGTGCCTCTACACCACCCTTGCATATTCTCTCATGAAGACATAATTATAGCATCTTTGTTTGGCTGTATAGGTTCATCATGTGAGTTTGAGCTTTTGTATTGTGAAAACTTTGCATATATCAATCTGTATCTGAATACTTCACATCTTCTGCTTAGGTGTGCATGCTGTGTTCTGTGGGCTTTCACCTATTCTGCTGCCACCGATCCGAAAAAAACACCCGCCGATGGATGGCGCTTGACTACGCCGGGATCTCCATCGGAATCATAGGCTGTTACATTCCAGGAGTGTTCTATGCATTCTACTGCAATAACGTACGTGCAGGGGGCGCTGCTCCAGTCAAATGCTATCTGATCATTCACATAATTGCCCTCTGGTAAACAATATAGGTTACCTGTGTGCAGGTACAATCAGTTGAAAGTCCTTTAGAAATCCTTTATACCTTCCTCAGTCAGAATACTAAATAAGTGAGTGTAATCGAATTTTTTAGGATGTATTTTTGCATTAATAATAATGTCTAGTAATATAATAATAATAGTCTAATAATGCTATAAGCTTGCGATTCTGTTGCCTACTTAGTACTTACTGATGAAAAAGTCATTGTATTCTATCTGTTGTGTATGGTCATTGGTCAGTGTGTATGTTAGTGCCATTAGTCAAGACAAATTTCCCTTTGGGCAAAATAAAGTGAACTGATGTGAACTAAACCATTCTGGCTTGGGGAGGTGTAGGTGGCACTGGACGTAGGCTTCCCATAACTTCATAAATGAAGTAAGTGTTTATTGGTGGAGTCGGATCCAAGTAGGACACATAGGGTTCCATAAGAATGGCATGGAGAGTCTCTACACTGCGATCGACGGTCATGCCCAATGTGGACAAGGGTAGATTAATTAGGTGGCTTGAGGTGCATCGTCCCACTGTGGTCTCTAGCAGATGGTTGGCCTGCTTTTTTTCTGGGCATATGTTACCTGTGCAACAGATACAGAGCAAGAGTTCACCTATACCTGGGGAAAACAGTCTGGTGTGTGTGTGTGTGTGTGTGTGTGTGTGTGTGTGTGTGTGTGTGCATTGTGAATACTACATGGAGAGACTGTTTATATGTGTTTAGTAAAGACCATTATTCTATTGGAGTGCACATTAACATTTACTCCTTTAGACGATGCTTTTATACAGTCACTCACCCGAAAAGGACCCTTGTCATCATTTACTCACACCCATGCCGTTCTAAACATATGACTTTCTCTTTTCTTCAAAAGAAGATATTTTAAACAACATCGGACCCCACTGACTTTTATTATACAAACAAAAACATTTTTCAAAATATCTTCTTTTGTGTTCCACAGAAGAGAGTCAGATAGATTTGGAACAACATGAGGGTGAGTAAATGAACGATTCCTTTAAAAACGAGGAACAGTATGAACGATTTAATAGGAAAGTTGGAAGTGCACACACCGAGAGCTGTCGCATGTTGACTTTTCCCGTGAGATTACTGTAACACTGATAGAGTATCTTTGATTATGTTGTATGATAGTTTATTCCTCCCTTCCTGTTAGTTTGCACAATGGACCCCCTGTGGAGCGGCTTTGTACTGCCTGTATAAAAACGACGAGGTGCTGCTTGGCGTGAAATCTTCTTTGTTTCAAGATTTTGGTGCAGTTTTCTGAAAGCTTGGATCTTGGATATCCTGAGCAAGCTGATTGCTCTCGTCCCCTCTACTCCCACTTGCTGTTTGCCGAGCACCAGCGCTTTTGGCCACGCTGCTCCACATGGTTCTCCCCACATATTGGAAGTGCTGGCTTATTGTGCCCCAGAATGCGGCAGAAATCTGCTCCAGCCCAAAGCAGATGGCCGTGTTCGTGGACCCACTCCGTCACTCCTGTTCCCCACCATATGACATTCACACGTGGGTGAGCCATCTCCACTCTCCCCCTGCCAAGTGTTTAGCTTTGCTTTTTGGATGACTACTCAATCAGCCAAGCGCCCCAAGAGAAAGAGAGACTGATTTCTCCATTGCTTTTTTTTTGCACCGTTTTTTTTGTGTGTGTGTGTGTGTGTATGTGTGTTGTGCACATTAAGATGACTTTCGTGTGTTTTTGGTTCATGTTGTTTTGTCTGGTTTGTATATCTATCTGCAGTACTGGCGGCAGGTGTACCTGGTAACCGTTCTGGCCATGATGCTGGCAGTGTTCTTTGCCCAGATACACCCTCATTACTTGACCAAGAAGTGGCACAAGCTTCGCTCTGTTATATTCTGTGCTGTAGCGGGATACGGTCTAATCCCTACCTTTCATTGGATCTGGCTCAGTGGGGGTTTCAGCTCAGACATAGTCCAGGTAAGAGTCCTCACAACAGATTTTTCTTTTATATATGCCAGTAATTTATGTTGATAATAATGTAGACTATACAAATGTTAATATTATTATTAAATGTATAGAACATTTCCCCCATTTTTTAAAAATATTACTCATTCATGAATAACAGCTGTAATAATAGGCTAATTATAATATATATATAATTATTAAATGTATGTTCACCAGACTTGTACCCATTTTTTTACTATATATATATATATATATAAAAATACACCTACCAAAAGTTTTTCATTTTTTTTTTTAGGAATTTATTCCCAGAGTGCTGATAATGTATGTACTTGCTGTAGCTGCTATCATCTTCTACATGTCCAAAATTCCAGAGCGTTATTTTCCAGGTACTGTAAAATTTCATATTTCAAATTTTTTCAGCTTTCATGAAAGCAGGGCTGTGTCTCACTTGTCAAATGTAATACTGTAAAAGAAAGAAGTTGTTCAGAGAGTGATGGACTAAACCAAAGACCACACCTGCCTTAATTAAACGAGAACCAACCTCAGACAAGTTAATTAATGGTTTGATGCTATTTTTGTAATCTGTAGGTCAGCTGAACTACTTGGGCTCCAGCCATCAGGTCTGGCACATACTGGTGGTGCTCATGTTCTACTGGTGGCATCAGTCTGCACTTTTCATAACCAGTTACCGTCACTCTCACCCTTGCCCAGACTACCATCTTCATTCCTAGAAGAATGTGGGATCAAGGGAACACCACTGAAGACGGCTGTATTTTAAATGATCTTTAAGCTTGAACACATTCAGTGTTTATTAAATATGAGTGCGTGGTGTATGGATTTTTATTTTTGATTGTGAGCTATTTCGACAGTTTTTATACATTTTGTTTAAGTGCCTAGATGTGTCAGTCTAAATAGAAATAAATAGGCACTTGATAAGGTAAGCAGTGTTAGGCTGTGTTAGCACTTTTAAAAATCAAGGTGAAGCACCATTTTACAGCATCTGCATGCGTGGGCTTCTACATCTACAAATGTACTTCTTGAGTTCTGTGGGGCAAAGCATTCAGTATTATGTCTGCTCAATAGTATTTGTTGTTTACTGTTTGTATTTGAACCTGAAATTCAACGATTCACAAGCTTAGGTCCACATTTTGATTTGTTTTTTAAATAAATGTATACAACATAAGTCTAAATGAGACTTTGTTATATAGTCTTGTTTACAACATTGAATAAACCAAAGAGATTTGTTCCATATTGAAATAAGCAAAGGTCTTAAAATGGTGAAAATTATATTTTGCAGGTTGCCGCACAGCATTGCCATGTTGTAAATACATGCATCAGGATTATTTGTATCGATGTAGGCTTATGACTTTTTATTTAACGGTTTAGTTTATCATTACTAATTTAAAAATTCTCTCATGCAATTAATGCATTTAACACTACTCTGTATATCGCATTTCAGTGGTTTGTAATCTCAGTTGATCAAGTCACTATAATTAAAATAGTTACATGGTTTCAGTACATTTTCTGCCTTACAACAGTGAACTGTACAGCCATGCAATTGTGTTTGTTTTTTAACCATAGAACAATGTGTCTTCAGTGCTTAATGGTAGGGTGACGTGTTTTTCATGATGCTGCACAATGTAACACTTTTAACTTCATTTTTTTTTACCACATTGGTAACATGTTGGGATATGCATTTCTACAGTACAGCTGAATAAACTTTCACTTTGTTTTTTTTCAACTAATGTTGTAATGAGTTATTTTAATGTCATTGTCTTAGTGAGAACAAAAACAACAAAAACACATGGACTCGTGATCTCCAAAAGAAGCTTTTATTGCATTGTTAGAGTGTAGTACTATGTAAGAAAAAAAAAAAAAGCTATTTTTGGTCTTGAAATGTTCCAACTGCAGACATTCAATAACATTATAAATGCATCTAAATGGCCCTTTTAAATTCAGTTCAATTGTGATACCCTTCATGCGTCATACCTTTGGTGACAAATTGAATTTAAAAATTTGCTTCAAACAAATGACTGGTATATAAATACACGAAACTGCTTTTAGCACATTCTTTTCCCTTTCTATGAGAGCTCTAATTGTTCATGATTGTAGGTTACCGGTAAGTACATACAGACGGAGTGGAACATCTGATTATTGATAACCAAAGATGTTAGGTTTAGCTTGGGGAATTATTTCTACAAAATCATAATTAATACAAACAACGACAGTTATAACAATATTGTCCAATAAACTGCAACTTCTCTGGTGTGGTCAATTTATAAAAAAGGGAAAAAACTATTAAGTCCCTTTTACTGTATGAAGAGAGGACATGGTCACAATATAAGAATTTAAAACACTGAACGCACATAAAAATTGAAAAGAAAATATGCATAAAATTGTTGATGTGAAACACTTTAAAATGGAGAATGCCTACACTCAGATTATTCCATTGACACAAACAGGCTACAGCCATTGTGCATTTGAGGTACTGTTAAGCAGGGCGGGGAATACCCAGATAAGGCTTCATGGTGTTCATGTTGGTAGATTGGAGTTTTACCAACTCAGTGGTCAACAATGGAGTACAAACTTAATCAAAATGCTGTACTAAATTGGCATTTTTTCCTCTTAATCCTATTCAAATGAAGGATTATACACCCATCTCCAATGTTTTTTTTTCTTTATTTTACTGAGCTCAGAGCGCTTATTGTAATGCAGCATAGAAGGCTTTCTAGCACGTAAAGGCAAAAGAATATGCTTCAAAATCCTCAATAAACCACAGGTTTAAGACCCCAAAAGTAAAAGAGGTGTTATAATGGTCCAGTTAGGTATTAAAACTCTTGAAAAACTACAAAAGTTGAATTTTATCTAATTTAAAGGCCTGCGTCCCAATGGGCTTGCACATACATAGAAATCACAGCACAAAGCTGCCATCCGTTAAAGACATTTCAAAGGCTGCTAGGACATTGCATAATGTAGCAGTGTGTGTGTATCATTTCTGTGTGTGTGCGTGTGTGTGCCGGAAGACAAGACATTCACTGCTTTGAGGGGAAAGGTGCTGCTCCGAAAGGGTCGAGATCCATTTGTGGGGTTTGTGGAGCTCCGCTTTGGACCACCATTTCTGTGAAGGGTACAGCTCCAAAGTCATCGATCTTATTTCCGTCAAACACACTGTGCAGGGAGCTGGTCCTCTGCCTGCCATTGGTGGAGTTCATCTCACTTTTGCTGTCTCCCAAGCTCTGGTGTCGACTGCCATCTTGCGGATGAAAAGGCTTGGCTCCAAACGGATCCAACAAGACCTCCTCTGGGGGCAGCGCAGCTCCTTTTTCCATCACCTCACCCAGGGAAATACTGATGTTCTCTTTGGAGTCTGACGCGCTGAGGAACTCGTTGCTGCTCTGCGAGTCCCGTCTGCCTACCTTCTTGTGCCTTCGCACCCGCTCGGGGGTACGGAAACTGGGCTTGTTGCTCTTCCTGCCGCCAGTGGGTGTGCCATGGTGTCGCTTCCCATTGCTGCCACTGGCCTCTTGCTTGGTGCGCCTCTGACGTGAGGAGAGTTTTTGAAGGCTGCGCTGCTTCTGCCTCTGTTGGGGACTAGATGCTTCATCGAAAAGTGTTTGGCCAAAAACGTCCTCCTGGTTACCGGAGGTGTGTATTTCATGGCCGGGCTGGAAAGGCGAGAATCCGAATACATCCACGCTTTCTGGGGAAATGGGTGGCGTCTGGCCGCTGGGTCCATCGCCACTCCTGCTGGACCTGGATAGGTTTCTGTTGAAAGGAGCTTTGGTGAATACGTCAATATCTTCCGCAGCGTTTTCCTGGCTCACCTGCCTAAAAGGGGCTTTGGCAAAAATATCTACGTTCTCTGGTGACACTCTGGGCTGACCACTGCCAACAAAAGGAACAGCACCAAACACATCCACAATGCTCGCGGCAGGCATGGCGACACTTGGCGAATTGGGAGGGGTGATCACACTGGCACCAGATTCAGCTTTCACAGTTCCCGGAGGAAAAACCGCAGCCTTCTCCTCCAACGGCACAAGTTTCGCTGTCCTAGACTCACAATCTGAGTCTGAGCTGTGTTTGTCTTCCTCTTCCTCTATCTCTTCCTCAGAGTCCATGAGCAATGGTCTCTGACCCAGGTTCTCAGGTTCGGTGTCTTCGTGTTCACTGTTGAGACCTTCCTCCTCTTCCACCTCCTCGTCTTCGCTACTTTTGGGAGAGGGCGGGTCGGACTCAAAATCACTGTCCGATTCCTCACCTGCTTTCTGTGGCAGTGAACTAGTGGAGCTACTTTTTTTTGTCGTTTTGTGTTCCTTGACCGATGGCAGGGTTGAATCTTGCATGGCTGGAACAGCCACAGCAACACTGGGCTTCTCAACTGGATGCTCCGCTGTCAGCACACCAGCTCCTGCTTAATGAACACACAAAGTTGACAGTGAATGTCTAATGTACACAGCATGTACACTGAATATGCTCTCAGCCTATACTGTAGATCTCACATAGAAAATGCACATACTTTATTCCACCCTTACAGAGAAGCGTCACATAAAATCACTGAGAGCTTTTAAAAGAAAGAGACCTACAAGCCTACAGCAGAAGGTTTAAATATAAAAATAAATGAAATGGTTGAACAAAATTGTTTTTTTGTTAAAAGCTGACACTAAGAGAAAATTTTTAATTGAAAACTGAAAAGTAACTGGTAAAACTGAAATATACATTTTCATAACTCACAAAATGGTAATATATATTACAAAACTGGAAATCTTTACACAATATCAAGCATGCCACTAGATAGCAATAACACTAAACCAGTGCATTCAATTTGACAGCTCTAAAAAATACAAAAACTTTAAATAAAAAAAAAAGAAATAAAGTGAAACTAGAAGACTTTAAACTGACAATGATAGAAGGAAAATTTTGAACTAATAGCAATTGAAAAGACAAACAAAAATTAATTCTAAACTATATTAACCCTGACCAAAAAAACTAAAACAAAACAAGAGACAATTTTATTCTGATGTTTTATATCATTTGTGTGTGAAGTAATTTTACAATTACAAATTTTAGGACAAAGCAAATTTCATTTCTTTGATTTAAAAATGGAGTTGAAAAACTATTACATTTAATCACAAATCTGTACTTCTACTGCAGTCTCGCCTGACGCAGTGTTCAGTGCTCCAAAGATAAATTACCCTAAGGCAAGATTTTGGACATTTTTGATTCTTATTTGATTAAAAAAAACAACAACAAAAAAAACAAACATTGAAACTGATTGTCAGAGACATTGAAACTAAAATGGACTATTTATTACTTGTTCCTCATGTAATTAGTTTAAGCTGGTATATCTTACTACAGTTTATCACAATATTTGTCAACATGTATAATTATTGAGATATTTGTCTAATTTCAAAAGACTGAATTTCTCAACATGCTCAGGCATTGCCATCCTCCCCCTGCTGAGCAGGCAGAGCTGCGGATCTGTTATCATCAAATCCATCCAAACTGGCAGAGCAAGACACAGAATTAGCCAAACCCAGTTCTATGTATATGAAGTCCAGAAATATATAAATAAATCTAAGTTAAATAACTAATTAAATAACAACAACAACTACTTCTACTACAATTATTATAGTTACTAGTGGCTGGGGGAAGGGGTAAAGAGAAGCGCAAGAACAGCATGGGAGGAAAAAAAATGGTGATTTTCGAAGAAATCTGAAGCTTAGAAGAAAAAAATATACAAGCAGACTGTTTAGGCTGTCCGGATTACAACACATCTAATCACGCCTACCTCCTGGAATACAACAATCCACAGCACAGCATAATGGAACATCCTTAATCATATAAGAAGATCGTAACCAGAAGAAGAATATTGAGTGTTCTTTTCCAGGCCCATGCGATTACACGCTGATGACAGCTCAAGTAAAAACGGCCAGAGCAAGTAATATCTAAGCATGTGGATGTCCAGACCTCTCCCTGCTTTGCTTGAATCAGGAACATAATGGAAATGTCATATGAAAGCCACATATCCATCCAGTGGATTACCCAGACCTCCCTTCATCCAGCTCAGCAGATGCTAAGCTGATTGTCTTTTTGTCTTCTCAATATATGCAAACGATTTGCAGACACAGTTGGATATGCTTCAATAGTTCATTGTCTCTTACCTCATTATGTCCAAATGCCTCTGTTGTACATGCAACTTTACCAGGCAATCACAATATTTGAATTGAGTTCATAAAGAGATATTGTTTATTCTATTGTTTAAGAGCCATTTTAATGTTTCCCCCACCGATGACCAGTTAACTGCTTAGTCAAGAATTAAGGGATAAAGCTTACAAATCAACAGGACAGCCACAGCACAAAACTGGTCTTAAACGTAATCATAAGTTTAGCATATATTAGACTTGAGGACGTTTTCAAAATCAAATTTAAAACGAGATACTCCAATAGGGTCCCATTCAACCATTGTTCCAAAAAGGCTGCAAGCTTTGTTTTACCGTGTTAAAGGGGGTTGTGTCTTGCAAAGTCTTGCAAATAGATTCATTATTTAAGAAGTCCAAGGGAGTATTGTACATGCTCTGAACACATTTTATATTAAAGCCCCCTTGAGGTAAAAATCAAGTTTTTAATGTGGTTTATATGTCTATGTGGTGTTTTTAATATGCTTTAAGACAAACCATGCGCAGATTCATGTCAACACCATTGCTGAGTATTGTCTCTTTAAAACTGCAGTGGGAAAAAAGACAGTCTCAAAAACGCGCTTTGAAATCGCTGGCGTTTCTTACGTCAGAAACCTTGTAACCATTCACGTCAACGTGAGGGCGGGCTTTATCATCTCAAGAGAAGCAAGGTTATCCCGGTATATTTTTCTGTTGATATGAATAATTGGGTACATTTAGCAATATAGCGGGTGAATTATGTATATGATGGTATGATGAATGCCTTTCTCCACTGACGCAAGTTGTTCAAAGCATTTGTAGGAATGCTGATTTTTAGAAGGCAGACTGAGATGGCGAACAGGAACATGGTTTGTGTAACATTAACAACACATTATTAGCAGTTTGATAACGTAGTCAAGCCAAAGGCTAATCATATTAATTACAGTTATGTGCTCGACGTTGTAGAGAGCGATACATAAAACGCATTACCATTCGGATACATCGATTTGTAGACTAGCCTGTATGAGTGAGTGGAGGCGGGGCTCATTTTCATTTGCATAATGGAACGCGCATACTAAATGAAGCAAGGGTGTAGTTACATTCAATCTATTTAAAGGAATGAACACTTTTTTTTTCCACAGGAAAAAACATTTAAATGTGTAATTTTGGTTATCAAATATGAGTTTTAAGGGATATAATTATTGACTACAAGGGACTTTAAATTATATATAATTTATATTTATGTACATTTAAATGTTAGCATTAAAATTGAAATTAAAACCTGTGATTTGCTGGAGATACTGTTGAAATTCATCAACTAACCATTCAGAAATGTCCTGTTGCTTCTACATGTTGTCACTTCTTCTTGAGTCTCTCCATCTTTGTCTGACTTCGGTTTGAACATAAAAGGCTAAAAGTTTTTGAAATTTCCAGTGCATGTCTGTGTGAGGTAAAAGGACACAAGCTCTTGAAGCTCCGCCCTCTGTGCTGGGAGCAGCAGCTCATTTGCATTTAAAGGGTCAGACACAAAAACGGTGCGTTTTTGCTCACTCTCAAAAAGTGACAACTTTAACATGCTATATAAAAATATCTGGAAGGTATTTTGAGCTAAAACTTCACATACACACTCTGGGGACATCAAAGACTTATTTTACATCTTGTGAAAAGGGCATTATACAACCCCTTTAAGTGAGTAGCACAGTCTTTATCCCTTATATATCAAATTTTAATATGAAAAAGGTCTTAACATTATGCTTTTCAAAAGTAAAAAATGAAACGGATCAATGTTATTCAGTTTAGAATAAAATTGTTAGACAAAGACAGCCATGCTATTATATAATAGGAGGAACATCTTGCTCTAGTGGTTTAAAGGTGGAAGACATCAGAACTTCTTAAACTCAAAGCATTAGGCAAATGCTCCTGATATGAGCTTCTATAACAAAAATCAACAAATATAACATTGCTTTTAAACCAGCTTTATTTATAATTAGCATTGTATAAAGAAACATACATTATGATACATGAGTATTTACATCAGTTTGTCAACTGAACATTAACAGCTTATGCAACTGATGCTGTATGTATGCAAGTATGTACAGATGAGAGGTCACTGAGGAATGGTGGGGCTATGAACTTTTGTCATCTACAGGAACATATGCAAGAAAACAAACAGTGCGTTACACAGCTCGGACACCTGTACCATGATTTCTGGGGCAACATAAGGCATGAATTGAAAGCTGTTATAGGAGAAACTTTTTGTATTAGCGTCAACAAAACTAATAACAACAGTATCCTACAACTCCAATATGCAAGTGGATTTAGTCATTCTCAACAGATGTTCTGCTTGCACTCGCCCAATAGTTAACAATATGGCTCAATACTTTTAATACAAGTTCAGAAGTCAGTTTTAACTGTCCACCAATATCCCACTCAATCAAGATGTCTCTGAAAATGGCTGTCTTTATCTAACACAAAATGGTAACAAACACATTAAACTTAAAAATAAAACAATGTTACCAAAAATGTTGTGATAAAGCAAAGTAACTTGAGTGGGTAATGAGATGAATGAGAACATCAAATTAGGAATTCAGCACACGGATTCGCTAAACTTTATGGTCAACTTACCGTTGGGAAAACAAAGGTTCAGTAAACATTATGGTAAGCCCTTATGTAAACTATAACTAAATGCATTGGAAAAAGTACCAATATGTGCTGACAAGGAATACATGTGACATTTGCCATTAATTAAGGCTCAATGCTGCCAACATGAGCGAGACAGCAACAAATGGCATGTGATATGTCTGTGGTGTGGTTACCAGTGCTAACATGTAAAAAGGCTCATGCATTATTAGACATAGCGTTTTCTAAAAAATAATCTGTGACCAGAAAAGAGTTCTAGCATAGGCTACATAATAATAAGACATCACATTATGCAAAAGAATGAAAAAAAGGGCTGCCAACTCTTAGATGCTTCTGTAGATGCAACAGTTTCTGATTATTCCGCTAACCTCCCTCAAGTTAACCTGCCAATGTTCCCTAAATTGGCAACTTAAAGTATCTTCACAGTAAATTACAGAAAGGAAAAATAAGTCTCAATGAGGAATTTAAAGCCAACTCTTAACACTGGAAGAGAGAGACTTGTGTTCAAATCCATGAAAAATTGGCATTTTTACAAGTAAACAAAGTGAATATGAGGATAGCTGGAAATTTTCTATGGTCTGAGGTTCATAGAAATTGTACCTGAGAACTTTTGGCACTCACTGTTAGTTGCTATCAACAACTTGCTATCAAGCACATAATGTAGCTAACTGATCTGAAGAAAAGAAAAAAAGACAGACATTTTTTTTTAGTAAGTGGAAAATTAGGTTGCTCAAGAATCTGAAAATCTATTCTATCATGCCAACCTGATGCCTAAATGGGGGGGGGGGGGGGGGGGGGGGAATTCCCTTAAACTCATACATTGTCTTTTCCTAACTAAAGGAAAACTACTTTTTCTGCTCTGTTCAATATAAAAATATTAACATAAAAATGTGGGTCCTGAGAGAGAAACAAAATCTAAACTGACAAAGCAAATAAAGTCTAGAGTACAATCCACATTGATAAGATTAGACTTGCACATACATACTGTAGTAAAACTGCACCACTATATAAGAGTTAGCCCAAACTATTAAAACTAAATTATTCAAATGATAAAAAAGATGCAGATGTGAAGAGATTTACAACTATAATATTGCAAGTGCACAGACAAACAAAAGTTAAAGCTTAAAAAAAATAAAAAATACAAATAATAAAAGAAAAAGAAAAAAACATGGCATCAGCAAAAAGCATAAAGCTGTGGTTTTGTGAAGTACAATATAAATAAATCCCTAGAAGGAAAAAAAAAAAACACACTTCAAACCACCGTATCATGCGAGTCTATATTTCTTATGTCTTATAGTTTCAAATGTATTATTTGCATTATTTTATAATCTGCAAATTCTCTCTATTTCTATGCTTGCATTTTACTATTGACTATTTCCAGCCTGTCTTATCTATATATAATATCTAAATCTATGTATGTACCAGATATATAGTGTCTTATTAAATTCTTATCTTATGAACAGTGAGAAATAGAATCAAAAACAGTTTTCTAAGTTTGTTGAAATGACAAGCTTGTAACTGTCTAAATGTACTGTATATATTTAAAGTGGTTAAAGGAATAAATGGTAACATTGATTCTGTTTGTCTCTGTTTGTCTCCAGATGTGACAGTGATATGTGGTGTAGAGGCGCCACATCCAGCGAGCAGAGAGACAGAAAGAGGTTCGGGAAGAGCAGGAATAGGGGAGCACAGATATGAGGAGAGAGGAGGAGGAGGACGTTAAACAGGGAACTTTGGTGAGGGTCCTTTTTGAGCCGGCTGCTAGAACTTGCCTGCGTTGGCCAGGAAGGGCACAGAGCCAAATGGATCCTCAGGGAGTGAGGGCTGCAGTACCGGCTGCTGTCTGTCTATGCTGCTGGCCTCCATGCTGACAGATCGCTCTACTGGCTTTTCTGTGGGGAACAACAGTAGCAGACACACAGAAAGTGTTAATGTAGCAATAAAGCAGGATGCGTATGCCCTCTGCTGGAGAGGGTGTAGAATACAAAAAGAGGATACATGTACGGATGCAATTCTAAAACAGACTCAAAGAAAGAGATGGAGAGAACTGCACTGAAAGCCACTGTGACATTTAAAATGCTCATGATCTACAAAAAGACACACAGAGACACTTGCTTGCTCTTAGAAGGTCAAATTCTCGATCGAGAAGTTCTTCTTCTGTGAGTTTGGAGAAATTGTCTTCTCCAAATGGGTTCCATCCAGACATATCAGGAGGGTTATTGACAGTCTGAGGAGAAGGGCTCAGGACCTCCACAGTGGACACTGGGTTTCTACTACAACAGAAAAAGGAAAAATGCCCGACATGTAAATAGTTGTACATGGTCATACATACATACATATACATATATATATATATATATATATATATACACACACACATACATACATATTTCCATTGTTAAAGGTGCTTTTTGTGTGTAGCAGTGCTACTAATAAACTACTCATTGATTATACACTACCATTCAAAAGTTTGGGGTCAGTAAGATTAATAGAAATTATTACATGGCTCTGTGGAATACTTGATTCTGATTGGTCAATCGCACCATCCAGCGGTATGTTATTCCCCGATAACAACCACTGAAAAGAGATAACAGGCTCATCCGGGTTACTGAAGTCAGCAGCGTTATACGCTTGCTAGGAACGTTTTTTCTTCATGGAAGTTTTATGTTTGGTGAGCTAATCAAATATTAAAACTAAAATATAAAATAACTGCACAAAATATTGATTTGACTAGGTTATCCAGTATCGTGGACTCGCTCTCTTGTTTCATACAAAGCAGCTGCTGCCACTTTGCGACTATTGTTATGTATGCGGTTCGATTATAAGATAACAAACAGGAACGATTTTAAAACAGTTTCATCTCAAATCAAAATCTCTTATCCCCATAATTATTTATGTTGCGAAATGCCATGTAATAAGTGGTATGACTGTACCGTATCCCTTAAATCTCTGTCAAGTTTGAACTTGCCTCTTGCTGACTAAGATGAATTTAAAAAGAACAAATAAACAAATTTCAATGCAATTAAAATAAAGTGTTAAGATTTTCAGGTATTCAGGTACAGAAACTGTAATCAAATGTAAAATAACACTACACTTTATAAATAAAATATACATTACAAATATAGTTACAAAAGATATCCAGTCAAGAACAGAGAGCAAATTTTCTCTTTGTCTTTTATTGTTTTATTAATATTATTATAGTGACTGCTGTCATTTTAAGAGCTGCACAGATCCAGCATACTGTTACACATAAGTTTTCTTTGTCATCTTTTTACGTTCACTTATGATATAACCGACTGTGTTTACTAGGATATTTTGACATATTTTTGAATGCATTTGTCCGTTCAAGTGCAAAAAGACGTGGAAGAGAACTCAGTTCAGTATCGTGCAGTATACAGTCTGAGAGGTGGCTTTCTGTGCACATGCTTTGGATGTTTGTACAGCAGAGAAAACAGCAACCGAGTCTTCTTGCACTTGAATGGTTTAAAATCACATTAAAATCACTTTCTGTGAGCACGCTTTGCATGTTGTGTGCAGCACAGAAAAACGCTGCACGGGTCTTCTTGCGCTTGGATGGTTTAAAGTCATATTAAAATGCATACAAAGGAATCGATAAGAGAAATTGAAATGCGTGTCTTATTGAATCCCAGGTTTTTGGAATTTTAGTACCTCGATACTCAACCCTATCTACTATGACAGGACCAAAATGGCGAACTAAGGCAAAAATCTACATCAGTAATAATGTCCAAGGTGCTTGCCTGATGTTAGTGAAGGGGGTCTCTACTGGAGAAGGTGCGGCAGGGTTATAGGAGCTCAGCGGGGTCTGGAACTCCAGTGGGGAGATATAGGGCAACTGCTGGACTGGAGCACACTGCTGCTGCTGAACAAACGCCTGCTGGTACTGATGCATCTGTAAGAAGACAGGCAAAAGAACTTTGTCAAACTAGTAACCTATGGCATAGGCCTGCTGTTGTGTGCTTGTGCTCAGAACTTCACTTTGACAATATACAAGGGACATGAAAGTAGAACGAATAGCACACCGCAGTTATAATATTATTGCAGAATTTGTTGTGTTGCTAGGATAATTGTTGCAATGGACAATCCTAGAGGAAGCTTTAAGATAAACTGCAAGTAACTCAAATCGATTTCATGTTCATTTTGTGATAATAGCTGTTCATCATCACTTACTTAACTTTACACTTAACATAAAAGTGTGCTTTCTCCATACAAAATGACCATGAGGACACAGGAAAAGAGAAACACAGACAGAAAGAGCGCCACAGAGGCCTTTGAATTTCTCTACAGTGTAATTGCCTCATATGTTACAATTTAACACAGAGAATCGGTCGATTTCACCACACCATTCAATCCCCTGATGGTTTTGCATGGAGCAGATTGCATCTGAAATTAAACAGATGGTAACCATTCGGTGGAAAATGAGCTAAAAATTGCTCCGCCTTAACATTATGTATTTAGCAAAAGTCAGTTAGAAACATTTCCTCTTTTAACGTAAATACAATTCAAAGGAATTATTGACGGTTATGATTGGGCAACATTCACGTGGATGGAGAAACAGTTTGGCATCGCTTCAGTGAGTGAGTGGGGCCAAATGAGTAAGGCAAAGACAGTCTAATTTCAGACTTCAAAGAAAATTTATTAAATACAATATACAACATAACCTACTGACATACGCATAGTGGATAAATTTACATTTAAAAAAGCAGCACCATCCTTCTCAATGCAGTTTACATTCCTTCATGACATTCATTTATACATAAATCTCTCCTATATTAGAACTGCATCTATTTAAAATGTGGCAAAATTCCTCAGTAAAAAGCGAACAAATGGCCCTGCCACTAATGTTGCGGGTGTATCCGTCTCACCAGGGCAGTGTAGTGAGCCTGCTGTTGCTGCTGGGATTGATATATGGGCTGCTGCTGCATCATCATCTGCTGCTGAAGCATATGCTGCTGCTGCTGCATCTGAAGACTCTGTTGCATGGCCTGATGATACTGCCAGAGAGAGAGAGAGAGAGAGAGAGAGAGAGAGAGAGAGAGAGAGAGAGAGAGAGAGAGAGAGAGAGAGAGAGAGAGAGAGAGAGAGAGAGAGAGAGAGAGAGAGAGAGAGAGAGAGAGAGAGAGAGAGAGAGAGAGAGAGAGAGAGAGAGATACAGACAGACAGACAGACAGACAGACAGACAGACAGACAGACAGACAGACAGACAGACAGACAGAGGACAGTCGTGATGAGCGTGGGAGTTTAATTTATGCTTCTCAATATGTTCACTAACACAGTGCTATCATAGGGTTTATACCATCACACGGTACAAACCTACAACATCATACATTTAAAAATCAGGGCAGCAGGCTTGAACTCGAGACAACAGGACATTTAACACGGAGTGATCACAACACTGCCAATTTCTTTGCAATTGGAATGAGCACTAGACTGGCAGAGAGTGATTCAATATGCAAATGTTTCCTTAAAACAGCATTTTGCAGTGAATAAGAAAGCACTGCTTAATTTAATAAATTCAGCATGAAATCAAATTTGACACTATTTACTTTGTTAGCGCACATTATTAGTATTGTGAACAATTACCTTAGTCTATTACTAACAACCCGTGCACAGACATTTTTTTTGTCATGGTAATCTTTCATTAAAATCTGAAAATTTGCTTCCGGTCTAGAATGGGTGTTCCCTTTTTGATGACGCCAGTTTGACGACTTGGGTAGAATATCCTTAACAAGTCCCCTCCACCTGTCATTCTGAATGAGCAAGAGAGGAAGTGCTCTAAAATAAAACCCCGCCTTCTATTCAATATTCCATTTCAACTAGAAATACCTCACGCTACTAAAATAGTAGTTTAATCGGTTGCAACTTCCAGTTCACGTGGACTAAAAGGTGCATTTGACTGCTGGGAAGATGTGATTTTAATAAAACTTGGCTGTCTATGCAGTAGAAACATGGGGGAAAAAATGAATCTGTGCTAAATCACTAGAGAAAAAGGGATGTGTAAGTAAGTAAAATAATGACAAATGTTTTTAAACAAAAAAGCTTGTTGAATTGTACTACTTGAAAAAAATATGTTTTGCAATAACCATGCTTGCATTTTAATGGATTGTATTTTTAGGGCTTGCATTTGTATGGGCTGATATTCAACATGGTTGTATATTTAAGCTGTGAATATTTCGATTCAAAACATTTCACACATTTTCATTATTAAAAATTCAATAATCCATATTCACCTTTCAGATTTCACTTCCAAAATGTTCATTCTGTTTAAAAATATTCCATTTTATTTTGCTTTACAATTTGCTTCAATAAATTCAGTGGCTCAAATTCAACAGCAAATTCAACATGGCATGATGGCACATCCAGGAACTGCAAGAATATCAATAGATTGCCGATTCATAATCTCCATTTGCTTGTAGTCGACGAAGACTAGAGCAACGGGTGAGAGAGTCATTCATTCATAAATACAGAAATGGAGCAAGCGGTCAGTATTTGTGATGATTATCAGGGCCAGTATATATATGGAAAAGCTGATAAAAGACACAAAAGCTGTGTTTACATTTAAGTCTTCACAGTTACTTTTGTACATGTAAGCAGCTTTCTCTACCGTGAACGAGATTATAACGTTATTCCCTGATGCTGATGTAAGAATTGAGAAATTAGAAAATGCCGGGCAGTCGGGTTGAGGAACGACCACTCCCAGAGAAGACAAAGCACCTTTCTCGAAATTAACATTTGACTTTCTCTTGAGAAACTAGCATCCCCGAGTCAATCATCTCCCCCATGTTGTCTCTCTCTCACATGCTGAGATGACCAGATATTCACCCAAAAATCTATATGGTTTAATGTGAATAATTATCATACAGTTTTATACATGTTTGGTATCATTTGAAATGTCTGGTACAAATGTCTCATTCTCAAAGAAGTAAACCAAAAGGTAATAAAGTTCTTAAGAGTTTAAAGATAACTTGCACACAGAGGAGGGTGTGTCTTCCAGGCAAATCGCACTCTGCTCCAAAAAGGTGTAAACTCTGAATGCAAATTCCCATTGTTAGCAAATGTTTCCATGTGAAAGAAGTTTCTGCCACGAAAGAAATGCAACAAGAGGCTCAGGGCGATTCTGTAACTCAGATCAGCCCATAATGTTGAAGGATCTCAAAAACATCAGCATTATGTATTTTTCTAAATTTCGGGTTTAACCTACATCTTTTACTCTTTATCTCTGAGCATTTTATGTTATTGTATTGATTATCTTTGAATCATTGGCATGATACATTTACCTGACATAATAAATTGTTACATTTGATTTTATTCCAACTGACTGTTTTCCCAAGTTGATTAAACGGATTTGTATGTTACCGCAAGTTTTGCGTCAGATTAGTGACGACTAATATTTGGCACTAATTCAAGTGTCTGTGGTTCGCATGAACCAATGCTTGACCAATCTAAATTTGGGTGTGTCTTACCTCTGTTTTAATTTAATGTTACTTTACATAAGTATACATGGGAAACCACGGCATGGCCAATCCAAAGCTATTATAAGAGAAGTAATGTTGGTCAACTTTTATCTGTAATTAGTGGCCATACCTCTGCCTGAAGTAAACATTACTTTAATTTCAAGTGTATACAATCACGGGGGCTATACCAAAGTATCTTTGATTGTGTAAGCGTGAATGCGACCAATCTCAGGTATATAGCCAATTACCTCTGTTTGGTGACCAAAACTGACGAGCTTGTGATCGTGAGACCTGCGTTAAGCAGAAGGCGTGAGGACCTCAGAGCGACATAGCGTCCTAATATGAACGGGTAAAATACAAGTAAAGAGTTAAATAGAACAATCAAATGTATTGCTAAACTATTATATAATTGACCAATAACCAATTGGCAATCTAACCTAAATTCGAGGTTGTGATAAAATGGAGTCAGATATAAAATGGAGTCAGATAAAAGCTTAAATGGAATTAAATTACTTTGCCACGCAGAAAGACCTTCACCCGTTCTATTGGATGCCCCCATTTTTTTTTTGTAATTATACATCAAAATGTCATAACTTCTTGTTCCGGTGAAACAAAAGACTTCTATCTGGTAACATATGCCGGACTTCTCCAATAATTTAACCGACTTTAACCCTGCCCATTTCCTACAAATCGACTGTAATCTTTCATCCAATAAAAAAACGAAGGACAGAACCAATCAACACCCTACATTCTTTTTTTCTTGATAATCCATTTATCGCATGTATGTCATAATATGGCCGAAAAGATCTACTTGTTTCATTGTGACGTAGAGAGATGCATGATTAACGAGAGAACCAGCAGTTGTGCATTGATAGTCAAATTAAAAACGCACACGCTACTGGTGTGTGTAGCGCTGCAATGACAAGAGACAATACTGACACATGTATTATTGTGGGTTTACAGAGCATATTATAGATCACAGATTTGAGCTGTTTCTGGATGTAGTACCAATCAAATTAATGTTCTCAAACTAGGAAGTTATTCCTTAAAAACAAAATCAAAAATTTGTGTCATGTTTATCAGACAACTAAAATTGCTGAACGTAAACTGTTCCACCATATTCTTGGTGGTTTATCATGTGTAAACATCATGTGCTCATCAGAAGACCACAATGTTTAATCCAAAAAATAACCAACTGACTGTCATAGAAGGTCACAACACACACAAAAACTATTTATGCCACTGGGATTTTCCGCAATTACTTAACTGGGTCAATAAAAATAAAACATCTGCATCTGATGCAGATATGAACCCTGGAATCTGCGCTTGTGCCTAAATAGTCATTTTTAAAGATCTGCAGGAAATTGGTTTAAACATATCTACAAAAAACCTTCCTGAACACTGGTCTTGACCTCCTGAGGCACTCATTACCTGTTGCATGTACTGCAGCTGCTGTGCAGTGACTTGCTGTTGGTGGTGGATATTGTGCTGTTGCTGCTGCTGTTGTTGTTGATGATGTAGCTGTTGTAGTCGAAGGTCACCAGGCTGCAGTTGCTGTAACACTCTGTTCTGTTGACTGTTACTCTGCATCTGCACCACCGACTGCTGCCCATTTCCAGGAGCTGAGACAGGCACACATACCGTATACAGTCAAAACTTATTTCTCCAGAGGAAAAAAAAAATACAGAACACAGACCATATTTAAGAAAACATGGATTATATTGTTCACCTTTCTGGCCGTTGCCAACCGTATCTGAGGATACAGTCATTTTCACAGGAGTTACAGAGCTGGACAAGGGCAAAACATTAGTATTTGCAGCTTTGGGTCTTTGCCTGGGTGCGATTGATGTTTCTGTTGGTCCAACTGAATCTGTTATTCTAAGGAAAAAGAAATGAAAACATGCTACTTAAATGGTTTGTTGAATTCAAATAATCTGAAAGCAACACACAAAGCTCTAATATGTTACCTGGCCTTTGTCAGACTCTTCTTAGCAGCAATATCACTAGCAGTAAGTGGATCCGGCAATGAGGTGGGAAGGGGAGAGTTCTGTGTGGCAGAAAAAGAAAAACCTCTAAATTCTGAATCATACTAGGGTAATAACAAAAATATCCATCAATTCAGTTAACTTCCCATAATCTATGGCTACACTCACACTGTCTGTCCATATTTGTGTATCGATTAGAATCTGATCTAAATGATTGATTATCCTTACTGTGTAATCGCAACTGTTCAGATCTGAATCGTGTGTTTGTCGTGGTGCTCTTTGGTTTTTTATAATATCTGTATTGATCTCTGTGGCAATGATGTTGTGTAGGTGTGTCAATGCCAAAAAAACAACAACAATACAGTTTGCAGTACAGTAGTTGTCTTATGTCAACATGCGGTCTCGTAGGAGGCTGGAATGTGCAGCTTTATTCACTGCTGCCATCAATTCAGAGAGTTGTGTAGACCAGGCTGACAAGGAATATACTGGAATTTTCTGCTCAACCTGCATTTTGCAACACAACCTTGTTTCTGCAACAACTTTCAGCATGTTTCCTACAACAACACCTGACATGTTTACATTTTATGTGGCATGAGAAAGCATTGAAATCTGAGCAGTCGGACATGTGATTTGAACAGGATTTCAAAACACATGATTGTACCTTAGAATGGATTTTTAAAAATTGTATTTCATGTAATTTTTCTAAATTCTAAATAGAATTGGATTACAAAAATCGAATTTGGACTGACAGTCTGAATATGGCTTATGTGTGAGTAACTTACAAAAAGATTTGGCACTGGACACTCCTTTCCAGCTAACCGAAAGGCAAAGTAAGAAACTTGATAGATGTCAGGTCTCTTTTCTTGATCAGGCTCTAACATGTATCCTGTGTGAATGAAAGAAAATGGCCGTTATCATTTATCAGATGAGGGTGCTTGTATTCAATTTCAAAATAAATGAATGTTCAGGAACAGAAGCAAAAAACATTTTTGGATGAACTACCCCTTTATGTAGAAATATATAAACAATCATATACACTCAGATTCTAACCAGCCCAATCATATGCCAAGCAATGGGAACCTTTCTAAAAAGAAAGTCATACAAGTTTGGAATGACCTAAGAGTGGGGAAATTACAGAATGTTAATTTTTGGGTGAATTATCTCTAAGTCAAGAGGAGATGTGACAAGTGTGCAGTACCTCAATAATACCAGGGGGTGGAGCTATTGTTTAGCTTAATTTCAAAACTCCACCACAGCCTGTGTACACACACCCACATTAAACCATCTTACACAAAATCATTTCAAATCTCTTGGGAATATTTGAAAGCTGCTTACTTATTAAACAGTGCAACTTAGAGGAGAATTTTGAACCGTCCGGAACAGCAAAGGTTCCGTCACATATGGCAACTTGACTCTCCCCAAATGGAAGTGTGAAGAAACACAGCTTGTACAACAAGCATCCAAGCGCCTGGGAAAGAGAGAAAACAAGAAACTGTAATTCCACACAAAGACATTCAATACATCAGGTTTCACTGCTCTAATAATTAAATACTGCACTGTGACAACACTTATAATGGCTGACAGCTGCTCTGTTTCATAAAGGATGAATTCTGAGAATTTTTTCTATTTTCAGACGGAACAAATGGGCAGGAAGTATTGTCATACATTTCCTCTTCCTACCCGAGCAAGTTCTGACACGATGACCATGAACTGCTACCATCTGCACTGGTGAAATTTATCACAATGTGAGCTTTCCACTGAAGGAGCTTCATGGGAACTGGCCCTTTCTTTTCTATTCAGTCCAGCATTTGTTTGGAAGGAAGAGCTGTGAAATAAGGCTAAGCTATTTACCTTTTACAGCATGTCAAGTTAAAGAGGAAGTTTGCCTTCATGAGGCCCTCATTCCTGTCTTTACAACACTGGAAACTCTTTCCTTACTGCTTTCCATCAGGCCCACATGCACATAACACCGCTCCTCAGCTCTAGTAAACATGTCTAAAATATGTCTGACTGCATCTCGTTACAGTATAACTTGAACAAAATCTACTCATTTCTACACCAGTGCACCTTGATACATGCCTAAATGTTTCATGACGCAAAAAAGGATCAGCTTTGAAACAAAGCCAGGATTTCAAGGATAGCTGTAAAAGCACACCCCTGAGAGCCCTCTTTTATGGAGGAAAGCAGTTTCTCATCTGTGTCAGTCTGACCAAACCAGCTCTCCAGCTTGTTTCTGTGTTGGAGATTGACATGGGAGGGAATGAAAGAGAATGACTGGGTGGAGGTGAGGGAGAGAGAGAGAGAGTGTGTGTGAGTGTGTCCATTGCCTACCCAGATATCGGCCTTTGTGGTGATGGCTTTCCCTTGGTACAAGTTAATCATCTCTGGGGCGCGGTATGACAGAGTCGTGTACCTAAGCAGAGAATAATGAAAACAATGGAAGGTTTAAAAGCACTAACTTTCTGGCACCAGAACAAGTAACAAGAAATTACATCATCTAGACATCAGCTTAACACATTTTGTAAATTCCTTTATAACACTGCGTGGAGGAAAAGCCCATATTCTGTTATTTTGTCTACTACAAAATGCATAAGCGTGATACACTCTCTAGAACTACAATGCTCATCTCACACACACAGTCAGTTTTTTAAAGAACATTTTTTTAAAGGCATTTATAATATTACAGATGATTTTTATTTCAAATCAATGCTGTTTTTGTTTTGTTTTGTTTTTTTACTTTCTATTCATCAAAGAACCCTGAATTTTTTTTATCACAGTTTCAACAAAAATGTTAAGCAACACATGATTTTAATATTGATAATTAGAAATGTTTCTTGAGGGACAAATCAACATATTAGAATAATTTCTAAAGGATCATGCGACACTAAAGACTGGAGTAATGATGCTGAAAATTCAGCTTTGCTGTCACAGAAATAATTTACATTTAAAAATATATTAAAATAAACCGTTATTTTAAATTGTAATATTTCAAAATATTACTGTTTTTACTGTATAAAAAAAAAGAAAAAAGGCAGCCTTGGTGACCATAAGAGACTTATAAAAAGTTCTTACCAACCCCAAAATTTTGAACGGTAGCGTACAATTGCTTGTATAATACCCCATTTCTGGACAGGGAACGGAAGGGTTTCAATTTAATTTGACTAATCACTTAAACAGTAACTCTGATCTTATGGTGTAAATATAACAATTAACATTACTTTAATAGATACTAGTTTAGCAGTTAGATGAAAAGCAATCAATAATTACGTAATACATGTAACCGCCTGTGTAATAATAATAATAATAATAATAATAATAATAATAATAATAATAATAATAATAATTCCTCAAGCTTGGTGTTTTCCCAAATTCAGTGCAAGTAAAAAACACATACCAAACAAAAAATGCTACCATGCTCAGAAAAAAAAAAAGGAAAGTACTAGTTGTAAATCCCACTGTAATTCAGAACTCTCCACTGTACTGTAAAAAGTCTTACTTCTTGATCTCATCCTCCACAGCAGCTATACCATCTTTATGTGGAAGCAAAACTTTGTGTGTGGCACTTCCAAAATCACACAAAACGTAGTTTCCCTGGTCATTCAAGAGGAGGTTTTCTACCTGCAAGCACACACATTTGTTAGTCATCTTTGTTAATAGGTCCAACTACTGTAAATTCCGACAGTCAAGAGACAAAGGCAGGAGAGGAAGGAGGACATTTAGGCCACGTCCAATGAAGTCCTATATAGTGTTAATATTGGTACTGATGTTTTTTAAAAACAATAACCTTTCTCAGCATATTCTGCATACCAATATTCAACACGCCAATGACTTTTTGCCAGCTTTTAAAGGAGCAATCTTTAATTAAACAGCTCTAATCATGTGGCTACTTACACCACCCAAATGTTCAAATTTAATCAAGACAGTGTTAAAATACACAAAAAGTAGTATTAAGGAGGTTGCAACCACTTTATTTGGAACATCTTGAGAACGTACTCCATAAACATAAATGCTTCTTGGAGTGGACAATCATGAGATCCTGCCTTATATTTGTTTTTCAACACGGTTACACTGCAAAAAAAGACAGACAAGGCTTAAGCCTAGTTCCAGATTAAAATGCATTGAGCTGTTTTAACTGAACGCAACTTGCACTGACATATCTTAAAATGTTTTTTCTCAAGATGCACACCAGTAATGTTGTTTTCTAAGGCACGTTTACAAAAGCTACTAAGGCCTAATCCTGGCTTAATCTAAGCTCTGTCTGTGAAACCAGGCCTTAATGAACAAAAACAACATCCTAAGTTTCTCATACAAATCATATGTCTTGAATGAATACTTGAATGGACTATTCTTATAGTACTTTAATGTCTTTTTTGGAGCTTGACCAGCAGTGGTCCTCATCCCCTTATTTTACATGAAAAACAACAGCCCTGCATGACAAATGAGTAAACAAACGCATTTCTTCCACTTCAGTGTTCAATAATTTCCCAATTATTTTAGACTGATTGGTTTTGACTGGTGGGAAAAAGTGTTTGTTTGAATGGCATCATTGGCCTGTTCCCACACTTTTCTGCCAAAAGGGCGGACTTGTTTCTTTCAAGCACTGCTGTTTTTCACAGACACAGTATAGTCTTTGCCTGGGTTTAACTAATGCTTGCCACTAATAATGTTTGTGAGCAGAGCAGACTAATAGGTTTGGAAGGTCATGTCTGGTATCACTGTGTTGAACTGGTATGGTCAGGACACGGTTGCCTAAACTGATAAGGAGTGTCATAAATTTACCCTTTCAGCTAGTTTAACAAAAGAGAATCAGTGATCAGCCAGAGTGCCTTATACTTGCTATTCAAGATTTATGAAATCACATAAATGAAAGTGCAGACACGTCAGTGCTTGTGTCTACAGCTTTACACCTGCAGTGAACTCATTTAAATAGCTGCGAATGAACTGTATGCAAATCATTTATATCCATCTGGAATTGCTTAGAAATATCCTGTAGTTGTCTTACTGTACCTTCAGGTCTCTGTGGATGATTGGAGTTTTACACTGGTGGAGTCTGGCAACAGCTTCACAGGCATCACAGAATATGTTGAGCACCTCCTCTTCAGTGAATCCTACGCTCAGCCGTTGGTTCATCTGCTTCACCACCTGACCAGCTAGATGGCACACAATATTTCAGTCAACAAAGTAGGGAGGTTAAGGAAAACCAAGGCCTTGATATAATCCATTAAATCCAGATTTGTTCAGTGTTATTTTAGAATTATTTATATACTATTAGAATATTTATTACATTTAATAATTTGCTTTTATTTATTTTCAATTTATTTTATTTTATTTATTTTCAATTTATTTTATTTTATTTTAATTTTAGAGTAATTTTGTTATGTGATTGTCATTTTAGTTTTTATTAGACTAAAAAATGGCCGTTAAACTTAAACTAGTTTTATTAGTTTAAGTTTCCCATTAACGTTTTACTTCAATCAACAATTATGATTATTTTTTATAGTTTTTGTTTTTGTTAACAATAGCAACAATGGATTTGTTGTCCAACTTCAGTTGCCTGCAGAAACCAGTTATAATCTTCTAGATTAGAACATCAATTTGGGAACCAAGAACTGGCTCTTTTTCAGAAATACCATAAATTTCAGGATGTTCAGTTCTGTTAACAGTTCTCTAAAACAGCTGCCTCTAAAACAGGATGTAAAAATCAGAAAAGGTAAACAAATTTAAACATGTATTTATTTGTTCATATTTCCAGTTGCACTCTTCAAGTTATTCCCTTTGTAATGGTATTTCACATTAAGATTATAATGAAAGTCGAACAGAAGTCAGAGGGATGAACTGTGATGCAAGTATGAACTTGTATTTCAGGAAATTTAAATCACACAAGGACACACTTTAGATTGCATAATATTTAGACCATAGTTTTGTTTGCATCAAAGCTGTATTACCCTTGCAATACTCCATCAGAATCAGAACCTCCCATACACTGTCTCCCACTGCATTGGTGGTTGAGTCCAGATACCGCACAATGTTCTTGTGGCCCGACAACTCTTTCTGTTGGCACATAAGAAAAAATTATTTATAGGTGATGTACTGATGTATTCACCCAAAAACATATTGTGTCTTGACTCACCATGATTGTGATCTCCCGCTTGAAGATGTTCAGATCGTGGATGTTGTTCACGTACATCCTTTTCAGGGCACATCTTACTCCACTGTGCGTGCGGGCCAAAAACACCATGGAAAAACCTCCTGGATACACGAACACACACATATACAGGAGGTTAGTTCAGATGTTTATCTGGTCAGCGATCTCAACACATCTTAATGAGCAGTTTGACCAGTAATAGACATTAAACAGTTCAATAAATCACATACAAGTAATTGTATAATAATTGTATAACAGACCTAAAGGTTTTTAAAACATTTTCAACGAATAAGCTAATCTATCTTTTTATTCTCCTAGCAGAGCGTCAGTAATGCAGTGATGCAGATTAATTTTAATATTAATTTAATAATAATCATAGCCAAATAATAATAAGAAAAAGAAGAATTTAATACATTAATTGGAAATGCCAAATCCTCTTGATATCGCTGATAGCTAATGCTTTTGACGATATCTCTGGCTGTCGTCAATACACAATATCATCGTCTATCGGCACAACCCCATTGTTTATACATTTTATACAAAAGGAATAAATTAAAACAAAACAATAAAATGCTGAAATGCTTTTGGAAATGTCTTTGGTTTGGAGGGTAGGGTTTTGGAGAGATAGTGTGTGGCTGAAATAAGCTAAATGTCTGATATCACTGGCAGCAACTACACTGCCATTTAAACAGAGACAGGTGTGGGTAGCACTGTGCACCAGAAATGAGAGTCGGAACAGAATAATTTAAAACCCATTACAACAGCCCACGTCTAATTTTTGAAGTACATGGAAGACATCGTTTGTAAGAGAGTTCTTTCATTCTGCTTTTTCTCTCATCTAAAACTGGAAGACGTATGCTCCCTGCTGAATGAGTGGACAGAAGGACAGAAAAGGGCTGGGACGATACACCTATCTCCCGATTCGATACCATCACGATACTTGGATGCCGATACGCTATGTATAGCGATTTTTTTTAAAAATTGCCATTCTACAAGTATTGCGATTCGATATTGCAATTTTTTTTTAACACTAGACCATCGGGAAAAGTTAAATCATACACTTATACAGACTGTACGTATAAGATGAGTCATATTTACAAAAACAAATCATCACATCTTTCTGACTTTTATTTCAGAAGCATCATACAATACTACATTCTCTTGAATAAATGATTCAATAACAAATACATTTTTTAACAGTGACTTGTCGCCATTTAGTGGCGAAACAATGTAATCAATAAATGCGTTATTTTAAGCAACAAGTTTCTATCAAAAGCTGATTTTGATCACTAAATAGACATCAATGTTCATATTTGAACTTTAAACTTTTATCCAAGTACTTCTATGATAATTTTAACTATTGCATCACAGAAATAATGATACTATGAGATTGAAAAGACTGTTTGTGAAGCGGTTTCATGATCACTCTCTCCCCGGGTCAGCGGCAGCACCAACACAGCTTTGAATTTTGCGATATGATTTTGTCAAAATTTAATAGACAGACGAATTGAAAGATCGCGTGGGTGTTTGCATCGAGATCACAGTCTTTTAAAGATGAATCGTGCAGCTCTTCTCTTATCTCTCTCTCAGCATATGAGTAGCGCGAGGGCTTTTCAGTGCTTTCAGTCTCACGTCTCCTTCCATGCGTCCACTTGGGATATTACGTCACAACTCATAGATAACGACACATTTCATCCTCTGTTGGAACAAAAGTGGCTAACTTCTGTCAACCTCATCTACAAGCAAGGACAAAAATAAAGCAATTGAATTTGAATTAATATAGATTCTGGAATAAAAAAAATCAATTTTAGAATCGTAAAAAAATAAAAATAATAATAAGATAAAATAAATAATCGGGATAGCTAGGTGAATCGATTTTTCCCCTAATATCAATCCAAGATGAGTTCAGGGATCATTGTGACCTTCTGTGAGTCTGGCTCATATTAAATGCAGGTATGAGACAGAAAGCTCGAGATGTCCTCGCAGTGCAAGTCCTCTGATATTGCTTAGTTGCTCAGTTGCTCAATACATAAAATGTATTTTCAGGAGGAAATTATAATGGAGGGAGGCAGTCTTAAGCCAAGTTAGGGATGGGCTCACTGTTGGCAGTCGCTTGTGAACAAAGTTAGCCTTAGGAGAAAGACAACCTTATAAGGTTAGTTCACCTGAAATTCTGACATGTTTACTCAACCTCATATTGTTTCACACTCATATGACTGGCTTTTTTTTTTTTTTTTTTGTGGAACAAAAAAAAGATGACAGTGCTTTTTTCCGTAACACGGCTGTCAAACCTCAAAAATGAAAAAGGCACCTTACAACTTCTAAAAGTAGATCATACAACTTGTGTGGTAAATTCCAACTCTTCTGAAGCCAAACACTATCTTTGCATAAGGAAAATACAGTCAAGTTCCAGTAAAGGTCACGGAGATACTAAAAAACATGGAAGTAAACTGTAAAAAGTAATGAGGGTTAATAAACTGATTCCATTTGGGACACAACAACAGCAGCTTGAATTTAAATGGTGAGAGTCAATTTAAATGGTAAAAATGCTTATTAAAAATAATGCCAATTAAAAATAATGCCAATAAGTAAAAAAAACTAAACACAAAAAAACACCATTTTAATATCTAGCCACCTTGCTTAAGCCTCTGTGATTCAGTGAAACTCAATCAATGCGAGTACTGACCGCCTACACAGTGGTGAGGGGCTCTGAACCAACATGCAGCAAAGAGGGGCGCCATGCCTCCGCAACACTTCTCCCATCAGTTCCAGGGTGAATGAATCCTGGCAACGTATGACTGGTGAGCATTTTCTCATTAACAGCATGCTGAGTCACGGAGCGGTCCGCAGAAAGAGAGTGCCCTGGCACAAAGGAGGACCCACAATGCCGCACTTGTTGCCTAACAAACTCATGCTTGTTTAGCCACCCTGAATTGAAAATACATTTGTATGGAGAACCACTAATAAGGACCTTGAAAATGTAAAGAAAAACAGAGAAATCTCAACATAAACTTGGAATATGTTTAAAGACTACAAAATAATTAAAGTTGACATGAAAATTAAATTAATTTATTGTGTAAACACATGTTGAATATCTTATTGTGAAATATTCATCATGCATACATTTTTTTGTTTTATGTCATACCTTGATCTTCTGGTAAAAAGACAGACTTCTATCTAGTGACATGCTAGACTTCAATTATTTAGTCTGCTTAAACCCTGCCTCTTTCTTGCAATCACCCTAAAGCTCATTTTCATATAGCCTACGCCTCCATTTAATCAACAACTGATCGATAGAAGCAAGCCTCCACCCTCCATTTTTTTCTTTTTCAATAATTCGTTTAACTCGGATATAATGACCTGAAGATATTTACGTTACAATGCTACTTAAACCTTGTTCCACAGGTGTACAACAATGATTTTTACTGTATGATTACGCTAAAATCAAAGCAACTGCATTCACAAAGAGCAATCTATCCTTGACAAAATATTTTAGAGCTGAGCTGACCTGTTAAAAAAAAAAAAAAATTTTTTTTACAAAAATATTCACAATTTTAAAACCATCCAGGTTTTCCATGACATTAGAACCCAAGTTGTAGTAATGCCCTTTTGTTGGCACTTAAAGAAAACTATTTAACATACAGTGTTATGATACTGGAGGGGCAGGGTAATGCTATATTGCCCTATCACCTATCACAATCACTGACCTACATACTACATACTACAGTACATACTATAGCCTAGTTCATATAGTATAAGTGCACAGTTTACAGTACGTCATTTGGAAAACGACACAGATTCATGACTGTGGGCAGCAAAAGGGAGGGGCATGACAAAGCTTTCTTGGCAACACATGATGGGCATCTAATCCGTATCTGTATTGTGCTCCACATCCAGATACAAAGAATACTTAGCCAGGCTGCTACTAAAAAGATAACTCATCTCAGCAGTAGGCTACATGAATGCAAAAAAAAAGCTAAAAGCAATTCCTGCCTGTTCACAATGAGTTGCATATACAGCATGACATCCCACAACAGTTCCACTAACCATGTGGAAGCACAAAGAATGAACAAAGTGCACAGAATAGAGAACTCAGACGCAGCTCAGAAAGTGTGCCATGGTTCACCCTGTCGTTGAGCAAGGAAAGCAGTTGCATGCAGCTGATGACTAATATAGACAAATAATAGTTCAGTCTCACACTAACATGCTTCTCATTACTAAGCCCAAGTGCTTCCAGAGGTGCAGAAATGCACACACAAACATTGTTGTTTATTGGAGTCTTCATTGAAAATGAATTCACTCACCCAATGTTGATCAAAATCTATGTGACTTTCTTCTTTGGAAGACACACACACACACACAAAAAACATGTTTTTGGTATATACACAATAAAAGTCAGTGAGGTCCAATGTTGTTTTAGACACTAACTTACTGATTTTCATTGTATGGACAAAAATAGCTGAAACATTATCCAAAATATCTTCTTTTGTGTTCTTCAGAAGTCATACCGGTTCAGAACAACATGAGGTTGAGTAAACAATCACATTTTTGGGTGAACTACAGACCCATACACCACTATCTTTTGTGCAAGCAGGACAATAAAGTTAAAAAAAAACAAAAAAAACAACTGACACTGATAGAAAGGGTCTTGAATCACAAGACAAGACATGTTGTGCAAGAAGGCAGTTTTTTGTTTACGATAAACAGGAAGTGTAGTCAAGCCCTAAAATATTAGTAACACTGAACACTGGATTATCACTGATATAGGTCAGGTGCTATTCTGACTTACTTTCACTGTCATATTGACATATTCTGTCACTTATTTCTTCCAGTGATCTAGAACAGTAGCAAGAGACTGGTTACACATCATTTTGTTAACCTAAGTGACATCAGGCAATGAATGAAAGCGGCCACTAATTCCTCACACGAGGGCCCATGGTAAGGCAAGTGATTTAACAAATCCAAAATGTTGGAAGTGTCAGTGGTGTTGATGTCCGCTGATGATGCCCATATGGTACGGCCTGAAGTTCTTAAATCAAGCCAGAGTTTTAGCTTCCTCTCTTTTGGTGGGATGTCAGCATTAGCTTCATGTCATGGCTCATTATCTGGCAGAGAAGGTGAAGTTCACGTGCGAGATTATGGGATTGAAGTGTTACGCTTTGAGCAAATGTTCTTGTGTATTTTTCACTAAAAAATGAAACTTCTGAAAACTGGAGTAGTCTGGGTTGGTTGTATAGATATAAAACACTGAGAATTTTCAAAATAACTTATTTTTGTTCCACAGAAGAAAAATATTATACAGGTTTGGAACATGAAAGTAAATTATGCTAATTTTCATTTAACCGTTTAATAACAATAGCCTATTATGTAACCTTGGTTCCCTGAATAGGGAACGAGATGCTGCGTGGCTGATGCTATGGGAACATATGGGAAGAGTTCTGCTCATGCCAAGTAAACATCTTACTGCGATTAAGACCTTACTCTGATTATTAGAAATAATCGCATTGTTGGTGCACATGTAAACGTAGTCTGAGAAATATGCTCTGTTGAAGCTCAGGCAATTTAATTATATGGTTGGCAAAACAATGAACAGGATGAAACTTAACAGAATGGAAATGAAGAAAAGAACAGGATGCTGAACTGGATGAAACCCAACAGGATGCAAATAAAAAGCTAAACTTCCCATGGCTCAGTGAGGATATAGTATAGAGGATATAGAGGCTCCAGTTAATATAAGTGTGAGGGTGTCAACTTCAAGACTATATCTTTTGAAATGTAGGCAATATTATATTGTGTAGGTAGCTGTAATTTGAATCGAACAGCATGAAACGTTTGAGAGCGAGACCAACCACATGACAAAGAAATGGCCCACTTCACTAAATTAACGGCATGCTGAATCTCCGAGAAACATTACTTTTACATTCTAATTTATTACTTCTCTACACGCCATCCTCTCGGAATAATTTAGAGGATTCACAAATCTGGAGGAATGATAGGTACCCTAGCAAATGGAATTGTCCACAGGGATGTTTCCAGCAGATCTAGCCCAAGTTTAGACCTTCTCCTCTCCAGTAATGGAGCCAGAAATGAAATCCCCCCCGCCAGTGGCCTGATGTGCTGACGATCACAAATGTTGATTCTGCTGTGTGTAAGAGGGCAAACAGAGGACATTTGCCTGGCTGTTCTGGGTCATTCCTACAGCTCTGAAAATACAGATGACTCCAAATTAGAGCTGGGAATAAAGCTTAAAAAAAATTGTGGTGTTTGAAAAAAAAATTCTTGATTTTTTTTTTTTTTAATCTTGATATTTATGTACTGGTCTGAAATGCCTTGAAAGTTTTTTTTTTTTTGTTTTTTTTTCTTTCTTTTCAATCAGATGAGCCAACATTTATATCAAACAGCCACTGAAACGAGGTAGATTCTAAATGCTCAGAGCAAATAAATATGCATTTAATATTCATTTAAGCTACTGAAATTTCAAATCTCACAATCAAACCAAAATGAATCCTTTCTCATGTAATCACTCAATCGGTGTTTCAACAGGGGAAAGACACGCACAAAAAAAGTAAAAAAAAATTGTTGAGATTGTTGGCTATACAATGTCACTCAGCCTAACGTTACATTTACCTCAAGAAAGCTATTCTATGTCCTCTCTATAATACTCTATATATAGATACTCTATAATACTCCCTCTCTATAATACTCTGTAATACTCTCTATACTCTATAATAAATAACACTAAAGAGCATTTTGCTAAATATAGGCTATGCACTGTATTACAAATTCATTATATTTGTACTTAACCTTTTAGTGATGTCTTCATTATTTAAAGTATGTTTAAAAACAGGTGATTACAGTTTATTGTAATTTAAATGTTTAAATAAAATTTCACCAACAAAACTGAGGTAGAAGCAATTCTGTTATTAAAAGGTTAATATAAAAACTGCCTCAAGTGCAATTTAAAAGTTTGTACAACTTAGTTTTAGCTATTTGAGTGCTGATTATTAAATAAGTTTGATTGATTGGTTGTTAATTTATTTATTTATTTTCGGCCAAATATATCCTGAATTTTTGGTTTTGGCCCAGAATTTACATTTCGGTGCATCCCTACAAATATCTGTTAAAGAACACTGCCTAATCAGTTTCCCTTGAGTCCTCCAACTTACACCACAATGATGCTCACAAATTTATCTCTGGCACAGGCTGACCCTCTAAAAATAGAGACATGTCTGCTTTTGGAGAGAAGCTTAGAGATTCTGCACTTTGCGACAAGCTCCTTGATGGCAACATGAGGTTGACTTCTCGTTCTTTTTTGGAACATTACAGATGGTCTTCATTTTCTTTCTCACAGACTTGATGAATACAACAAAACATTGTTTATATTTTTAGCAAAAGCTTATTTTAAGTGCATGCTATTCATTTATTTACTATATGGTACGACAGTCTGCTCTAACTCCCCATCAATATCAATGTAAAAGACATCTAATAAGTCTCACTCTGCCGTCTAAACAATCTACATTGTTCAGGACAACAAGTGGATCTGGTCAGAAGCCAGACAAAACACAAAACAGTTGCCAAAGACGATTCACCACATGCAACCAGCAACATACTGATTTAGACAAAGGGATTAAAGCTAAATCACAGTTAGATAATCTTAGAGTACTAGTGTTTTGACAGAGAATTGCTTAAGGAACTCTTTTGAGCCAACACACTGTGCGAGATGCCAACCCCACTCTGGCTCACAAAGCTTGAGTGACCTATTTTCTCAGAGCAGTGTAAGAAATGTGTGTGTGAGGTACAGCTGAAATGTTAAAAGCAGAAATGGGTCCTCACAGAAGAGTGAGGAAAACCTGACAATCATGTCTTTGTCATCTCTCACAAGTGCCACTAGAAGAATGTCGGCTTGGGCCAATGCAGTCAGACCAAAGAAGTTTCGATCATTTTTAGATTAGTAAAATTAAGCAAAGGGTGTTTTAATAGGTAAAGAGGCCACACTTCTTGTTTCAAACCTTTATCTCGGCAGGTTCCTTTGAATGATTGTTTTAATTCACTGGCATACTGCCACTGGAGGACTGTGCTAAATGTTATGTCATCTGAAGATGACACAGATATAAGGGGAGGTGTCACACCAAAGAGAAACCATAAGATAACAGACACACAGCATTAGCAACCAGCATTGACAAACAGCACAGGGATTTTACAATAAAGTGCTGAATGAACTTAATTTCAAGGTATTTTTCAAGTAAATCATTTGTTACCATAAAGATATTTACAATAGATCAGGCTTGCTGTAGAAGTCAGTGTTACCGATGTGAGACAGTGTTCGGATATACACCATTACATTATTTGGTGATCATGGCACCGCCCCCACACCATAGAAATAAAAAACATTTAGTTCAGTTTGACAACGGATGCTACAATTAACTAAAAGTGTCTGCTCTGCTCAATACAGCAAGAGCTACAGAGTCACAGCACAGTGCAAGAGTCAAATTTCCCTTATCACGTGACAAGAGTAAGGAGAGATGACTGACAAGACAGTCTCCACATCTTCACACAATGTGCGTCTTTGCATTCCTGCCAAAGTGTGCATTCTCGTTTAAACGTCTGTCAGGGCTCGACAAAAAGGACCTCCCAATGAGTCGGGGCCAGCATGAAAAACGATTGGGTCAGTGCAAATCATCACAAATCATTATCAGTTACACATGTTTTAAGTCTTGCCAATTTAAGCATTCAAGTGCAAAAAGACGCAAAATAACTAATTTCGGTACTTGTGCACTGTGTGTGAGAAGTTTTCTGTGCGCACACATCCTTAGCATGCGCACACACAGGGCTAGTTCTCTTTCAATTCTTTGTGCTTGACAAAAGACAAAAGTATGTCAAAATGCCCATCTTTGCAAGAATCCTCGTAAACAGTCATTTATGTCTTAAGAGAAAGTAAACATTTGAGATAACGCATATAAACAGTACATTGGATCGATGCATTCGGTCTTAAAGTGACAGCAGCCTGATATTCCTGCTGCTGTCTGTGTCATTAATGTTAATCAAATAACAAAAGACAAAGATCTCACTGCTCTTGAATGAATAATTTTTGTAACTTTAAGGATTAAACTATTTCATGTATACAGTGATGACTATACAGTGTCTTTTACATTTGATTAGGTCTACTTCATTTCAATTTCTGTAGGCAACCCGAAAACTTGTGTTAAACCTACCTGAAAAACCAGTTTATTTCAGTTGTGTCTTTGTTTTACTTTGTGTCGCTCGCTATTGCTTGTAATTTGGTTATCTGTAGAAAAGATGCATAGCATTGAGCCCTGCATGTGCCACAGATTGTGATATACTAGTTGCAGCCAAAAAAAAAAGTCTCAAATGTATTAACAACTTAGAAATCTCACACAATAGGCTAAACAAAACATTGTCTAATGGACCACTGACTGTTAAACAAGTTCAACATTTACTAAACTACACAGCTGTATTACAATATTTGAGTTATGGAGATTATTAAAGGCGGTCTGACGGACGACACAGAGCGTCCTAAAATTCGAGCACATTGTTTCTAGGAGTCCAGGTACGACACCGGAGGATTCTCTAAATCCCACCATGCCACTCACATAGTTATCCATTAAATACATTGCCACTCACATAGTTATCCATTAAATACATTCAATAGCCTAACTCGTTATTTTACTCATGCATCAGTCACTTTGCATGTTTGGCGATTAGATTTACTGATTTTTTTTAAACTTGAGCACAAAAGTACAGAATGACGCGTTCGGTGACCAAGACATGAAGTGCCTCGATGGCTAGTCCTGTCTGCTAACCGGCTTTAAAGTAGGCTACTAAAAATCTAAACCTTTTTTTTTTTTTAAAGATGGGGGTAAAACACCCAAGCCTGCCGCTATAATCAGTCACTCTTGCGCACAAGACAATAGCCTGGCCTGAGATAATTAACTTAAGCATGCAGTGGAAGTGATGAAAAATTTGGTGTTTATTTAAAAACATTTTTTTTTTGACAATTCACACTGTTTCATGTTATACTTTCAACAGTTTTATTTTGAGTTTGAGTTTAGCAGACGACTTAAGGGACCTGTTTTGATGCCTTAATTTTTTAGGGCTAAATGTTTAAGGACTTTGTTGCAAAGCATAACAGAACTTAAGGCAACTCTCAAGTAATTAAGGGAAAATAGGCCTACTTAATGACAGCCTTAAAGTTTCTTAAGTGGACCTTTTTTATTTTTTTGCAGCCCATGTTTCACTAAGGGTGCCCTTCATTAACCATAACTAAGGGTTTTCTTAATATAAGGGTTTTCATGCAAAGTGGGCCCAAACAAATTAAATTTCCACAGTCACAAGAGCTGCAAGATTAAATTCAAGTTTAAAGGCAAAGTTCAAAATCTCATCTCAGTCTTTAGCGGTGACGTCTTTAGTGCAAAAGAATGAAACCCAAAGGGCTTTTTGCCATGCAGGATGGCAAAAAGAAGAGAAGTAGAAGTTTAGACCTGTATTGATACTGAAAGATATTCATGCATGTGACAAAACATGCGTTTGATGCTAGGAAACAAAAAGAATGCTTTCCAATAATTAAACAGAATAGAGGCCATAACAAACACATGTCAAAAGACTTAAAGGGATACTTCACCTCTGGGAAGATGAATGTGTATTTAAAATAGGTCATTTAAGTAAAAGAAATGTGAAGAAATTTTTGAATTTGGAGCTTTCTAGACTGAGAAAAGCCAGAAAATGTATTTTTGGCTTATGTGTATAAAAGACAACAACTCCCAGAATGCACTTGCTTCGCTGCCTTAGGAGGCCACGCCTACCGGTAAGGGAGCGCACTCAGCGCAGTTGAAAACAAAAAGGCTAGCCTACGTGATGAGTTTGCCAGGGATTTAGAGTTCCCTCAAAATGTCCGGGATTCGGCTTTTGCGTTCTACAGTCGCCATCCATTCATCATGTTTACTGTGGCGAGCAGGACGAGGCTGACGGCCGCGGGAGAACGGCGCGAGGCCGGTGGCGTCATTACTGAAACGCGCCGGGTCTCGCATCGCTCACGGAGGAGCAGGAATTTTCTTAGCAATGGTAAAACGCACATCAACCGATCACTTGTTTAGCGTTCATGTAAACACTACATTCAGATTCACCAATCGGAATGAATTCAGTTAGATTGAAACAAGATGTGTGCATGTAAACAATGAATGGCGACCGCAGAAAGCAAAAGCCGAATCCCGGACATTTTGAACGATCTCGCCCGCCGGACAAGTCCGGGAAAAGGAGGATGTAACCCCTACTTACTCAGCTTTCTCCTACTATACAGCTTTCTCCACAGAACAAGAGCCTGCTAGCTTAGCTTCCAAAGAAAGACGGCTGATACTGTGTACATTCTGTGAGTGAGATCCCACCCTCTATGGGCGGGTTGTAAACATGCGGAACAACGCCATCTACTGGCTGTAGTCTTTAGCCTCTGGCCAGAAAATCCTCAGATGACGCAAAATGACGATTTTTGCGTCATCGGAGGATTTTTTCCAGACAAAAAATACATAAATCTCTCGTCTCAGGGGGATATGAGGGGGGAAAGCATGGTAATTCGAAAATACTACAGGTTTTCTACTAATACAAAGCTTAATGCTAAATCCTGAAGTATCCCTTTAAGTTACTGGGTGACAAAATGACTCAACCCTCCTTCACACATACACTTACGCACACCTTCAACTGTCAATAGGACATACAGGCCCATAGCAGAGTAGTAAAGGAGATAACGAAACCAGAGTGGCTCTTAGCACAGCAATTCTGCCAGCACATGCTCAGTGAGTGGGGCAACAACTCTGTACACCACTCATTCAAGGTCAGTCCAGTAAGGCTCCTATCGAAAGTGCAGTAGAATGTTACTGCTCCTTACATTAGGAACCGCTCTGAACCGGTTTGGTGTCAAGTGATAGGTTTTGTCTTTAAAAAAAGATCAAAGACCAAAGCAGATTCTACCAGTCACATTTTGAAGAAGTGAAACTGGGGAAAATACAGAAGTCATGAGCAGTTTGTTGACAAAAGAAAGCAGTTCTTACAGGGTTTGTTGACAGAGGTGAGCAGGTGGCTGGATTGACACAAAGCTTGTTGGCGCATTTTGCATTTAATACAAATGAAAACCATGAACGGCCACTAATTTACTCTGAGAATGTAAGACAAAAGATTTTTATTCTGTTCCGACAGATGAAAAATCAGCTGTTTTACTGCTTTACAGACTTGTGTTCAAGCCTCATAAAACATCTCATTGCACTACAATCACATGGACAGGCTCTTTGAGAGCTGCAGGGAGCAAATGACAGAATTAACCACCCATCCAGAATCATAGTCCCTGCCTCGCCCAAATGCCAACCCCTCCTTAGCCAACTCCCCAGCTGTCTCTAATGAGCTGCTTGAAATCATTTATTGAAATAATAAAAAGGGAGCATGGTGGTCATTCAAGAGGGTCAGGATCAATAAGCAAACACAAAAGAAACAACTTCCATCACAGGACGGTGATCTGCATTGCCAAGTCTGCCAACATACTTTTAACAGGTGGTCAAAACAACAACAGAAGGGCCACAAACCACCTATCCATCACTTGAACAGCATGCAGATAATGTGGATGTGATTTTCCATAAAAATACGAATTCTGTCATTTTTAGAAGCACATGAATTTGTTTTGTGGAATACAAAAGATGTTATGCAGAATCTCTCCGTTTTCATCCATTTTTTACCACATCTTTTTCCATTAAATAAAAGTGGGAAGTGACTGAGACTGTCATAATCTCCTTTTGAGCTCCATAGAAGAAAGTCTATAGGCTTGAGCTTGTTGTCATTTTGTGCAAATGGACAAATTCAATTTTAAGGAACACCTTTAAAGTATAAAAAAAAGAGATAAAACCATTTGATAAAGCACAAGTTTATATTTAAAAAAACAACATGAAATAGCCTAAAACAAATCAATGAGAAAGTAAGAATAAAAGCACTTCAAACTCAACAGTTGTTGTTTGTGAGAGTGAACTTTTGCACTTAAGGCAAATTAAATAATTGTGTCCAGTCAGCAAGTTCAGGGCTGCCAAGCTGCTGTTCAGTGAAACTCACAGAACTGACAACATCTACATGGGAAACAAACACGCTTGCTCTAGTATTAGTCACATTACATGACAGAACTGTGAGAACGATGAAGTATTTTACATTTTAGATAAAGCTGAGCAAAACACTAAAACAGACTAACCACTGGGATATACTGAACTTAGCAGTTGAACATGCCATTAACTAATGTGCAACAACTGAGAAAGATAAGAGCGCAACAATACAATGTTTATAACATCAGACTACTTAAATCTCTTAAGTGAGAAAAACTTCATTCTAAAAAGCTGTGCCCTGTAGAGAGATGGTAAAATAACAGTATGATAAACTTTGTTTTACTATCTCAATATATGTTTGTGCCATGGCAAAGTGTAGGCTAGTAATTGTGCGGCAATAAAACAATTTAAAGTTTGGTCCTGAGCTCTTCACTAATCTCTTGTGCTTAAAGTTTAACAAGGACACTATTATTAAGAAGGCCATTTCTCGTTTTTGTTTGGTTTGCAGTGACAAACATTAGGACAAGATTTGGATCAGCCCAGGCCCCAGCCCCAGGCCAGACCTCCTGATCCAAAACCATGTGATCAGTAACCGCGACATAGCCAAGAAATTACATTAGATTATATGGAAGCATAATCTCTCTATCAATTTCTGGGAAGGACAAGCACCAAACTACTTCCTCTTTTCATGGCAAGGAGGAGCTAACGTTACATACTGTTTAAAGCGTTGATATGGCGAAGTACAACCTGCAGTAAACAGCCAGTCCAGACCATCCTTTCTGAACTGCTCATTGCTCTATAAAACAGATGTGTGGGGGGTTTGGGGGGCTCTTATACACTTCACCAGTAGGTTTTGCCATTCATTTGTATTGGCCTAAACAAATGCATCCATCATTACCTTCAGCGATCAGCTCCTCCACTGTCACTTGGTATCGACCGACAGCAAACACCTTCCCGATGTAGTTGCTGCTTCCAGTACCAGATCCAGACCCACCCCCGAGACTTCCGCTCTCTGACTTCGGCATACGCGAAAACTTCTTCATTCTTGCCTCTTGTGTTCCCGTCTTCCCCAAACGGACAGTTCCAATCAAGCCAAAGACGATTAAAACGCCAATCTGCTCATCTCCGCTCTTCTGTCCAGCATGCTGAGAGAGCTGCTCTCCTGAGATGCGCCAGGCACTTCAGTGCTCGAGGGACGCAGAAAGGCGTAGCTGAATGCTTCCTTATTTCCCCCAAAGCCCGATGAAGAAACTGCATAGAAGTAAACCGTCAGGGCAAGCGTTTCGTCGTTAATGAGTAACAACTGCACGAGTGATAACGTCCACGCTGCTGTGTTTTCAGGCCGACTCCAGTTTCGGCTGGCTAGCGAGCCTGTGCGGGAGCTGGAGAGACCATTCGCCTCGCTAACTGGCTAACAACGGCGAAACGCTCTGTTTAGCCAAAGCATGCTTTTGTGTTCAGTCGAAAGCTTAAATTGGTTGAAGTCCAGGTTATCTGACACCAATGTGAACAACAAATAGGCAGAAAGTGGGTGTGTTAGGCGGAGGCTACGCTAGCGAAACTATTAAACGATTACTGCTGCCACTTCCCCTTTGGATAGTTTAGTTAGCCAGCTCGCTAGCTGATTGGCTTCCTCTATCTGCTTGAAGAGGACACCGTGTATCATAGTAAAAAGTATTAACGTTACTAGAAAAGAATCCCGAAAACCTCCGTGCGGCCGAGCGTTTCTGGTGTTGTGAACAGCGTCTGTTGTTTCTTTTTAAACGGCAGAGCGGTTCCTCGTGCTCTGGAAGTCCCCCGTCACACTGATAAAGTTCGAACTCTCGTGACTCGCCGGAGAATTGGTGGGAGGTTTGTTATCGCCCAATCCGACTGTCTGACAACCTAACTTGTTTTGTCCGATTTCTTCCTATTGTCATGATTGGTGTGAGCGTGACGCGTCCTGTAGATGCTCTTCTCTGATGGGATGGCACGGATGACTGTCTCTGCCTGCGCTTTATTTATCAGTTTGCTTGATAAAGATATTAACCAATGTGTTAGTCCGTTGAAAGATGTGAATGGATTGGGAGTGTGTGAGGTGCTGATGTAGTGCAACTGGCACATTCCACGAATACTGTACACTTTTCTGTCCTACAGTTTTTAAGCACCAGATGCACAAATCCAACGTTTTGTTGTTGTGAGAATTATTGGATAAACTATAGGCTATTATTTAGCCTAGTATACAATTAACTTGACTTGAAAAGTAGCTTGCCCTTAAAATGTGGATTAAATGAGAAAACTAATTAGCAATATCAACTATTACCAAAATATCACATTCCTTTATTTTTTTTATTTTTTGTAATGATGTTCAAGGGGTCCATTATGTGGACTTTTGTAGGCTACAGTATGGTGGGATCTGGCATGACAAATAAATCCCATTACATTTTCTCAGTTATTAAACAAATTGTAGTGTCGACTATATTTCTCAAGTTCAACCATTCAAATTATTGTAAGAAAAAAAAACAACAAAAATTTTTTTTTTCTTCTATTTATGGGAAACATGGCATTATAACTAGTACATCATTTGGTCCCAAATATCTAGCCTCTACTGAGTGACATCTTTTAGGTTTAGGTTAAATTGTCCATGCGGTACCCATTCTTATTTATTTAATCCATGTCATATTTTGAATCTGAATGCTAAATTAATGTTTATTGTTGGAAAATAACAAAATAACATGGATCAGGGACCTGAATGATGTTGATAATTAACATTTAATCACCTCCTTTAATTTAACATTCCTAGGCAACCAGTAGTGGGAATGCCCACAAGCGACCTCACCACCAGCCACTGGCGACATGCAGCAACAAAGTCGCTAGTAGCTGCAGTCCATAAAACTTTTAGCTCTCTAGCGGTTTATAAGCAGAACTACATGCGTCTTGCGGAAGAACATTGTAGCTCTGTTTATGTCTATGACGAGTCACGGAGGTACGCAGGTCACGCTGGGCTACTCCGCAGTGGTACGACCAAACCAGTCTAAAATAGTCCGAATATAGACACTTATTATGTGTACCGTAGTGATTCAGGATAAGATAAAAACACGGTTTGGAAAGTGGATTCATGATGTACTCACTCATTATAATTTTTGTACGTTTTGAACAAAAAAAGTTACAGCCTGCAGCCTGCTGCAGCTTTAAAGGCACAATATGTATGATTTTTGGATTAAAAATATCCAAAAACCACTAGAACAGTGTTATAAATTTTGTTGACTTATACTTACATTATCTCAGATGTTTCCAAGAATGTTTAAATCCAGAGAAATTTTAACCAGGACACAGGTAACAACAATTTAGATGCATTTATAGACAGAAATCATTGTTATATAGCTCAACACTGTTAGTCTTATTGTTTGAATCACTTGTTTTCTAGATTTTCCATAAGTACCATGTTTTTTTTTAACATGCCTCAGAGAAAAACACTTTTTATCAAGTGGCTATAACATGCAGCATTTTCTCCATCATACACTATGTTTTCAAATTAATTGCATGCCATTTAGCAACACAAGCCATCCAGCATTTAATACGATACTTTAATATAGAACTAGCTTACTGCAGCATGCAACAAGTGTCTCATAGCACCCGTCGAGCGAACAACACGTTATAACATCATTTTGAACAGACAATGTAAATGATAAAACAGCGCTGCTACCCCACATATGCTTGACCTGAAGAAGCAGAAGCGGCATCTGCAGCATAATAAAAGTTCCTCTGCTCTCGAGCCGTGTCTCGCGCTCATCTCTCATTAGAAATCGCTCCAGCGGCCTCGTTCTGCTCCCACAGCACTCGGCCCTGCTCTGCTTCATACTACAGTAATAATAATCTCTTACATGAATATTATTTCTGCCCGAGTCCCGTCGGATTCTTTTCCACCAGCTGTGAGGTGAAGACAACAACTCCCATGATTCCGCGCTCAATCTTGGTGTCATCAAGCTACGCCTTTGTTTTTAATAGGTGACCTCTAGCAGCGAATAACTACATATTGTGCCTTTAACTGTCTATTTGTCTTCAAAAAAGTGTCATGCCCTATTTTCAACCCTATTCAAGAAAACTGAGCTCAGATGTTTTGCATAGTAAGTGGCCTACAGATTACACTCTAAAGTGCAAAATAATTAATTGCATGCATGCATAAGAAATAACAATCCAAGGCACTCGAGTAATTCGTTTTTTAAGAAAATATAAAAAGCCTGTGCCATAGCTTGTCACCTGTTTTTAAAATCTAAGCCATGAAAGAATAAAGGCTTTTTATATTTTTCTTAAAAACGAATTACTCAAGTGCCTTGGATTGTTTTTCTTATAAGTGGAACCATCACTACACCCAAAGAGCACTGAGATGAAGTTACACCCCATGCAGCATTTTTTGTATTCCTTGTATTAATGAATTGCATGCATTAAATATTTTTCAAATAGGTTTGACTTTTTTTTTTAGTTGAGTTAATTTTTTTATTATTATTATTATTGTTGTATAATAATCTATAAATGTATCTCCCACCTATAATTTTCAAACATGACACTCATCATTAAATTATAATAAGTTAATATGTTTAAACAGGAGACTGATTCAGCTAATTTAAGATGTGTCCCAATTCGGAGGCTGCGTCCTCCGGAGGTTGCATTTGAAGGCTGCATACTTCATCAAGGATGTCTTAAGAAAAGTAACAGTAATAAAATTGACTGGCATTCCTCGTGAGGTGTAAAATACTTGGTAACTTTTTTTAAATGAGACCGCCTCGATGACGTATGCAGCAACCTCCGGAGGACGCCGCTTCCGAATTGGGACACAGCTCCAAAGTTTAGAAAGATTACGTCAGATTGAGACAGTACAGTCTGGACTGAACACCCTTTGAGGGTCCTCAGGACAGGTACGTCTGTTAGACAGTTCATGAAAATGTCCTGCCTGCCCTCTAACGGTCAAACATTGCAAAATAAGCAGGTACTTCCCATAGACAGTATGGTACTTCCTCATCCCAGAAAATAACTGTAGCCTACATATTAGATGTTAAGATTTGTACATTTTCATACCACTCACATTTTGTGGATCAACAACTTTTATATTGTTAATTTTTGGATAACAATCATACATAAAATGTGCCCAGATCATATAGGCCTACACACGAAAACCGTGAGCTATTTAAATTTAGAAAGGAAAAATGACAAGGGCTGTAAAACGGAATGCATACAAAGCTTGTACAAATGTGACGGCTATCTGATAATAGCTACAGATGTAGGTCGATGGAGAGGTAGAGGACCGAATTGGAGTCTGGGATTATTACATGGGATTAATGAGGATCTGCTGTTCCCTCAGGCACTTCTCCACCTCAATACAGATCAACTCCCCTGACTGTGCGAAGTTTCATCAGCGGCAACTCCCTGAAAAGATGACTCAACGATGTGCACATCACAAGAACACCCATATCTTCATATGCAGTTCAGGGCTCAACGCTAAGGTTTTTTCTACTGGCCTGGCTGTGCACTCTACTGCCTAATCATGTGCGTCAACTGTCCCGAGTGTCGTTCACACGCTGCCCCGGGCCTTCGGGCAGTCCTTATTTTCGAGACCTGCAATGTTTAATAAAACATTTGGGAGCAGTGATTTTTGTATAATTATTATTATCATGAGTAGGCTACTGTCATATTTGAGTTAAATAACTGAGGTCCGATTTTTCTTTTCTTTTTTTTTAATCAAAAATGGGGTAGCTATTTGTCTTACACTATCTACAAGTCTGGCTACAATTTAATATTGTAAATGTGCAATAAAAAAAAATAAAAAAAAATAAAAAAACCTCAAGCAGGAGCTATGTGGACAGGGGAAGGCCATTAAAGGGTAACTAAACCCTAAACCAACTTTTTTTATTTAATGATCTGTAAGAATGAGGCTTTATTAGTGCTGTTCATTGATTCAAGTAACTTTTTTGACATTTGGGTATGAAGTGTTTTAATTTTACAATATATGGTGTAAAAACGTCTGAGTGCTGCCCTCTTAAGGTTGAACGGTGGCTACTGCAGTTGAATTTTCCTATTGGATGTTGCGGTGGCAAGTGACGTAAAAGGTGGCAGGTGACGTAAGCAGGTTCCAGCTCACCACGCCCCTGGTACGAGCTCACCACGCCCTTGGTATGAGCTAGCGTAGATTTATCTGTGTACAGTGGTCAGGAGGGTACGTAGGTGTAGTGTTGCTGGTTGCAACAGCACTGCTGGACTGCATAGCTTTCCAGCAGACTTGGAAAATAGGCGCCAGTGGTTGCATGCACTTGGCCTGGAAGACCGTGAGTGTGAAACCTGCATTTTCGCGGGATTGCTTCTCCAACGCAATAGAGGTGGAAATGGGCTTCTCCACACAGCTCGCGCTGAAAAGCGAGCAGTGCCAAACGCTGCTCGCTCCCCCTGCATGGACTCCTCCACCGCAGCGGTGTCTTGATGTGAGTGATCATATATATTTTAATCACAATTTATGGTTAGGCTAAAGTTATTCCTCTGGGGTCGACAAACGCGTCGGCGCATTTTGCTGGATTTTTTCACACAGCGGCAAAATATGAATATGCCTATATAGAGAGCGCGCGCTATTGACATGAACTTGATAAAACCAGAGAATGACGGGCTCTGATAAAACTCATCAGATGCATGTACTTTACGTCGTCTTGCGACCCTGTGAGCAAACTCCATTTTAGAGTCTGACAGCAGGTCTCAGGTGCACGCCCCCCGCTCACGGTTCGTCCCCTCTATCTCCGCTGGGGTCTGCCCACTTTTCTAGCATTTTTCAAATATTGACAGTGGGTGGAGTCAGGCTCTGACCAGGGGTTTAGTAACGGTACGTTCACACGGGGCGTCAGCGTCAACGCTTGACGGAAGGCGTGGCTGAAGTTTGGCACTGACGCCATGGTCATAGCAGCGTCAGCCAATGAAATTAGACAGGAACTCAACAACAAGCTTCATTGTCATTCAACGGTCATAAAGGACCCGGTGATTGCCCACCGCAATAATTAGTTTCTCATTTTAAAATTTATCCTCAGTTTGCTGCTCTTGAACAGGATGAACGTGATTGGCTGCCGCCTGGCTACTGTATTTGCATAGAGCGATCTGATTGGCTGACGCTTCCGTCGGCGGCGCTTCACTGGCGTTGCTCGCGGCAGAAGTTGAAAAATTCTCAACTTCTGCCGCGAGCAACGCCAGTGAAGCGCCGCCGACGGATCCACAATTCTTTTCGGCAACGCTTGACGTCACCCATTCAAAGTCAATGGGAAGCGTTGACGCTGACGCCCCGTGTGAACGTACCGTTACCCTTTAAAGGCTGGAACACACCAAGCCGACGGTCGGCCGTTGGGCAGTTTTTGTGCGTCGGCCGACTAAGTTTCCTCAGTGTGTTCTGCACCGTCGGCTGAAATTGGTCCTCGTCGGCCGTTTTTCGGCCGATTCGACATGTTGAATCAGCGTCAGGCCGTCGGTGAAAGAGGGAACTCCGATTGGCTGTAACGAGTCAGTGCACGAGAATAAAACAGCGAGCAAAGAAGTCAAAACGGTAGCCTACAGATAGAAGGCTGTTCAAATGTTACGTCATCTTACCTGAGTGTTCCTTCCTTGGCGAATATTTCAATATTAACACGAGAGGAGTGGAATAAAGAAAGTGTTTAGCAGGTTTGATTTTCAGAATGGTAAGCGCGCACTGCTTTGTTTACGTTTGTGTATCTGCAGCCGGGAACGTCCGTTTCCCTTTTTGAATGATGAATATAGATGAATATATCTGCAGAAAAAGACAGTTGTCTCATTTACACGCAGGCGCAGAACGCGCTTTCTAGCTGACAGTCGGCACGACTCGGCAGTAGTTCTCTCGGTGTGCTGAAGTGCAGCTTTTTACCCCGACGCGAGGCGACAACACAGTCGGCTTTCATCAGCGCTAGTTCGTCGGCGTCGGCTTGGTGTGTTTCAGGCTTAACAGACACTCAATACATTTTTCTTAAAGGGGTCATATAATGGTACATGCACTTTTACAAGTTGATTGTACTGAAATGTGTGTTGGCAGTGCCTGTACACAACCATCATAAAATGATAAAATCCATCCAGTGTTTTTTTTTTTTTATAATCTTCTTATATGTTCTCTTTCATAGGTTCACTCAACACTGCGGAAAGCGCAGTGGGATATCCTCTGGATGTGCCGATTGCCTGAAGCCCTTATAGAATCACGCCAATTCATTGGCTGATGGCGCTCGCGCAAAGCTGGCTCCGCCCCGACGCTCTTACGTCGTAGCATGATAAACGTGCGCACGTGCCATCATCTCCTCAGATTTCTCTGCCTTCACGAAGCGATCACTTCTGCTCTTCGTTCGTTTTTTTTGAGCCAAATTTTCTAATTCAACTACAGCTTTCGTCTCGACACTTCAGCGACTGGTATAAGTGGAACTCTGTTCTCCTTACAGTGAAGTGTCATGGATTATCGACGCTGCTCTCCACCATGCGTTCGTTTTATTTCGAACGACGACCCTCACAGTAGGTGTGTTAAATGTCTGGGTTTTTCGCATGCGTGTGAGGCTGTATTAGGATTGTCAAAATGTAAATTTTGTGACAATCTCCTTCTCAAAACCCTCCGCTCTAGACTCGCGGTGTTTGAGAAGGAGTCATTAGTTTCCCCCCGTCGCGCTCCCGAGACTGCTGAGGCCTCTCATGGATACGCAGCCTGGGGCTCGGATGTTGAGCTCGAGGATATTGAGTATGAGCAGACGGGCCTCACCCTTTCTCTCCCTCTCTCTCCCGAGCACGCACGTGGCGCATTCGCGCATGATTATTTATGCCCCAGCCCGGGAGCCCGCAAATCGGTTTCTTTCGGTCTGGATGACGTGATTTACACTGCAGCTTCCGACTCCGAGGATTTCGGGCCTGCTTTGACTGATGACGTTATCCCGTCTAGCGGCCAGGACACGCGGCCTACTCCGGCCTACACGGAGCTTATTGACGTGCTGTCGCGCGCAACAGAGAAGCTCTCTATAGACTGGCCTGATGAGCCCCGCGAGTCTCAATCATCCAAACTCGACAAGAGATTCCTAAGTGGCCCTAATTCTAGGCCAGAGCGAAGAGCGAAGAAAGCTGCCCTTTTTCAGTGATCTGCATCATGAGATCTCCAGATCCTGGAAGCAGCCTTTCTCCGCACGACTAACTAATGCGGCAGCCGCTGACCTCACCAACCTTGTTGGTTTTGTGGAGCAGGGTTATTCCACTATTCCAGCGGTCGAGGACATGCTGGCTAACCACCTTGCCCCGTCGTCTGCACCGTCCTGGAAGTCGCGTCCCCTCCTTCCTTCCAAGGCTTGTAGGACTACTTCCTCCCTTATTGGGAAGTCTTACATGGTGGCTGGTCAAGCAGGCATGGCCCTGCATACCATGGCCATCCTTCAAGCCTACCAAGCGGACGTCTTGAAGGACATGGATGAAGGAGATGGACTGACGCCCGAAGCTGTCAAAGAGCTTCGCAAAGCCACAGATCTGGCCCTAAGAGCCACTAAACACACTGCTCGGGCTGTGGGTCGCTCTATGGCGGGCTCGGTTGCCGCAGAGCGCCACCTCCGGTTGAATCTTACAGAGATCCAAGACAGGGATAAGAGTTTTCTCCTAGACGCCCCTATCTCCCACTCCGGTCTTTTCGGGGAGGCAGTCAACACGGTGGTTGAGAAGTTCCGTGCCGCTAAGTCTCAGTCGGCCGCGTTCAGGCAGTTTATGCCCAGCAGGGTTAGGGAGCCAAGAGACTCCAACCCTCCCCCTTCTCAAACCCGAGAACGTTCTGCTCATAGGGCTGAGTTCCCTACTAGAAGGAGTGACCCGGCTCATCCCCCACCAACTACAGTCTGGGGAGCCCGCGGTCATCCGTTTCCCCGCCAGCGCCCTCACAAGTGCCTTCAGCTGAAGCGGTCCAACAAACGGGCCGCTCCAGCCTCCTCGAGCCGTTCCTGACCCACAGGTCAGAAGAAGGAGAGCCTCACCAGATTGGGACAGACCGCGCAAGCGTTTCTGCCCTCCTCCAACCGGCTCTCCTCCTCCAACCCTGTCACCTTCGCCACCCAGTGTGTTTTGAAGTGCAGGTCCTGATTCACTCTCTTCACCCAGTCCGGTGCAGGAGGAAGGAGACGCGTCTTGCTTTCTCCCCTCACTCCCGGTGCACGTTACACCCGCCAATCGCTTCCGCGGAGGCACAGTTCGTTTTCCTCTGGAGCAGGCGGACCCAGTTACTCCTATCCAGGCGGTGGTACCCCCCAGTATGTGTCAGGACGCCAAGCGCTCTCCTCCACGGTCAACCACGCCGCCCCATGGGAATCAGCGCGACACCCTACTTCAGGTATGTTCCTTGCACTGCAACACTCCTCTCCCTCTATCACATTTACCAGGGGTATCGCCTTGGATCCTTCACACAGTCCGGCTCGGCTACACGCTTCAGTTTTGTCGCAACCCCCCCTGCTTCAACGGGGTCTTTCCTACTGTAGTCGACAGCGCCGCTCAGGCTTCTGTACTACAACAGGAGATTTCATCCCTTCTGCTGAAGGGGGCGATAGAAGAGATTCCTTCGGGGGAAGTCAAACAGGGCTTCTACAGCCGTTACTTCCTGGTCCCGAAGAAGGGAGGAGGCCTGTGGCCGATACTAGATCTTCGCCGGTTGAATTTCTCTCTTTACAAAGGGAAATTCAAGATGTTGACGCTGAAGGCTATCATATCTCATATCCGGCTGGGGGACTGGTTGTTGACAGTAGACCTCAAGGATGCTTATTTCCACATCCAGGTCGTACGGCGACACAGGAAGTTTCTCAGGTTCGCCTTTGGAGAAAAAGCGTACCAGTACAGGGTCCTCCCCTTTGGCCTTGCTCTAGCGCCAAGGACGTTCACAAAGTGTATGGATGCTGCTCTGGCCCCTCTGCGGCTCCAGGGCATCCATATACTCAACTACCTGGACGATTGGCTCCTTTTAGCCCACTCCAGAGAGTTGGTGACTCACCACAGGGACATTGTCCTCCGTCATATTCAGTCTCTCGGTTTGAGGTTAAATACGGAGAAGAGCGTTCTTACTCCAGCTCAGAGCACGGTTTTCTTGGGGGTACGCATGGACTCCATTCTTATGCAGGCCCGTTTGGCTCCTGCACGGATTTCCAGTCTGGTGACATGTCTGACCCGCTTTGCGCTGGGCCATCATGTTTCCGTGAGCACCTGCCGCAGACTTCTGGGCCTTATGGCCGCAGCCTACCCTGTGCTACCTCTAGGGCTGCTCCACATGAGACCTTTTCTGTGGTGGATGAAGCTCTCAGGGGCTCGCCCCACGGGGCCAGCCCTTCGCCTATTGAAAGTGTCGTGCAGTTGCTTTCGCGCCCTGACGATCTGGCGGGACCCCCTCTTCCTTCAGAAAGGGGTCGGTATGGGTGCGGTATTCCGTTGCCAGATGGTTATAACGGATGCCTCTCTGACCGGCTGGGGAACGGTTTTCGAGGGCAGACCAGCGTGTAGGGTTTGGACTGGCGAGACCCTCTCGTGGCACATAAACAGCTTGGAACTGAGGGCTGTCTTCCTGGCTCTTTGCCACTTTCTCCCTTTCCTCGAAGGACACCATGTCATTGTCTGAACAGACAGGGGGGTTCACGATTGCGCACCCTAGACAGGCATGTGCGTCACCTTCTCCTGTGGTCCCAGGACAAGTTCCTCTCTCTGAGAGCAGTTCATGTCCCAGGGATTCTGAACCTCGCAGCAGATTTCCTGTCGAGGCAGAAGCTCAGGTCGGGGGAATGGATGTTGAACCGCCAGACGGTGGCCCTGATCTGGGAGATGTTCGGGAAAGCGGAAGTGGATTTCTTTGCATCTCAGGAGTCGTCTCAATGCCCGCTTTGGTTCTCCCTGAGCCCTCCAGCTCCGTTGGGAATAGATGCAATTCGCCCACCCATGGCCGATGCAGAAACTCTATGCCTTCCCGCCCATCAAACTGATCCAGGCGGTTCTGTCCAGAGTGAGGGAGAGCGGAGTCCGCCTCCTTCTGGTAGCCCCATTCTGGCCGTCCCAGCCATGGTTTTCGGAGCTGATCCCTCTGTTGGAATCCTCCCCCTGGGAGATCCCGGTCAGGGAGGACCTGCTTTCCCAGCTTCAGGGCAGGATATGGCATCCTCGCCCCGACATTTGGAAGCTGTACGTTTGGCCTATCAGAGGCCGTTAGCTTTAAGCTTTGATCTCCCAACCGACGTTCAGGAGACCATCGCGAGTGCTAGAGCCCCTTCTACGAGGAGGCTGTATTCCTCCAAGTGGAGGGTGTTCGAGGCATGGTGTTTAGCACATGATAGGAACCCAGTTAGCTGCAGGAAAAGTTTGCTTCCGGAGCGGCTGCTACCACTCTCAGAGTATATGTCGCAGCTATTGCCGCTCATAGAGAATCAGACGAGATTCCCTGGGAAAACTGAGGTTAGTTTCGGCCTTCATGCGTGGGGTTAGGCGCCTGAAACCGGCTTGCTCCCCTAGAGGACCTGTCAGTCGTCCTAGAGGGTTTGACAGAGGCTCCCTTCGAGCCCTTGGAGTCAGCCCCTGAGCGGATTCTGACTCTTAAGGTTGCTCTTTTGTTGGCTTTATCTTCACTAAAGCGGATAGGGGATTTACAGGCTCTATCTATTAGCGAGTCATGCTTGGACTTCGCTCCTGGCCTGGTTAAGGTTACCTTTAGGCTGAGGTCAGGGTATGTACCCAAGGTTCTTTCCACAGCGTTCCGCTCTCAGGTTGTTAACCTTAATGCTTTCCACCCTCCTCAGTTTGCCTCTGAGGAAGAAAGGAAACTTAACTTGCTCTGCCCGGTCCGTTCTTTGAAGTTGTATGTAGATCGCTCAGGCGGTTGGAGGAAATCAAACCAGCTCTTGGTATGTTTTGGTGCTGGCCGCCGCGGGCTTGTCACATTAAAGCAGAGGATTTCCCACTGGGTAACGGACGCTATTTCGCTGGCTTACGAGGTGCGTGGTTTGCCTTCAACTCTTAGCATCAGAGCACATTCCACCAGAAGTGTGGCTTCTTCTCAAGCACTTTTTAGAGGGGCCCTCTTGGAAGACATTTGTGTGGCGGCAGGTTGGTCCTCTCCGCACACTTTTGTGAGATTCTATAATTTAGATCTTGACATGACTCCAGGTTCCCAGGTTCTATCTGCTTGAACCTATCATGGTTATTATTTGGTCTTGTACCAGTTATGGCAGCGCTTTAGCTTGGCGAGTTTGGTATTTCGTTCCCACTGCGCTTTCCGCAGCGTTGAGTGAACCTATGAAAGAGAACGTATCTGGTTACTTACGTAACCTATGTTCTCTGAATAGGGAACGAGACGCTGCGTTCGCTGCCAAGCTCCTCGCGCTGCCGACAGTTTTTCTTTTCGGCAGAGAAATCTGAGGAGATGATGGCGCGCGCGCGTTTATCATGCTACGACGTAAGAGCGTAGGGGCGGAGCCAGCTTTGCGCGAGTGCCATCAGCCAATGAATTGGCGTGATTCTATAGGGCTTCAGGCAATCGGCACATCCAGAGGATATCCCACTGCGCTTTCCGCAGCATCTCGTTCCCTATTCAGAGAACATAGGTTACGTAAGTAACCAGAGACATTTTCCAATCTCTCAAATCCCCACGGTCAATGCTTTCATGTTTTCACACCAGACAGCTTTCTGCTCCTGAAAAAAGGATTGGTACCAACTATTCGTGTTCCTGCTGCACCTCCAGAAGAAGTGAGTGTAACGTTTTATTAACCTTTATATTTAAATTTATATTAATCTTTGCAAATCGCTTGCTGCACTCTTCATGATGAATGCGTCTGGTTTACACTCAGGGTACATTATGGCATGTTTTCCATGTACGATGTTCTCAATATAATTCATAATCCCACGTTTATAATGAACAACGCGTTATGGTTATTGTGCTATTATTTCAAACGGTGTTGTACACACAGAACAGAGGAGCGGGGTGAGCAAAGCTCATTATCATTTAAAGACACATGCACTTAAACGGCGTGCTGAAAACAGAGCTGTTTTTGACCAGGTAAAATGAGTGTTTTCTTACAATACTAATGAGAATTTTTAATTAAAGTATATTACAAACTTTTAATTTAGACCCTAAAGAATCATATTAGCTTGTACAAAAATTGCATTATATGACCCCTTTAATGACATTTAGGCCTACATCTGGCAAATTGTGCCATCAATACTTAGAAATTAAAGTGTGGCAGGTAAATTGAATTAAATAATAGAGACAGAAACAGACATGGAAAGAAGGCCATTGATTAAGTGGAATAATGTCATCTTACTATTATGCCCAGACAGCATGTAAAAACACTCACACTCAAAGAAATGCAGATATATGCACAGTACTTTATTTTTTGAATATTCATGATTTATCAGAATTGCAATGGGGTTTAATCTAAATCACTTTGTCTGGGAGGTTTTTTTTTTTTACTTGCCATTCACTACCATTAAATAGGAATCATGAATCAATATGAATCTTACTCTGTACCTTTACCTGCAGTTTCCTGGAAAAAAGCTTTAAAAATGTTATTAAATAAAACTATTTTATTAAAGATTTAAAGTTTAACATCCGAAGGGCTTGCCACACATGATACAATGGATCGACTTAATGTGAGAGAACTAAACAGGCCATCTTCAGTGGTATTTCTGGGTTAGTCTTCTCCTCCACAAATCATCTTCAGGCAGTCACCATAGTTGCCAGACACATCAGACTGAAATGAAGGAGAGCAAAGTCACCCACATGAACACTTAAGACAATCAGGACAGAATGTACATCAGATACAAACTATCAGTCATCACCAATAAATGTGTTTCATTTGCATTTTCATTGTCAGATTTGAGGAACGGACTGTGTCAAATCCTTCACTTGTTCATGTGCTTGTGAACCTTTCTAATGACAAAATATTATTCATAAATTTTAGCATCTCTTGAGAGCATGATTAAATAAACCTGAGGATCAGGTCAGGTACTACTCAATTCAAAGAAAGATGGCAGATGACCTGAACCTGTGCTGAAGTATTTATATCAGCAGAGAATACGCACATTTATTTCCTTGTGGAGTGAATTCTGATAGAGCTTCTTGAATTCCGCTCTGATGTCCAGCATGTCGATCTCTCCGCGGCTGACCATTACTCTGGTCAAAGTGATTTCATCCGTACCTGCTCCCTGCAGATTCACAAATATAAAACATAGTTCTATTTTTAATACAAACATCAGTGTTGTACAAACACAATGATAGAATATAATGTGTTTCTTGCAGTACCTTCAAGCTTTTGTAGAGTTTTTCAGCAAAATATGCAGGAGTACTCATCACACACTTTACTATAAGAAACGTGTGTATATGATTAAAAAATATGTAGAGGTAAAACATTTATCAAATATTCTAATATGTATTTGCATTCATAATTCATAATTGAAAATATACCAATGGCAACAAGCAGCTCCTCCAGGTTTCCAGACATTTCCTTCTCAATGCTCTTCTGCAAAGTCTTGCCACTGATGTTTTTATATTCCAATATTGCTGCAACCAGACATGTCAAGTTATATTTAAAACACACCTGCCATTTCAGTTCCAATATGAAACACTTGTGTTTATATATTGATGATTATGTTGGTACTTTGTCTCAGGTGAGGGATGCTCCTTTTACAGAGGATCTCAATGAACTTGGACTCATCGGTTCCCAGTTTTTTCTCGCCTGCCTGATAGAGGGCCTTTGGAGGAAACAGAGAACATGTAGATACATCTCACATATAATCGTAGAAAACATAATCTTCAACGTTGCTACAGGTGAACTAGTTTTGGCTTGCTGTCCATCAAGGTGGGCCTAATTATAAAAATAAGGACAAAATGGTGAGAGATTGAGGTGCATAGTTGTTTATATATCTTGGCATTATGACTATAGCAAATTAAATCAAGACTTTGTAATATATCAAGCCTGTCTTGAGAAATCCTAATTCAAAATTCAGCACAAAATATACTATATTTTTATGCCATAGACTGATTTTTTACCCAATGAAATTCTAATGAAAAAGTATTTTGAATTAATTAATTCAGTACAGGATGATCTGTTATTATATAAAACAGGATTTTTTTTGGATATTTCTGTACCTTTGCGTCCACTTTAGCCTGATCTGCATTCACATTGGTGCTCTCGTCCCTCGCACCCTTACAATGAGAGACAAATAAAATATCTTCAATTTCCAGAGTATCATCTGCATTCATTAGAATAAACTGCTATGCATGTGTATTTAATCACCTCAGCAAGCAAAAGGATGGCTTTGCCAAAATGTCCTGAAACTTCACTCTTCAGGTTCTGTATCAGTGTTTTCTTTGTTTCTATAGGGCAATGGGAAGAGAAGCAATTATAACAACTTTTTGTAACGTACATATTTTGTTACTACAATAGATTCCTCATCTCACCCTCAGAATATGCTGCAGACAGCTCCTTGATTTGTTTATTTGTCCGTGAGGAAAGTATTTCTATCAGGATACTGTTGTCCGTTCCAGCCCCCTGGAGAACATCATGAATGGATTAGGAAAACAATGAAACATATGTACAAAAATTGGTAAATAACATGCAAAATATGTTCACATAGATACAGCTCAAATTTGTCTCAGATTATTGATAAAATGTAACAACAACAAAAAATATTCAAAAAGAAAAACTGGGAAATATAACTTACTTTAATTGCTTTGATTAGCCATTTAGCATCATTGACTGCAGGAGGTCTTGCGAGCGCAACAAGCACCCTTTCAAAGTTGCCCTGGGTGTCACTTTTCAAGTCATTTACAAGAATCTACGATCAAGACAAACAAATTAGATAGATTTTTGTCATATAACATGGCACACACATACAATTAAGTATGAGCAAGTAGACAGAGTTTACCCTTTTTGTGGTTTCTTGGTATGACTTTGAAATAGCCTGCTTTTGACTGCTGCTCCTGTGGGTCAGTATCTCGATCAACGTCTTCTCAGTTGTACCTAGTAAGTTTTGGTGATATAACGCATTCATTCTCAAAAATACACAATATACAAAGAGATTGCAACAACAAGACTCCAACGCCCTAAATAAATACTCATGTACACATAATGAATATACATGTTACATACAGTATATAATGCACTTCAGGTATGTATATATGTACCTATGCCTTCAATTGCTTTGCGGAGAGCTGCAACATCTTCACTGACGTTGAAGCTAGCTTTGGCTTTAATGGTACCCCTTTCCCCTGGCTAAAGGAGTAATCAATCAATCAATCAATCAATCAAACAATCAATATATATATATATATATATATATATATATATATATATATATATATATAACACAAATAGCTGAAGCAAAAATGTTTGTTTGTTTGTTATAGCCTACCGCTGCTGTAAATGAAGAGGGAGCAGAATTCGCAACACTTTGCAATTCTTCCTGTAACATAAGAAATTAAACTCAAATTCATACTTAAACATCACCTTCAGGGATGAGTGAATCTAGCTTTAAGAGTTTACTTACCCACAAGTCTGCCATTTTTTTTTTTTGATGGATTCTAGTGTGATAAAAAAAATTCATTTACAGTTCAAAATCATTAGACTACATTATTTTTCACTTTCCTTTTAAATAGGCTACAGGTAAACGACTTCCCTTCAGAAATAGATCGAAAGACTAAACAGAAAAATACGTTTTGATAAAAACTCTATAATTATCATGATTTATGAGTCTGAGTTCTGATGTGACTATCACATCAACGCACTTCTGTATCTCGATCTGCTGGACATCGATTGTAGCCTACATCGAAAGCTGAAATTATGTTGATCAGAATCTAATAAAGATTTACCTTTGTAAGTGCTACCTACATTTTTGTCTACTTTTTATTCAATTTGCACTTACCTTTGCGAATTGCGATTCAAATTTACACTCAACGACGTGGCCCTCAATCTGGTTTAACGTATCTGGTTTAACCTGCTTCCTCAGGGCGTGAGTGACATGATGCATCGTCACAAAAGAAAGATTTGCATTCTTACTGAGCCTCTCCCTTCGTGAATATCCAACGAGCTGCTATATGAATTTACCACTTAATTCAAAAGACAGATTGCAACATTTATGACCGAGACAAAAACCAAAGGTATGTTTTAAATATGAATCTTAAATTAATTCGAATCTCACTCTGTAGCTTCTATTTTAGCTGCAATAAACTGTAGGGTAGGCCTACATATAAATAATATGCAGTATTTTCCCAGACAGCTGGGAAATTTTTCATGAAATGAAGGAGAGCAAGCAGTCATAAGCACTAAGACAATCAGGACGGACTGTACCATAACATCAGATACAAACTATCAGTCATTATCATCACCAATAAAAGAGTTTCATTTGCATGGAATATAGTAACAGAAAATAGGACAACAGTGACACAAGTAATATTGCCGATGTTTGTTTAAATATAGCCTGTATATGTGTGTGTGTGTGTGTGTGTGTGTGTGTGTGTGTGTGTGTGTGTGTGTGTGTGAATGCAACAAGGAGAACACAAGGATTGCATGATTTATTTCTATATGCCTGCTATTGCTTTACAACGTTGAAGTTAGCTTTGGCTTTAATGGTAGGCTACCATACCCCTCTCCTCTGGCTAAAAAAGGGGAGTAAAACAAATCTAAATGCTTCTGGGTACTGGAGGCTTGTTGTCACGTGGGGAAGTTGTAACAAGTTCTATTAGTAACTGTTTTGAGTCAGTAGTCCACTTACAGGCTTGATACATTTTTATGTGTTTGTATTAATAAATTGCCTTTCAAATACAAATCTACCCTGATAAATATTCGGTGAAGCCCAAAGTGTGACAACTAGCACTGGTCAAACCTAAATTAATTAAATATGAAATATAACCAAGATGCTCTCAAACTAGTTTATTCACCACTGCTGTGAAGTTATAGAGGAAGCATGCGCGAAACTCTCCAAGTCATCCTGCAATACAAATTTGGATTCATCAATATTCTTCAATATCACTTTGCGGTATAACCATATACATTATACCATACAGCTGTAAAAACACTGTTCTTACCCACAAGTCCGGCATTTTTTATTGGGAAGATTCTATAAACAAACATTTTCATAATTCAGTTTTGATTCTTTTCATCGATTACTAATGTATGCTCTTTGCAGATACTCAAGTAGATGAATCCATTTCATTCACATTTACTTTTCTCTTTCAATTTTATTTTCAACTACACAAAAAAGGTTAACGATTGAATGAGATTTTAAAGACTCAACAACAATAAAGGCTGTCATATTATCACTGATTCCTGATTGACTGCAGCAATTAGTTTAAATAAGTTTTTTTTTTTTTTTTTTTTTTTTTTTATCTCCATGGCCATTCTATCCAAATCATAAGTTATGCTAAACCAACACTTAGAATTAGTGCTACCAACAGTTTTGTATACTTTTAAGTCGGCTTTGCCCTTCGTAATACAAACTAACAAATGACATATGGTCCTCTGTCTGGTTTAAGACAAGATGTCATGATCTCAAAAGATTCTTAGTGAGCACCTCCCTTCGTGAATAACATGCTGCTATGAATTTTAAACATAATTCAAAAGAAAACTTACATCAAAGTCTCCAACTAAAATTAAAATTGATGATAGATTCAATAATCATTCAGTATATTCAGTTTATTAATTTATTTTATTGCTAAAAAGGCACAAGTACAGGCATCATGTTGATTATTTCACCATAAATGATAGCACCAAAAACTGACATCTCCAAAACTTTCCTTTGTCTGATAGGCACTCACTTAGCAATGGACAAAACTTAACAAAATTACAAAAACAGGGAAAGAAACAGAGAGAGAGAGAGAGAGAGAGAGAGAGAGAGAGAGAGAGAGAGAGAGAGAGAGAGAGAGAGAGAGAGAGAGAGAGAGATGACTCACTATGAAATAATAATCATAGTATTTCCCATGCTTTCCACTCCCAGTGCTTTGAAGATTCTGGATATTCTTGATCAAATTAGCACCATGTGATGTTGGATGACTTGATACAAAACTACAGATTTTTTTTACATACTATACAGTGAATAAAAACAAATACATGTGACTTACATGATGTGACATTAATACAAAGCTAAATAATCCAAGATATCATGAGGTGAATAATCTTAAAAAAAAAAAAAAAACGACATTTGGTAGTGTTTGGTTATATCAGTACAGACAGCAGTCATATGAAACAAAAATACATTTTGTTGTCCAGTGTTTGAAAATATAAGATGCTACAGCAAATTGAGTCAGCAGACTGACAGCAAATCAATAGTGGTTATCAAATCTATGATCTATATAATCATACAGCTAATTGAAACATTTGGTTTCTTGTCTGCAAGTACCGAAGGTTTACACAAACTAATAAATGCATCACTTTGGGCAGTCTACTCAGATTTGGAATTAAATAAATCGCACTTGACAAATATCAACATGGCACACCGGTGATCATCAGGCCAAAAGTAAATTACACAGTGAGGCAGAGCATCAAAACCAGATCAAAATACAGGGATGACCATGTCATCCGATAATTGCACTTAATAAACGTATTTACATCACTCGCCCGGTCCAAAGCGTTGGCACTCATCCTTCCTTTAATACTTTCATGTGTTTTTACATTTGATAAAATGCTCAGATGCAGCAATAGAAACTCTCCATTCATTTAAACAAAGTGGGTGAGCTACCACCGAGCCATTGTATGATCCTCATACACAGCGATGATTTGAAACTGAGATTGGAAACATAAGATCTAAAGACACCATTATGCGTTGTTCATTTATGTTTGAGGTAGCTCAGTTGTGAAATGATTTACACTGCATAGCTGGCAAGCATACTTTCCCTTTTGTCCTCATGGTCATACAAAAATACATTAACATCATATGTCATTATTACAAATATTCATAGAAAATGATTTTTTTTTTTCATCTCAAATATTCTAGAAGGTCAGACTTCAGTGCCGTCATTCAGGTTGTTGTGGAGTTTGACCTCCAGATTGACCTGTTTGACCTTGACCCCATTGACCTTGTAGGTATCAGTGTTCTTGTTTAGGACGTTGACGTTTCTTACAGAGCAGTGCTTGCTGTTAAGGTTTTTCTCCAGACGTTCTATGCAGACCTCCACCTTCGTGTTCAGAGGATAATCCTCCACCTCCTTCTCAGACCTCTTTTTTACAACCCTGCGGCACTTCCTGACCATGAGACAAAAAGCTAGAAGGACCAAGAAAAGTAGGACGAAGGCTGCCACTCCACCCCCAATGGATCCTCCCATTTGGGGATTGAAGGTGCCCGATGGTTCCACTTCAAGCTTCAAGGTCTTCATGTTGGTGCCATTCTTCACCTGGTCACCTTCGTTGTCGTAGATCAGGGATTCATCCAGCATTAGGCGACCTGAACGGTCCACCAGATCTCGCCGGCTTCGCTTGAGCTCATAGGTCACTGAGCGTTGGATTCTGGGAGCAGAAATGGAATCGGGTCCAATAACGTAGATGACCTGGAGGTACCATTGGTGCCCAGCCTCAACCTGAAGAAATGCAACAAATAGGATTTTTTATAAACGCAAAAATAAAAAGCTCTTGTACTTTAATCAAGTTCCCTATAGTCATGGCAGACTGTTAGTCTGGCAACTTTCTCTAAACAAATAGATTAAGGCATTTCCCTGAAGGGTACAGTTGAATAGCTTTGGCTCTGACATTTGCCAAGATTTCTAGTGTCAAAGAGAAGGTCTGTTTAACAGTTTGACTTTTTGGGAGAATCTTACAGCCACTGACCTTATAAAGGGCATCAACCTTCATTGTGAAGCCGTCTACACCTGGCATCGCAGACAAGGACTGGAGGTCAGGAATGTCAGATGCAAAGTTGGCCTCAAAGGGAACATCGTGGAAGTAGCTGTCGCAAACATCAGGCTGCTTCCGGTCCTATGCGATAAATTTTTTACAATTATTACATGGCTCTCGGGAATACTTCATTCTGATTGGTCAATCATGGCATCCTATTATCTATTATTTCAGAATATTCACTGTCACCTATGGCAACGCTATATATCATCCCGCTTAACCGGAACTGGCGTCATCTTGTGTCACAGTTATTGTCTGAACTGAAAATTACCTCAGAGGATATTGTAACATTAATATTATTGTAATGTTGCTGCCATATTTGTCTTGGCAGATTATCTTTCTTAGTGGAAGCTTTAAAGGGTTAGTTCACCCAAAAATGAAAATTCTGTCAAAAATTACACACCCTCATGTCATTCCAAACCCACAAGACATTCATTCACAAATCTTTGGAACACAAATATCACAAAAAATATCTTTTTAATGGAATCCGAGAGCTTTCTGTCCCTCCATTGACAGCTACGCAACTACCACTTTCAAGCCCCAAAAAGGTAGTAAAGACATCATAATAGTAATCCATGTGACTCCACTGGTTTAACCTCTATTTTATGTAGCGACGCAAGAGCTTTGCTTTGAGTGCCTTTCTTGAGCAGCAAATCAGCATGAAATGTATGTATAGCATATAAGCATAGTATGATTTCTGAAGGATCATCTGACACTAAAGACTGAAGAAATGGCTACTGAAAATTCAGCTTTGCATCACATGAGTAAATTACATTTTAAAATATATTAAAATAGAAAATAGTTATTTTAAATTGTTTCGGTATTTAAAATAAATGCAGCCATGGGGAGCATAAGAGACTTCTTTCAAGAAAATCTTACCCACTGTAATAAGAGTGTAATATATAATATACAGTTATTTAAATCATACTTTATGTATATGCTTGGCGTCTGGGTCCTGATCACAGGGCTTATTGAAAATGGATAACTGTATTTTCTTTTAGTTAATATTTGATCGTTGCCATCATTTGTCCACCTTTTCACTTATTTTAGATGCATCTTTAAAACTTCCCCCTGTAAAATCGTATTACAGCTGTCGTCTCAATATTAATTCCAAGGTATACAAAAAGAGTTTGATCTTCAAAATATCACTTGAACATTTCCATCGACAAAAGTATTTCAGTTAAAACAAAACAACAAGTGAATCTTGTTAGACCGGTTAAACTGGTCTGGGTTTGTTACAATAGACACATACCAGAAGCAGGAACCTGTGTTTGAGGTGCTTGTTCGGTTGAATGCAGCCATACTGAGGGCCTTCGTTATACAGGGTGCCTGTGGGGTCGAAGAAGGGCACATAGCCATCCCGCCCAGTACACAAATATACTTTCTCCAGCTGCAGCTTGTAGGCTGAATTTAGGTTCTGGTCAGGATTCCACAGTACTCTACCATAAAGCGTTTGACCTGCGAAATATCAAACAATGAATAAAGGAATGCATAATGGTGGCAATAATCCTCAGTTTTCATTGATTTGCTAATTTTACCCATCGAAAAGGCTCCTTTATAGTCCATCTCAGCCACGGACATGTCTGCGAGAGCAGGATCCATTAAAAAGACTTTCTCGTTATTACAAAGCTGGAACTCAGTATTCAGCGAGTAGACCACAGGAACAGGGCGGTTAGTCTGCTGGAAGGCGATGGGCAGCAGAAACCTATCGATTGAAAGAGAGTGTTACAAGCCCTTGCACGTTGATGAATACTCTTGTTGGCTCACACAAACAGTCTGCGTCTGATGAAACCAGTAAAAGTGGATGACAACTGCAATATCTTTAAACCCTGCTGGCTCAGCTCAGAAAAAAACATCTTCAACACAAAAAGTCATTTAAGAGCCCTCAAGGAGTTATCAATGGAAAAGCTCCATGGTAACATACTTCTCTTGAGCATGGGCCGTGCAGGAAAGAGGCTTATCCCCAGAGTCAACCCATGCCTGTGTTGGCTGTACTGTGCAGGGGATGAGGAAGACTGTGTACTCTCCAGAGTAGTCTTTCCTAGAGCACAACAGCAAGCACACGTTAGTGGCATTAAGGTAGGTACACTTTGTTGATGTGACAGCATTAGACTTCACGCTGCTCACCTGCTGTAGGAGCTTGTGGCTCTCCAGAGCTGGTAGGGTGAATCAAAGGACTGTGCGCTCCACACCAGCTGCAGGTCAAATTCAATGCCTCCCAAGTGATCTGGAGCCATCAGATGAGACTTCTGTCCAGGGAGGGTATGATGTTCAGGGACAAATTGACCTAGAGGGACATGAAAGTTTTATCACTCACTCAAAATTCGGTCAAACACATCCGTCTAGAAAAACAATGGAAAAGTAGTGGAGTGGAATAGAAAAACGCGGTCTGTGCAAACAAATAACACAGACTACAGACCTCTGAACTTGGCATGGGTTTTGAACTCAATCACCAGTCGTCCGTCATCCCTAATGAATATGCGAATGATCTGTAATCTAGCTGACAGCACGCTGTCTGTCTGAATTCCTAGAGTAAAGAGACATTCATAAGCAACCAGTCAGCATCAGCTGCAACATTAACACAGTTAGATGATGACATCAGGTAATACAACACAGAGTTTGTCCAATGGTTTTGGGTCTGTTGATGAAACTAAATGTACCTGTTCTCCATAAGACTGTGTCGTAGAAGAAGGAGAACTCCATCTCTGTGTGGTGCTCCAGGGAGGCCCATCCACGAGGAGCCGTCACATAGATGTAGGACACATAGAGCGGCACCTGAACAGTCAGGAACGACTGAGCCGAATCTCTGACCTGCAAAAATGATTTGCTCATTTGAATTGCTGTATGGACTAATCTGCCACATCAGATTTCAGCTAGACAGGAATATTTGTACATAATTTGTGATGCAAAATGCAAATCATGTGTTCAAACGAACCTGAAAGTCAGCAGTTACTGATCCTCCACATACATCGATAAGCTCTGTCATGTCATAATATGCATCAAATGTCCATATGCAGCTTTTCAGATTGAGATGCTTGTATAGCTGGATGGTTCTGGGTTCTCGAACACCGGGGTTGAACTGGTATGGACGGTCATATCCAGGGCCCAGAGATATGCTGTCATATGACACGTCATCCAAGAAGCCGGTTTCTGGGTGAGAATTAACAACGTGTTTTCAGAGTTGAAAAATATGTTTGCATTCTCAATATTTATAATTCTTATATTTTACATTTAACTCCATATTAAAGCATTCTTCTGTAAAGATAATTCCAATAATTCTACGTCATAGGAGAAGGCAATTTTGCCAACTAATTCATGTAGAATATTAACCTTATTTTTCAACACAGAAGTAAGCTATTTCCAGTGAATGAGCGAGACTTTCGATTCATAAGGAAATAACTAGAAGAATAAAGAACAGTAAACGGTAAAACTAATTGCACTACAAACCAGGGTATTTATGGTTATGATACTAAATTAAAATAAAATGAAAACAAATACCAGTTTGCAACATAAAGCAGCATAGCAGTTAAAATAACTGGAAGCGGCAGATACGGGAAGCCTTGCACGTTTAAGTTAAAGACGACTGCGTCCGTTCTTATATTAAAACAGGTGGATAAGATTAGTTTGTATCTGCTTTGATCTGATCTGGTCTACTGTAGTATGCGACTACTCTCACCAGAAATGCCATGTAGGTCTTTAAGTGTGACCAGGTTGGAGCAGACGTGCTGCTGACGGTAAATAGACTCAGAGAGCAGGAAGTGTAGGTTATGCAGAGGCATGGTGGACACCAATGGAAGCATTCCATCCTGATGAGGGATCTGCACTGAGATATGGATCCTGTTCAGAGAAAAATAAAAAATAAAAACTATAAAAATGCTATTTTCTTCTTTGAAGTACTGAACATAGATTGGAAAATGTATTGGTTTGGATTTGCAGTTGTCTTGACAGGTTTATTTTTTCAAACGTATATATTCATTTTGATCTTGTTTTGCCCAGAGGCAAAAATGATGTAGAGCTCTACAAACCTAACAGCTGCGGTTTCAATCGAAACCCTGTCTCTCAAAAAAAAAATCGACTGGAATCTGTCTGTTACGTCTGTAACATCATTTGCTTACAAAAAGTCTCTTCTGACCTGTTTGGATGCTCTTTGTGTTTGACATCCAGGTATTTTAGACTGGCTATAAAGGACTGGGCCTGGAAGCCTCGAGCGGTTCCTGTGGTGACGGGGGTGTGACATATCGATCCCTCAGTGCCAATAGTGACAATGTTGCTCCTCAGTGGAGTTCCCAGATGCCCGGCTTTATCTCTGGCCTGAGCCACACAACGCACATGGAAGCGTCTGCTGAAATAGATACTGTCCAGGACCTGTGTAGCAAAGTTATTTATTTAACTACAGGAACTTAAAAGTTGCTTCCAGATCATATTACATTTGAACATATGCATATTAAATATGACTACTGATTGCAGTAATTAGAAGTTTTAGGTAACGGCTAGATTAAAAATAATTGTAATATTCTATCTATGACAAACAATTACAAAGAAAACAACAGACTAACCATGTGATTGACTGTGGTGTAAGGTGTGTTATCAGTCACTGTCTCAAAGGGTGACCGTGCTCCGCTGGTGTCTGTAGGAGTTGCGACCTCCCAGCTGAAGTGGACAGAGGTCTGGTTGATGCCTGCCTCCTCACAGCGCTCTCTCATGACTGAGTATTTGGGGTAATGGGGGTCGCAGGGAGTCACACAGACCAGCGGATATCCTGGAGATGGAGACTTCTTACTGCCCTCTTTAGTGACCTCCTGGACATAGTCATAGTCTGACAGAGACACCACCTGTGAGGAGAACCAAAAGTCCACATGAAACCGGACTTTAATAGCATGACTCAAAATCAAAAGACTTCTGAGATCTCACAGCTATAATATTAGATTTATGGATCAAGACAAATATAAATAAATTAGTACAATTGAATATAATAAAAAAATGAATGTTCAATGATATTGAAATAATATACCGATTTCTAAAGTGACTTTTGTGACATCTATGCAGTGATTTACATATCTGTCACAATATTGTAGGAAAATGTCTTAAATGTCTGAAAAAGACTTCGCAGAAAATTTAAGGGAAAAAAAAATTACATACACTACCATTCAAACATTTAGGTTCAATAATTATTTTTTTAATTACAACTTTTATTGATTTTAAGGATGCATTAAATTAACCAGAAGTGACAGTAAATGTATTTATGTTAAAACATATTTCTATCTCAAATAAATGCTTTTCTTTTTCTATTAATCCAAAATAATGAAAAAAAAAAAATATATAATTTATTACAATTTCCACAAAAATATTAAGCAGCACAACTGTTTTCAATAATGATAACAGTATGAAATGTTTCTTGAGCACCAAATCATCATATTAGAATGATTTCTGAAGCATCATGTGACACTGAAGACTGGAGTAATGATGCTGAAAATTCAGCTTTGCATCACAGGAATAAATTACATTTTAAAATATATTTAATTGAAAAAAAAATATTACATTTAACAATACTACTGTTTTGATTTTGATCAAATAAATGCAGCCTTGGTGAGCATAAGATACTTTAATAAAAGAACTTTTGAACGGTAGTGTGCTATTAATTTGATTAATTAATATGATGCAATTAAATTAAACATTTTAATTGAACTGACAAGTATTCAGATTTTGATATACTAAATATCAGTCCCACTAGCATCTACTGTACATCTCTTACAATGGGTGGGGCTGGAAGGATGAGACTTCCTGCAGCTTCCTGATCTAGGATTGTGACTGTTGCCATGGTAATCTCTCCAAGCACAGCTTCAACAGGGTCGTCTGGACCAAGGACCAACGAGAAAGACTCATGCCACTCTCTGTCCTCATTGGACAGAATCTCTACCTTAAACAGGATGTGGTCCACACCTGAGGACACAACAGAATTTTTATCATTGATTAGAATGAAGGTATAAAAGTACTAAAAAATAAATAAACAAATTTATTTACTTACCAGGGCTGAACTTAAGGACTCGACTCTTGGGGTTATAGTCTACACCTGATTGTGCCGATCCATCCCTTGTGCTGCATCGGATCTTGGAGGTGCGGTCAAGGTCTCCTTTCCGAATTACCTTGATATTCAAAACCTCGATTCCATCTGGACCAGGGGGCTCACGAACTTGGTATGAGGCTTGTTCAAACTCAATCGTAGGAGCTGAAAAGCATGATGTGCACTTTTTTTACATTTTACATTTATGCATTTGGCAAACACTTTTATACAATGCAACTTACAGTGCAATCAAGCTATGCATTCTATCACCCTGAGAATTGAATCCATGGCTTCCTGTTGCCAAGCTCTACCAAAGCTTTCTTTTAACATTTGAATGGTACAAATGAGTATTTTTGTGTTTAAGATTGTGTTTCAAGCAACACACTTACTACTCACCATCTTCATCATTTGTGATGGTCACAGTCACAATGTCGTTGACTCCTATCATGGCTCCAATCCAGTGGTCACCCTGTGGGCTTCCAAGGTGGACCTGGAACTCCTCTTCAGGCTCAAACACTGAGTCATCTTGAATCAATATAGTACAATTCTTCACCTGCCAATAGTAAGCAATAGGTTTTAAAATTCCTTGTCCATCATTCTTTTGTTTCAAAGTAAAAATTTCTGAAGTGATTATAAATGAATTAATGACAAAACACATTTATCGTACCTTCTCCCCTTTTCGGAAGGTGATCCTAGAATCGTCTGCATTTCTCCTCTCCTCAAAGTCGTCCATTACCATGGCGGACATTGTACGTGTGAAACATCGGACGGAAGACTTATAGGACAGATCTCCTGTCCTAAAAATGGGGATGTGCAGGACACCATCTTTTTCCTTTATGGTATACGCCAGCTTCTCAAACTGCATGCTAGGTACTGTAAGAAGAAAGCGTATGATGTTACACGCTTGCTAAATCACAGTGATAACCATTGTAATGGACAAGTAAACGCACTGTCTTGGGCGGTGTCCGTGATGTAGACAGAAGCTTCATATGGTTCAGTCAGGACCGCTCCGTTAGGAGAGCTAAGAAACACAATGAAGGACTCTTTCCCTTCAATTGTAGGGTTCTGGATGTCATCCATTATGGTCAAACTGCATGTCTACGCAAAAAATAATAATAAAAAATCGTGATACTTGATTTTATTGAAATGAGGCCTGTAAATACCAATCGTCTAACAGTTTGTCAGAACACATGTGAGAACAGTCTAGTTTTATTACCTCCTCCGTCTTGCCTGGTTTAAACTCCACCTTTTTGGAACTTGGGATATAGTCAACACCGGGCGTTGCTGAATCTTGTTCTGCAGGACGTGTGGCACACCACACAGAGGTTACTGAGGAGAGGTCACTGCCCTGCCGCAGAACAGGGATTTCAATGGTGCCTGTGGGAAGATATGTCAGACTATTAATAATACATAGGGGTATTGTATTGGACAGATTACAAAACTGACACTCATGATATTGTCTATGGCAGATGATCTCCACCAACCTGCATCTTCACTGAAGGTGAAGGACCCGTTGCCCAGGAGGACAGTGGAGGCATCATTTGGCCCGTCTATGATGACTTTAGCCACGGTGACATCACCCATCCGTGCATTGTCTGAGGCGTCCGACAGCACCAGCTGAAACTCCTCAGAGAGTTCATACTCGCTGTCATCAATCAGCTTTACGTCACAGGTGGACATGCTCACACCTGGGCCAAAGATGACTCTGTTGTCACTGCTCATGCCACGGGTCTTATAGTCAGAGCCGGACTCCAGAGCGTGAAGGCTGCTGCCCCGGGCTGACTTAGGCACAGTGTAGCAGAGGGCCGAGACTGTGCTGCTGGTGTCACCTGATCAAAGACAAGAGATGAACTTCTGATGATGTGAATGAACACATTTTTCACATACTTTTAGTCCTACCATCAATAGACTATAATTTACAAATGTACACATGTACACATTAATATTCATTGCCTTCTTGACTTCAGACATTTTTGATTATTGAACTTAAAGCCTCTCAGAACAAGTAGCAAGTTTTTATGGATTAACCATATAAAGAGCAATTTAGTTGAGCCATTTGAAATACTCCAGGATAAATATTAAAAAAGAACATTTTGGCTGCTAAATCAATATTTATTAATCATTTAAATTAATATTAAAGCTGATAACCGACAAATGGCCAATATTGAAATCTATAGTATTTATACTACTTTGTCTAAATAAACACTAAATTAATAAATTCTGGTTGATAAGCCATTTATTTTCATGTTATGGTCGAAAACCGACAAATGCTCAATATTATAATGTATAATATTTATAATACTGGATTTAGGGATCATAATATTATAATGTGCACTATTAAAAATGTTATATTTTGATTATTTATTTTGAGATTATCTTAAGATTACATTTAACAGTTAATAAATTATTAGTGTTTATTAAGTTATTTAATGAAGCGAAAGTATTAATATAAAAATTGGGGAAAATGTTCAATGTACAAAAATGTAAATGTAAAAAGTACAAAATGTTAATAAATGCAATACTGACTGATACCGATAAACAAATCTCTAATATAAGTTGATTAACAATATAGCACCGATATATCATGTACCTCTACATACAATTTAAACGATACACACAACAACCCCAGTATTCAGATTAGGACCTTAAATTATTACATTTTTGTGACCAATCTTAAATATGCAGTTACATTCGTGAGCATTATTGTCGGGAATACGATTTGTAACATATGCATATCTGAAAATCTTTTTTTGTAGGAATTGGTTCCACTGACCCTTTCTCTCAATAGGTGCAAAGATAAAGCCTTTGCTCTCATTGACGTGGTAGGTCTTCTTATCAAACTGCAGGGTGGGTTCATCCTCCGTGTCATTGATATTGACTTTAGCTCGGGTCACTGACCCCAGTAGGGCGTACACTGGCATACTCAGCTCCACATTAAAGCTCTCGATGTTCTCAAAGACCTGGTCATCGTTGATAACAATGGTGCACACCTTGGTGTCTTCTCTCTCATCAAACTGAACCTGAAGAACATTAAAAAGCTTCTGAATGTCCTAGACTAATAATCTATCTATCAAATCAAAGGGAATTTGATATTATATAGTAATACCTTGAAATAATAAAGAACATAGAACATACCTGTCCAGCATACTCAACGTAGTCCTGTTGTCCGACCCGAGAGCCCATGCTGGAGGTGGAGGTGGCAGTGCCTTGTTCGGTACGACAAAGCACAATAGCATACTGGTTCAGATTTCCAGTCCTCTTTACTGTGACCGCCACGGTTCCATCTTTTTCACTCACATTGTAGCTGCAGACAGAAGACAAAACATTACTAAGAATTAATTTCATCAATTCATAACATAAACAGGTTGGTTGGATGAAGACTTGATCTAGAACAAAATTCGAGGCAGGCGCACCTCTTGTGCTCAAAGCTGATAAGAGACCACTGGATGTGGAACACATTGTCGCTGACGATGTTGGGTTTGCTGTCCTTCACAAGGAACTTGAAGTTGTCCATGGTCTCTTGAACCCTATCCTCACTCAGAACGTATCGGATAAGGCCTAGGTTTATGTCAGCTGCAAGACAGAATAAATTTAGATTACATTTTACAACTCCAAATGCACTTGCAGAATTTGATGCAGGCGCATTTAGTATGTAACGCCAGGTGCACACTACAAGACTGAAGCTTGCTCTTGGGAGATTGCGATGGTCATTATGGAAATGATCCGTTTGCTTGTGTTCTTTAATTTGCGTGTCTTCAGTAGATCACATGCAGAACTTTCCACTCCCATCTGCACTATTTTGGAATTGCGCTCTTATGCTAATTTGCTCTGTTTAGTAAATCTGGCCCTTGGTGTGTCAATTACAAGATTATTCTCCTCCCCAACTGTAATTATTATCCCAAAATTCATCTCATACTAATTCAGAGTCAGAGTTGATTCTTGAAAACAGGTCATAGAACAATATGGTAGGCTTGTGGAACAAAGAAAAACAAACATAAATACAGTGGTTAGGGAGACGTGGGCAGCTTTAGTCAGGGTAAATTGCGTATCTAATTGGTTGAGGATTAAAACAAGGCTGTTTATGTGTTAGCTATGCTTTAGGTTTTTTTGTAACAGCATAGCTTCAGCCATGTAGTGTGCTCTTGGCTTTGGGAGGTGTCCATAATACCTTGCGTGAAAGAGGTGACGGGTTTGCCAGGATTGAGTTTACTCTCCAGGTAGCCGTGTTTAGCTTCTGTAGTGACTTCATAAGTCAGCTGTCCATCATCTGTGTCCGGATCAATAGTGAGAAGCTCTTTCTTGGAGATCAGATTGGTGGCCTAAAATTGCATTTCACATCAAAATTGTAATCAATAATTTGGTTGAGCACTAATGCAAGATAAAACCAGTAGGAGGCAGAAGTGTACTGTTAAGTTGAGACGTCAACATCTCATCGATTGATCGCATTAATTAATTGAGCTCTTATTGATTATACATACAAATAGAGTTATTAAAGTGACCTTATTTTCCATGTACTCCAGCCAGTGCAAGCCCAGGTTGGTGACAATACGAGGGGTCCCGTCATCAACAGGTGAAATGTCAATTTTAAACTTTTGTGGAGCAGCTGTGACAACCTGAAACAATGGATATTATTTTACATATAGACACTATGTAAATCCTCCTGGCTGATACAAACCCTGTTTCATGTATTACCATAAGAGTAATTGCTTCTCATTTACCAACAATGCTCACTTTAATATCCATTCAATCCTAGATAAAACCTAATATTTAAATTCTAAAGTGCTGAGTAATGGTGTTCTAGGACTTCCAGATTAAACAATGTCATAGGGCTGCTATTTTGTCATCTAATGACAAGACGAGGTGCCCCTTCAATATCTACCGAGACCATTTACCTCCCGGAACAGCTGACAGCCAGCTGACGCAGCTAGAAGAGGAAAAAGCCACTGCTGATGGATGGAGTTATTATGATGGAGGGAGAGAGAGAGAGAGAGAGAGAGAGAGAGAGAGAGAGAGAGAGAGAGAGAGAGGGAGAGCTGTCATGCTCCCTAAATGGCTACGTTAAACAAATGGACTCGATACCTTTAGGTGATTCATATGGTAATTCATATTCCTTGTGTCTTTATGTCTTTCCCATATGTCTTTATAAATATGAAGAAATGAGCAATACACAAAAAAACATAAGTTTATGTGCATACACTACCGTTCAATAGTTGGGGTTGGGAAGATTGTTGGTAAGTCTCTCATGCTCATCAAGGCTGCATTTATTTGATCAAAATACAGTAAAAATGTAAATATTGTAAAATATTATTGCAATTTAAAATAACTATTTTTATATATAAATATAAATTAAAATGTAATTTATTAATGTAATGGCAAAGCAGAATTTTCAGCATCATTACTCCAGTGTCACATGATCCTTCAGAAATCATTATAATCAAGAAACATTTCTCGATGAAATGAAAACAGTTGTCCTACTAAAAATCACGGTGGAAACTAATATTTTTTTCTTTTCAGGATTCTTTGAATAGAAAGTTCAAAAGAACAGCATTTATTTGATATAGAAATCCTTTGTGGCATTATCTTTACTGTCACCGTTGATCAATTTAATGCATCCTTACTGAATTGAATTAATTTCTTTAAAATAAATACAATTATAAAAACATACTGACTCCAAACTTTTCAACAGTAGTGTATATTTGTGTAAACTTTCCATTGACTTTTCTTATTCAAATAAACATAATGTTTTGGTTTTTTTTTACCAGTAAGGAGCATCCTCACAGGGAGATCACCCTGCAGCTCTCACGTGGTTTCCCACTGAAGCTAAATGAAGAAAGCTGAGGTTGTTGTTGAAAAAGATGTTAGTGAGGCCAGCAGGAGGCGCTCACCCTGTAGTCTGTGTGGGTCATAATACTGCAGTATAATGACGGGGACACTATGCTTTAAAAAGGCACTGTCCTTCAGATGACAAATTAAACTGAGGTCATGACTCTCTGTGGTCATTAAAAATTCCCAGGGTGTTTCTTGAAAAGAGTAAGGGTGTGACCATGACTAAAAGAGTCCAATTAGTCTCTATAAGTCATCTCTATGAGTTTTTACAATATTTTAGAGGATATGTTCAGAAATATGGTCCTCTAATATAACACTGACGACAACTGGCCACATGGACAAGCTCAAAAAACACAGAAAGTCTACCTACCTCTTTCCCAGCCTCTTCAATGATAAAGAACATGTTGGTGCCATCACTGACAGTGAAGGTGAATCGGTCTTTGAGGGAGTTACTGCCGTCATGGTTGTAACTGATGCGGTTCTGATAGATGTCGTCCATAGTGAAGGTGTTGGTCTGACGGTAATGTTGACCATTACTTGTGCGCTCGATGGTCCCGTGACGAGGAGCCTGAACGATAGTGAATGTAACAGAGTCCTCCTAACAGAGAATTGGACAGAGAGAGATTGTCAAACAGGTCTGAAATTAAATTAAATTGCCACTAAGAAGTACATGAGCGCTGAAGTTTAATGCGACGGATGTCAGCTGTATGCACCAGAATATGTGAGTCGAGCAGGGTGACAGTAATTTCTCTCTCGCTCAAAGTGATCTGGAATCACTCCGGGTTTTCCATTTTCATCTCCTCATCCGCTCCTGGCTCGCTCTCCGCATTGGTAAAACATGATTGTTCATAATTTTGTCTACGTATATTAAATAACAGAGAAAGTTACACTACTGTTCAAATGTTTTAGGTCAGCAAGGATGCATTAAAATGATCAAGCAACAGTAAAGATATTTAATATGTTACAAAAGATTTCTATTTCAGAAAAAAAAAAAAAAATATATATATATATATAAATAAAAAGAAACAGTTATTTTAAATTGTAATTTTTGATAAAATAATTGCAACCTTGGGGAGCATATTGTAAGAGATAAATTATTATTATTATTTTTAAACGCTTGAACGGTAGTGTAGTGTACTACAAAATTCTCTTTCAGGCAAGTCATTTCACTCTGCGATCATCTTTGAAACGCCTCTCGGGCAGCTATTTCAGTCATGAAAGTGCAGCAGAGCTCCTATCTCTTTCAATGGGGAAATATCAAATTCTCCAAAGCTGTTCACAAGTTTACGATTAAATTTCAAATTTGAAATCACCAATGAAATCTGACAACAACTGTCTAATAAATGTGGTTTCATATGTTAAAGTAGTATTAAAAAGCCTTATTTTTCAGGCTGGAGCAGTCAATCCTAAACCTCACGTCTCAAAACAATGGCTGCGCAAGAAATCTCATACTCTCTTGAGTAGGTACTTATTTTGAACAAGTAATTACTCCACGACCGCTAAAAAAGTACGTTCTATATAGTATGAATGTGTCTAGTACAGTAAGAATGTAATCTGGGCGCACTACATTCACCATGTTGTCATTATCATGAGACCTCATGGATTCATAAATCCTCTCCCGTGGGATAGTAAAGGGTCCATCGTATGCACACTGCACACTTCAGGAATCTCGCCGGAAGTAGTAGGTCATCCGGGTGCTTTTTGCCTACTCTTTTACGAGTACTGTGAATACGGACATACTTCTTTTGTCAAATACTGTTTTTCGCCTAGTATATACTGTAGTAGGGTTTTTGAACACAGCCAGTGAATGGTGCAACCGGAGCTTCCAATGGCAGCTGCAGTGATGCAATGACTTTATCAATCAGTGATTGGCTCTTTTATTTAGAAGGCCTGACTTATTCCACCATATCATCATGTTCACTCTCATTCCGTATTTGTGGTGGTCGTTTTTACAATATTATTTCACAAATTCCATAATTTTGACCTTCAATGGTTTGTTAAATACGCCACTGAATTCTTTCTGACATGTAATAGTTGCTATAGTTTAATGTGTTATGCTAGTGATGGAGCAAGAGAACATAATGCTCTGACTTGCATGATCTGACCATGCAATTCCACTCTCCACGGTGCAATCTCTGGTCTGCACTATATTTAATTTGCATAGATACCCATTACAGTAACATTAAACAAAAAGTCCACTTTAAAAACTAACATATTCCAGTTAAACCCTATGTAAAATAAAATAAAAAAAGTTTTGTAGTTGTTTTGGTCACACTTTACAATAAGGTCTCATTTGTTATAGTTAATGCATTAACTAACATGAACTAACAATGAGCAATATATTAACCTTTGTGAATGTTAGTTAAAAAAGCTCATGTTCATGTTAGTTCACAGTACGTAGATGTTAACAGATAAAACTTTAGATCTTAAAAATGAAGTAGTAAATGCTGAGATTTACATTAATTAACATTAATAAATGCTAGAAGTATTGTTCATTGTTAGTTCAATGTAGTTAACTAATGTTCAATGTAGTTAACTAATGTGTTACTGTAAATGTTTACACTTTATCAAGAATAAATAAAGCACAACCACAGCATAATTGAAAGCACAGTCGGGGGAAACTTCAGTGAACATTGATACCTCTGTGTCCGCATCTGTAGCCTTCAGCTCGAACTCAGTGATGGTCTTCCTCACTCCCTCCTGCACCCTCATCCCTGGCACCTGTAGGACGGGCAGAGAGTCGTCCACCGGCCGGATGGTGATGTAGAATGTCTGTGAAATCTGGAGAACAACAGCACAACAGTAATGAAATAATTAAATGCACACAGTGCTCAGTAATTGAATCTAGATATGAGCTCAATTGTTCTGCAGCACAAAATCTAATTTCCCACTAAATAGGTTTATGTAATTATCAAATCAGAGCAGAAAGAGAGAAAGCAGAAAGAAAAGCAGACCACTGACAGCTAAAATGAAATAGATAAGCAAAAACTCATCTTTCATAAAAGTAAGAAAGAAAACCTAGAAAATTAGTAAATTTAAGATGTACTAAGTACTTTGCATGTGAGGTATACTAAAAAAAATAAAAAAAATAATAAAACATGATTAAAATAATGTAAAGTTACATGAGATGAAGACTTCAGTCATCAGTAGCCTAACAAACGCTGTTGTATTTTACACGGAGCAGATCACCTCATGTGGGCCGCCATGTTGAGATCACATGACCAGCTGAATACTTCTAACTTAACTTTTGTAACCATACTATAACTGGAGAATTTTGCTTATGGGATAAATTAATCATGGCTGACTGTCTAAACTTCTATATGGCATCAGTATTGCTTTTGCATCCATGCCACTAGGTGTCAGTATAAGTCTAAGTTGAATGCCATATGGAATAGTACACCATTAATAAAAAATGCATCTTTAATTAAGCAGCACAGCACAAACACAGAGTGCATTTGCATTTCATTTTCCATTCAGAATGGCAGAAGAGTATGTTTCCTACTGGGAGAAGACCCTATTGTTGGATAACTTGAACGCTCCGGTATGTTAATCTCTTTCAGACACTCACTAGGCAGCCAGTGTTTATTCAAGCTCTTTCGGCCCTAATTAGTGTGTGTGGGGGAGTGTATGTGTTTATAATGGAAAGAAAAGAGGTTAAAGGAAGAGAGTATGAAAAGGCGAGAGGGAGGGTTGAGATTACTGTGTGAGGAAGTGTGCTCAGCATGTGTGCAATGAGAAATAGAAAGAGAAAGGTGGGCATGTACAACATGTTTATATTAGGGCTGTCAAACTATTAATCGCGATTAATCGCATCCAAAATAAAAGTTTGTGTTTACATAATTTATGTCTGTGTACGGAGTATAATTATTTTCTATATATAAATACACACACATGCATATATAAGAAAATGTGTTATTTATATATAAAATATTTATATATAATATAAATTATATATAATATAAATATATATACACAGTATATACATGCAAATATTTCTTAAATATATACATGCATGTGTGTGTATTTATATATAGAAAATAATTAAACACCGTACACACACATGTATTATGTAAAAACAAACTTTTATTTTGGATGCGATTAATCGCGATTAATCGTTTGACAGCCCTAGTTTATATATCCATATTAGTTATCGTGAAAAATGAGTGTGTGTATAATCATTTTTAATGCCAAATTATATCATCAGCACAACAATTTGATTGAAAAGTTGAATTGAAAAATCACATGAATTTCAAAATGTCTCATCCTCTTTCGCTTTTATGGCAGCACCCAGCATTATTTTAGCATTTATTAATATTTTCAGTTAGCTTTTATTTTATATTTTTGATAACTTTAGTAACTTAAACTTATTTTATTTCAATTAGTTGACAATTCAACATTTCTATATATTTTTAAGTATATTTTTTTTCATCAAATACTGTATATTTTATTTCATTTTAGCTTATTTAACTAAATATTTTGGCTTGTTTTAATTAGCAAAAACAATACTTTTAATAGTTAATAGTTAACAGTAACAACACTGACCAGCACTCAAACTGCAGGTATTCAACAATTTAGTATAAAACCTGATAATTATGTTCTCCAGCGTGATTTGAGATGATCCAAAGAGCATATTGTGATTTATTGGAAGAACAACATCTGACTGTCTGTACCAAGAATCACATGATCAATGTCACAAATTTACTTATTTGATTAGTGACATAACATTTCTTTGATTTACATGTTTCAAAATCCCAAAATGTTCTGCTCGTTCAGATTTTTTCCCCAATAAGGTTTCAGACGTTTAGACCCCACTACATGTGTGTTTGGTCCTGATATTCCCTATATTTTGGGGACCAAATGTCCCAACAAGGATATATATATATATTTTACATTGTAGGGACAAAATTTGTTCCCCATAAGTTTATAAATCATAAAAAATTACTTTTTTTTGTTGGAAAATGTAAAAACACTGAATGTTTTCAGCAAGGGTTAGGTTTAGAGGATAGAATGTAAACTTTGTACAGTATAAAAGACATTATGTCAATGGAGAGTCCTGATAAAACACAAAACCTGTGTGTGTGAGTGAGTGTGTGTTTGTGTATGCACCTCATTTCCTCCATCAGATACGGTGAAGGTGAAGTCATCGGAGTGTGTCTCCTCTTCACTGGTATGGACATACTGAATGTTGCGGGAGGCCAGGTCAGCCTGGGTAAACGTGCTAATCCTTGTTCCTGCAACAGGATCAAACAGTGCAAAACTCTCCAGTTACCAGCAGCCCACCACTTCATATACCGCACTTGGTATCAAATAATAATGTAAGATCAATTGGTCCCATTAAAAATATCCCACAGGTCAACTGAAATGGATGAATAAAACATGCACAACAGCAGAAATCCCATTGAGTGCAGTCCGGGCAACACCGAGAAGGACAGGAAGAAAAATGAAAAATGATCTTCACCCATGACACCCTGATAGAGATCTATAGGCTCGATCCCATCTAATGAGTTCTCCGTCTTTATTTGAACATGATGTTTAGATACGAAACATACTATATATCTTCCATGCAATTTCGAAACATTTCCTGGCAGATGTGGCCAGCTTTTATAAATGTACTGCTCTGCTGAACAGTCCATACCGCACTAGGACTACAGACTATAAATATATATTATGATCTCTCAGGCTGTTCAGATTAAATCTTTGATAAAGACAGGAATAACAATATTGCTCTAGTATGTGTATTTGTGGATGAGCAGAGGTATGTACAGTGCTGGTCAGAATTATTTGCTCCCTTGGTAAATATGATCAAGATGGCCGTAAAAAATAAATCTGCATTGTTAATCCTTTTGGTATTTTATTAAAAAAATGAGCAAAAATCTAACCTTTCATCGGAGTAAAATAAGTGAAACTGGGGGGAAAATCACATTATGAAATAAATGTTTTTCTCCAAAACACGTTGGGAACAATTATTTGCCCCCTTTTATTAAATACGTTTTGCAACATAATTTTTCCTTTGCTGCCAAAAAATCTATTTTTTTTTGTTTCATCTGACCATAGAACCCGTCCCGTTTGAAGTTCCAGTAGTGTCACTTAGTTTTCAAACTTTCTATGGACAGATGAAACAAACAAAAACAAAAAAGAGCTTTTTGGCAGCAAACATTTAATATGTGTTTGGTTCATACAGGGATAAAAAAGTACCCCATGTGTAAAATGAAATACTCTGCTGTATCTTTAATGCTGTGGGCCTAATTTTCTGCCAGAAGTCCAGGACATCTTGTTCAGATAGAGAGATTCTTGTTCTGGAGAGATTCTGTATGGAGGAATGGTCTATGATCTCATGTCAGGTGTTCCCCAAACTCATCAGGCATTATGGGAGAAGACTCAGAGCTGTTATCTTGGAAAAAGGAGGTTGCAAAAAGTATTTTATAAAAGGGGGCAAATAATTGTTCCCAGTGTGTTTTGGGGAAAAAAACATTTATTTCATAATGTGATTTCCCCCCACTTTCAATTCTTTTACATCAATAAATGCTTTTTTTTTTTAAATAAAATATCAAAAGGATAAACAATGCAGATTTATTTTTTACAGCAATATTTGATCATATTTACCAAGGGGGCAAATAATTCTGACCAGCACTACAGTATATGTGTATGTAGTCTAGTACAGATTTGTGACTGTGTGAATACAGACTATATGTAATAGTGAAACTTCCCCAGTGACCAGCAGTTCCCAGCACTTCATATACTCCACTAGTAATCAAATAATAATGTAAACTCATCCACCACCATTATAAACCCCCCAATGGATTAACTAAATGGCCCTCTAAAGGCATAAAAATAATAAATAATAAATAGCTTTAGGAAGCTACTTTCAAACTGTACACTGCCAAGCTACAAGCTATCCATAATTCAATTAAACTACTCTTTTGAAAAGTAGCAAGCTACACCACAAGTTATAAATAAAAGGACATAACTGAATTGAAGCTACTTAAGTCTTTTTTATGTAGAAATAAGAGCATCACTAGACCTTTTTACTAGGACACAAGCCCCAGTAAAATATACTGTATATAAAAAAACGTATAAATCCTTGTCTGAACGTGGATACTACTATATACCGACCTGAGAATCATTTTCCCTGATAATATTGCAGCAAACATTTCTTTACTGTTTTCTATCAGTTGTTTCAAATGAACTGCATGCACTGTCTGAACAACATTCACTAGAATGAATTACATGGACATTACACATTTTGCTATACTACATCTATTTATCACTACAAATGAGATAGTGGACATTTTTGACAAGCGTTAGTATTTCCTTAGCTTGCTCAGGGATAATTCTTCTAATATGACATTAAATAGCAATGTACAATTTTGTTATGCTACACTACTACTTGTTGGACAAAGTAGCTTGCTACTGGAAAATCCACATTATTTTGAAAGCTGGGCAACTGGTTTGAAACTGAATTATATAGTTCAGTTAACACTGTCACCACTTTTGGTTAGTCACTGCCACAACTGAAGTATGGAGTATATTTGTCCATTTTTGTGTACCTGGTTTGCTGGAATGTTCTAGATGGCCGAGCTGGGGCTGTTTGGTGATTCGATAAATAAGTTCATCTGGTTCACTGTCCTGATCTGTAGAGGAAAGCTGCAGTGTTGTGATCTTCTTCAAGGTGTTCTCATCCAAAACCAAACCCTTATTAACCACCACTGTGGGAGGAAGTCTGTCCTCTGAGAGAAAAAGAGATGGGGATGTTTCAAAATAACATTCCTGAACATGCACCTTTCAATGTCCCAAAATAAATTCTTGGCTCACCCAGAACACTAATGAAGAAAGACTGGTCAATGACTCTGTTTCCCTCAGGATCAACCAGGTTGAACTTGAAAGAGAAGCTGCCTCCACTTTCTCCCTTTTCATGAATGTATTCCACATGTCCTAACAGATGAGGTGGAAAACCACATGAGACAATGCATCTCTGCATAGAAATTCCCTATGGATGATTATGTATGAGAGAGAGAGAGAGAGAGAAAGAGAGAGAGAAAGAGAGAGAGAGAGAGAGAGAGAGAGAGAGAGAGAGGAGAGAGAGAGAGAGAGAGAGAGAGAGAGAGAGAGAGAGAGAGAGAGAGAGAGAGAGAGAGAGAGCAATGTAGGAAAAACCTTTGTTGATGTCATCCTGGGTGAAGCTGGTGACAGGTCCTTTTACAGATATCTGATCCTTGTTTCTGCCTGTATTCAGCAACAGGGATCCCACGCTCAGGTCTTTAGTGAGGGTAAACCGCAGCTTAAGGTTATCTGAATCTATGTCCGTTCCTTTCAGATGCTGCTCTGTGATCTTAGATGAGGAACCTGCCGGGAGGAATGAGCAATGGTAAGAGAAATTGCACAGGTATTTAAGTTATTTATTAACATCAACTCAGTCTAACTAGGTATGAACCTCAATTATTGACATGAAGTGTTTCATAATGAACATAATGAACAAAACTGCAGTGGTTCTTAGAGTGTGGGGCGCTTTTCTAGTTCACTAATAAGTCTGGAAGAGGGAGATTAAAATTGCATAATGGCATAATTTCGGTCTGGTCTTCACACAAAGCTGTTGCATGGCTTCAGAAGACTTTTTATGTGCTTATTTTATGTGACTTTTATGTGCTTCTCATCCATCTCTTTTTGTGTTCCACATATAAAAAAAATACAGAAATGATATGAGAGTGAGTGAAAGATGAATTTTCATTTCTAGCTGTACTATTCCCCAAATATTGCTTTTGGAAAGTGGAATCACTTTGTCAGTAATTCAGTAATCCTAAAATGAAAATAGTTTTGTAACAAAATCATAAAGAAAATCAAACAACATTGTGGACCTACTGAAAAAAAGTTATTTTTTAATGAAGAGTATAACTTTTTATTATTCAACAAAGCAGTGAAAACAGAAAGAACACATGCAATTTTCATTGTTTTTATTCTTCAATAAAACTGTTTTTCATCATTCAATAAAAAGTGAGAAGAAATTTTTTTCCAACAAAAACTAATATCACTGGCGCCTTCTTGAATTGCTTTTTTTTTTTTAAAGAATAATTAATTAAAAAAATAATTGAAACAATTTAAATATACTGTATGTATTTTTTCATAATTCAATATTAAGTACAGACCATTTGAAATAATACTAATAGAAGATCTGCTCATGGTGAGGGGTTGGGCAGTATAGGGGACAGCATTAGTTTTTCTAGTTTCAAATAGTTGTTTTTTGTTTTTTACAGATTACTGTATGCTAGGAAGAAGTGATGTCAGCACTTTCTCTCCATGTGTCGAGTCTATTTTTGCACTAATTTCAGAAAGTGCAGTTAAAGATTGACAAATAATTCTGCACTAAATTACGCTATTATGAGGACTACTAAAAATAAGCATCCTAATTAATCAGTAATCTGCTTGGGATGTGTGCAAGGACACTGTAATGTAGTGTATCTTGACCTGCTGCAATCTGTAGTCCTCTGTTGATTGTGACTCTAGGGCCTTCTCTCTTCCTAATATCCATGCTGAACTCAAGACGGCCCATCTCTGTGTAGATGCCGTCTGTTACTGAAAACTGGATCTCATCGGTCCCAGAGCCACGTCCGTCAGGGGTGTAGACCAGCAGCTCGTCTAGAACATCCTGGTAGGTGAAGGTGGATCCCTGCTGAAGAATCCTGCCGTTCTCTAAAGGTTGAGAGTAAAACTGCCTCCTGCGAAGCTTCCCTATGGAGACACAAACACACTGAGAAACATTGCAAAGAAATGGACATTAACGTTCCTTCTCATTTTTTTTTCTCCATCAAACACAGCATAAACACACATTTTCAAATAAATGTGCACTTGACCTCTAATGGTCGCTCTATGTCATTTTTTGTACAGCTGCACTGCTGTCATAACACTCTGACTATTTCAGTTCTGTCAGGTCCATTCCTTACTTGCGACTCCTAATAAAACTGCTTTGAACACCTTGACGTGCATCCATAAAAGTTTAACCAATAAAGCCCTGTGGGTCGTGGCCTTTCCATCGGTTCTCTAGTCAAAGGCAGAAGCACAATGACAAGAATATCAATCAGCCACACAGGAGCAGGACGGAGCGGTAATGTGACAAATAATGGATGTTTGCTGAAAGATGGCCATGAATGAGCAACAGACTAGGGAATGGAGTGAGAATATGAAGAGAAATAGAAAAAGAAAGAGAGGCACTGACCATATGAAGGCTTCTTGATGATGGTGAGGAGAAGCTCATTCTCAGGTGTGTCCTGGTCCAGCACATTTAGGGAGGAGTTAGTGATGACAACACCGGAGTTCTCCTCCACTTGGATGCTGTTTACTGAGATAATTGGTACTCTGTCCTCCTTGGTGTGCTATAAACATCAAATAACATAAGTTGAATAACAAATCAGGAAAGATAGAGAGGAAAGAAAGCTTTAAATCTGCGTCTCAGTGAGCCAGCGGCTCCGACCATCAAACAATTATAAGAGGCTGCTAAATGAATAAATAAAGTAAAACCAAAGAACCTGTATGTCTTTTATATTCTGTAAAATATTCATCAAAGAAACAGCGTGCAGTCTTAAACTCAAATTATTATTCTGTTTTTATGCCTGCACTAGTGTATGCATAGAGCGCATCAAATAATAATTTGTATACCTATATATAATCTATATACCCAGTTCGTACATTAGTTTGTCCACAAGTTGGCAAAACTGGCCTGGGCCATTACTTCACAGTCAAATAAGAAACAACAACAAACTGCTGGAGACAACAATAACAATAGACATGTGTTGATGAGTGAACAAAGAATTTTTTTTCTGTCATAACTTCTGGGGAGAAATAGCGAAGACATTGGACAAGATGAAACTTTCTAGTGTCAACCGCCTGTGTTCGTGCACACTATCAAATAGAGCAAACTTTGAAAGGCTACACATTCAGCTGTTTCAAATTTTGTGTTTCAAATATACCTGGATGTCTATGGTGACATCAAAAGCCTCGGTTTGACTTGATCCATCACTGATGTAAAAGCTGAAGACATCCTGGCGGATGTTGGCTTGGCGGATGTTTTGGACGTAGAAGATATGGTCTGAAGTGAGGTCTTCTATAGTGAAGGGGACGTCAGGGCTGATCACGTGAGATCCACCGATCAAAGCTGGACACAAAGGACACACCTCAACGTGTTGAACAAACGCCGCAACACTTTGAGCTCGAGTTTAGTCTCATAGTTCTGAAGACTGCATTTTACTGGGAACAACATTTCTGGGTCTAATATCCAATCAAATAATTGATCATGGAACAAAAACAACAAAAAAGTGACTTTCTAGACAAAACAGAGAGTGACTGTCAGTAAATTATTTAAGAATAAATAGCTGTGAGGAACAAAAACAAACCCAAAATCATGGAAATGAAAGTAAATACATCAAAGCAGAAATCAGAGTTTGCTTATGTGGTTTGAGTGAAAAACATTTGTTTTTCTTTTGAAAAACATATTTCGTACAACTGTCGTTGGGTGTTTATGTTCCACCATGATCTGCACCTCCTTTCATCTTCCTTCCTCAAACAGAAAGCCTGAATAAAGATTACTGCTTTAATCTGAATTTCACACATCTACAAATCTCTTTCACACCAAATGAGTGCTCTGCTCATGAATAAAATTACACCATCAGCAACTGAAAAAATAAATAAAAAATTCGCCCCGAGTGACTCAGAAAAGGAAACTAACATATAATGCTAGGTTATATATTACACATGGAGACAGCGCTGAGTGATTCACCTTTTTTTGTGTTCTCAATGTAGCCGTACTTGGGTGGGCTGACCAGCCACACCAGCAGGTCCTTTCTGGACGTGTCTGGGTCTGATGCAATGATGTGATTGGCTGAGAGCTGGACTCTCCCTCCTTCCTGGACCTGTCCATAGGAAATGCCATAAAGAGTTTAAAAAATGCTGAAAGAACCAGATCTTAAATTAAAGTGAGAACTATGCTCACCTTAATGCCGCTGCGGACAGTGACTACAGGTGGCTGCCTCTGGGTAGAGGTGATGGTGATAGTGAACATCTGGTTTTCCAGACGATTGTTCTCACCATCATAGACAACGAAGTGAAAAATGTCAGTGACAGGCTGGTTACCCGTTTCAAAGGAAGTAACATACCTATTTGGAAAAAAAAAAGAAAAAAAAACCTCACTATTTTCAACCTTCTTGAATTCTGAAATGATTCTCAAATTCTGAAAGAAAGAGAGCTGGGACACATTAAACTCTTTTGAAAAATTTCTGAAAACATAAGTTAAATGTTCCATCTGTTTAAAAAACTAACCACCAGAGGATGACAGTCAAATATGGGCAAAGACATAATCGCCTGAGGGAATTGTTTATATTTCATAATTTCTCAGCGGGCCTCAACAATTTAAAGCAATTAAAGCAGCTTGTGTTGACATGCATGTTGAGCCGCCCCAAGCACTTCAGCTCGCCAAACATTTTACATGCCTCATTTATGGAGTCTAATATTAACATAGCAGAACTAAGAATGATACATTAATACTGGTAATGATCTGAGAAACACATTGATAAAAAGATCAGGCCACATATTCAAAACAACATGAATTGAATATGCAGTAAAATTATGGTAAAAATGAAAGCAAATACTATCTAAATTAAATTATCGTAAAATATATTAGAGTAACAACTGCTAAGAATATAAAATACATAAATAGGCAGGGTTATAGTTAACTAAAACTAAAACCATGAAAAAAACTTTGATACTTGTAAAATATATATAAAAAAAACTTTAAATGATTTTATTTTAGCATTTTCATTTTCACTTAGTTTAACTTGATGTACTAAAATAACTAAAACGTAAATGAAAATGTATAAAGAAAACAAGACCTAATAACAATGACAAAAATAAAACCAACTTGCTAAAACTTTAAAATTAAAATGAAATATTAATACAATTTCATTTAATAAAATATATTAAAATGATACTACAATAACACTGGATGCAGGGAATTTACCTGATTTTGTGGTTGTTGATGTCCTCCATTGTAAAGGATGAATATTCACTAAGTTCCTCATGGTCTGTTTCAACCTTGTTTTTGGTGAGGATCCCATACATTGGCATAGAAACTAACTGCACAAAAATTCTCTCATCTGGAGATTCATCATCCTAAAAGGCATTGACAATGCTTTTTATGCATCCTGGAAACTACCAATTTTAACTTTTATTTTCAGTCATTGTAAGAACATGCCATTCCTCACCATATAAGCTAAATGTGAACGCCTAATGATGGTGCTGCTCTTCTCCGCCACTTCCATGGATAGCAAGGCCTTCGGGTCACGTTTGGGAGCATCACCTTTGACCTCAGACACCAAGACCTGCACTGTGATGGAGGTCAGTGAGATTCCATCCGTCACAGAGAAGGTCATGGAGTCCTCCTCGGTGGTGAGACCGGCATGCTCATACTGCAGAACGTTCCTGGTGACGTCACTGGAGGTGAAGGTGTCTCCTGAGGTGGAGGAGAATTTTGATAAAGAAACTGAGGCCAAAAAGTACAATAAAGAATCACACACTTTGTGAGAACCAAAAATGCTGCACCAACCATTGACCATCTGGACCTGCGAGCCAAGGTCCACTCTCAGGAGGGTCCCATGCAGCGGCCCCTCCACCAGCTCAAACTCCAGCTCTTCAGGGGCCGTGTCAGCATCTGTCACCGCTAACTGTCGCACACCTACACGAAATGGAAACAAGCCCAGTAAGATAAAAAAGGGGCACATTTTATGTTAATATTGTGCTGACTGACGTTTTACTGACATCTAGTGGTGTGGATGTAGCCTCATGCGAAAGGAAAAATTTTCAGTTACCAATTGGTGCTTTTCCATTACCAGTACCAGCTCAACTCGACTCGACTCGTCACGGCTCGGCTCGCTTTTCGCTCCGTTTTCCATTGCAGATAGTACCTCCACAATAGTACCTGGTCGTCATAGCGACGCCACTGGAAACTGCCGTGACGCGACACTTCTACTCTTCTACGCGACACACACCCGCTACCCACACACACAGGACAATGGAGGAAATCAAGTGTATGCTGTTTTTGTTTTTGCTGTTTTTTATTCAGGATACTCCGTCTGGCGCGTGCAATGATGACGCAGTGAATAGTGACGATTCTCTCTGACCAATCAGCAGTCTGCCGTGTTTTCACGTCACATTTTAGTATCGCCTCAGCTCGCTCAGAACCTCGCCAGAGGTGATACGAAAAAAATTACCTGGAAGCAGGTACAGGTACAACTTTTACACAGTGGAAAACCAAACAAAGGCGAGTCGAGTCGAGTCGAGCTGGTACTGTGTAGTGGAAAAGCGCCTAATGTCATTGTAGAAATGTGCTATTCGCAGGAAAATATTATTTTTTCAATGGGTGTCCAACAACAGGGTGTTAACTGAGAAAAAATGAGTAGTTTTCGACTAGTCATGGGATCTCTAAATGGTGGCCCCCATGAGGTGACCCGCCTCATGAAAAATGAAATAGCTTTTATTAGTATTTTTATTATTCTGATGTGACTGGAGTCTCATGTGAACATGATTTGAAACGTTTCTCAAAGGAGCTATTCAGTTCAAAACTTTAATGAGGTGTAAAACTTTTTAATGAGGAAAAAACCATACTGACTGGACCTTTCAAATACTTATTCATTCACTCTAATTACTTTGTTGCAATACTAGTTTCCTTACCCACTGGTGTCCTGCCGCCAAGGCTGACCTCCAGCACCGGATCCAGAATCTGAAAGACTGGCGGCTGCTGATGATTGGCCAACAGCAGAATAGCAAAGTCCATCTCTGGAGTGGTGTGCACTCCATCAGACACTGAAATAAGAGAGCGACTCAGAATAAGTGAATCATGCACAAAAACACTGTTGATCTTCAACCCAGTTCTGTCTTCTGCACTTCAGATGAATGAATGCAACAGACACAGGGAGGATGAATCAGACAGAAAAGAGTAAAAGAAATGTTCTCTTAAGCCATGACACAGGTTGTAAGTTGTAAGTGTCAGAGATGATTAAATTGTCATATTTGCATATTGAATTGTGGTTAGTATTGTCTTTCATGCACCTTTGTACAGTAATAATTTATAGCTGCCTTGCCTCTCCAATTGTTTTTGTGATTGTGTGTGCATCTGACTGCAAACAAAACACGGTTTGGGTGTCAAAACAACTGCACAGAGCTTTTAAATTTATCTTTTAAAAAGAGAAAATGGAAGTCTTTTTGTTGTTATGTAATACAGTTACCACAATAGAACAGTGGTGATTTGGTTTTAACCACTATTGTCATCAAAAAAGGATTACTCATATTCATTTATTTTGATTTCACAGTAAACAAAACTAGTAGTTACTATGGTATGCTGGTGGAAATAAACTTTTTTGTAAGGCTAGACACGATGAAGCCATTTCCCAAACCACAGTCACAATTTACATACTTACAATGCAAATGAGACAAAACAAAGACCTTGCACAGGGCAATGTAGGGCAGACAAACTCCTTTTAGAGCTGTTAGTAATAGAATGAAATGGATGGCGAGTAACACTAGACTGGAGAACAGCAGTGTCAGGAGTCGATGCTGAAAGAACTGTCAATGAAATTAAATGAAAAAAAAGAAGAAGAATAAAATGCAAACAGAATATTTGAATTTAAACTGTGAATGCAAACAGAAATCCACTGCTGAGCCAAGAGTCTCTATGTTTTATGACAACGTTTGATGTTTTCCTTCAGTTAAGAATACATATATAAGAGAGGAACAAAGTTCTTTCAGCATCGGCTTCTGACACTGCTGTTCTCCAGTCTAGTGTTGCCCGCCATCCATTTCACTCTATTACTAACAGCTCTAAAAGGAGTTTGTCTGCCCTACAGTGCCCTGTTTCCATCCAGACAAAGAAGGGCATATGAGAAGTCACAGCTCTGATTCATGAGTGCTGCAAGAAGAAGATGGATGCACAATCGTATTCTGCTGTCAGGTGGAATAAAGCGTATGGATGGACATCAGAAAGAGAGAGGGAATTATACTCCCTCTTAGGGGAGAGAAGGTCCCATAAATAAATAACAGCAACACACCAGCGAATGTGGGATCAGAGGCACAGAGGGATCTGTACATGGCATTTGAGAGGAAGAAATGAATTCTGAGTCTGCTGGAAGCTTGTAAGGAAAGGGAGAATAAGTCAGAGTCACAAGGGGGTTACAGAGGTCAAAAGTGATAATATACCTGTGAAATGAAGGCTCACTGACTCTGGTAGACCTGTAGGAATGAAAGATTGTTAGTGGTTACTTTCACAAACAACTGCTAACAAATCACAGTAATTAGCAAGCAGGGTGAGAGATTATTTCATATTTAAATATTTATGCAGAAGAGGGGAGTTTTACGACAAATGCATCGCTAACAATGCCTCAGCCGTTGGGTTTGACTGCTCAGAAGCAACAATTGGCATCAGAGTAGTAATAAATAAAAAGTGCGCTGACATATTTGCTAATTAACTTCCCATACAAACTATACGCATTTCAAATTAATGAGCGTGTCATGCTAGTATTGCATGCTTGTTACATTCATAGAACACTGTAAAAAAAAAAAAAAAAAAAAAAAAAAACCCAATTAAAACTGTTTTGGGACTCAGTTTTCTAGTTGAATGAATAACAGAACTGTCAATGAATGAATTTGAGTTGTATTAAAACCTATTACACTACACTAAACATATTAAAATGTTTAGTCTCTTATGCTCAACAAAGCTGCATTTATGTGATCAAAAAATAACAGCAATATCGCAAAATATTTACACCTTTTTTTATTTTATTTTATTTTATTTTATTCCTGTGATGTTAAAGCTGAATATTCACTGCCGTCTTTGTTGTCATATGATCACTCAGAAATCATCCAAATATACTGATTTGGTACTCAAAAAAAAAAAAAAAAAAAAAAAAATTCTTATGTAGTAAAGTAAAAACTAACCTGTAAATGAGTACTGATAAAGTTCCTGAAGGTGGGACGGTGCTTGTGGGGGTCTGTAGATAATTTTGCCACTGTCTACATCAGCCTGGGTGAAGAGGCGCACATGATGGTAAGGTCTGTCCCTGTGCTCCAGCGCACCTGAAAGAGGATAGTGACATCATCATGTTCATATTAATAAGACAATCAATCCAATATTAGAAGCTCAGAAATAATGAAAGAGAGATTGTGGGATAAAGATTATTTATGTAAAACTGAATTATTATCCATGAGCTAAGCCATTTGGGTGCATCACAATCTTTTTCCACCATTTTTTTAAACGTAAGAGAAGGTTCATGATGACCATTCTATTAATAATTGTAATTTAATCCAGATAAAACAACTAATCCATGAAAGGATATGAAACATATTATAGAACCACAAATGAAGCTTCTCACAAGTACCGTACCCTTGGCAAGTTCCACCTTTGAAATCATGTACTCTTTATTTAATGGTACAAAAAGAAGAACAAAACAAAACTATCAGGCTTCCATTATGCCTATGAGTGTCCTTCCCCTCACCCCTATGACAATAATAGAGGTTTAGTTACCATGGCCTGAGGTGAGTGCTTTGGTGATGTTGTAGACAAGCTTGTCGCTGGGCGTCTCAGAGTCAGTGAAGGAGAGAGCAGAGGGAGATATCACAGTCACGCGATCTTCCAGAGCCTGCACACACACACAGCCAAAAAAATTTACACTGATTAAGACAGTCTTTGTTTGCAGTCAACTGTCATATGCTTACCAAGACTGCATTTATTTGATATTTATTCAATAGTATTACAACTAAAACCATATTCTATTACATTTAAAATGTAATTTATTCATGCTGAATTTTCAGCAGTCATTACTCCAGTCTTCAGTGTCACATGATCATTCAGAAACCATTATATTATGCTGATTTGGTGGTCAAGAAACATTTCTTATTATTATCAATATAGAAATGCTTTGTGATGCATTTTCCTCCTAGGATTCTTTGATGAAAAGAAAGTTCAAAAGAACAGCATTTAAGAACAGACTTTTTTTTTTTTTTTTTAACAATGTGCAAGTTTTTACTGTCAATTTTGATCAATTTAATGTGTCCTTGCTAAACAGAAGTAGAAATTTTTTGGCCAAAAAGAAAATAATCATATCGACCTTAAGCTTTTCTCCCCGTTTAACTGGCAAGGTGTTTTAAGTGAAAAAACAAAAACATAAAAACATTTGACTAACCAGGAATATAAGTAAACAAAAAATAAAAAAAAAGCAGCAGCAGTTTCAAAGTCTGGATACACTGAATTTTAACTCCTATTTAACTAGATAGAGAATAATTTAGTCTTAATTTTGTCCTGCTGTTTGAATCTTACAGTAATCTGCAGATCGGCTCCAGGTGAGATCTGAGGCATGCCGGGGCTTTGAGGCATCACTCCTATAGTGAAGGTCTGCTTATCACTCAGAGTCTCTGGATAAACCTCACTTGAAACCTGTCAACAAAAGTACCCACGCATGAACAAACATTTATGAACTAAACAAATACCACAGTGCACATGTGTGTTTCCACTAGAATTTATTTATTTTAAAATTTTTGTGAAAAAAAAAATGTCCGTGTGGAAATTAAATTTGGTTGAATTGGGGGGGGGGGGGAGGGGGTTTACTTCATGATCACACAAACACCCCTGAGGACATAAATTAAACCGTGTTGAACCATTAAAGCTAAAATCTTGTTTAATGAAGTCTGTGGCACAGGGTGCAGCCTCAGGCAAGATGAGAAGAGAAAAGAACAAACAAGACGGGAAAGCAATTTTCTGCAGGAGGACGAAAACACTGTTGTGTCAAGAGTCATTAGGGGTTTAAGCTGATGAATTAACTGTGATTGAATGTCCTTTAACGCTGCTTACACTGATTTGAAACTGGATTTGAAGACAAATTAGCTCATTTATACCGAAGTAATGCAGTGAGGCTGGTGAAGGAGAAGTAGGACAGATGGACAAATTGGCCTAAGAAGAGTGTGAAGCAGAACTGAAGTAAAATGGAGAAAATAGTCCAATAGTGCGAGAGACGGGAACAATGTGTTTATCTTCCTAAGAGGTTTGTGTTCGCTTTGTGCATCACTTGTAACAGGAGATACGCTGATCTAAAAGTCTGATATTGGGTGTGTGAGAGAGAAAGAAAGAAAGGTACACTACCATTCAAAAGTTAGAGGTTGGTAGTTTTTTTATTATTATTCTTACAAGGCTAATTCCCCCCCACTAAATACAGTAAAAACTGTAATATCGTGAAATATTATTACAATTTAGTTTTACTTTTACAATTTAAAAGATTTATATTTTAATATATTTTAACATGTTATTCCTGTGATGGCAAAGCTGAATTTCTAGCATAAAGTTTAAAAGAACAGCATTTATTTGAATATATATATTTTTGAAACAATGTAAAAGACTTTCTGGTCACTTCTGATCAATCTAATAAATTATTGCTAAATGAAAGTATTCATTTCTTTAAAAAAAAAAAAAAAAAAAAAACACCCAGCCACCCCAAAAAATCCAAACCTTTGACCGGCAGTGGATAAATGTGCATAAAAAGTAACATCTCCTGAGCAATCTTAATTCATATCAACACAATGTGCCCTTTTGTATAGTGACTCTCAAATATAAATGATTGCAGTAAAATTTACTTATGTGAAGAGCATCAAAATTGGATCCAAATTGTATTAATATCAAATATCAAATTGTTTTTATTTTTAATTTATATATGTGTAAAATATGTGAAACAGAGCAGTACATATACAGATTAAAACATGAACACAGCCAGATGTTAACCTTTGATTCTACAATCTGAGCCGCAGGGCTCTTGCTGAACTGACAGTATATGCCTTGGGTTAAATTTATTGCGCAGTGTGTCTCACCTGAAACTGAAAAGTGTCTCTCTGTGTTCCAGAACCATAGTGTCTGTACCAGACAGTTCCTTCATTAACATCTTGCTGTGTAAATGAGCTGGTGGGTGTGGTGTCCTGACCATCTGGGAAAGACTGCCATGCTTCCACAGGACCATCGGCGGGCATAGACACCAGCACGATTTCTCCTAGACACACACAAGTTTCCTTTAGAAAGAAGCATTTTACTGTAGTTCATGGCACTGAATTGAGTTCAGAAAGAAAGACAGACATAGAGTAAGGAATTCTAGAGTCCGATAATGATAATGATGATGATGATACCGTGTTTGGGCTGTCCACTCTCAGAATAAATGGTGTACAGGATTTCAGAGTCACTGGCTCCTTGGAACTGAGCATTGAGACACTTTTTAGACAGCTGTACCATTCCTCCCTCCCTCACCCAGGTCTTAGGCACTGAACGCAGATGAGGAGTCAATCCAACCTAAAGAGAAGCCATAATGCACCATTAATGGTATGTTTATTTCAGCTTATAAAAGCATGTAAAGTACCTCATAATAAAGTAATAGTTTATACACTACTGTTCAAAAGTAACTGTTCAAATGTTTTTGAAAGAAATCTCATAAGTTCACCAAGGCTGCATTTATTTGACCAAAATACAGTAAAACAGTAATGTTGTGAGATACTATTACAATTTAAAATAACTGTTTTCTTTTTAAATGTTTTAAAATGTATTTTATTCCTGTGATGGCAAAGCTGAATTTTTAGCATCCATTATTCCAGTCATTAGTGTTACATTATCCTTCAGAAAGATCCTTGCATTTTACATTGAGAAACATCAAGGCTACACTTCCTATGCAAGGAATCTTTAGATCCTGAGTGGGCTCTGAACATCCCAAGACTAGCTGAGGAGCTCATTGTGGTGAATAAGATCATCTGCTTCACAGATAATCAAAGACTTTCAAGGATGTGGAGAGATGAAAGCTCTGATTCACAAAGGAAACACCTTGGCACCCTTCCACCACCTTCCTGCTGATCCTGATCACCTCTCTGAGAGCGGGATGGATTTATAAGGCAAGGTTTTCACGGAAGAGTTCACTCATGGGTCAAAATTATAAACTCTCCCTTATGAGATTTTTGCTGCATTTCATGTAGTGCATTTCTACCTGATATGACCCTTAAAGATGACTTTAAAGTAAACTACTGTCGATTCATTCATATTACATAACACTAGAATACAACCAATTAATTTTGATGTTACACATCAAAATGAAACATTTTTTCCCTGACAAAACATCTTGTACAGTGAAGTTGATACCTGGAAATATTTTCTTTCTTTCTCTAACTTTCTCTCGATTTAGAGATCAAAGTGTGGATAGTGCAGGTATTTGAGGTCTCCAGACTACATTAAACCAAGGATCATTCACCAGTGCTGACCAATTACATGGATCAGGTACTACAAATGCCAAAGAACTTCTCTTCAAAAGGCTAATTGAAAGTCAGCTTCCTCATTTATCCCTTTTTGTCTTCATTGCAGAAATCCACATTATGAATCTTTTGAGATCAGTGACTTTGGCTCTTAGCTCCTTGTGTTGTGGATGTAATTTGACCTTTCCACTGACTCAATGGGTCTCATTCATGAAACATTCGTAAATATACGAGTAAATATGTGAGTGATTTGCGCGTAAAGAGACCTTCCCGAAAACTCTTCTCCTGATTCACAAATACTTCGTAAACGTCAGATGTGATAGTGAAATGTGTGTGTGTGTGTTAATGAATTCCAATCAGTCGTAAATGGGACGCACGTGCATGCTCATTCTCAATTACCATAAATCCCGCCCATTAAATCCGACTGACAACTTTAAATGGGCATCATATTATGACACCAAACGAAGGATTGCCAGCATATTACAGATGCAGTTAATGGAGTTTCATCTGTTAATCGAACAGTCTCAGAAGTGAAAACAAAATGGTTCGACATGAAGCTTGACTGCAACACTTGTGACTTGCGGACTTGTGTTCCGTTTGCAGATGCTATTACTGGCTCTCATAATAAAAGTAAAAAGAAAAACCGTATGTAATTACTATATATAATTTTTTTTTTTAAATGCTGTGTAAATATGTACCCGATTAAGGTGAATTAAAATGCAGCCTTATTAATGAGCAAAACGTTCGGATGTTAAACGCACTATTTACGCGGGGCTGGGAGCAGGTGTAGATTTATTTCGTACCAACTAACATTTGGAAAATACGAACATTTTAATGAATCCGAAAATTTACACCAGAACCACTTTACACACGATTTACACAAAAATTCGTTCTGCTCGTGTTTCATGAATGAGATCCAATGACACTTACGTGATTGCAAAAGATCTTAATGAGGCCTTCGTGTGATTCTGCCCAGTATAACTTGCTGCTATCCTACCAGTAAAAACGATGTGCTATTGATCAGAAAACAGAGTATTTACCCTGAAATAGGGCTTCCATTTGTCAAAAGCTGCTTAGGATGGGAGATAAGAGGTTGCAGCAGGGAACAAGGCAGGTGTAATCGGATGACACTACAGAGAGATGTGTGGATAACTGTGTATGGAAGGGGGAAGAGAGATTGAAAAGAGCAAACAAAGTGCTGCTATCTGTCTAGACATCAGCAGGCTGAGGGCATGTCAAATAGTCAGAAAGAAGCAATTTCAAGAGGGTGGTGATGATTATGTATGTAGGTATAGTGGGAGAGAGGTATGAGATAGTGGGGTTTACCCTGTCATGAAAAACACTTTACGCACAGTAGTCTATATCACAGAATTGATCCACTGTGTCTCAATGTGCTTGCACTGTCAGAAAAAAATTGCAAAATTGTACCTACATCATATTTTTGCTACAGGGTACATACTAGTACCTTAATGTTTAAATATATGATCCTGTGAGGCAACGAGCACAGTAGTCGCAACCTCTGTATATTACTTTTCAGCGCTTGGTACAATGTGTATTGAACTTTGTTGTTGAGGTTTATTTGGTTCTGTTCCTTAAACCTATCTTTGTAAAGCGACCTTGGGTGTTGGAAAGGCCCTATATAAATAAAAATTATTATTATGAATTATTATTAGTTGAACCCTATGTGATCACAAACAGACACCAACAGTACACTGCAAAAAGTGGTAACCTACAACTGTTACCTTAATGAGCAGTTTCTAGCTTAAAACCATTTAAGAAGAGATTTTAAAACCCAAAACAGGATCCCCTTGCAAGTGATCCTCATCTTAAATTATAATGGCAGCTAAATAATTTGAAGTACAAAGACCCATCCATCTCTCTATCCATTCTCTAAACCTCTCGCCCTATGTAGGGTCACAGGGAAGATAAGTAATAAATCAAGACATTACGCAGCGGTAGCCTGAGGTTCAATCATCAAGGATTTTCAGCATAAGGTGGGTGCAGGAATCCATAATTAGCCAAAAAAACCTTGGTCTTAGTCCAAAATGCAGAAGAGCTGATGGCGTGCTGGTTTTTTTTACACACTTACTTGAAGGAACATGACACATTGATAGGCCTATAAATAATTACAAGGTATTCAGTATTTAGTTATTAGTTTTAAACGGCACATTTACAATGATAAAAAAACCCTTCCAATTACAGAAATATGTAGAAATTAAACACATTTAGCTGAAATTTTTAAAAAACCAGAGGACATGCCATTTCAAAGAATATAAAACTATATAAGCAGAATAGCACTACACATAAGTATGATAAAAAAAGAATACTTTTTGATCAGGCGAACTGTCACTTAGCAAATCTTTTTAAGAGTAAAACCAGTCATGTCCGTACCTTTTGAGCAATGCTGATGTGAAACAGGATGTTCTGGTAGCTGTGTCCATCATTGACCTGCAGCAGAAGTCTGTCCTGGTCTCCTTCTGAACCATCGTGTACATACTGCAGCTGCTCAAGATCCAGGTCTTCCAGTTTAAAATTGGTTACCTGCACATCACCATGCACGTGTGTCAGGTGACCATGCTGAGGTGGATCCAGAACCGTGATGAAAACGTCTTGTGGGTTATCAAGGTCACTGATGTGAAGAATGGACCTGCTGATGACGGCTGTCTCACCAGTGTTAATGTACAGGATTTGGTTGGTGATCACAGTGGGTGGCTGTTGAAGGTATAATATAACATTAATATTTCATTCAAACTCAGTTTCAGTGAAACACAGAGGAGACAGTCAATCTTATCAGTAAAATATTTAAGATTTCACAATTTAATATTGGGGCCCCAATGCCCTTATTCTGTATTCTTTTTCCATCTACGTATTTTCCCAGTTTTATTTTGTGAATTTAGGCACGCAGAGGTGAGAATTCTATCAGTGCTTGATTAGAGTTGCTCAAATGAAAGACAAGATGCATGAAAATGAGGGAAACAGAAGGATGATTTCTGTGCATTTGAGGTCCAAATGGGACTAACACAGACACAAATGGACAATACTGGATGTTGTTTTAGGAGTGTTTAAAGTGTGTATTTGTGTTCAAAGTCCCTGCAGGATCCAACATAACTTTGTATATCATGACTTCATTCTGTATCCTTCCGCATCAACACTTATTTTCCAATTATATTTTTGGCCACTTTTAGTTATAGGCAAAGAAAAGAGATGACAAACGTTGCAGGCACGATTTGAATTAGTGTTGTCCAAATGAGCACCAAAGCATTTTGTTAACAATATACTTTTTGTGTAAAGCAATTTAAACTAATGAAGATTCATTACGCTGCTGTTGCACAGAGATGTGGAGAAAATCAGGCCACATTTGTTTACCACCACTCAGGGAAGACAAGAGCAAATGGTTTATTTGCAAAAGACAATCTTTCCCCCCAGGGAGGGATTATTGCATTTTTACTCTCTTTCTCTAAGGAATAGATTCACTCTCTCACTCTCTCACACAGTGAGAGAGTGTCTCTCTCTCTCTCTCTCTCTCTCTCTCTCTCTCTCTCTCTCTCTCTCTCTCTCTCTCTCTCTCTCTCTCTCTCTCTCCACTTTGAGATACTGCCTCACTCAACAGAAAGAAGTGCTCTGACTTCATGGGCTGCTGTTATCAATCCATGAGGGGCAGGAATGTATTTTGGGTGTTATTTGTTGCAATGACATCCATTAGATTTCTGTTGGGGAGCTCAGGTTTCTGTGTGTGTGTGTTCGTTTGGCTGGTGGAGGTCAGTGAGACAGGCAGTTCTCTGGAGGCAGTATCTACAGTATAAAGTGTAACAAAATGCTGCAGAGGAGTGAAAGCGAGAGAGATAGAGAGAGGGGGAAGAGATGCTGGTTCAGTGTGAGCTATAATGCCCTCCTCAGAGTGAGGATAATGGGCAGTCAATCTATGTTAAGGATGTGGACTATGGGTGTAAACAGAGACTGTATAAGACAGAGGTGGTCGCTCAGGCAATATGGCGACTGTAGGAATGGAATGGTGTTATAAACATATTTGTTGAGAAAACTGATCTGTCCTTAAGGGACTTCATCCTTTATATGTATCAGTAAAAGTTTGGACACCCTTGATATAATTCATATTTTTCATGATCTTAAAAAACCATTGATCTTAAGGTGTGTTTAAATGCTTAAAGATGAAAGTGCCGTTAAAGTCACATGTGGGCAAGATGGCGCCGTGCATGTGGCAGCCTGTCGCAGCAGCTCTGAAAGTTTTTTACCTTTTTTATCTTTTTAATTCTCTTCATCGATGTCTGAGGAATGTGTTTATATGTGGTCCTAAGTTTGAGAGTATCAAGAAGCATTGAATTATGATTCTTTTTATTTTGGCTTAATTGGAACTTTGGGGACAGTATCGGGAGCACCAAACTTTTGCTCCATTATTTATTCAAGAGAACAACTATTGGCACTTTAGCACACAGCGATGTCAGCTGTACCTAGAATGGAGACTCCTGTGGAACTAAGGAGGAGGAGAAGGGGGTGTAGAGCTGGTGTAAACCGACTGAAGAAAAGACGACATAAACCATTTTAACCCGCGGGATCATCATGGGAAATGTCCGGTCGCTTGGGAATAAAATGGAGGAGCTTACGGCACTAACAAGGATGCAACGGGAGTATCGTGAATGCAGTTTTATGTGTCTTACTGAGACTTGGTTGAGCGAGAGAAAGCCGGACTCGGTTGCAAAATTGGATTGCTTTCATCTTATGCAAGCAGACAGGTGTGCTGCGGAGACTTGTAAGAGAAAAGGAGGTGGGCTGGCACTGTTTGTCAATGAACGCTGGTGCAATCCGGGTCATATCACGGTTAAAGAAAAACTGTGCAATAAGGATATTGAACTAATTGCGGTGGGGCTGAGGCCGTACTATTTGCCAAGAGAATAGCGATAACGGTGTATATCCCTCCTTCGGCCAATGTGACTAATGCTTGTGAATATATTAATACTGCTACAGCTAGGATACAGTCAAAATATCCCCAATCACTGATTACTATCTCTGGTGATTTTAACCAAGCATCTCTACATAATACTCTCCCCACGTTTACTCAGTATGTGGACTGTGAAACGAGAGAGGTTTGGAAAGATCTAAATGTGATGTCCGGACATGAGAATAAAATAAGGAGATACACTGCCCCTGGTGGTCAGACATGGGCAGATGATTTTAAATGTATTTTTTTAACAGATTTGATGTTGGGTCTAATGATTTTGAACATTCTTCACTAAGTAGTTTAACACGGAGTTCTTCATCACATCCACCTCCAGCTCTAAGCTCATCCTTTTCTCCCATTTGTATGTTCCTGGTTTTTCAATATCAGTTGAACAAGTAAGAATTGAGTTAAGGAGAATTAAGATGAAGAAATCTCCAGGTCCGAAGATCCTAGAGTTCTTAAGGCCTGTGCTGATCAGATTTGCAGGGTGGCTCATTAAATTTTTAATTTGAGTTTGCGTTTAGAAAAATTACCTGTTTTATGGAAGACATCATGTGTAGTACCCGTACCTAAGTTAACAAATCCCATGGAGTTCTCGCACTATAGGCCAATTGCTTTAACAGCACAGTTAATGAAGGTTTTTGAGAGACTGGTATTAAACCATTTAAAGTCAGTATTGTATGGTGCTAAAGATAAACTAAAGTTTGCTTATAAAACTGGTGTTGGGGTGGATGATGCACTTATTTACCTCCTGCATAAATCCTTAAGTCATTTAGAGACCCCGGATAGCACAGTCAGAATTACATTCTTTGACTTCAACCTTCACTACTACGAAGTAAGATGGAAAATGTTGGAGTACATCAGAGTATGGTCAATTGGATAACTGATTATCTCTCTTATAGACCACAGTATGTGAGGATGCAGGACTGTGTGTCTAAAGTAGTGACGTGCAGCACTGGAGTCCCTCAAGGAATGGTTTTAGCACCATTTTTGTTCACTTTTTATACATCAGATTTTCAGTATAATTCTAAATCTTGTCATCTCCAGAAATTTTCTGATGATTCTGCAATAGTTGGCTGTATAACAGACCATGATGAGAGTGAATATAGGGAGCTAATAAAGAGTTTTGAGGACTGGTGTGAGAAAAACCGTCTCAGGCTAAATGCTAGTAAGACAAAGGAAATTGTGGTTGATTTTAGCAGACTTCCTCAGCAAGCGGTACCAGTAAATTTAAGAGAGTCAGAAGTTGAGATTGTAACAACTTACAAGTATCTGGGTGTATATTTGAACAACAAGCTCAACTGGTCTGACAATACGATGCAAATTTATAAGAAGGGTCAAAGTCGTATTCATTTGTTAAGGCGACTGAGATCCCTTTGGGGTAGGCCTATGTCATGTAGAGTTGGGGTACTCGGACTCTCGAGTCAAATTTTGAATGAACTCGGACTTGTCACGCACTCGGATGAATACTCAGACTTGAAACGGACTCGGACATTTTAGACTCGGAAAAACTTCCGAGTACAGTCGAGTCCGGGCACTGGAGGACACAATATTATTCAAAAACGAAATGAAACTACTTGTGTTGTTTCAGCGTTGATCACTGTAGCCAATCACAGCATGAACACAGTGGCAAATCAGAGGCGTTTTAGAGAGTCACCATGCGGAGAATTCACTCAAAATGTATGTTCAGAATCAGCATGAGCTTTATCCTTTCGCAAATCCCCTCATAAACAACAAAGTATATGCAATATAAATAAGAGATTCACTGTGCAGTGCGGACAACTTCAGTGTTTATGATGAGAGTTTTAGTGAGAGTGCAGAACGCGGTAAGTAAGTGATGGCAAAGGGAGCGCTATTGACGATCTAAATAATAGTTTTGTTTTTCACGCTTCTAGAGGACCAGTGGTTACGTTCACACTATAAATTATAAAGAGTGATAACTGCATTTAAATGTGGGAGTGAATCCGCTAAATTTTAGTCCTGTCATGAAATTGCGATGATTGACATAGTAACCATAGCAACCTGAAAACGTGATAACCATAGCAACATTTTGGTTTTTCTTACATTTACACTTTAGTCATAAGTTTACATACACCTTGCAGAATCTCCAAAATTTTATTTTTATTTATTTTTTAATAAGAAGGATCATAGCTTTTTCACATAACAGATATTTAAAAGCCTAGTCCACAAGACAAAATACAAACACAAAATACAAGACAAATTACATAGGCTTGATTTTAATATTGTGTGTCATTACCTGAATGATCCACAAAAGGTTTTTTTTTTGTAATGATTGTTCATGAGGAAAAATCCTCCAGCTCCTGCACATTCTTTGTTTTTCCAGCATCTTCTACATATTTGACATATTTATATCTTACTAGCAGTGTCTATGATTGTGAGATCCATCTTTTCACACTGGTGACAACTGAGGGACTCATACACAACTGTATTCATTAAAATTCATTAATCAATGTAGTCCTGCCCTTCAGAGGCTAAATAAGATATTAGCATATAAAACAAAATAAAATTTAAACATCACCATCATCTTGCTCAAAAGTTTACCCCTGGCTATGCATCGTGTTGTATTCTTGAGCATTACCTTGCAGATTCTGAAAGATGTACAATAGGTAAACGTATGACTGTAACTAAACATTGCAATCATTTTGTAAGGTTTAAAATATTAATTTAAGAGCTCAGTGGTGAGACCTTTCGCCGGAATTTGATTGACAAGTGATCTGACCAATCATAATGCAGATTAAAATCAGTGAAAAATGCTGTGTATTGATTTCTTTTTGCAGTTCTGATGTTCATTCATGTTTAATTTGTGCTATAACTAGAAGAGATTATCAGTTCACGTGCTACTTGAACTGAGGCCTACACATTAAAGCACCACTAAACAGTATTTATTGTTTGAATTTCATAAAAAGTAAAAAATTTAAAAGCTGAGACTTTATTTGATACCAAAAGTAGCCTGCTTTGTCTTGTCTGTTGGCACATTGTCAGTCTCCTCTTTGCTCCGCAATATATTTTTCACTGTGTGAGAACATGTGGAGTGAGACCGGAATGGCTTGTCGGACGTAGCAACAGTAACTAAGAGGGGCGGGTCTTTGTGAAAGGTCTATTTCAAATCCCAACACTAATGTCATGTACTACTTAAGACCTTCTATGACTCTGTAGTCTCATCTGTGATTTTGTACTCTGTCACATGTTGGGGAGGGGGAACTGTTGGAAAAGGAGAAGAATAAAATAAACTTATAAAGAAGGCAGGCTCTGTCATGGGGAGTGTGTGTTACCCACCTTACAGGAGATAGTGCAGGATAAAATGATTGGGAAACTTTCTCCTATGATGAATCATGATTGTCATCCTCTTAATGAAATATCTCAAGCTTTTTTGAGTACCTACAGCTCAAGATTAATTCATCCACGCTTTTACAAGGCGCGTTTTAGGAGGTCTTTTTTCCCAACCGCAATTAGATTTTACAACAAGTGTTATACAAGATGATAGACTATTTTCTTTTTACTTGGTTGTATTTAATCATAATGATTTGAGAAATTGATACTGGAGAACAAGATTTGTTGCTGTTGTGAATGTTGTTGTATGTTTTCTATTTATTCATTGTATTTTTGTGCTGCTGTGACATGTAAATTTCCCCCTGGGGATTAATAAAGTTTATCAAATCAAAAAATCTAATCAAATTAAAAATAGTTTTGTAGACAAATTGTACCTAAATATGAATCTCTTTACAAAGCTAATTTTTTATTTATTTATTCATTCACTCATTCATTTACTTATTTATTGTAAGCAGACATTGAAGGACAATTGGCCAACTCAAGTGTCCAGCATAAGTGGCAAGTCTTGTACACTGAAACATTATTGTTTTAAAAAGCATCCCAACTGAATACTTCATGAAGTTGGTTGAGAACATGCCCAGAATGTGCAGAGCTGTAACCTAGGCAAAGACTGACACCTTTAAATAGGCTAAAATATAAAATAATAAGGTATAATTTGTTCACCATTTTACTGGGCACTACATAGTTGGTTTGAATGAGTTTATTATTATTCTAAAAATGTGTGAAATAATAAAGCAAATAAGATGTACACAACGATTCTGAAATGCTGTGCTAAATGTAATAAAATAAAAATGAGTTATTTTACATAATAGTTGATAAAAACAAAAACCGAACTTATTCACTCCAGGGTTTTGTTAATCAGGGAAAATGCTAAATATCGGCAGATTAATAGGCCTGGCAGATAAGCTGTATATTGGCCATGCGCATGGGAAAAGGGGTGGACAAAATAAATAATTAAGCGATTCCTCACAGTGGGTCTAAGCGTGCATGCGCTCAAATTTGTGTGAAATCTGCATATGAACATTTTCTAAAACAAATCATGATCCACCAATAACTTCTGTACTAAAATATATTCTAAATTTAAGATTTTTTTTTGGAACAACTGAAACCACAGGTACGCAAACATCACATACTCTCTAAAGATGTGAGAATGCATCTTTAGAGAGTGTCATACATATGTGAGTGACGAGAATGATGAAAGGCTGTGAAGAAAAGGATGTGCAAAAAAGCCCTAATATGGAGACGGTTTGGGCATGTTTTATGCAAATAGATAACCTCAGGTACACGTTATTTCACTCAGAGAATTCTTCAAATTTATTGAGGTAAGAACAAGGTTCAGTTGTGTGTGTGTGTGTGTGTGTGTACCTGCTGGGACAGCGCCTGCACAGAAACAGTCTGAGGCTGAGAGAACAGCTGAGGATCTGCTGCCCTTAACACGAACTGCCCACTTCTGAAAAACAAGTCGACATTACACTGCTGTGAGCAGATTCAAGGATATAAATAATATGGGTGAGTCAGGGTTTTCTTACATTTTGCTAAAAACCTAAAATCATCTATATTGTAGGGACCAGCTAACAGTCCACACAAAGAAGGCTAAAGGCTTGGTAAACATATTAAATAATGTCATACTGTTGAAATAACCGTACTGTACCAAATAATGTCTTAATGAAAATTATTAGCTCATTATTGAGTCAATGGGATGTAATAGTTTCCATTTCACATTGTGACAGAAAAACAAAGGTGTGTTTGTGTATAAAGTGGACAAAAGCAACAGAAAATGACACAATGACTAAAAGACCCAGAGAAGCAAACGGCAGAGACGAAAATTAGAAAAAGACTGAGTAGCTTTTAAAGAGAAATGATAAAGACTGAAAAGGGGATACATTGTGAAAAGAGGGATGAGGAATAAAATAGGGGTGAAAGTGTGAGGGCACACAGATCACTTGTTAATTAAATCACAGAGCTGAAGGGAGTGAGATGAGCCATTAAATATATAAACTGTGAGAAAGTTGAGAGAAAATTGAAGGTCAGCAGTCAATCTGACTTCCACACGTGATCAACACAAATGCTGCGGCTTATGGTCACTGTGGGGTGTGTGTGTGTGTCCTGTCAAATGCCTCAGCAACTTCACCGAGGTAATTAAAGCTAATGACTGCGCACACTCAGACTTAGTCCATCACTCAAAACACACACACACTCGACACCCGCTTTTATACAACATTGTTTTACTCCTGTACAGCATCTCTCTGGATATTTTGGTGTATAAAGATCAACAAATATCTAAAATATGTCTATCTAAGCAGAAATGGGCCACATCCCGCAGGAATGAAGAACAGAATCGTCACCTAAAGTGATATTTCAGGAGATGAGAAATGTAATCTTTTACATGAACTATAAACAGTGAGTAAACTATGAAATGAATGATTTTAGACTTCCATATATCATCTAGTTGATAAATAAGAATTATATGTTTCTAATGACTTCTCAAACAAATATCCTGGGGAAATGACCCAGGATTAATTCTGCCACTCCATGTTACACACACACTCACTTGGTCTGCTCTTTATGATGAATGAAGCGCACAGCTCTATGTTTGAGCTGAGTAAAGGTGAAAATATCATCTCTGCCCAGTGCTCTGTCTCTGTCATTCTCCAGGACCACGAGGTGGCCGTTACTAGGCGGTTGAAGGAGCTGGAGCAGCATGCTCTCTGATTGGCTATCTGCATCCTTAATTGACAGGAGAGCTGGATCCAGAGGCTTAACTCCACCAATAGGAACCAGCAGAGAGCCATTGATATAAAGAGATGGAGCGCGGCTGTTTGCTGTAGAAACAAAAGTGGATGGGATGGTCAAATACTCTTACAGTCATAAAAGCATACAGAATTTCAATAACTCAATAAAAAACATAAAAACTAAATAGACAAATGTAAAATATAATATAAGGAAATATAATATTTACTCTTACTCTCAGAAAAAAGGTTCAATGGTGTTCTATATAGAATCCTAGGTCTCTTACATTGACATTAGGAATCCTTAATGTCAAAAAGGCGAAATGTCTTAAATGATTGCATAATACTTTCATGTTTAATGGGTTATTTTCATTTTTTCTAGTCATAAAGTATATTTACAAGCTGTTTACAAAAAAAAAGTAGGGAAGCACGATATATATCAGTAACCATATCGGTATCAGCCAATACATGTTCATTTTTAATGTTATCGTTATCGCTCCAATAAAAGCCGATAAATAATGGATTATTTCCTTCAGCTGACACACTTCAGATGCTCACTGCTCACTGTTCACCATGATGGTTTTGAAATGCTTGAAATATGACTGCATTCACTTTAAAAAAAGAAAATACAGTTAAGTATTTAACTGTATAAGCAAGAAAGCAAGTCTGTCATTATAATGAGAACTTCATTATAATTGTGTGCTTGGGACATGGATTTTAATGGTGAGACTTTAGTTTTTGTAATCAGGCTCTCAAAAATAATAAAAAAAACTCTTATTTAGATTTATTGGCCAATATATCGGTCATCGGCTTTTATATAAAGAATTATCGGTTATCGGTACTGGCCAAAAATGTCATATCGGTGCATCCCTAAGAAAAAGAAAAAGAAAAATAGTTAATTAAAACTAAATTCATAAAATGATCCTTTGATGGGTAACCTCTAAAGGTTCTATAGAACACTGTCAGAACACTTTAAGGCTCTCTATAGAACCTATTATTTTAAATGTGTACATACTAAAAGCACTGCACCAATTATGCTGGCCAAGTATAAAGATTTCTTTTGGTCTGTAGAAATCTTATTTTGTATCAGATATGTGAAGCAGAAATTCCAGGTTACCATGGCAGGCTCTTGTTTTTCGGTCAGCGTAGTATCCATGACCACAATCCGGGATGCATCGACCACCCTTCAGGAAGGAGCTCTCAGCACAGACGTGACACTCACCTCCACTCACACACTCCAAGCAACCAGCTGAGCATGCTGGGAAATAACAGTAAACAATCTGTCATTAGACTCAGGTAGGACACGAGAGGGAACTGCGTCACACTGTACTGAGCTTCTCTAAAATTAGCAGGTTGGTAAGCATGCCAAAATGAACAATGTAGGCAGTCACGATCACTCTCTCAGACCAGATTTACAGCACTCACCGGTGCACTGACGGGTCGAGTCGTCTAATAAGTAGCGCTTTCCGCATTCCAGTACACACTGTCCATTCAACACAGCATACGGCAGCTGGCACCGCTGGCATCGGCCATGGGTCTGGCAATGATCACAGTGCTCATCACAGCCTGTTCAGAGAGAGGAGGAAGAGAAAGACTGAAGACATGAAATTTGATTTATATTTCATATGAAATCCAAGTTATCTATAATTTGACATACTAAAATGATTTTACAAAATTCCTTTCAAAAGTTGGTAACATTTTTTAATGTTTTTTTATGTTTTATGCTCACCAAGGCTGCATTTTTAAAAAAATTGAAAACAGTACAAATAGTAATGTTGTGAAATAATACTACAATTTTAAAAATAACTTTTCAATTTCAATATATTTTAAAATGCAATTCATTGTGATGGCAAAGGTGAATACTCAGTGTCACATGATCCTTCAGAAATTATTCTAATATGATCATTTTGTGTTGATTCATTCTGTGTTCAAACATTTGATCAATGTTGATTCATATTTTTGTGTAAAGCGCATTCTTTGAAGACTAGAAAGTTCAACAGAACAGAACAGCATTTATTTGGGATATTTGTAACATTAATGTCTTTACTGCATTACTGTCACTGTTGATCAATTTAATATATCCTTGCTAAATGAAAGCATTAATTTCTTTAAAAAAAATATCTTACTGACCCCAAACTTTTAAATGGAAGTGTAAATTTATTATTAAAATATAATAACATTATAAAAATTATTAATTTATAATAAATTATAATAGATGTAAAATAAATTCCAGTTCCTCTGCTGAAATGTTTCAGTGTCAGTGAGTTAAATACTACGATAACTTGATAGTGCTGGATAATATCAATTTTTCAAAATCACAGAAGAAAGTAAATTTTAAGTAATTTGCTTCTTCAATCTGGTCTATACCCACAGCACCGCTGATAGACTTTCAGTCTAATTTGAAATCAATCCATTAAAGTGCCATTAAACCTTGGCTCTGGCACAGCGGCTAATGTTGGCACTATACAGCTGAAATTAGTGGCCCTCCCTCCCTCACTCCCCGACCGTGACAACTGACTGAGAGATTGAAATGTCAACGTTTATTGAGCTGGAAAATGTATTGGTTGGACTCATAATGAAGGTTGTTAGTTTTGTTGATGACTGACTCAGACATCTCTCAGCATCCTGGTAGAATCCTGGCGAGCAACCCGGCACACAAATGCCATCCTGCAGGACGTATCCCTCCATGCACTGCAGACAGTCACTACGCAGGGGTCCGCGGCACGCGTTACAGCTCCAGTCGCACTCTGAGAGAAACAGAGCGAAAGATAGAGTGAGTGGGAGGAATTTGAGAAGAAAAATGATTAATTGGAGTGTGATAGAAGAAAAGCAAATTGAAACTAGAAAGAAAAAGGCCAAGAGACAGTGATAAGAGAGAGCATGAAAGATTGGCATTAGATTTGCATTTATTGAAGGAAAAAACAGCGTATGATAAAGACCAATCACTTTTATTCACTATGCAAATTTTGACAACATTATTGCCTAAAGGAATGGATAACTTTCTAGAAATGTTAATTAATAAAGCAATATGCCAAGAGAGACTGTATGTTACAGTGGGGTGTTAAAACACCCCTTGAAGTTGTGATGTAGCAGAAACAGTGACAACTTTTCTTTCATTTATTCTGTACAATGAATAAACAATTTGCCCACCAAGTAATATAGTTCATTAGTTTATCTCTGTCGAGATAGCAACTTACATAGAAAGTGTAATCACAGCTGTGCATCAACTACCATTTAAAAACAGCTTTAACACAGCTCGTCCAATCAGAATGGACCATCTTTTTATAAGCATTTCATAAGGTAGGTTTTATTTAAATTTAAGGTTCAATCATCTGCAAAACCAAGCTTGAATAGTATCTGTACAAAAAAGAAATATGAAGGATTTCAAGACACCGCTTGACTTACAATGAGAAAGATAAGAGACAATATTTCAGTTCTCAAATCATCCATTAAAGAGAGCACTAGCCGACCATTTGATAACACACAACCAGACCTCCGCTCTCTAAATCAGCAAAGCTCATTAAAAAGCCCCATCACGCTCTTTCTGTCATCGCTCAATCTATATAATCTCATCATCTCTCCCCTCATTCAATGAAACCATCCTCCCAGCCAAACCATTTCAAACATTCATCTGAAAAGAACAGTGGCTAAATTCATTTAACACTACATCCAATTCAAATGTCAGTGATGTTCATATTTAACTTCAACTCAAAAGCAGCTCATTTGTCCATATGTCATTTAGACTGAGTTGTTCTTTCACATATCTATCCATAAAGACAAACAACAATGATGTCCAGCATTACTGATGTGCTCCCTCCAAATATTGTCAAGGTAACCTTCATTCACTGTACTGCAGGGTTAAACAGCAACACATCTCACACATTCGTACTCCCTCTGTTATTGTCCCTCTTTCTGATTCACTCTCCCTCATTCAAAAACACACATCTCAAGGGACAAAAAATAATCTGTCTCCTTTTGATCTTCTCTGTAAATCCCATCAAAACAAAATAAAGCTCTCACTGTGTGGGTATATGTTCCACACCCAAATCCCAAACCACATCGTATTAGGATTTGAACACACATTTTTTTTTTTCCTTTCTTCCTCCTTTCTATTCTTCTTTTTCCTCACCATTCCTTGGTCTCCTGTACCCCCCTCTACTCTCCAACCCTTTCTCCCTCCCTCCCCCCGACAAGGTCATGACCGACAGGACCACATGGCCAACGGGTCTATAGACCAAGATGGGACTGGATAATATATGATACCTGGCTAAAAGCACATACCTTACAACTAAAACTGAAAACGTTTTATATCCAAGCGCAGGCAGAGACATGACCAGGTCATGCGACAATGATCCAGAAGGTCCGGCCAATGTGTTTTGGTGGGCCCTTGCAAGACATCTTGGAGTGGAAGGTGCATGTCCACAATGTTCATAATACAGCAGGAAATCGATTAAACCAGGCAATAGCCATCTTAATTCCCCATCCCTCCCATTTTCATTTTCATTTCCATCTTTTCTTTTTTGCTTTTCTCCTCTATCTATCCCCTCCTATATCCCTTCTTCTCTGTATATGCCTCTTATTTTATATATATATATATATATATATATATATATATATATATATATATATATATATATATATATATATATATATATATTAGGGCTGTCAAACGATTAATCGTGATTAATCGCATCCAAAATAAACGTTTGTTTTTACATAATACATGTGTGTGTATGGAGTATAATTATTTTCTATATATAAATACACACACATGCATATATATATTTAAGAAAATGTGTTATTTATATATAAAATATTTATATATAATATAAATTATATATAATATAAATATATATACACAGTATATACATGCAAATATTTCTTAAATATATACATGCATGTGTGTGTATTTATATATAGAAGATAATTATACACCGTACACACACATGTATTATGTAAAAACAAACTTTTATTTTGGATGCGATTAATCGCGATTAATCGTTTGACAGCCCTAATATATATATATATATATTTTGAATTATTTATTTATTTATATTATTTTTGTATTATTATTTTTTATTATATATTATATATATATATATATATATATATTTTTTTTTTTTTTTTTTTTTTTTTTTTACAGTCAATAATAAATGATAGCAATAACATCGTACACTTGTTACTTTACAATACTACACATTCTGGATGGGGAGATATACAATGTGTCCGTATGTATGTGTAGAAATATACATGTTCATCCATATTGCTTTTTGTTTTATGTTGTTTATATGTTTGTTTATTTGTTTGCTCATTTGTCTCTTCTCGTATTATGCATTTTTTTTCTTGTTTGTCGTCAACAAGCTTATTTGTCTGATACTTGCTTTTTCAACATCTATATTTGTCTATATTTGTTTTTTTGCTGTTGTTTTCTTTATGTACTTATCTGTATTGTTTGCTTAAGAAAAAAAGAAGAAAAAAAAGATTTGAACACACTCACAAATATTAACAAATATCTTCTCTGAAATTAAATGAATTATTAATTTAATTAGACTAGTGTCTTCTTGAAATTTACTTGAACTTAATTATTAGATATTAAAATACATTCTCTTTAGCCCAACTGTTCTGTGCATTTTATTTTATGTTAGTTATAATAGACTGATAGAGTACTGTATGTAGGATGTTTCTTCAAGGCTGGAATACACTACACAAATTTCAACATCTGAACAGTTTTTAAAACAATGGGCATCGTACACTTTCCGATTTTGTACATGGTTACAGAAAGAAACTGGGCATCGTACACTAAATGACTGAGGATCACATAGTACTAGACTTTCATCTTGTTCCAAACACAACAAACTCACACAGAAACATGGTCCTTGTTGCTAGGAGACGCATGAAAAATTAAAACAATACGTGTTCTGAAATCTGCTCAAAATATCAAACATGTTTGATTTCCTCTAGCTGGATGGAATCATAGTCATGGCTAAGAAATCTCAAATCCAACTTTCTGAGAAAACATTGTGTAGTGTATTCCAGCCTTTATGAGATTAATGTTCAATGCCTACAAAAGAAGAAACAGGAACTTAACAGTTTTGGAGCAGCAAGGCAAAAATAACGGGCGATACAACAAACATACAAATCAGAGACTCAAATCAAAATACCTGTCTCATGGACAAGTAAAACTAATAGTTTAGTTTAGCACATTTTAAAATGGCTGAATATATCAGGATGTAAAAGTGTCTAGTCTAAATGAATATTTCTCTGAGATCATTTGATGTATGGCTCACCTCTGCATGTGCGTGTGGTGGTGTTCAGGTAGTACTGATGAGCACAGCTCTCATACTGACACTCCCCAAACAGAAGCACTTTAGCAGGATCTCTACACGATGTACACACACCCGCCATCTCACAGCTCAGACACTGAGTGTCACACACTGAAACACACACAATAATCATTTCATCAATACATAATCCTGTATCATATGTAATATGTCTCTAAAATATCAACATAATTAAAACTTTGCTGAAAAACCTCTTGTACACAATCTCCTACATACCTTCTGTCATATGATTGATAGTTTATACTGTTTTAGCATGTAAAAGGCTTTATAGATTTTTTTTTTTAAAAGTTCCTCTTACTGATACAGTTGCCTTTACTGAATTTTATACAATTAAATGCAAGAATAACTTTCATATTTTTCGCAATATTACTGGAAAAAAACAACTTGGGTTAACTTGATTGTCCATGCATAAATTTTTTTTTGGGTGAAAAATCATGTTAAAATGTATGTAAATACATTGTATGCAAATATGATACATCAGGCTTTTAAGGAATGTTTATTTGCACATTTCACGATCTTCGTTGTATTGCATTATATGTTTGGCCCCCACACCAAAAACTACAAAATCATTAAACTAAGCATTTATTTATTATCTTGCTAAGACAAAATATTGGGAGATATGGAGTGACAACTGTTATTTATTTGCATTTTATCTAAGCAGTCTGCTGTACGGTTATGAATTGATTTACATCACCAGCTATCAGAATTTCATCTTACTTTTTGGCCATATGAAATATCAGCAACTGCACCAAATTGCATATTTTTGCTCAGTTTGAGCCGTTGAATAAAATCAAGGGTTTTTTTCCTCCTCGAGTACGAGATTCAATCATACTTTATCATACTGAGCCATAAAGCCTGATGTATCAAATATGATTGTCAAACACATATGCCCACTTTTTTATTACGGATGGATGGATGGACGCACTATAAAAAACTATAAGTAAAGACGAACTTACTTTGGCACACCCTGTTTTCATCAGCGTAATATCCGGTCGGACAGCGAGGGCTGCAGAGACCCGATGGGGCCAAAACATCAGGCGCCAAACAGGAAGTACAGGTGAGAGGACCGTCCCCACTGCACTCCTCACAGGAAGAGTGACATTCTGGAGAACACAGGCACAGGACAATAACAACGATGACCAAACAATTAGGACAGTAAGTATGAAGATGAGATAATTATATATCAAATATCTTTTAGCTTTGGAAATAGAGAGGAATAGGATGAAAAAGGCTTTATTTACGCCTTCCATTGTGTAAATTAATTATTAATCAACTTACAGTTAATAACATGTAATACTATATATACATTTGTAAACTGCTGTCATGTAGATGCATACGAGTGATTGAGAAAAGACTCAGTTTTAGCAGATAATAATGGTCAAACTCTTAGAATCTTAGAAAAAAAGTGCAAAACTTGTATCAGATAATCTTGACATTTTAATGAGCGCTGTTGCCAAGGACATTCACATTCCACAACAGTATTATAAAAACAGTAGATATATAAAAGCAATACTGTTGACATCCAGCAGAAATATCCATTCAAATATGACATTCAGTCTGCTGTCAACTTGACATTTCACCTTCAAATTGCGCACAGACTTGCTAATGCTAAGTGCAAGCAATTCCATTAATGATCTATTGCCTTTAATGCACATAGAGCCAATTCAGACATACACACACACACACACACACACGTACTGTATAAACACACTTGTGCACATGCATGCTCCCTTTGCATCACGCAAAAGCAAGGCAATTAAAAAAGGTCATAATGGTTTATAGATCACATCAGCATCTTAAAAGATTTTGCATTAAAGCCGAGCACTACTTCGCACTCCCTAATAAAAACAAATGCACCGTCTCATCTACACTGTCAGCAGAGGAGCCACTTTCAAAGCATCACAGGTAATTGCATCAGGGTTATGAAAACAGAGGCTCTGGCTATATTACATTGAGAGATCACGCAGAATGACAAACCTGTGCATAAAGAGGATGCTGGCATTGAGATTAGACACTGCGTGACTAATGATGCTGATTCTACATCATGAAACTCATGCTGGAAATAAAGCAGCACATGGTTTTCTCAGAGGAAGACAGTTAGATGATTTTAAAAGATGTGATGAATTATCATTGCAGACGCAGATTAGGGTTCAACATAAGCATATTGTGACAATCTTATCACCATGGTTGCGATATTGCAATTATACAGTAGTTATAAAACAGGAAAAGATGTGCATAATCAGTTAATAAAAAAGGACAGTGAAGCTCCATTCTCCCTTTTATTTATTCATATAGATGTACTAGATATCAATTCACACAAGTCATTTGTTAATTGTAACTTACAAATAACTAGAAATGATTTGATACTGTACATTAATCTTAGGTTTTTGGCACCACATCTCACATATTTGCCATCACAAATTCATTGCAAATGACGTTTTCCCTATACATTATTAGTAGAATTGTATTCAAAAAGGTATAATTATATTATAATATGAATTTAATAGGAGACCTTACAATAAGTCTTACTAACAAAAATGATGCGTGTTGTTGCTCGATCTGATATTGTTTTGCATAAAAATGCAGTGAATTATGTGTAGCCTGATAAAAACTAGGGTAAAAAATAAATTCTGTCTGTACGCATCTGGTTCTAGGAATGTACATTATTTTTTGCTTTCTCATTTTAACTTACTTTTGCAGGCTCCGTGCCACCGGTAGTATTTGAGTGGGCACTGTGGTACACAGCGATCTCCCAGCAGCAGCATCCTGGGAACCTTACACCACAAACAAACAGAGCCAGAGCCTGACTGCAGGTCTGCCACACACCGCTGGCATCCCTCCTCACACTCTGACAGAGAAACAAAGAGACAGACAGCGTATATTATTATGATGCATATCCAGTAGAACATCCCGAACTGAGGAGAGGAAATGGAGGATGTGGGGGAGGAAATGGTTAAGATTGTATCTTAACAATGTTCTAAAGGTGTAAAAGTAAACACTCTTTTATCTGTATATCTTCTCTCACTCCTAATCAGCTGTGGGAGTTGACTGGCTTCATTGCCATGAGGGCACTGATAATAAAGAGATGCATATCAGCCAATGAAATCCTCTGTTGGCTTATTTCTCAGCCTGATTGATAATATCGGTACAAATTCTTTAAATTATACGCATAGAGTTCAGGCTTTACTGATTCATGTAGCAAGATCTAAACAGAGTTTGTGCAAAGTTTCTGAGGAAAAGCAATTACTCAATCATTAAAAGCACTGCTCTAACTTTATCCACATAAAAATATGAGGTATGACAAAATTAAATAAAAAAGCAGATAATAAAATAATACATAAAGGCCTGGTTTCACAGACAGGACTTAGATTAAGCCAGGATTAGGCCTTAGTTCAATAAGGACATTTAAGTATTTTTTATAAACATGCCTTAGAAAAAAAAAACAGTACTGGTGTGCATCTTGAGACAAAACAATGGCACTGACATATTTTAATATATTTTAGTGCAAGTTGCTTTCAGTTAAAACAGCTCAAACATGCATTTTAGTCTGGGACTAGGCTTAAGCCTGGTCTGTGAAAGCAGAGGAAAGAGGTTTTTTTTTAGAGGTGGGCATAGATTATTTTTTAAAATCTAGATTAATCTAGATTAATTTTGAAATTAATCTAGATTAATCTAGATTAAAATGGCTCATTTGAATTCTGCCGAAGGCATTCAGAATATGTGTGCTACCCAAATAATGACTATAAAAGTAAGTCTTTGAGAACGGGTTTCTCAAGCCAGGTGGCGCATTAGACCAGGGGCTCATCTCCTGTTTCCAAAATGCATCACAAACTGCTTGAGAAAGCTGTTCTACTCATAGACTGTAAAAGGTTACTACTGTACTGTTACCGTCCGTAGGCAACATAAGGTAGGCCTATGTTATTATCAACTAATATAGGCTATCAATTAGGGATGGGAGATATGGCCTAAAATCCATATTGTGATATACATTGCAGCCTCTTGCGATAACGATATATATTATAATAAAACCATTTCAGAACAGGTTACACAGACCCTGCTACACAACTGCTAAATGTATTTTTTAATTTTTTTTAAAGGGTGTATGTAGTTTTGAGAACATATATTGTACAAAACTGTAAGTATACAACATAATTTTGCAGATAAATAAAATTTAAGTACACTAGCTGCAGAGACTTACTGTAAGTAGGTCTAATGTTTATTATGGCTTGGAGCTTATGAAACCCCAATTTTAAAATTAGAATATTGTCTAACTGATGTCTTTTCAGTTAAAAAGAAACACAACAACGATTCTTAAAATCGGGCGCAGACAGAGATTATGTGCTACACCACTAAGATATATTGGGAATAATACGCGCGCGCTGGTATTCAGTGATATGTTTCGTTTTGAATTTGAGGTGGAACGGATTACCCCGCGGCCGTGGGTAGATTGCGTCATCATAGCTTGTGTAGTATAGAGCCAGCTCCCAACCCAACTTGGAGAATAGATTAACGGCGATATTTTTTTTATCGCGCGATAAGAGTCTCGCGTTAACGCAGCACGTTAACGCCGATAACGGCCCACCACTAGTTTTTTTACTGTCCACTGTGCTCTCTTGAGCTTGAGAGAATTGGGGAAAATATTTACTTCAAACTTTTTACTGTTTACTTTTTTTATGGCAGCAAAATCAGAGTAAGAAATGACTGCTCTCAGCTCTAAAGTCAAATGTAATCCAATTAAATAATTTCTAATTTATTGATAAATACTCTATATCAAAATCTGTTCTTTCTACAGTATTTTCCAACTGTGTTTGTGCCTATTTTGACTGAGAGACACATTTATCTTTTAGTGAAGAAGGACTTTCTAAAGCACTTTCACTGCTTACTGCTTTCTATTTGTTTTCTCATGTTTACTGCACAAAACACAGACTGGTACTTCAACCACATTTTATTAAATACCAAATAACAGGGTAACAGAATTGACTAGTTTCATGAATCAAACTGGCTCAAAGCACATTTGTCCATTTCCATGCTCTTGGCATTGACTTTACAACAAAACCTGACGTGCCCTTTGAACAACAAATCCTCCCTTGAAGGCAAAATGTGCTCACTTGACACCTTAAACCTGGGCAGGTGCAATGACTTGAGATCAAAGGTGTCACTTGGAAGCATGTTTTGGTGATGGTCTGGGAAGATTGATTTTCACTCACCAATGCAGTAGCCCACAACATTCGGGTATTGGCCCTCAGGGCAGCTGGTTCGGCAGTAGCCGTTATGGAGACTGGCGTGGGCTGGACAGGCAGAACAGTCAGCCTGAGACGGGCCCGTACACTCCTTACATGATGGATGACAGGCTGAAGGGAGAGAAAATAATGAGCACAACATTAGATTCATAAAAGAATCCATTGAACATATTAATCCACAGGGAAATGGGTTTCTTTTGTGTGAAGGAACAGAATAACACCCATAACTACCTTGGCAAGAACGGTCCTGAACATGGAAACCATGAGAACATTTATCGAGACACTGCTCCTGGTGAAGGATACTGGGTCGTACACAGGAAGTACAATTCTGGAAACTTCCACCAGTGCAGCCTGAACATGAGGTGTGACATTCTGAAAGAGAAAAGGAGGGAGAAAGTGATTGTTTTACGTGAAATATTGGTGTTATAAACTCATGAACACACTGAAACTACGGATCGGAAACCACAAAGACTTGCTTCACTAAGTAGTCAAATAATAATAATAATAATAAATAATATTGGGCCATCGTCCGTGAGGGGCTGTCGCTTTACTCTCGTCTTTTTATTTGTTTATTTTGTGTGTTTTCTTTAAGTTGAAGGTTTGCCGGTTCCCGCCTCCTTCTTCCCTGAACTACAAACTGTAATGGTCATCAGCTGGAGTGCCCTTGAGAGCCACTTGAGGGCACTCCACATCAGACTATCATTATTCACTCACAACTACATTTCCCATAATTCACAGCCCGGACTCATCATCCCTGATTATCACATTCACCTGTGTCTCATTATATTGTTTAGTTCACTCCATATAAGCCTGGTTAACCTCATCATTCCCTGCGAAGTCTTGTACGTTATTTCAATGCATTTCTGAGCGTTTCCTTTGTTGTCATTGTTCCTGGTTCTTGATCTCTGCCCGTGTCCTGGTTTTCCCGTTCCTGCCTCACCCTCTGGATTTGTCTGTTTGTTTGGATTGCCTGCCTGTGTATGACCTTTGCCTGGATTCTGATTACGATTTTGATTTACTTTAATAAACTGCATTTGGATCCTCAACCTTCGTGTCTCGGAGCAGTTCGTAACACAAACATTGTTCAAATCAGCTGTGCCATCAGAGGAATAATTAACATTTTAAAATGTATTAAAAGAGAAATAGCTATTTTACATTGTAATAATACTTCATAATATTGTTTTGAATTAAAAACAAAATTATGTACATGTAAAATATTGACAAAAATAAAACTTTTACACGTGTGCATTCCCATTTCCCACATCTAATTATTAACTTAAGTTATCAGTAAGTTAGTGAGCCAACTTCATCACAGGGCTTATAGGACTGCTGTTTTGTAGACACAATGCTCAATCTGCCTTTAAGCTACATATGTAGAGAAAAGGCATTTCCTCTAAAAAGGCTGTCAGTCAGAGAGCTGAGCCATGTGCACACGGCTGAATGAAAGCAGTGGGCTCTAAAAAGAAAGCCTGTCTGGACTCGTCTCCACTACACACATGCAGACAACACACACCCGAACATAAATAATAACTGAAAAATACAAAGGCCCATGACAATCTTCTTGATTTGGAGTAAAGCCCTTAGGACACATGTGTCAACAGCCATGCTCCAATGTGACCAAAGTTGTCTGCTTGTCTTTAAATTATTTGTCTGTTCAGCCAGGTTTCATTGTCAATCAGAACAAAGGGTTTTATCTACCCTCATAATTCAGTACATTCCCCAAAGAAGAATAGTAGGTGTGCTAAATACTAACCCAGGTCATTTGTATTCTATTGAGTGAATTGGAGACAGGGCTAAGCTTTCTGTTAATGCAATTCAGACACACAATAAACATGCCTAAAGGCCTCACATATTGATCATTTTTTCTTTTAAATCACATTTCAGCCCATGGGGTGTGTTCTGAAATGAAGCCAGAAAGATGGGAATGGTGCATCCGTTTTGGAGGTTAGTTTTCACATGGTCTGAATTCTTTAATGCACGCTTAATCGATTTTTAAACGCACACCATATTTTAAAAGTCTGAGACAGGATACTGTTTAATGTGTGCTTGAATGCTGACCTTTACTTACACTTGCATACAATTGCATGAACTATTTCTACTTTCATTAACGTGACATAAACAAACTACTGTATGAATAAACAGTGGCAACAACAAATTAAATTCATATTATATGACAGCAATGTCCATTGATTTTACTTATAATTAAAATACTTGTTGGATATTTTGGAATAGTGCGTCTGTATTTCTTATTTAATAAATGCAACTTGATTTTATATTTTAATGCAAAAACATTGACACATTTTTGCAGTGTATGAAAATGTCTGAATCAACATTTCATGATATTACTAATTATTTCAATGCATGGATCTGTAAAACACCAATGAGTGCTATTAATATAGGGTATAATGGTTGCCCACACTAAATTGAATTTAAGATCTCATCACTCATCTCAACATATTGAGTCAGACTCACACACTCACACACACACATAGAAGGTCTGCAGAGAGACTGACTTTAAAGGGATTTACAGATTGGAATTTCCTCTGCATGATATCTGATCCCATCAGCACATCCACACACACACACACACACACACACACACACACTCACACACATATTCACACACACTCTAGACAAGTAGCCCTGAGGAAGCTCAACATTTGTCTGAGCATGCTGGCTCAACACAAAGGTCTTCATTGAAGAAAGAGGCACTTGTCATTATTATAGTATTGAGCTTCATGACAGTGGACCCATTGAAAGAATACCCCGCTGGCCACTCTCTCACTACCTTCAGTAACGTGCTTTAAAGCCAACTAAAAAATAACAAATTTTATTCAATTAGTAAGCTTTTTTTTTTTTTTTTTACTTTTACAGCATTTATTAATCTTGGTTAATGTTAATTTCTACATATTAATACAGTATATTGCTAACATTTCAAGTTGTACAAATATTAAAATATTATGAACAAAAATGGATTAGGAATGAATAACAGTATATTTATAAAGTAACATTAAACTAGATTAATAAATGCTTAAATGATATGCTTCATGATACCAAATTCATTAAACAATTGAACCTCATAGTAAAGTGTTTCCAATTAATTTAATTTAATATTTCATTATAAGCAATTTCATTCAGATACAATTGCAAAAGTTATTTGATCATATTCAGACAAATAAAAACTGCAGAACATTTCAGTTATGCACCGTGTTTGACACATACTGGAGCCAAAACTTTCCTGTGAAGCTCTCAGTATGTGGGAACATCATAAACACAGAAATGATTCACTGTGCAAAATTCAGACACCATTCAACATGACTGTAAAGGCAACTGTAAATGTTATTCAGTGCTATGGAAGTGAGGTATTGGTGGTACTAAGCCTGCAGTTATTGATGAACGTACAAAAAAAACATTCTGTTTAAGTGTACATTTTTGTGTTCCTGTATGACGGCTCAACAACAGAATGTCATTCTTAATCCTTTTTGGCAGGATTCGGTCAGGATTTGAATTTTTAATGAAAATCGTTTTCCAGAGGGTGTTTAACATCCTGTACAGCAGCCCTGGTGCAGATCTTCAGTCATCAAGGATAAAGACATTGGGAATAGCTAGTGCAAACAACCTGCAGTGTGTGTCACTCAACACAACAGCGTTTATCTTGCCATCAATTCATAATCAGTGAGCTACTGAGAATCAAATATCATGGCGTATGTGTCTTCATGTTTAGAGAAAAATATAAGGATATGTCTTCTTTTTTACTCACCTCTGCAAGTCTGATCTGTGTCAAGGTAATGCTGTGGCCTGCAGGTAGACGTACAGGACCCGTGAGAGACATGTCCATTCTGAGGCTGCAGAACCTCTTCCTGTTTGACACACTGCAAGCAGTCTGAGGAGTCCGGACCCACACAGACCCTACAGGATACATGACACTCTGCATAGAGAAGGAAATGAGTTGAAAATAAAGTTCATATACACATGTGACACTCTCTCGGACTTTGACTGACCTTAATTTATGCTAATTATATTAACTTTAGACAACCTAAACAGCCATTTCATGTTATACCTCATAAATATAATTAGACAATTTACACTTAATAGTTGCTTTTTCGAGGGGATCATGAGGTACACCCACTCAATTTATGATTTCATACATGCATCCACATACATTTGTTTTTCTACCATGGTGGGGACTTTGTGCATTGACTTCTATTGTTTTTATACTGAGCTAATGATATTATCTATTTATCAGTTTTCATTAAGGCATTTTTAGTACACTACCATTCAAAAGTTTGGGATCAGTAGTAACAACAACAACAACAACAACAACAACAAAAAACTCAGTAAAACAATAATAATACAAAACAGTAAATTTGTGAAATATTATAATTCAAAATGACTTATATAATGTTTTCTATTTTTTATTTTTATTTTTTTTACTGTGATAACAAAGCTGAATATTTAGCAGTCAGTGTCACATGATCCTTCAGAAATCATTTTAATATGCTGATTTGCTGCCCAAGGAACATTTTTAATCATTATCACAGTTGAAAAACGTTATGGAATCCATGATACAGTGGGGTTTTTCCAGACTCTTTGTTAAACAAAGTTTAAAGAACAGCCTTTTGAAATAGAAATCTTTTGTAACTATAAATTACTTACAATTTTTATCAATTTAATGCATATTTGCAGAATACAAATGTCAATTTCTTTTGAAAAATCTTACTAACCCCAAACTTTTGAAAAGTAGTGTATATTTTTTATACTCTCTACAGCCTTATCAGCCTAAATATATATGCACATATATCCAGTCTACAACAAATACACTTCTATGAACAAGCAGTTTGAATCTCCACACAGAGCCAGAGTAGGTTATCTGTATTCAGGACACACACACACACACACACACACTCTCACCCGCAATGCAGTACTGATTGACACACCAGGGCAGGGGACAACTACACCTAAATGGCTACAAGTAACAGATAACCCCTACAGAACTATCTATCTATCTATCTATCTATCTATCTATCTATCTATCTATCTATCTATCGAATCAAATCGTTGTTTAGTAATAACCTCAAACTCTTTAGGACAGCGCATCTATGATCTATCCTGTTTTATCATGACCCAGTTTCCACAACATCATGATGTTACAGTGGGAGTGGGAATATCAGAGTTGTATAAATGCAGTCGTACTGTGGCAGTGTCCCTCTCTGGAGAACAGACCCTCTCCACAGGACTCCACACACTGGCCTTGGTTCAGGATGAGAGACTTTGAGCAGGAGGTGCAGTGAGACACAGCCGGCCCTGAACAGGACGCACACGAGCTGTGGCAGGCTGGAAGAACAATAGAGGCATAGTTCAGGACGGGGGATTTAGTAGACATCTCATGAGATGAGAGCAAAAATAACCAACCTGGACATTGTAACCTATTACCTTTCAGGAGCAATTTTATCAAGTCGGTTAATAAAAATGTAGCTTTAAATACTTTAAATTGCATATCTGTGGTTGTTTTGCTACTTCAGAATGTCTTTTCAGCACTCAACTGCAATCATTAGCAACCACAATCTATGCACTTTCATATGAGCTGGTTAAGTAGAAAAGCCTGCCAAAAAAGATACATGCAAATGGATTGTACACCACAGGATCATGATTGACAGGTTATTAATATATCATTTTAAAACTCATCATGCATAAAACTAACATGAAGACATGACAATTTTCTAACCCATGTGGTTTAGCTGAGAAAACCTAGGGAATACATTTCACAGGATTGACTCTAAATGAGAGGGAAACTTTCCAAAGAAGAAAATGGGTTTCAGAATGAATGTTTTTTTCAATTCGCTAGAAACAAGATTCATGCGTTTTTGGTTACGTGGAGGTGTTGAACAAAATATAAAAACAGATAAATGTTCACCTTGGCAACTGCCATGGTCATCCTTGTAATACTGTGGTGGACATTGTGGTACACATTTCCCACGATGCAGTGCATGTTCAGGCGGGCAGCTCATGCAGCTGGGGTTGTCAGGTTGACAGGTTGCACAGGAGGGGTCACAAGCTACAACAGGAGAAAAATATATTTAAAATATCAGATATATCGATATGAAACGAAGACAGCTGCACTGTTAAAATGATTTCAATAAAACAGAGATTATGAAGTATTTTTTGCAAGAAATGTCATGTTTAATGTGTTACTTGCTGTGTTTTTGTAAGTATTTCTGAGAGAATATGATTTGAAAAGACATCTTACACCAAATATTTTTCAGTGTACACCCCCATATGACTAAAATATCCCAATCAAAATGAGAAACAACATTCATAATAGAACAAATTAATGCAGAAAAGCCTTACAAGATATAAAGTGCTCAAACCACAAGCTATTTTTACCCATAGTCAGAACCCAAAAAAACTCACATCAACACAATTCTTTCTTATAATAAAACAGACAAGCTGAATATGTGGCAGCTTAAGTTCGCCCACCGCAAAACAGAAATTTAGAGTGTCATTCTGCATTTGCTGTAGTGTTGTCAGGGTGAGGCTGGAATGTATTTGAGGTGACATTTGTGAAGCAGGCTTTTGTCTCTATGTAGCAGGATATTATCATCAGCAGTGATAAGACAACGAATAAGGCCATTAAAGTCACAACAATATGACTAGTAAATGCTACATTAAACGAACACAAAATCAAAATACTTCATTTTTATAATTAAATTCAAATGAAATTCAAATAAAAATGACAGTGCACTGTAAGGCTGGAATACATTACACAATAAAAAAAAACAAAAAAAACACTAGGCATCAAACTTTACTCAATCGTTTAATTGAAACATATATTCAAATGTTTCATTCCATTACTGAGCAACACACAAACAAACCCACATAGAGTAACTAAGATATGAATTCTGCCCATCATACCATAACAGTTGCCTTGACTAGCGTAAAAGCCTGTTTCACAGTCTGAAACACAGAATCCATCCTTCAGTAAGTGGGAGGAGTCTGAGCAGGTCAAACAATCCTGAGGCCCCGCCCCCTGGCATGATGAACAGGAGTCATGGCAACCTAAAGGAGAAAAAGTCAATAACGTGTTCAAATCAAAGTGAGTGAAGAAAACTAAACAAGACACGCACACAAAAACAAACAGCATAAGCTGGATTTACAAGGTCACTTTATGTTCGGGTCTTGTGTTGGCTTTTCTGTGAGGAATAAAAGTGACTTTACTTAAGTGTGAGACAAAACACGTCAGTCAGACAAGAACAAAAGATGACCTTTCTGAGGGATCTTGTAAAGGGTACACAAAAGACAAGAACACATTTGCATAATATAAACAAAGTCTCACGATTTGAAGGACAAACAGAAGCATACAGAAGTTTTTTCGGCAATGTATAAGACAAAGATATTTGCTTGGTAGAATACGTAACCTGAATATGAATAGTTAGGACACTAACTCAATCTGTCTAGCAAATTTACTGAACTGCTCCACATAAATATATCACACAAGTCTTGAAATCTCATCAATCTCCCCTTCAGACAGAGAGAGGGAGAGATGTGGGACAAAGCATCCAACTTGCAAAACGTCCTTCTATGTAAAAAAGTAGCTTGAACAAAGATTATTTAGTAGGATGTTACCATTTATTATCTTGAATGAACTTAACAAGAATAATATAAACATGTTGTTAACAAAAGCTGGGTCACACGTTAGATTAGAGTTCAATTCTCACTATTAACTAACTATTAACTACAACTTTTGATTCGATAAACTCCTATTACTGCTTATTAATTAGTAAGGTAGTTGTTAAGTTTAGGTATTGGATAGGATTAAGAATGTAGAATAAGGTCATGCAGAATAAGGCATTCATATAGACTATATAATACTCATTAGATGAACAAAAGTAATTAAGTTGACTTTAATTGGAGTGAATTAGTTGAGTTAACTTGTAATAGGTTGCCTTATTTTTTCAAACTAGTCAACTTTTTTTTTTTACAGTGCAGCCGAGCACCCCTTCTAAATCACCTAATTATGAATTATTAGAAATTGTTATGAACACCACATAATCTGTTAAAACAGTCTCTAATTATGTTGTGCAGCAATAAGGTCACAAGACACCTTATCTGATTCTTTGTGCGAGTCTGGTGATCAGGATTAAACTACGGGTCTGGGCACGGCGCCCAGTGTGAAACATTCATGGTTCTACATGGCACCTCTCCACAGGCTCACACACTGGCACCAAGCTGGCCCAGAACCCTGAGAAGCTGGAATGGGACCAAAATATTTTGACAGCCAACAACAGAGTGTGAACAAGAGATGTAGCTAACCAATAGGTTTGGGAAAAGCTTGGCATGCTAGAAAAATTTGTGACAGCACACTTGGGCATGTCTGTCAGCACAACTCTTTAAGGTTTTACATGAATCCTTGAAACGCTGCAGATGCGAAAGGATCAATTTGATAGGTATATCTCAAGATATCCAAGTGGTGTCATCATGTGAAACATGTTTGGTAATGTCTGTTTGTGGTTTCATAATAACAATGTGTTACTTGAGATATAATTACAAAATTTAACTACATAACATCATTTAAAACAAGAAAGAGAAAGTGAGAAAGGCACATACAGAGAGAGAGAGAGAGAGAGAGAGAGACAGAGAGAAGGGAAATGAAGATGAAGGAACATCTGAGGGCTTCCTTGAGATACCCTCTTTTTTTTTTTTTTTGGCATAACTAATTAACTTCTTACCCATTGCGTTTGCACTCAGTCAGAGAGTAAAACAAGAAAATGAATCCTTATCACTTGACCAAAATGAATCAATCCCTCAGTAAGATTAATTCTCGCTAAATCCACCATAATAGGCTCAACCAAAGCTGGATATTTCTTCTCCATCTTGTCCCTTGTAGAACAATACGGTCCAATCTTAAGGAGAGACTTATTAAAGTGTGAAATTGAAAGAGAGTGGGGACTGGGGTAATTGCTGTACAGTCTAGTGCTCCCAGTCACAGACCAGTTAGCAGGTCACTAATGCACGATTCCCTCCAGATTGGATTGCTATAGACAGATCTCTTGACAAGACCAGGTACCTACGTCTTGAGGTTGATTTTTATGCAAGGAGTGAATGCACTGCAGGTGCAGTAATGCTCCATCTGGCTTTAATAGCAAAGAAGAAATTGACATTTTAGAGCTAACATGATGCAAAATGTTGTTCAATAAGAATTTCAAATGTAAATATAATTTGGGGGCACTTTTGATGATCGCAATGAAGTAAATGCAAATTCATTCCACAATTATTATCATTTAGCAATGAAAAAAATAATTTCGATTTAATAATGACATTCTGTAAGAATCAGAAGAAAATGTTCTAGAGCCAAATAATTTGAGATAAATAAATGGCAGATGATATTTGCACCCCAACTGTAATACAATAAAGAAAATCTCGTTTCTATTTTAACATTTAAAATGTAATTTATACCTGTGATGGCAAAGCTGAATTTTCAGCAGTCACTACCCCAGTTTTCAGTGTTACACGATCCTTTAGAAATCATTCTGTTGTGCTGATTTATTTAACATTATAATGTCTTGCAGAGATTAGTTGAGTCTTGGGGTCAGAAAGTCTAAAAAAACAAGTACCTCACAACATGTTGTTTGGAGGGTTTCAAGAAAAATCCTCCACGCTCATCCAAAAACTAACTCCAGCACAACTTCTCGTCCAGGCCCTGGTCATTTCTAGGCTTGACTACTGCAATGATCTTCTGGCCGGACTTCCATCATGTGCAACTAAACCTCTACAAATGATTCAGAATGCTTCAGCTCGTCTTGTCTTCAACGAGCCCAAGAGGGCCCACGTCACTCCTCTGTTCATCTCTCTGCACTGGCTACCTCTCGCTGCTCGTATCAAGTTCAAGGCATTGACGCTTGCTTACAGATCTATCACAGGCTCAGCTCCCTCCTACTTTCACTCACTCCTACGAGTCTACATCCCTACCAGAAGCCTACGATCGGTCAAAGAGCGACGTCTTGTGGTTCCATCACAGAAAGCCACAAAATCACTTTCCAGAACATTCTCATTCATAGTTCCATGCTGGTGGAACGCTCTCCCCACCCTCATCCGGAATGCAGAATCCCTGACAACATTCAAAAGACAGCTGAAAACCCATCTCTTCCGTGAGCACTTAACCTCATAAAAAAAATTAAACAAAAACCTTCCCTTTCCCTTTAAAACCTCACTTATCGAGCTTATGCTACTCTGAATAATGCCTGAACTTCGTATTTTGAGCACTTCTTGCATTGTTTTTGCCTCTTCATGATGACTCGCTTAATTTAGTCCTAATTTGTAAGTCGCTTTGGATAAAAGTGTCTGCTAAATGACTAAATGTAAATGTAAATATTCAGTAGAATCGACTGGAACTTCAAAAGGGACCTGGTTCTATGGTCAGATGAAGCAAAAAATAGCTTTTTGGCAGCAAACAGGGATAAAAAGTACCCCATGCCCTGCTGGATCTTTAATGTTGTGGGCCTATTTTTATGCTGGAGGTCCTGAATATCTTGTTCAGATACATGGTATCATGGTAGCAAATGCCAACAGATAAAAAAAATCTAAACCTGACGGCTTCATCTAGAAATCTTATAATGGGCCGTGGGTGGATCTTCCATCAGGACAACCATCCGAAACAAACATCAAAATCAACACAAAATTGTGTCAATGAGCACAAAATGAAGCTTCTGCCATGGCCGTCCCAGTTCCCTGACCTGAACCCTATAGAAAATGAGATGAACTGAAGAGGAGAAGCGCCAACATGGATCTGGGAATCTGAAGGATCTGGAGAGATTCTGTATGGAGGAATGGAGATCTCTGATGGAGATCTCTGTATGGAGATCTCTGATCTCTTGTCAGGTGTTCTCCAAACTCATCAGGCATTATAGGAGAAAACTCAGAGCTGTTATCTTGGCAAAAGGAGGTTGTAAAAAGTATTTAATAAAAGGGTGCCAATAGTTATGGCAAATGTGTTTTGAAATTTTTATTTATTATTATTTTTTTTTTTCATAATGTGATTTACCCCCCACTTTCAATTATTTTACTTCAATAAAAGCTTAGATTTTTATGATTTTTTTTTTTTTTTTAATGAAAGACCAAAAGGATAAACAATGCAGATTTATTTTTACAGCCATCTTTGATCATATTTACCAGAGGTGGCAATAATTCTGACCACAACTGTAATTTATTAAATATATATTATATAAATTTAAAATACATACATTAATAAATTTAATATTTATATAAATATAAAAAAAAAAGTATATGAATATTTTATATTTATATAAATATGTTTAAATATAAATGTAACATTTTAAATGCATGACATGATTTTGGACAACATTTCTATGATAGCTCCATAAATGAAACAATACTGTATTGTTTATACTGCAATCTTTCCTTTTCAGCAACCTGCTGAGGTTTGCACGTTACAATATTAAAAGTAGTAAACAGCGTCACAGAAAGTCAAGACAATAAAAGTGAATGAAATGTAAACTGCAGTTGACTTACTGAGACAGCGTGTGTGGTCCTGGAACAGACCTCTTTCACAGGTGGTCACACATTGCCTGCCACTGAGGAGAAAGGACCCACCACATGCTGTGCATTCAAAGTCATTCTCACAGGTGGCACATGACGGCTGGCAGGCTGGCAGAAAGAGAATAAGTGATAGGGGTTGGGGTATTCAGTTTGTGGCTGCAATAGTAAAACACTATGCTATATACTATAAAAAAGATTGTTATTGAAATTGTGCGTGTGAGAGTTTGTACATCAGACTTTAAAGTGTGACAGCAGGAAATTTGTCAAATGATGCTATATAGCCCTCCAAAGTGAGGGGAAATTCCAGTGTTGGATCCGGTCTGTGTTTTGACTTGTCGAAATGACTGTAACAAACATCTCATGTGCATGTACATTCACATCCACACACAGTACACACACACCAACAAAGCTATAGGATTAGCTATTAATGAAAGTCACCCAAAGCACAGGGCATTTTGAGGATTTAAAATAACACTGTGTCAAAAATATGTTAAGGCCAGAAGTGTGTGAATGTTGGTGGTAAAATAGGAGGAGGAGGAGGATAAAGTGAGAAAGGATGTGAGATGAAGAACAGCAATTCATGCAACAAAACAAACATAGGCTGCAGAAGTACAATGGTAAAACACAATAAAAAAAAAATTGTTTATACCTGCACAAAATTTGCCCTGAGCGAAAAAGCCTTCAGGACATGACTGCAGACAGCGTCCATTCATTAACAGGGAGGAAGGATCCCGACAGCTGCTACAGTGATCTGGTGTGCCAGAGCATGTCAAACAGTCCTCGTGACACTGCACTTCTGCAGGCACACACAAAAAACACAGTCAAACCCCTCAGAGGACAGATGAAGTTACTGTTTACAAACACTCATTTCAACAAATTACGATCATTCACAGACTTCGGTCATCATTATCATCACCTCTGCTCTAATAAGAAAGACCCGATTGATCTGCAGCTATGACAATAAATGTGTGTTCACTAAGAAATCACACAAACAAAAACGTCATGAATGGTTATATTTATTGTGAATGCTTTCAATTAAGAAAAGTATTTAAATATATATATATATATATATATATATATAAATAATGGTGGTAAAAATGGTATTTAAGCAAGTTAAAACTAGTTTTGTGGATTGTGCGGAAATGAATCTACATATTTTTCTTTACTATAAACCATATACACTACCATTCAAAAGTTTGGGGTAGGTAAGATATTTTATACGTTTTTGAAAGAAGTCTCTTATGCTCACCAAGGCTACATTTATTTGAGCAAAAATACAGTAAAAACACTAATATTGAGAGATATTATAAAAGATTTAAATAACAGTATTGTATTTAAATATATTTAACATTCCTGTGATGACAGCTGTATTTTCAGCATCATGTGTCTCATGATCCTTCAGAAATCATTCAATATGCTGATTTGCTGCTCAAGAAACATTTCTTACTTTTATTAATGTTTTGATTAATAGAAAGCTCAAACGAACGTCTTTACTGTCACTTTTGAACAATTTAATGTGTCCTTGCTGAATAAACATAAATCTCTAAAAAACAATCTTACCAATCCCAAACTTTTGAATGGTAGTGTTCGTTTTTCTTCTCTCTAAACCATATATAATTTTAACTAGGGCTGTCAAACGATTAATCGCATCCAAAATAAAAGTTTGTGTTTACACAATATATGTGTGTGTATGGAGTATAATTATTTTCTATATATAAATACACACACATGCATATATATTTAAGAAAAATGTGTTATTTATATGTAAAATATTTATATATAATATAAATTATATATAATATAAATATATATACACAGTATATACATGCAAATATTTCTTAAATATATACATGCATGTGTGTGTATTTATATATAGAAAATAATTATACACCGTACACACACATATATTATGTAAAAATAAACTTTTATTTTGGATGCGATTAATCGCGATTAATCGTTTGACAGCCCTAATTTTAACATTAACAAATATTATTACATTATACAATGCTTAACAAACCATTACAACTGTTGCTTGCCTGAAGCACCTGAAATCGCAGTTGCCAGTTGTGTGACGTGACGTCATGGTAATTTCATCTATAGTCATGCAAATGAACCCCCAAATCTCCAACCCAGTCTTTGGTGTTCCGATAAGGCATTCATAACTTCTCCACATGGTCCAAAGGAAACTCGAGCCTCCAATAATAGTTCCCTTTGGCACCATTACATGGCACAAGAATTAATAACACAATCTCTAATGAGCTTGTAAATCCCTTGCTAACTTTGGGTTGCAGGTTTCTGGCTCTGTCCATGAGGCCAGAGAAAGAGGGCAATGTAGGATATTTAAGGTGCACTGGTGATTATTTGATGGTCATTCACAATTTTTGGAGCGGACTTCAATAACAATGCCAGACTCAAATCCAGAGGAAGAAAATTAAAGTCTTATTATTTTCTGACATTCCCCTATAAATCACATTTAATTAAATACTTTGGTATGTGTGAATCAATAACTCTTGGTGGAAAAACTATCCTACTCTCCATTTTCCGGATGAAGTAAGCATTTTTTGCCAGAATGACCTTTGAGACTTTCCATCGATTTGAAAAATCTACTTGTTTTGAGTGCAAATGTATTATAACACGGTCACTAGCAAGTAAATCCTTCTGAATCACAGCGTTTCTCACAGTAACACTCCAAGTAATTATGTCTCAGACAATCTATCTGATACAACACTGATGCTGGGCTCCTTCTGTTCCTCACTACAGGCAGTCAAGTTAACAAATCGTTATGTGGCTGTAAATGCATACACATTGCCTTTGCCGTAATGATCAAATCTGGACATTAACTAGCTAACAAACGCTATCAGCGTGCAAGCTGATACTTACCATATATGAATAATAATAAAGTGCTGTTAAATATAGAAGGAAAGAGTGTTTTTTTTGTTGTTGTTGTTTTTTTAACTGCCAAAATGTAAGAGATGATGTAGTATTTGACTGCTGTTTTTATAGAGGCTACAATAGTATAATCTTATACCCACACACATATAAACGTCCAAACAATTTGCCCTGTCTCTTCAGAAAAAATTTGCTTTTTTTTTTTTTTGCATTTTATCAAGCTTGTATATAGAAGTTCAGTAATTTCACTTAAATGACAATTCATAGATAATTTTCATTGCCATTTAAGTGAAATAACTGAACTTAAAGGGGTGGTTCAGGATTTTCGACATCGGACCTCATTTTCAAGTGAGCCTGGTTGTTATTCATCAGTGGAGACAGTTTTCAAAAAAATTCATTCAGTCCTTACTTTTGGATAGTTCGCCTATGCTAGGCTAGCGCGAGTCAGCGGTGCACGCGTTAGCCTGCCATTAAAACAGTTTTACCCACTCCACAGTACACCAAAAGCAAATAAATTATAACGCCAGACTATCGACGTAAATGTCTGTTGAGAGAATAATGTTAGAAATCAAAGTACCCTTTCATCACATTGCATTAGTTATAATTTGTTCCCTGTATTTATAAGCAGTCTACAGCAGCGGCGGAGTTATATTTGGTTACCTAGGAAACCGAGAGAGCCGGTCCACATAACAATCACGCAAGTGTATTTACCTGCCGCTGACAATGTGATGAAAGGGTAGTTTGATTTCTAACATTATTCTCTCAACAGACATTTACATCGATAGTCTGGCGTTATAATTTATTTGCTTTTGGTGTACTGTGGAGTGGGTAAAACTGTTTTAATGGCAGGCTAACGCGTGCACCATTGACTCGCGCTAGCCTAGCATAGGCAAACTATCCAAAAGTAAGGACTGGATGAATTTTTTTGATGAATAACACTGATGCATAACAACCAGGCTCACTTGAAAATGAGGTCCGATGTCGAAAATCCTGAACCACCCCTTTAAATATACGAGCTTGATAAAAATGATCATTCTGGAAGAAAATTTCAGATGGCATTAAGAGGCTTCTGCATCTGAACTCTTCATATATATATATATATATATATATATATATATATACAGTGAGGAAAATAAGTATTTGAACACCCTGCTATTTTGCAAGTTCTCCCACTTAGAAATCATGGAGGGGTCTGAAATTGTCATCGTAGGTGCATGTCCACTGTGAGAGACATAATCTAAAAAAAAAATCCAGAAATCACAATATATGATTTTTTAACTATTTATTTGTATGATACAGCTGCAAATAAGTATTTGAACACATGTCTATCAGCTAGAATTCTGACCCTCAAAGACCTGTTAGTCTGCCTTTAAAATGTCCACCTCCACTCCATTTATTATCCTAAATTAGATGCATCTGTTTGAGGTCGTTAGCTGCATAAAGACACCTGTCCACCCCATACAATCAGTAAGAATCCAACTACTAACATGGCCAAGACCAAAGAGCTGTCCAAAGACACTAGAGACAAAATTGTACACCTCCACAAGGCTGGAAAGGGCTACGGGGAAATTGCCAAGCAGCTTGGTGAAAAAAGGTCCACTGTTGGAGCAATCATTAGAAAATGGAAGAAGCTAAACATGACTGTCAATCTCCCTCGGACTGGGGCTCCATGCAAGATCTCACCTCGTGGGCTCTCAATGATCCTAAGAAAGGTGAGAAATCAGCCCAGAACTACACGGGAGGAGCTGGTCAATGACCTGAAAAGAGCTGGGGCCACCGTTTCCAAGGTTACTGTTGGTAATACACTAAGATGTCATGGTTTGAAATCATGCATTCCCCTGCTTAAACCAGCACATGTCAAGGCCCGTCTTAAGTTTGCCAATGACCATTTGGATGATCCAGGAGTCATGGGAGAAAGTCATGTGGTCAGATGAGACCAAAATATAACTTTTTGGTCATAATTCCACTAAACGTGTTTGGAGGAAGAAGAATGATGAGTACCATCCCAAGAACACCATCCCTACTGTGAAGCATGGGGGTGGTAGCATCATGCTTTGGGGGTGTTTTTCTGCAGATGGGACAGGGCGACTGCACTGTATTAAGGAGAGGATGACCGGGGCCATGTATTGCAAGATTTTGGGGAACAACCTCCTTCCCTCAGTTAGAGCATTGAAGATGGGTCGAGGCTGGGTCTTCCAACATGACAATGACCCGAAGCACACAGCCAGGATAACCAAGGAGTGGCTCTGTAAGAAGCATATCAAGGTTCTGGCGTGGCCTAGCCAGTCTCCAGACCTAAACCCAATAGAGAATCTTTGGAGGGAGCTCAAACTCCGTGTTTCTCAGTGACAGCCCAGAAACCTGACTGATCTAGAGAAGATCTGTGTGGAGGAGTGGGCCAAAATCCCTCCTGCAGTGTGTGCAAACCTGGTGAAAAACTACAGGAAACGTTTGACCTCTGTAATTGCAAACAAAGGCTACTGTACCAAATATTAACATTGATTTTCTCAGGTGTTCAAATACTTATTTGCAGCTGTATCATACAAATAAATAGTTAAAAAATCATATATTGTGATTTCTGGATTTTTTTTTTTAGATTATGTCTCTCACAGTGGACATGCACCGACGATGACAATTTCAGACCCCTCCATGATTTCCAAGTGGGAGAACTTGCAAAATAGCAGGGTGTTCAAATACTTATTTTCCTCACTGTATATATATATATATATATAATAGCAAAATGTAAACACAAATACGTTCTGTTTTCTTTCTCTCTGTGGTCTTTTCCAAGAGAAAGAGAGAGAGAAAGATGTATGTTCCTTCCTGTAGCCTCTCTGGAAGTCACCAGGGAAATTTAGTATATAGAGCAGACGCGAGTCTCGTGGGTGACGCAGAGCTAAATAACCACGTTATCTAACCAGAATATAATCTAATACTATAGCTCTCATCTCTCTCCCACTGAGATCAACTATTTTTTTATTTTATGGCCAAGGAATTGTTCCAGGGAGGCCTGATAAAGAAAGATTTTTAGAGAAATCTAAATGAAATCAAAAATGATTTTAATTATATTACTTTTAAAGAAATATTGTTAAACTGGGAATATGATAATGTAATGTTCTTTAGATGTAAATAAATTAGATTTCCTTTCTCCAATTCATAGTATAACCCCAATTTTACTGATTTTATTGGAACATATTCATAAGGGAGCACTGTAATTAACGACAGTAGCTTGTAATTCATCATTGCTGTAAGGCAAATAGATGCAGGTCTCACCTGGATTGCAATCCGGACAGCACTGCTCACGGTGCGGTATAGTTAGGGTTCCCAATGGACAGGTGGGACAGGAGTGCTGATAACAGGTCACATGACCCTCTTGACACTGGCACTCATGACATAGCCCCTCTCTGACACTCTCCAGATTCTGAGACCAGAGACACAAAAGATACAGTAAACACAATTTTTTTGCTTAGAAAAAAAAAAAGTGTTATAATTGCATTTATAAATCTTGCAAACCATAAATCAAGTGCTCATGTTTACTTACAGTGAGGCGTCTAAAACTCTTGACATTGGCTTTCCGCCCCTAAACGGACAAAGACAGTCAGATTGGTTGATTGCGATATTGATTTACTTGTTATCAAATGCTCATTGTACACTACTGTAAAAAATAACAGTTTAAAGAAATATATACATTTATTCAGAAAGGACATTTTATTTTTTCATATTAAAAGTTACAAAAAATTATATTTCAAACAAATGCTCTTCACTTGAACATTCAATTAATCAAAGAATCGGATTCCACAAATATATTAAACAGCATTACTGTTTTCAACAACAGTAATAATAATTTTAAAACATTAAAACAGGAAAAAGTGATTTTATATTGTAAAAAATAGTCATAATATTACTGTTTTTACCATATTTTTTAATGATAGTGCATGTATTTTATATGTGAACATGGATATAAGAGCACTAAATGTCATTTAAAGGTGGCGGCAGATAAAGCTTCATACCTTTTGGTCTGGCTGTGAATATGTACAGGAACTGGTTGTTGTCTTACACTCTGGGCAGCACTTCCCAGGCAAATGGACCAGTTTTTCTCCCTGGCACAAGGTGTGAAATATTAGCTCATTTAATTTCAGTATGAAACACCCCAAGGGGAATGATTAGCTGTCTCACACAGAGCCACAAATCTCTAATTACATCACATTTCCAATTCTACCTCTGAGGTTCTTTATAGGGGGCTGTTATCTATAGTCATTTCCATTCATGAGAGAATCTTTAGTTGTTTCTGTGTAACACAGTTTGATCACCAAAGTCATGGTGGTCTTACGGGGAGATCAGCAGATGTCAGTGAAATATGGAGCTACAGATGGGAAAGACAGATTGATCAATGTTTTCAAAAAGATAGATAAGCGTCTGCTGTGTTTCTGTGTTGTTTAATCAGATGCTCTATTACTATGACTTCAAAGAACAGGACCTTCACACCACTGCACCGAAAAAAGGTTTAACCTAATAATGTGCTTCATGTGAGAACATCTAAATTTACACTAACAAAACTAAATTTAAAGCTGTTGTTCACCCAAAAATTTAAATGAAAATACTGTCATTATTTACTCAACCACGTTGTTCATCTTCACAACACAAATGAAGATATTTGAAATATTCTTTCATAATTTTTGTCCATCAATTGAAAGTCCACGCAACCAAAACTTCCACACATCAAAAAGCACAAACAGACATGATTCGAGCAGTTTAATCCAAGTCTTCTGAAGAAACATGATTGCTTCATATGATGAACATTTAATTTAAGTACTCTACCATGACCCTAGAGAAGTTCACAGAACTTCAAAAAAAAATTTACGTCAAGAGTTTCCTTTCTAAAGGATAACCTTTACATTGACTGTCCTGGATTTGGGCCAAAAGTACAATTAAAAAGTGATGAATCTTCCCAGTGCTCAACCTTTCACAGCACCTTATGATTAATGGAGAATATATCGGAAAATATATTGATTGAATACCGTTATAATTCATAACCAGGACAATATGTGCCCCAGGTTTTAAAATCTCTTACTATATTTTGCCCTAATAATTTTTAATGGTGGTATATAGGACATCCCCCAGCTGAGCTTGTTAATTGTTTCTTTTAATGAATAGGGCAAGCATGTGTTCCTGCTGATGGCTCTGCATCGAAATTTGGACACATACCCGTGGGCACTCCGATCTGGCACACTCGACCCGTTGGCACAGCACCTGACCCCGTTCACACATGCAGAACTCACAACCCGTGCCGTTCCACATGTCGCCATGGTAACGTATGATGCCCTCATAGAGGCAGCTGCCTTTAGACTGGACACAATCTTCACAGCACAGGCCAGCTCGCTTGACCTTCATCTGACCCTGAGAAGAACACATGTTAGCACATACTGTATTATAAACACACTTGCTCATTCACATCAAATAGTTTTGTCTTGTGCCTCAGTTTGTAAAAACAAAAGAAAATCCATTGTAAAAAATGATATCCTTTAAATTGAGCTTAAGTTTTATCTAACCCAGGATATTTCTTTAAAGACCCCACGATATTGTTTTACAAGTGTGATGACGTATTTGGAAGTTTGGGAAGTTTGGGCGAGAGTAACTGAAGGGCTCATCCCTATTTAGGAAAATTGCCAGTGTGAGAAAAACAATCATTTTAAAATCTGTATAACTAAAAGTTAATATATATAAATGAAAAAGCCATTAAATTCTCATTTTGATCTCATGGGGTGATTTCACGCTCTTTAAGGTTTTACACTTATTAAGGTAAGACATAAAAGTATTGTTCTAAAGCACAGCACATAAGATCATAAATTTTGCATGAAAGCAAAAGACTGAGATGGAAAACACCCCGGAGCAACAGACAAAATGCAAAATATATAGCGCAAACAATCATAGATGATGAAAAATCCTAACTATCACTTTCAGGCTAAAGAAGCATAAACCACAAGAATCAAAGTGAGATTCTATTCAATTATAAAATATACTAGTCAGTTGGCCAGCATGCAGCTTCTCTTTCATGATCTTCTCAGTAAGTTTGCTAGTCAAGTAACTGTCTTTGACATGAAGTGTTGGGGTGTAATGGATTTCTGCTGACCTTGTCACAGTGGAGAGGAGGGCACTTCTCCGTTTGACAGCGGGACTGACCGCGATCACACACACAGGTGGTACAGCTGCCCCTCTGCCACTGCACACCATGCTAAAAACACACACAGACATACACAAAAAAAATAATCAGTGTCAATGGAACATATACACTGTGGTCTGTGGAGCCAAACCATTATTAGTCACAGTGGCGAAACTAAAAATGTTGATCATCTCATTTAAACATTTAGCAGACGCTTTTATTCAAAGCGACTTACAAAGGTAACTCCTAACTTATCTTATCTCCTAACAAGCTCACATGTCAGTGTCTGGGTTGATTAGATGGTAAGCGAACAATCAGTTCTTGTAATCATCATGTTGGATGCAGGGGAAATGGGCAGGAGCAAAGACCTGAGAGACTTTGACAAGGGCCAAATTGTTACAGCAAGACGACTGGGTCAGAGCATCTCTGAAACGGCAAGGCTTGTGAGTTGCTCCTGGTCAGCAGTGGTGTGAATTTACCAACAGTGGTCTGAGGAGGGACAAACCACAAACCGGCGACAGGATGTTGGGCATCCAAGGCTCATCGATGCATGAGGGCAAATAAAGCTATCCCATCTGATCTGAACTGACTGAAGGTCTTCTGTCGCACAAGTCACAAAAAAGTTTAATGATGGTTACGGGAGGAATGTGTCACAACACACATTGCATTGCTCCCTTTTCGTATGGGGCTGCATAGCCACAGACCAGTCAGAGAGCCCATGATGACCTGTTCACTGTCGAAAGCACCTACAATGGGCACACAAGTGTCGGAACTGGACCTTGGAGCAGTGGAAGAAGGTAGCCTGGTTTGATCAGTCCTGTTTTCCTTTGGCTGAGTAAGTGTGAGCCATTTACCTAAGGAAGCAATGCCAACAGGCAGGCACTGTGAGAAGATGACAGCCGGTGGAGGAAGTGTGATGCTCTGGGCAATGTTCTGCTGGGAATCCCTGGGACTGGACATTCATGTGGACGTCAAGTTGACACTTGCCATCTACCTAAATGTAGCAGACTAGGAACACCCCTTCATGGCAATGGTATTTCCTGATGTCAGTGACCACTTTCAGCAGGAAAATGCGCCCTGCCACAATGCACACATTGTTCAAGAATGGTTTGAGGAACATGATGAAGAGTTCAAGGTGTTGCCCTGGCCTCCAGGTTCCCCAGATCTCAATCTGATTGAGCATCTGTGGGATGTGCTGGACCTACAAGTCCAATCCACTGCAGCTCCACCTCACAACCTACAGGACTTGAAGGATCAGCTGCTAAAGTCTTAGTGCCAGATACCACAGGACACCTTCAGGAGTCTTATAGAGTCGAAGCCTCGGCGGGTCTGCTCTGTTTTGTCGGCACACGGAGGACCAACAGCATATTAAGCAGGTGGTCAGGCAGCATTGTTTTGGATCATCGTTGTATGTCATTAATACTATATACTCTATATAGCTTCATTTTTTATGGCATCTCAAAGTTGTTCAAAGATTTAGCAGTAGAATGCATTACATCACATAATTCATCTCGAATAAATTACATTTTCAGCCACTGCTGTAGTGAACAAGACAAGTACTACAAGGAGATGAAAAGACTGGTGAATGTTATCCTCCCTAAATCCTTGCTTTACTTTCGCACAATCTACTGCGATCAAAAGAGCTGAATCCCACTGAGTGGGACATGTTCGCTGAGAACACGCCGAAGAGAGAAACAGCCCTAAATGGCAAGCTGATGAGAGATTTTGGAGACGGTTGTGTGAACCGTATATTCAGAGCTGAGGGGATCAACTGGAATAATTTAAGAATTAATCACTAAAAAATTGTCTGAATATTATACAGTATTTCTATCATAATATTGGCTCTGGTGGTTTGACAAAATTTTTAAAGAGGACATGAATGTGTGTGTCCATCACTAAACTGTTGCTCATTAGTAATATTTTTTTTAATCACATTTAATCACATACTTTAATTTATCTATCTTAAATACACAGTCCATTAATATAAATGTATATAAGTTATGTATTAATACAACCCCAAATCAGAAAAAGTTGGGACACTGTACAAATTGTGAATAAAAACAGAATGCAATGATGTGGAAGTTTCAAATTTCAATATTTTATTCAAAATACAACATAGATGACATATCAAATGTTTAAAATGAGAAAATGTATAATTTTAAGGGAAAAATAAGTTGATTTTAAATTTCATGGCATCAACACATCTCAAAAAAGTTGGGACAAGGCCATGTTTCCCACTGTGTGGCATCCCCTCTTCTTTTTATAACAGTCTGCAAACGTCTGGGGACTGAGGAGACAAGTTGCTCAAGTTTAGGAATAGGAATGTTGTCCCATTCTTGTCTAATACAGGCTTCTAGTTGCTCAACTGTCTTAGGTCTTCTTTGTTGCATCTTCCTCTTTATGATGCACCAAATGTTTTCTATGGGTGAAAGATCTGGACTGCAGGCTGGCCATTTCAGTACCCGGATCCTTCTTCTACGCAGCCATGATATTGTAATTGATGCAGTATATGGTCTGGCATTGTCATGTTGGAAAATGCAAGGTCTTCCCTGAAAGAGACGATGTCTGGATGGGAGCATATGTTGTTCTAGAACTTGGATATACCTTTCAGCATTGATGGTGCCTTCCCAGATGTGTAAGCTGCCCATGCCACACGCACTCATGCAACCCCATACCATCAGAGATGCAGGCTTCTGAACTGAGCGCTGATAACAACTTGGGTTGTCCTTGTCCTCTTTAGTCTGGATGACATGGCGTCCCAGTTTTCCAAAAAGAACTTCAAATTTTGATTCGTCTGACCACAGAACAGTTTTCCACTTTGCCACAGTCCATTTTTAATGAGCCTTGGCCCAGAGAAAACGCCTGCGCTTCTAGATCCTGTTTAGATATGGCTTCTTTTTTGACCTATAGAGTTTTAGCCGGCAACGGCAAATGACACGGTGGATTGTGTTCACCGACAATGTTTTCTGGAAGTATTCCTGAGCCCATGTTGTGATTTCCATTACAGTAGCATTCCTGTATGTGATGCAGTGCCGTCTAAGGGCCTGAAGATCACGGGCATCCAGTATGGTTTTCCGGCCTTGACCCTTACGCACAGAGATTGTTCCAGATTCTCTGAATCTTTGGATGATATTATGCACTGTAGATGATGATAACTTCAAACTCCTTGCAATTTTTCTCTAAGAAACTCCATTCTGATATTGCTCCACTATTTTTCGCCGCAGCATTGGGGGAATTGGTGATCCTCTGCCCATCTTGACTTCTGAGAGACACTGCCACTCTGAGAGGCTCTTTTTATACCCAATCATGTTGCCAATTGACCTAATAAGTTGCAAATTGGTCCTCCAGCTGTTCCTTATATGTACATTTAACTTTTCCGGCCTCTTATTGCTACCTGTCCCAATTTTTCTGGAATGTGTAGCTCTCATGAAATCCAAAATGAGCCAATATCTCACTTTCAACATTTGATATGTTATCTATATTCTATTGTGAATAAAATATATGTTTATGAGATTTGTAAATTATTCCATTCCTTTTTTACTCACAATTTGTACAGTGTCCCAACTTTTTCTGATTTGGGGTTGTATAAACTTGATTAGCTTTAAATTGTGCTATTATTTTACATTATTACATTTTTTTTATTTACTACTAGATTTGTTTATTCACAATATTATACACATATTGTTTTTTTTATTTTACATTGCACAAGTTATTCTTGTATGCAGCAATGCTATAAATGCTTTGCCAATACAAATGTTCAGTTTTTTATGTTAATAAAGCAAACTAAAATGGCAGATTTAGAGAGACCAAGCAAACAGATGAAAAGTCAGTTGAGGGAATAATGTGTATTATGTGTGAAACGTATATGTGAAATGAAGGTAGGAACAAAAGAGGATATAAAGTAGAGAAAGAAATGTGTTGATGAATGAGTGAAACAGGCACATCACACACACTGGACTCAGACATGGCTCTACCCTCAACTCATCTGCCAAAGTATGAATGATGAACACACTTTAACCCACACTTACCATCACCTCCCTGAAAACGTCTTCCATAATACAGACATGTACTATATCACATCTGTCATTCTCAATCTATCTCTGCCTTTAGATATCTATGTATATTTTACCTTTCTCTAATCTGCTTTCTGGCTTACCTTGTACTCATTCCCAGCCTCCATGCAGGGATTCTGCTCACATTGCGGACAGCACTGTCCTGCCTGAACCACCAGGTTCTCATTCTGTAAATTAAACAAGTACATCAACATGCTGTTTTTAATAGCTAGAACAACTCATTTTAGTAAGTGATAGCATTTAAACAGGGTTAATTTAACTAGTTTTAGAGATAATGTGGAAGATAACAGTAGTTTACACATCTAGACATGCAGCATTGTGTTTTGCCTTGACTATTACCGACAGATCAAAACACAAAGCACAACTGACAGTTCAGGGTTGTTACTGACCGCTTTGCATGTAACAGGCTGACACTCCGCAACCAGGCATTCAACGCGGCCATTTCCGCATCTACACTTTGTACAGGGGCTGGATGTCCAATCCACCCCATCTCTGTACTCACGGCCTTCCCAGGTGCATGAAGCTATGGAGTGGAAGAGAGCTTTTTTATAATTGCAAAAAAAGTACTAAGATCTCTGAAGAAAACCCCCCCCCCACATCATTAGTCTAAGACAGCAGAATAAACCCTCTTGGGACCCATATAGCTAAGAAAAGAAATCCTTTTTAAAAACAATCAGCAAAACATTCAACAAAGAGAACAGGATCTGAGACAAACAGATGATTGCTACTAATTTCATGGCTCACATGTAAAAAACTGAAATGTGCTATATCTGTCCCACTAGTGACACCAAACAGAAATGCAAAAATAATGGCTGTTTTCAAACCAGTTTTAAACACTACAACAGTCATTGTTGGGGAAATTCATTGGTTGAGCCAATGCTGTTATATCCACTCAAACAGATCACAAATGCATCTGAGGCCACTAGAAACTACACACATCCTCTTTAAAATTGCAATGTAACAGGAGTAACGTCAGATCAGTTATTTTGTATTGTGACATACATCTCAGGGAAACAGATTATCAAAAAAGAAAAAGAAAAATTAAGACGGGGACTTGATCATGACCACTGGTTTTTGAATGGATGGAGGCAGATCTGAATGTGAGCTTGCAGTCGATTGTAAAAAAGGTGCGGGGATTTAAGCAGACTTAATTATTGAAGATTAAAAATGACAATGTCAAAAAATAAAAATAACAAATTAAAAATATGCATGGATAAATTGATCATAATGAGTTCAGTGAGACTCACATACTGACTTTAACATGTACATTTATAAATGAGCAGATATAAATAAATAAGTAAATAAATAAATATAGATATAAATAATCATATCCAGTGTATTTGGCCTAAAAAACCTTAGTAAAAAATAAATATACTAAAATGTATTTGAAATACATTTATTTTATGCTAAGTTTACAACAAATACATTTACATATGTATGTAGACTACTTAATATAAATACCCTGCAATTGTACTTTTGGTATACTAAATTGGTATACTTAAAGTCTGCTAAACTGGAACGATTAACTTTGTACTTAATGCACTTTAGTTATCCGGAAATAGTACTGAGGTCCAACTAAAGATATACTTAAGTATATTTGATTGTGCTAAAGTGGAACTATTGCAAGTACACTTTAGGTACACTTTAAATATCTTGCATTTAAAGACTGATGTTATACAGAGATCATACTATCATTACTAATACTGATATTAAAACACATTTGAGGGTAATATTAAGAAATGTGCATTGTGCAATAAAGTACTCCAAATACATTTTTATTATCATATTTATATCAGTAAGTCTCAAGCAATTTGTCAGTAAAATTTTTAATTGATTTGTAGTATACTTAGTATCAAGTATACTACATAAAAACATTTTGGTATAAGTTTTTTCACTAGGGACACTAAAATAAAGCTGAAAGTGAACAATAAAAAATTTTATAAAAGGAAACAAAAAAGAAAATACTATTAATTTTCATTCAATAAATAGTCAAAAAAAACCTTTAAAGATATGTGATGTCATGAGTTCCACGGGGAAACTAAATTCTTAAATACAATAGCACAATTTTTTTCATAATGTGAACAAACCGACTGACCAAAACTTGAAACAGTGGGAGAAAAGTAGTCACTTTCACAAGCAACATAGTATGCCATCAAGTTGTGCATGAAATAAATGTTGTAGCTTACTGTACCTCCATTATGAGTGCATACAGGACAGCAGTCTCCCTCTGGGATGAAAGGACTCTGGTCTTTCCCACAACTAAGAGGAGGACAATCACGTGGCCTGCAGGTCACCTTCCCATGAGAACATGTACACACCGAACATTTGGAATTACTCCATTGACTGTCATGCTGAGAGAGTGAGAGAGTGAGTGAGAGAGAGAGAGAGAGAGAGAGAGAGAGTGAGAGAGAGAGAGAGAGAGAGAGAGAGAGAGAGAGAGAGAGAGAGAGAGAGAGAGAGAGAGAGAGAGAGAGAGAGCGGTGGATCAGGACATGGTTGAAGAGACATGTTGATATTATTCCATAAAAACATGAAATACGGTAGACTGTTAACTTTAAATGTGTGCAAACATGCCAAATATCACTTCTTGTTTTGAGCCCCACTGCCAACACAGCTTGTTCCCCAAAATAAATGCTACTTGACTTGGAAGCTACACTGCTTGAATCCTAAACAGAGCACCAAGTGGCTCTTTAGCAGGGGTGATTGGGACAAAAAAGAAGCTTGCTCTGTCAGGAAAGAGTGGAACACAAACAAGAATGCCTTTGTGCACAAAACGAAGCAATCAACGAGCTGGGTGCTCAACCAAAAGTGGGAAGATTGGCTAAGGGACAGGATGAGGCTCAGAGCATCTTTCATTGAAGTTGTGTCATAAGAAGTGTCACTTACCCCATAAACCATTCCTTCATGGTGACAGATGCCGGGCAACTGCGCGAAACATTCCGGACAACACTTGTTGGGTGGGATTCTCAAGCGTTCACCCTTGGAAAACATCCAAAGAAACATTTCAAGAGATGCATTAGCATCCCAGAGATAGATTTTATGAATGAAAATACACATCAGAGAAAACTTTATCAGGACTCAGGAGCAATGAGCAAAAATTTTCATCTTTGCAAACAGTTATTTTAGTATTATTGATATATTGTAAGTTGTGAATGATTCAATGAGTAACTCATAAACTAGCATAGTGATGTCACCAGCAACAACACCACTTTTGAGGACCAGTACCTGTTGTAGAAATCCTTTGAGAACCAGGTAACATTGAATTCTCTTATGAATGTCTTGGTAGAACCCTCATCATTCTAACCATTTATAACAGCATTCTTAGTATTGGTTTTAATTGGACCAAAAGCATTAATGTTTAATTGTTTTTGTTGTTGTTTTTTTCCAATTAAACCGCTTTCATTCCTAGAAAACATTGCATTCATCTACTCAGGTACTGTTATTGCCCCTTTTTAATGGCCCATGAGAAATTACTTTATTCTTACCCTCTGAAAGTCACATTGGGGATTTTGGCAGCGAGTGGGTTTGCAGATGACAATATCATTATAGCAGATGCAGTCTTGACAGGTGTCTGGTTTCCATGATGTATTGTTCTATAACAGGAAAAAAGGTACAAAGACATAAATCCATGCACACCAAATGTTATCAACAGTTGATCAACACTAAAAAGTAAGTCCCTGACATCTGGAGATAAAAACATAAAAACAAGTCAAAGCTCTAATAATGATTCCAAGAACAGTAATATCCCTACCCACTAAACATTCCCAATCATCAGTTTTCAAAAAGGCTTCAGAATATTTTTGTTAGATTTGTTAGAAAGTCTTAACTGAAACCATTAAACATGGCCATTAGAAATAGTAAAGCTGTCTTGCATTTAACCCCACACATTTCAATAAATGTTAGAGCATCAACAGATAAGACTAAAAGATTTTACTCTAGTATTTTAAGATCTATTGACAGTCTTGCCTGAGGGACCTCCTGCTTTAAAGGTATCAGATGAACAGAGAGGTAAAACAGAAGAGGGGCCTCCTTTATGTCAAGCTAGACTTTTTCCTAAACTAATCCAAGCAGAAAGACAAACAGACAGAGAACCATGCTGGAGTTTGGATTGGTCCTCAAACAGGGTTTTCTTTTTCAAAAAGGGTTTTTTCAAAAAACTTCAAGAAAGGTGAGGGTGAATGAAACATTAAACAAGTTCATGAACAAGTTATTTTTGATGAATCAGTTACCGACCGGGAACTCAGGCAAAACCGAACATAGAAATGACTGAAAACTAAACCAAAACAGAACATACATGTGACACTATATACACAAAACAGTGATTTGCTCTTTCTGATCATAAATTCTGTTCAGTTGTATTATAAATCACACACAGTGACAGCTATCCTGAGGAGGCATCTTGTCAAACTGACATTTTGAGCAAGTGTTGATGGGTTGGGCATTTCAGCACAGCACCTAGCCTCTGAAGTGACACTTTGCACAGATGTCTTAATGGGGAATGGCCCCAGCGTGGCTTTGAATGGCTAGCTCAGAAAGATCTGAGGACAGTCAATATCTCAGCAAACTGCCCGTGGTATCCAGAGGCCCAGGTTGGTGATAGAATCTCGGTTGTTAGTGCTCTAAAAACGCATCTAATGTGATGTGTGGCATGCAGCACATTCAGATAAAATTGTGAAAATGTAACATTGCACAAATTTAGTCATGTCATGGGGGAAATAAGCTTTGAATACATTAATATGTTAAAGGGATAGTACATTCAAAAATGAAAATATGTATTATTCCGAGAACATGTGACATTCTTTATTCTGTGAAACACAAAAGTACATTTTTGAAGATTATTATGGCTACTCCTTTCCACAAAAAGAAAGCAAATGATAACCGAGGCTGTCAAGCTTCAAATTAAAGATTATTAGAAATTATTTTAGATTTGAGTTTTTTGGTTGAACTTTAACCAAGAGCCTTAATAAGGGCAACAGAATTAAAAGAAAAAGTGTGATGTGATTTCTTACCTTAATCATAATTTGACAAAACCCTCCTGACATTTCATAAAATGATAATTTTATCAAACCAATCAAAATGATAATAAACTTTAATTAGTCTGAGCTAGTCTGAAGCAACTGTCTGCACCTGAGGTAGAACTAAGAATCAAAACATCTGCTTCTTGTTCACTCACATTAGCTATGTTCCTATTGCATAGTCGGTTACATAAGCAAGGCCCTGAAGTTTTCATTTTTTTTATTTCAGTAATTACTGAGAGATTGTTGTATTTCTCCAGCAGAGTTTGGCTCATTTTTGAGCAAGCTACGGCTTTGAGATAATGAATTTTTTTGTCAGCTGAACAAATTACAGTAGGCCACAGAAATGTGTGCTCCAAGCACAAAAGTAATACAAATGAAATGACAACAGTCTATGATTGACACCTGTCTAATGAAACTATATATTTAAAGTGCCCCTATTATGGTTTTTCAAATATTCCCTTTCATGCAGTGTGTAATATAGCTGTTTGTGAATGTGAACGTTCTGCAAAGCTGTATCGCTGATCACTGAGAAAGCCTCGTGAGCTGAAATTCACACACTGTCCGACACACACTGTAAGCGGTAAACCAATCACAACAGATTGGGCCGTCTGGCCAATCCGAGCAAAGGAGCTCACAGAAAGGAGGGATTAGAGCAGTGGTCTCAAACTCAATTCCTGGAGGGCCACAGCTCTGCACAGTTTAGCTCCAACCAGCTCCAACTCACACCTGCAAGGAAGTTTCTAGTAATCCTGAAGACCTTGATTAGCTGGATCAGGTGTGTTTGATTAGGGTTGGAGCAAAACTGTGCAGAGCTGTGGCCCTCCAGGAATTGAGTTTGAGATCACTGGATTAGAGAGACTGATTCATTCATCAAGTTGTTTGAGAATCATTGAACAATGTGGTGATGTGCAGTGTATAATATGCGAAAATGAAAGTGTTATTTTGACTTTTGATGCATGTAAACCTCTTGTAGAAGACCTCCAAAACAAAATTAGCCAACTTTAAAATAGCATAATAGGGGCACTTTAAGTTAATTGTGAGGAAAAAGCTCTGACATTTAAGATCTTTAAATAAAAAATGAGTCACAAAACATTTCCATGAGGAGCAACGCAGTTACTTAAGTTTCTAATCAGGTATATTCGAATATACTGCATTCAAAATGTTATGACACATTTAAACTGTGTTATTGTTCATTAAAACCAAAACCATTAACTACTTTTGGTATTTAAAAATGTCTGAATTTAATTGCATTACATCACAAAACATCAAACCATTTAAAAAAGAAAAATCTCAGAGTTTAGTTTTCTGAGCTATATTTGCAATGACATACAGTAAATACAATGTATAGTAAGTCTTTTCTCTCTAAGTTCACAAAGGTGTCCTAACAGAGCAACTTCAGTGCAGTAGTTCAATGCAAGTTACTATGAATATTTTCCACAAAGTTTTACATTCAAATAATACTATAATAGAACATTTTAAACCTTACATTACTACACACTAAAGTTGAGGTTTTTCTAAAGGTGGTTTTGGAGGCACGTACACACCTTCCCCAAAAAGAAGAGAGAACGGGTATCCCTGTCAAAAAAGCTATTTGGTTGATGTATTGGGTTGTCTAAAACAAAGTAAAAGCTTGAATGAGCCCCGGCCCTGGCCCCGCTTGGAACAACATATGAGAAGAATCGACAAATAAGGACACTTGTTGCTGAAGCTAAAGATAGGTCTGGATCTGGACCAACTAACTTGTTTAAGCTAACAGGAGCATACTGTGGGTAAGGTGTATCTGCACAATCTCCAGGCCACACCAGAGTTTGTGTGACAGAACATATTTGATAAATCAGCTGAGGAAGTAATGTGACATATTTGGTGGGCCACTCAGGTACAATTCAGATACACACCATTACCCACAGACAAATGGTCTCTTGTGTGCACTGGAGGATTTGAGACTGTATATAGCGAAGAAAACAATTTATCTTCTGTTTCTGTGTCATTCTAAAGTATCATGTCTCTAGAAAGTCTCTACTCAAGTAATAACAGCGGTGGCTATTTAAATGGAGTTTAAAAAAAAATTATCTGGGTGAAAACATCACATTAAAACCCTCAAGGTCACATGTAAATGTTCCTATTTCAATTCTATAAGCTAAAGAATACTAGCCAAGCAAGCAGAAGGTAATTGAGTCCAAATTGAGCTGGCCTTGATTTAGGCAGTGAGAGATCAGCCAGAACCGAACCATTGCACAGACTAATTCAATTAGAGAATGTGCTAAATCGTGTCCCCCAGCCAATTCAGTCCACTAAAGCAGTGGCTGACGGCCAAAGTTACAACCAATGCAACTCAACCTACAGTTTGAGAGATCTTAAAGGGCACCTATTATGACTCTTTTCGCAAGATGTAAAATAAGTCTCTGATGTCCCCAGAGTATGTACGTGAAGTTTTAGCTCAAAATACCCAACAGATCATTTTTTACAGCATGTTTAAATTGTAATTTTTTGGGGCTCAGAAAAACGCGCTGTTTTAGTGTGTGCCCTTTAAATGCAAATTAACTGCTGCTGGACGGCACAGGGGGCGGAGCCTCACGAGCTCGCGCTCAGAGTCAGGACAATCTCATCTGATAATATCAGAACAGAAACTCTCAGTTGCGGTGTTCATTTCGACTCGGAGTCGGACAATAATGCCCACAGAGCCAGAGAATATATGCTGTATGGACATAGAACAGGTATAGTTTAGTTTAATTATGGTTATAACTTATTTGTCATCTGCTTTTATCCACTAATACAAGCCTGCTGTAGCAAAACCCGTCCGAATGATGACCAAAATATACTGACGAGTTCAGTGAAGTTTATTGTACATCACACAAAAGATGAGCGTTAGTTTTACTCCAGAGAATCACTGTAAGAGCTGAATAAACATAGCATAAGAAGTGCGCATTAAAGTCTTATCCATAAACTCTCTCTCTCTCTCTCCCTTTCATTATCAACAACATACACAGCGAAGTACACAAAACACTCGTTACAACTAACAGTAAACAAATATACACACCTTTTCAGTGGGTGCTAAATAAACTGGTAAACCTTATATCCGTAAAATGACTCGAAGAGCTGTCATAAAGAGCGCGCTCGCACTTTAATTTCTTCCGTGTCCAGTCACGTTAGGCCTGTTGCTCCGGAGAGTGTAAGCTTGATCACAAACAGTACAGATCCATCCTTGAGTAACAACGGGAGTAAATGAAGACTGCTATGTTCATTCTTACATCCATCAACAACACACCTCAATCGCTTTAGGAGACATTCTTGTCTACAGCTGCTCAAGCGTCGAACAATGGCGGACTCTGTGTCCAGCTCACTAAGGGCAGGTCTAGGCTCAAACTGAAGTGTCACTCAACAGTCGTGGGAGGGGCCTGCTCAATTCTACGTCACATTGCGCCGAATCTGAGAACAGCTCATTCTGAGACAGTGCTTATGATTTATTGAGATTGTAAAAAAAACACTGGGTGGATTTTTATCATTCTAGGGTGGTTTTGCTCACACACTGCCAACACACATTTATGTTCAAACACCATGTAAAAGTGAATTTTGCATAATAGGTGCCCTTTAAATAAGCACATCCTATATCAATTATATGGATGGTATTGGTCGTGTGGGATGACAAAGCAGTTAGAGAAATTTTTAAATGTTTTAATTTTTTTGCCAATGTATTCTACATTGTTGCTGCACATTCTGCACAAAAACACTCTCTTGAAAGCATCAGTAAAAATGTGTTGCAATGTTTTGCATTGTTTTCATTGTATACCATTCAAAGCTGCCAATGCTGTATTTATTTAATAAACAATACAGTAAAAACAGTAATATTGTGAAATATTATTACAATTTAAAAAAATTACCATTACTCCAGTCTTCGGTGTCACACAATCCTTCCGAAATCATTCTAATGTCCTGATTTGGTGTTCATGAAACATTTCTTATCAATATTGAGAACAGTTGTGCTGCTTAGGCCTAATATTTTTGTGAAAACATTTTTGAAGAACGGAAAGTTCAAAAGACCAGGATTTATTTGAATGTCTTCACCTTTTATCAATTGAATGTGCCCTTTCAGAGAGAAAAAAACCTTACTAACCACAAACTTTTTAAAGGGGACATATCATGCTAAATCCACTTTTTTAGCCCTTAAATGCATTTTGTTGTATATTTGGAGTGTTTAGAAATACAGAAAAGTTGAAATTATTCTCTTCAGGTGCTTCATTGATATCTTTATATTCTGTTTTGGCCTTATTTTTCAACCTGTTCCGATTTTTCTGTTATCTATGACGTTTTGTGAACTATTACGTCACAGTATTTGCAGCGGAACTGCCAAATAAGGACATTGACTTCCAGCCCAACACTTCGAGCAATCCGCCATTTTTATTTCTCGCTGCAATTTTGTAGTCCAAGATAAAAGATGCAGAAGTTACGAGAGGGTAAGTTAAAATGTTCGGTTGTTGGATGTAGTAACCCACACGCTTCATTACACCGTCTAATGTAGATGAACTGCCGCGCTTGTGACAGGGCGCATGTTTAACTGAAAGAACGAGCAGAGAGAGAGAGAGAGCCGGTCGCGCGCGCGCACTCTCTCTCTCTCTTCGGAGCCAGGCGAAAGTATAAACAAGACACCGTCTCCAAACTAGACGCTGTCTTGCTCTCTCTCCCTCGCACACATTAATCAAAATAAATCGACACGGTGGTAAAAGGTCGGAAGACCAAAGTTTCATGTGTAAATACAGTAACACACCATTGCGATACATCCATATGAAGACGTTGTTCTGCAGGTTCGTCGTCTTCATTTTCATCTCGCTCCGGCTCCGACTCTGGCTCGAACATGTAAGGCTGGCTGGACAAGTCTTCAGTTGTTGACATTTTGTTAATAACGTGTGAATAAAAAGTTTCTGTGCCGCTAGATAATCGTATCTCTGCTATCAAACTACAAAAATGGCCGAACGGGGTGGAGTTGAACCTCTGCAAACTGGAGAGGGGGCGGGGTATGACGTGTCTCAATTGTATTTAAAGAGACCGCACCAAGACGAGTTCTCAGACGCACATCAGAAAAGGGGTAGAAAAGGGGCCTGTGGAGCTATAATAATGAGGAATTCAGACCCAAGCATTGCATTTCCGCTTTATATAGACTACAAATGTATGATTTATATGTAAAAAGGAACGATTTAAAAGCATGATATGTCTCCTTTAATGATAGTTTATAACGTCAAACTTGCTGCCTATTTTATTTTTGTTAAATTGATTTATTAATTAATTACTCACATGAAATATGGTGCTCATAAAACATCATAGATCACCATGATCAAAAATCCCAGCAAGTTGTTCACAAGTATAGATAAAAAATAAAAATTGATTTGTTAGTGTTCTGTTACAAAACCTTGTCTCTGACATTCCTGGGCAGAGTGGGCATATGTGGAAAAAAAAAAAGCCGTGGGTGACCCTCTCTTTAGTAACAACATGATGCAAAATGCATGAAGGACACCTGGCACCATGTTTTATGAAAGGATGGCATGCTAAAGACAGCGCTATGTCTGCTGTTCCTTTGAATAAATATGGTCTTGAATACATTCAAATGTATTCAGTTTCTGCACTTCAATTGCCTTCTACACAACTTCTTTCTTATGCCAGCCCAGCATGATTATATGCAAATTTCTTGCAAGGCAAGCGGTGAGACTAAAAGGTTGCCAAAAAGGATGTCTAAATCTATTTATCACTGCACAAATATGCTCAAATGGTCACATCTTGTTTAGGGAAATTAAAGCAGGAAGAAACATCATAAAAACGTTGAGGTGGAAACTTTTACAACTATATAGCGTCTAATTATGCTTCATTTTTATATTAAACTAATTTAAATGTCCCAGAGTGGATTTATTCTCTCTTTGTTATTTTTAATAGCCTGTACAGTTCTTCCATTCAAAAGCAAATGTGATAATTACTGCGTTCTGAACGAGCAGAGATGTGTCTCATATGGAAAACTGAGCGTGTATCTTCCCTCATCTCAACTACTCAGTGTGAATTAAATTTTCCATGTGCAGTTTAAAATCTTCTGGTCCCTGTTGTAAACACTGAAATTATGACTAAAATGAAGGCTGTCAAGACATGTACATAGTTTAGCTCCAACAAAAAAAGAAACGAATAAATTATAGCTTCACCTTTATGTTATGCAGCTCTATTCCCACATCTCATCACTGCATTTGTAAATGACTTGGAAAACTCTTAAGCACAATAATCATCTCTGATAACAGTCCTGATGTCATGTTAAATGGCAACATGTGTTATCATCACTGTCATTCTTTTCAGAAAAATAAAAACAGGAATAAATATGGCTGTAAGTTTCTTGGAACTAAGAGAAAGTTTCAAAAGCCCTTCAGAATTTGACAGCACTTTTAAAAGACAGAAAAAATTTACAGAGCAATTTATTTTTTTTGTTACAAATTTACAGAGCAGATGTATCATGGACATTTTAGTTGATTGCACTCAAATAATACAATACATTATTGCAGAAAGCAGCTTTCAGTTTGACTGGAGGGAAGCTGAATAATGGAGCCATTGAAATACTTGGTGTGTATTAGGGTATAAGTGGAGACACTTAGTGTTACAAGATAAAAAACAAGGACGTAATGAAAGTGAAGAGGAAATTAAGGAGGAAAAGGAACTTTTTTTTTTAAGATAAACTCCTCTGCATGTGGTCAAACACCATGACCAGTGCAGACAGGCTTTTCAATAATTCACAGTTTCTGTCTTACAGCTTGTTATTTTTAATAAAAAACATGAAAAAGCCGAGAGCTTCAACTTGTGTTGAAAGCATTAAAATATTAACTATATCCATGCCAATAATGAAGCTCAGTCTGGCTTTATTCTGTCAGCAATGATTTATTAACACTGACAAGATGATTTCTACATGAATTTCACATTATTTGTACCTTAATACAAACTATTATGATCATGATCTATTATGATATACAAAAGATCACTTCACTTCAATGAGCACTTCTGCCCTACATACCTATTGAATTATGAATGCTAAAAACCTTGAAAGATGACAGGGAAAACAACAACACTGCACTCTAGGAAGCTCTTTGGAAGGCTCAGGTAGTGAAAGAGTGATGGTAAATTATTTACAAAAACTGGCTTTGTGGAAAACCTGTTCTTGGGGCGGGATTGGTCAAACAATGTGGGAGATTTGCCATGAAAAAGGGACCACTTAAAGAGTGCTGTTTCCAACACTGAAGAATGCAGGCAGTGTGTTAATGGTTAACAATTATGTGCTGGATGGTTGATCAAACAGATTTATACCAACAGGGGAGTCAGTTCACCCTTGGTCAATTATTTGGCTTGCAAATATAAATTTAATCAGAAATATAAATTTTGTCTACATACACAATTCAAAATGTTTGTAGGAAAGATTTTTTTAAAGTTTTTTTTTTTTTTTAAATAAGGTAAGATTGTGAAATATTATTATATTTAAAATACCTATTTTCTATTTTACTATATTTTTAAATGTAATTTATTCCTGTGATGACAAAGCTGTATTTTCAGCATTATTACTCCAATCTTCAGTGTCACATGATCCTTCAAAAATCATGAACCATTTCTTATCAATGTTGAAAACAGTTAATATTTTTATGGAAGCCATGATACATTTATTTTTCAGGATTCTTTGATTATATTAGATAATCTTGATATAGATATTAATATTTTGTAACATTGTAAATATCTTTACTGTCACTTACTGACCCCAAACTTGAATTATTTTGTAAACTAATTACATTAAAAAAACAAAAAGAACATGTTGGGGACGCATCAATGCTGTTAAAAAAGCATTCCAAAGGGATACAAAATGTTGGACCTGCAGAGGTGTGTTATTGCAAAGAAATGCCAATGACAAATTCAGTTAAAGAAAAAAAAAAAAAAACATTTTTTAAAATAAAATGCCTGACAAAGCTCTCAAATGTTGTTGTTGTTGTTGTTGTTGTTTTTTTTGTTTTGTTTTTTGCAAGCTATGACAGTGTGCAGCACTTTCTATATTAGTTAGGGGTGTTTATGTATTATATATTCTAAAATGAAAACAAAACCCTTAGCAAACACTCTGTTGGGGACCTCTGTTGCCCCTGACTATTGACTAAAGTGCAGCCTTAGACTATGGTCTGTGTAAACAGTGGTCTGTCGAGGAACACTGTGCATGGGTATCGATTTAGTTCTCATCTGGCATACTGGCCTTTTTGCGAATCAAAACATTTCTTATTTGCACTCAATCAATATTTAACCTGGAACAGGTTGTTGTCACTCAATGCTTTATAGAGCTCCAGCCAAATATAAAAGTCTCAAGTGTTCATGCGCGTAGCGCTGAAACCCTATTGTAATTGTTAAATTTTCCAAAGAGCAGCATTCTCCCCTTAAAATGATCGGGCAGACCAAACCTTAAGTCATAAAGACTTAAAACTTTGAGGGCTGGTAGTACTCGCACTGTCTACAACGTCTCCAAAGCTCGCCCCGATCGGATTCAATCGTCGCCCTGGCTAAATTTTGGGGTATTTTGGATAAAAAATAAATAAAAAAAACTTTTGTAAATTAGTCCTAGGTTTTTGGCCCGATCGGAACCAAACCAGCACAGCAAGATTCTCTGGGTTCTGATTATAAACAATTACCACAAAAAAAAAATTTGATGCCAAAACAATCAGAGTAGGAGCCACTTTTCCTAATATAGCTATAACTCGTGAACAGAATTAGATATTTTCACCAAACTCAACGCACATATGTAAGAGCTCATTTTGTGGTCGTATGAAAAAGAACGTGGTGACCGGCCACTTGGTGGCGCTATAACATGGAAAAAACACAAAAATGGCTATAACTACGAAACCCTAAGTCTAATTGGCTTGGAAATTGACATGCAGTGTCTTCGTCCAAGGTGCCAACAATGCCTTTGAGGACATTCACGTATCTCGAAAAACGTGGCCGGCGCAGCCAATGAAGTATGAGCAGCTATAAGACAAGGTTAAAGAAGGCCGATCGGAACGAAACTTGCTGGGCGTGTTTGACTCACGGCCCTAGAGACCTGTGAGAAATTCAAAAGAAATCGGCCACCAGGGGGGCGCCTTTGCGTTTTTTCATGTGACTAAAGGATTGTATACAGTGCGATTTTTCACACACGCCCACGGCAATCATACCGCATGGTAGAACTCCTCATTCTGAGCAACTTTGCCTCTAGGACCGCCACTGTCAATCGAAACGTTCTTTAAATATTGGAGATTATTTCAAAAAAACTTTGGTGAACTAGTCCTAGGTTTTTGGCTTAACCTCGATAAAACCCCTGCGGCACAATTCTTGGAACTCTCAATAATTATCAAAAAAATGTTTTACTTTGGCCTTTGGATAGCTATAGCTGAGTCATTTAGAAAATAGGCATGGCCAAGTCTACCCAACAGCTTATCATTCATAGACGAAAACTCAGAACTTTGCATCATTAGGTGAGCACATGTGGCACATGATTCTAAAGAAACACACAAACTTTTATGGAGATTGGCCCGATAGGTGGGGTTATAACTGTTAAAAAGGTGTATAAATTCTGTATTTCTATGGCAAATCCCATGAAAATGGCCCTCTTCCTGCCTGATTTGCTTAGAACTTCAAGGAATTGGGTTTCTAAAGAAGCATGGAGACTTTTATGGACATCAGGCCTAGGTGCCACTTTAACTGTTATAAAGGTGAAAAAAGGCTTTAAAATCCATGTATTTCCATTGTAAACTACCTGTATTGGCTGTAAATGGTCTTTTCCATCTATGATCTATAAGCGATTACATGCTTGCTAAATAAAACAATACCTTTTTATGTGTATCCTTAAAGGCCTTAAAGCACTTGAACCCCGATAATCGCTGCTCGCGGCTACATTTTGAATTTGATGTTTGTATATCAATGCCACTATAATAGCATTTGAGACTTTCACCTTTGCCAAACTAGACTGGAGTTGAAAACAATAATATTGATACTGCAACCTGTATGAATTATCATTGGAACGGTATACCTGAGGGCAGACCGGACAAAGACTGGGCCATGGGGCGGAAATGAGGATGTATGGATTACAAATTGCTCAGAGCTTTGACAGCTTTAGAGACCAGCAGGAGCCTATCAGAGCAAACAGGCCGACTGTGAGGAAAAAACTGCAGTCAATCACAAAACTCAAGAGGTTTGCGGCTGAGCCAAACCCCACTGAGGGCTGGAGAGCTGGAGACAGATGGATGTCAAATTTGGAGGACAACTGCAATGAGCCTATCTCTGCTCCCTCCAGATTCAATAGAAGGACTGGAAGGGGAGCTAGACATTTAACAAAAAGGGCCTGTACTAAGAGGATTATAAGCATATGTTTGGGATTAAAAAAGGGTCATTGATACAATTCACTTTTTCACTGCTGAAATACAAGTTGTTCCAGAGAAAATTAACAAGAATAGACTGTTAATCAGTATTGCTCCTAGAAGCTAAGCCCTGATGTATACAAGTTTGCATACTACAACAGAATCTGTGAAACAAAAATATGTTACAGGCTGTCAGTGTGAACAAGTTTGACTTGATGTCAGTCAAAAACAAAACGGCAAAATAAAATAAAATAAAAAGTGAAACGAAACAAAACAAAAACAAAACTAAAGCAGAAACGAAGCCAAGAAACAAAATGAGAAATGAAATGAGAAACTAAATGAAAAACGAAACAATGAAATGAAATAAAAAATCCTCACCAATCCCTTTTGGGTGATCCTTTGCAGTTCTGCATCCAGTATTACAATGAGACAAATCTTTGTAGGTGTCACAGTTATGTTCAGTTTGTTTACACGACAATGATTCTACTTAAAAATTTGTTTTCCACGTAGAAAAGACACCATTGTCAAAACGATCCTCATTCACAGGATCCGCGAAAAACAACCAAAAATGCTGTATTCTGCTGCCAGGCCTTTAGATGGCAATGAAGCACTATAGATTGAACACGTAATATGCATGTGCATGACGTCATCGTTTTCAGAGATTCGCGTTTTTGTTGTTTACACAGAGACCGTTTTCAAAAACTCGCCCTTTGAAACAGGTTTTCAAAAGTTTGCGTTTTCAGGCACCCAAAACACTGTTGTAGTCTAAATCGCATACCTAAATCGCTAAAGTCCGAACATTGTCATTGAGCAAGGCAATGGTCTGTTCTATCACCATATGTGGCAAGCAATTTCTTCTCTCTTGCTCTCTCTGGATGTGAGGAGCTTGAAACTGAGAGTTCAATGAATAAAAGATTATAAGCACAGCTTGAGTTTGAAGTCAGTTACCAACACTACCATCTGATAAATTGTAATCATAGCCCAGCATGCCTCAAAACCATGTTGGTCAAAGCTGTTGGCACATTGCTTATTAACTATACACATGAAATTAGCTATTGACAAAAGTAAACATTTAGTTTTAGCACTTTAGAGCTTCTGTTGCAACATGAATTCAGTGAATTTTGCTGACCACATTATTAATTGCTTTTTGATCGTGACCTGCACATTTCAGAGGCATTTGATTATTTCATTACTATCCATGACAAGCTAAAATACTAACAGTGGAAGTGTGCCAAATGTTTATGAAGAAATGCACATTCCCAAGAAAAGTTTTTGAAGGCCATTTTGTACATATAAAACATTTATACAAAAGGCCCCTGAACATGTGCCTCAGAGAAGTTCCATGTACACTTGGAATTACTGCTATTTGCCCTGAAAAGCAAGAGTATAACAAATTTCATAAATAACTGAGTAGGTATTTACAGAGAGCTGGTGATTTTTCTGCTACAGTATTCCACAGTAATCAGTTTTCCCCCTCTCACTACACTCCTCCCTGGAGGTTTAAAATGATTGTGGCACCTTTTCCTTTAACTTCCTGTGGTGTTTGTGGATGCTGAACATAGACCAACCTGATTGTACGAGCATGGCAGTCTTAATGGGGCAAATGCATTTGCAGTGACAGGAGTGTATGAGCATGTGACACAACAGCTGTGCTCTCAGGTCCTGAAGAATTCAGGTACGCAACTACAATTAAAGATTTCAGTAGGCTGTTCCTGAGTGAGCCATTTTAAATCTGTCCCAACATTCATAGACAGATGGATTAAGGAATGAAAAATTAAGAAAAAGTTACAGGGTAGCCATTAACCTTTTAATGACTAATTTCATATTTTACTTTGAATACCATTATAAGAACATCAATTCAATGATCTGTGGCATCTTTAAAACTGTTTTAGAGGTGTTTAAATGCACAAAAAAATGTTTTAGAACATAATTAAAAGAGTGAACAAAATTTGTATATATAAATCAGTTTTACATTCTTAAATATGAAACTCAAGCATCAAAAGTTTACATTAAGTATTTGCTGAGAAAGTATATTATTCAGTTCTCAGGAAAAATAATTTAATTAAACCTGAGAATGGAAAATAGCAGGTAAGTAAAGCAAATTTTCCCACACTCTAAATCTTCCCGATTAGAGAGAGGGCCATACAGGGTAATGATGGCCAAAGAACATGCTTGACTGGCACTGAATGGCACACTCATTTCCTTCCCATTACAGTGCATTATCCTGCAGGAACAGAGCCTCGTGGACAGAGAAGTGTTTAGTTTCAATCAATTTGTCGGTCTGGAAACGTAAGAATGGACTGACTCAGGTATCTCCTGAATGGTTTATAGCTTACTGCCCAGTTGGTCTCAACGTTTACAAGTCTGAGGGGTAGGTTTAACAATTTAAGATGTTTTCAAAGATGGATTTGAGTCTCCACAGTCTGAGCCAAACGCTATTTCAATCAGTCCTCTACCCTCCCAGTCTTTAAAAGGTCAGGCCAAAATCAATACCGCCTAACACCCAAACCAAGTGAGCAAAAAAGAAAAGAAAAAAAGATGTAGCTGTCATATATTAACGTATTTCCAATTTCCATTCAGTCTGGTGTAATATTGACTTTATTATTATACATTAAAGCACATGCTGAGCTCATGCACTTTTGCAGGAATGATGCTTTACCTACAACCCTCCAGATTGCTAAAGCAGGTGTTCTGTTATATTTAATTCAGTCCCATCCGAATTTAGTAAACCCTATGATGCTCCTATTACTATCCGGAGATTATTTTAGCATACTGGCTTTGAATGCATCAGAAAAACAGCTGACCCTGGCGCCACGGCAGGAAATAAGTTTCTATTTTAACTTTGTTGAAACTGTATATTGGGTGAAAATAATACAACATCAATATGAATGCTTTCTAAATCCCCAATCCTATACTACATACATAAGTAATAGAGTACATTTAGTTAGATTACGTTTTATTGTTTTATGTGCTTATTGTATATAGTGCATTCCAGAAACACTCATGCCCTTTGAATAACACTAGTGCATGTATAGCATTCCACTCATTGATTGCCGGGTGCCAGCCGACTAATGACTGTAGTGAGGTCGCCATGGATTGGCCTATATTTGAAAGGCAAATATGATACTGCCGGCCAGCTATTTGTGACTCCATAAAGAAAACAGCTAACACTTATATACCTCAGATGCCTTGTACTGTATTCAGGGCCCAGTGCAACAGTAATACTGCATGCATGCTTCAAACAGCATTTCTAAATAAGAGATTGCGTACATGGAAGAGCTATAAAAAGAGCTTCTACCAAAATATCAGCAAACATTAGAACTTAGCAATTTTAAAAATCCCTCTAGGTGTATGTCATTTTATAATCAATAACCCAACAGAGAGAGAGTTTTAAAAAATAAACTCATCTTAAATATGCTAAGAGTACTATTCTTTCAGGGTGGAAAACTCCGAGCTGAGAGGAGCTGTCGTTCTTGTGTAACACTGAAAGACAAGTTCCTGTCTACTTCGCCCTGAGCGAAAACCTCAGAGATAGTCAGGTACTTAAGGGAATATGAACTAGGAGCATTAGCAATGCTAAAGATGTAAATAATGGGAACGTGTTGGTGGAGCTGAGTCAAAGGTTACAGTGCACTAACATCCAGTCTGAGTAATACTCACTATCATACTTCTAGCATTAATATCAAACAAACTATTCAAGCAATACCATACTGATTTTCTCTTGCAAATGTCAGGCCATGTCCTCACACAGTGTAGCTCAGTGGGTGAAGGTGAAAATCCATACATGAGACATTATAGCTTAACTATAAGCAAACGTGCATAGCTTGAAGGAACAACAGCCCACACAAACAAGACAAACCTGGGTTGTCTTATTTAAGACTATACAACGACCTCTCGGGAACATGAAATTTCATCTCACTATAAACTTAAAAGGGAAAGATCCCCCTCAACTTTATGTTGTTTCAAACCGGTATGATTTTCTCTCTTCTGTGGAACAGAAGATATCAAAAGCCATTTAGACAGAAAAAAATGCATCTGATTGACATGTACAGCACAGTTTAAGTCCTCCACATGTCATGCTAACAAGAAACTGTGCTTACAATCACAGGTCGAAAGTGGTAGCTCCAATCACACTGAATTAAATGTTGGAAATTATGTCTTGAAAACAACGCATGCTTTGGCAATAGGTGTGATATTCTCATAAAAATAATTATTAATGAATAAATTAGGAATTAAGTTAGTCATAGATCAAACCCTGAATTGCATCGGATATTTATTGAAAACTGCAGGAGTGAGAACATATACAATAAACACTAATTAACACTCTTTATGAAAATGATCTACAGTTCACCTATAGGTCAAGACCAGGTTTGAAGTCTGATAAACAAACATTGGTGAAGGACAGAAGCTGATGATGAGGTTTTTGGTTTAATATGTAAAACTTTTCAATCTAGTCAGGCCTCAAGGGGAGGCTTTGAAGTTTTGTTTGAGATTAAAACATGAGACATGTGCTCTTATTCCTAACAGCTCTATCAAGGAGTCGAGGCTGTTTTCAAAGGCACTTGAACTTGTTACTATAGATAGAGCCGTACTTTCAAAACGCAGCCTCTCTGAGCCAACCTCCCCAAGCATGGTGCATCAAAGTGCACCTTAATTACTTTGTGTGTACAGTAATTCAAAATAGAGAACATCTGACCTTCCCATGCACTTCTTCCGACTGAGTCCCTAGAGCTAGAAGTAAGCTTTTTAAAACTAGGAGTTCAAAAAACATAGAAACAGAAAAAGCCCAAGAGTAGAGAACATCAGGAAGTGAAAAGAGGAATGGACAGGCTCCAGACAATGTCTTTGCTTCTGTGCTTAGTATGACAAGCAAACATTCACACAAAGCAGGTCTATCAGCTTCCTCTGAGAGAGACAACACTGAATGTAACACAGTACATATCTCCCTGACCTGGTGTTCCACAAATAGCTCTGAACAGTTGTACTATAGCTACTATTGGGCACAAAGATAAAGACTGAAAGCAGCTCTTCTTTAAAAAAGGTTACCAGAGGTGGCTGATGTTATGTTATGTACAGTAGATTAGAAGTAGAAACAATTAGCAGAACTAAAGGACTATTTGTCATTAAGAGACTTACAAGCTATGTCTCTCACAAGCTATGTTTCCATTCCAGTTGTTAAAAATCCAACATGGGCTCACTGGAAAAAACGTGCTTCTACATTTTTGCGTACGTACCCATACATACAATTCACTTCAGTTTCCCGGTGAAATGAACACTAGTAGTGGCACAACTTTTGTTACTTTTCCAACAAATTAGGGCAGATCATCAATTAATAAAGACTAATTTTCATGTGGTTCCTTGAACAAATATGATGTGTCGATCTCAAAACACATTTATCATAGTGCCTGATTTATAAACTACTACATTTTGATATTTTGTATTAACATATGACATTAATCACCACAAACACTCAGGTATGAGTTTTGTTAAAAAATAAACTAAATAATAAAAAAACACACACAAGTAACGAGAAATCAAAGATTTGAAGCTAAAATGGCATGGTTGCTTCAGCAAATGTGTTTGCTTTTGTTAACACTATTGGTTAGGTTTAAGGGTAGAGTTTAGTGTAGAAAGTACGTTATTTTCAAATGCGATAGAGAATGAACTATTTAGCACCCCTCAGACACTTTATTTCCCAACTGTGGCAATCCATACAACAATCATTGTAACAAGCGTTGCCAGATTCGCATTCATCGTTTCGGATAAAAGTGAACGTGATAAAAGCATGACTCACTGGACATTTCATTATGCAAATGTTGTGAAATGTGCAAGAAGCAATATAACATGATTTTGCAGAAATGTCCCCACAGACATGTTTAATAATGAGCTTAGGTTATAAAAATCTCAATATCATCTAAATAATTTGCAAAATAAAATAAAATAGCGTTTCCATCCTGTGAGAACAAAATCACCATTTCTGGGGAAACTGGTCCAGAATAGAAAAGGAAATTGAAGTTTTAACCATTGGGGAAGCTACTGTGTCTCTTTTTTTAAATGTATTCTTACCAAATACAAATTTAATCCACCTCATGTGAGAGGGCATGTTTTTATGTGCAAGTTTAAAGAGAGTTGAAGTGAAAAAAAAAAAAAAGAAAGGCAGTGAAGCGTAGCGCCAAGTGTCAGCACTAGCGCTGGTGCTGCCTAGCATGTGTTCCACGTTGGACAAGTCTCTGGACACACATTGGATAAGTGGCTGCCCTCCAGAGTACTCCAGGCATCTTACCCAGACCAGGCACACAAAAGAGCACAGCAATCCACTGGCAACACATCAAAGCACAGCACTGTAGTTAGAAAAAAAATCCTGCTAGAGTTTTTGTATACGATTTGGGAAGTTTTAACACTGTGACCAAATACAGTGGACTACAAGCATTCTACTCGAGAAATGGGTGTCACAACGAGAAGCCTTGGGCCCAAAAACTATAACTTGTGAACCCTTGAGTCAAGTAGATTTTAAATGTAACTTTCAAAAACATATTTACCCAGGGAACAAAAAAGTCAAAACTGCTTTTTCTTTTCAAAGAAAATACATGGTGATAGCTAGAGAAAAAAAAAATGTATTTTATGTTAAAGGATAATTCCGGTATTTAACACTTTGAGTCTATTTTGAAGTTTGTTTTGGATGAACTAGAGTGGTGGACAAAGAAATTTTGACAATGGTTCCTGTCTCGACTTTTTGACTATTTTAGAATTTCCCATGACCGCTTTTGAATGGGAGTCTATGGCCATGCACAAACATGTCCTTAAAACAACCCTTAAAGGGACACTCCACCCATTTGCATTAAGCTTTGCATTGTTAGAAACCCAGTCATACTATTGAATGGTCGTGCAGCACTCTCTCATTTTCCCCTGAGACGGGAGAAATCCGTTATTTACCTTTTACACTTCCTCCTACAATGACGCAAAAATCGTCATTTTGCGTCATTGTAGGAGGAAGTGTAAGAGGGGGGGATTTCTGTTGAGACTACAAGCACTAGTTCCTCATCTTTCCCAGGGGGCGGGACCCGCTCACGCTACAGACCTATTACAGATCAGTGGGTGGGACTTTACTCTCTGAAACTGAAAGCAATATCCTCCATCTTGTTTGAAGCTAAGCTAACAGGCGCTGTGGAGACAGATGTAAAGTAATGACAATAGCGGAGGAGAGTGCTCAATATGATATAGAAGAAGAAGATTTCGGAAGTCTGATGCTTGAATCAGGTGTTTGTGGCTACCTTTACAAGCCGCATTATAGCGAAGAGCAGCCGAGGCAGAAGACCTGCCTGCCGCGGACGAGGAGCCCGGACTGGCTCGAGTTAGGGCGGACTGGTGGCGCCGGTGATCTCACTATGCAACTCATAGACTGTAAGATGCAACTACGAACACAGAGATAGAGTCCGTCTGCGGCAAAGAATTTCAACGATGACAATTTCTCCTGGACGAAATCTCTGAATCAGACGAGGACACGGACGTTTGTGTTGTGAACTATCCTAGTTTCGCACCGCATATGTTCTGACTGAACATCCAGGTACCATGCAATAATTCACCTTTTCGAAAGAAATACAAACGAGGAGTAATGCATTAATGAGTTCGCCAACTAACTAGACATTTTGTGTGAATGTGAAATGAATTTCAAGCTCTGGTGGTAGCTAGCCTTGTAGACGGAAGAGTGATTTCTCTTATAGGCAGATATGGATTCTGGATTAGTGGGAGTGGCTTGCGGAGCTGTGCAGTGTGGTGCATTGTGGGAGTTGTTGTCTTTCATACAAATGCGTCCTGAAGTTATTTTTTGTCTTTCCTTGGTCACGAAGGCACCAAATTCAAAATTTATTTTACATTTCGACTACATATATGACCCGCTTTAAATAAAAAACAATGTTCAAATGGGTGGAATGCCCCTTTAACGTTCGTTTTCAAAACTGTGCAACTCACCGAGTGGTTAGTGGTGTTCATTGATGATTAAAAACAAATATCGGCGCAATGTATGATTTCAATCCGTTTATTTTTCTATAGTGGAACTATTTGTTCAGATACCTCACAACCGCGTATAAACTTCCGCTCTTCCGTAACTTCCGTTGCTCTGCTCACGCTAGCCTTCTGAGAGACAAGAAAAGCGAGCGAAAAGACTACAACCAAATGTAAACAGCCCCCTTTCCGTTTCCGGTAGTGCAGTAATATCAACGAGCAATGAGTCCTCCAACGGAAATCAATGGGATTTTACAAAATGCCAAATAAAACACGACAGAAACTGTATTTCACTACTCTACTTGTTTTGGAACATCAAAGAACACCACTAACCACTCGGTGAGTTGCACAGTTTTGAAAACGAACGTTAAGGATTGTTTTAAGGACATGTTTGTGCATGGCCATAGACTCCCATTCTAAAGCGGTCATGGGCAATTCTAAAATGGTCAAAAAGTCGAGGCAGGAACCATTGTCAAAATGTCTTTGTCCACCACTCTAGTTCATCCAAAACAAACTACAAAATAGACTCAAAGTGTTAAATACCGGAATTATCCTTTAAGTCCCATCAGTAGTTTTTCCCCCCATCTCACTAAGACAACAAGGATTACCACCAGAGCTCCCTAATATGTTTTATTTTAAAATAAAATAAAGAGATGCATGATACTACAAATCTTTATTACCTTAATTAGTTGTTCCATGTTTTCACTAACACTTGCATTAAATGTTACTGTTGCTATCTAAACTTAAGTAAAAAAAAAAAAAAAAAAAAAGTAGTTCTACCAGAGCCAAACATTGTGAAAGCCTGTGTCACTCTGAGAATGTGTCTTTTGTGATGAACAACAGGAAGGAGATCTATAAAACAAAGCAGTTGATTCTGAATATCCATCTCCTTTGTATGATGACTTTTTATATAGGCCTATTGTTGTGAGGAATGTGTAAGAGAAGTATGTGCAATTGCTAAAAATCAATCTTTATAGTAAGACAAACTGCTTGAATCTATATAGGACAAGCATCATGCAATTGAGTGAAATAGCGCTTGGAAACACTATTCATCAGGGAGCAATTCAGAGAAAGCATGGCACCTTCTCAAAGCAACTAATGAAATCAAAGCCAAGTCAAAAGTATGGACAGAGCCAATGGTAGACCAAAATCTAGAATTTTTTTCCTCACAGTAAGTCCTGGAGATCATGAATTGGTTTTATGGACAGACTTTGAGGACACAAGTAATGGGTCTCTGGCATACGTGCCTGGCTAACACATCTGAGAATGCCCTAACTCTTTGAACCTCGGCGAAAGGGAAGAAAAGCACAAATCTTTGGAAGACAAGCAGGGTGGATTGTGAGGATGATGAAGGCACAGGTTTTGGATCAAGGTCAGCTCCTTTAGAACACAGTGAAGGGTTTCTAACAATGAACGCATTCATGGTGACCAGTCGACTCACTGTAGCAGGATTTCGCACATAACTCAGCCTTGCCATCTCATTGTGGGGCGCATAGTAAGTTTACGGTGACAAAAGCCTTTCCCTCTTTCTGCCCCCTGGGACCCCCATCTCTGACACTCACATCCCTATTTAAATAAACTGAATGGAAGCAACAAAAAGTGCCCTGGTTCACCACATTTGGCTAATTTGGAGGATGCACTCTTGTTGTTGTGATTCTTTGAAAGATAAAAACATGGCACTTGTAGCAATAATGGAATTTGGTATGCCATGACAACTCATAAGTGCTGCAAGGTCTTATTAAAAAAGGTAATGCACATTACAAGGTTAAAGTTTAGGTCATTTTAAATATGCTCCAAACGCAGAATGAACATTTAACTTTAAAGTTTTTTGGCCTGGTTTCACAAACATGGCTAAGATTAAGCCAGGATTAGGCCTTAGTTTAATTTTAGGACATTTAAGTAGCTTTTATAAATGTTCCTTAGAAAAAAACATTACTGTGTGCATCTTGAGAAAAAACAATGGCAATTACATATTTTAAGATACGTCAGTGAAAGTTGTTCTCAGTTAAAACAGCACAAACATGCATTTTAGTCTGGGACTAAGCTTAAACCTCACCTGTGAAACCGGGATTGTGATTCTAATAGGTGCAAATAATGATTCTATATATATGTAAATAACTAATCTACTGTACCTATATGTGTGTGTGTGTGTTGGTGTGTGTGTGTGGGGGGGGGGACTAGATGTTTACACATTTGTCATACTGTGATTCACTGTTTTGCTCTCTTTGAGTTTACCACTTTCTATTTTTTTTTTTTTTTTTGGGAGAACAATATAGGCTACATTTTCTGTGAACTGTTTGTTCAAGTTACACCACACCTCATCAGAGTAACAAAACTGGTACAAGACAATGTGCTGACCTGGACCTGACCCCTGAAAAGCAAAGGATGTGAAAAGATACTGTTGTATTTGAGTCTTACAACCTCTTTCATCTCCTCTGTCCTGATACCAGCCTGGTATTACACACATTTAAATTACCATTTCATGTTCATCACAAAACATCGAAACAAAAAGAATGTGCTGGTAAAGTAATATGCAGTGATATGCTACACTTTCTCCAGATGGGACACTAAACAGATGTTTTTCAGTGATTCTTGCATACAGGCTGAAGTAGAGGGCTGGTGGAATCTCTCTAACCCCCTTCTCTTTGTTTAGTTGGGAGAAAAACACTGGTTACCAAACATTTAGTCTTGTCTTTCTCCTGGGGGGCCAAAAAGACAAGGCTTTTGTATATGGCTTAGCTTGAATGCCTCTGGTGCTCATTAATATGGCTTTGTCATGGCATGACTCTAGGGCAGGGGTGGAATTGTTAAACCTGTCTGATTGTTAAACCTTGACTGAGCTCCTGATTGACCATGACTCCCATCATCGTGACGGAGAAGGTAAGTTGGAAGAAAGCTTGTCTAACATTTTTAGGTTAGAACATTTAATATATAGTCCATCGTACATTATTATTGATGCAGTCAAAAACTCTACAACTACTTTGCAACCAGGCCAGAAGCTTTGGCTCAGTTTGGCTAGCTTACGTTATCTGAAACTAAGGGAAATGTTAGTGGGTATGGGAAGGAATGAAGATGTATTTCTTCATTTTATTTTAAATGATATATTATACTACTGTATTAATAGTCTTTCTAGTTACATTAAGGCTACATGTATTAAAGCAGAGTGCTCTGGGTAATATTTTTATAAAATGTGCAACAAACACTTACAACACAAAACACATTTCATAAGCTGGAGTGTGTACTCTTGTGTACACACACATACCTTAATACTCTAATATGTCATCTGTTCACAATGTCCCACCACACAATAAATCATTATACCATTTCGACTAGACACATTCAAAATGCAAAAAGATTTGTTTTTCCAAACTGTTTGGAGCAATTTGTTATATTTTTGTAATTTTTGTAATTTTAAAATATATCATTAAAGAGTATATTTGATGTGATGAATTGCTCTGTCATTTATCAGATTTACCAATTGTTATAATTTCAGTTTGTGCTGGTTAATTATGAACAATGGGTAAAATTGGGGGGCGGGGCTCCATTAGGGCTCCTCCCCTAACCGCATTTGATCTCACGCCAAGCTTTTGATAAAACTTGAGAACCCTGGGATATTAAAAAAGAAATAAAACACAAGAAAGAGATACAATATACAATATCCCATGAAATGCCAATTCTTTGAATGCTAAAACTTTCTTAGTTGCCTTTGTTGCCAATAATTGAATCCTAAAATGAAGAGAAACAAAATTCCCTTTTAGTTTAAAGTTTTTTATTTTATCTATTTGGTCCTATTTTCACAAGTAGGTGATCACTTCTCAAAGCTCTTGGTACAAAACATCAGACTAGACAGTTGTGCCACAGCTAGTTAAAACATTCGGTCTTATTACTAAAACTAAAATGATTTTCTTTCAATTTACAAATTGTAGTATTATTTCAACCTTAAACAATGCTAGATATATAGGGCTGTAAAACGATTAATCGTGATTAATCGCATCCAAAATAAAAGTTTGTGTTTACATAATATATGTGTGTGTACTGTGCATAATTATTTTATATAAATACACACACATGCATGTATATATTTAAGAAAAAAATTATATTTATATATAAAATATTTATATTTATTTAGTATACAAATTATATATATATATATATACGGTATATATAAGCAACTATTTCTTAAATATCGTTTCACAGCCCTAATATTTTCCAAAGTTACCACTGAATTAAATGTCACAATAGTGTAAACTCTTACATGAATTGTAAGTTATTCCTAAATTGAACAATTGAAACATGCTCAAACATATTAAAAACTGTTTTTGATTATGTGTTTGGAGATGTGTTGACAATTTACAACAACTTAAAATAGTACCAAAGCTATTGAAAGAAACTAGCTCATAATTTTTCAAATAAAAGAGAGAAAAAAAAGCCAATTGAAGTGAACGTTTTGCAGAGACAGCCCTCCTGGAACAACTTGTGGTTACATGCCTTGCTCAAAGGCGCAGAACTGATGTTAGGAGATGTAACTTTCTGATTTATAAGTCACTCCATAACCTGACCTAGCCTGGCAAGCCAGACCTACATCAAGATGTTAGGTCTGGCAACTCACCATAGTACGGCTCAATCCGAGGGGCGGGATAAAAGGCTGACTTTCAAATTCACTCTGCACGCAATAGGACAGCGCTTCAACCAACCAGAGCGTTTTCCCAACAGCGGAGCTAACGTTAGTTGATAGATTCAACTTTTGAATCTGGCTGGCAAAACTATGAACACATCTTCCTTTTTTAAGAATGACTTAAGTGCCGTTCTTTGCTTTTTTCTCAAAGAAAAACTTAACTCCAAGTCCTCCAGAGTCGCGGCCAAAGCCGATTCGAAAGACTGTTCGCCAGCAGCAGCAACTCTTCTTTGTTTTCAAGTAGCAGGGAACCATCGCAACTCTGTCGTCATTATGTTAAGCCCGCCCCGCCTACTCTATACACGATATGATTGGCCTGACCCAATTTAGGTTGTTACAGCTCCGAAAGTCAACGGAGAGTTGCTAGACTACCCTGGCTGCAAAATACATTTTGCTGCCGCTAGGGTGCATCTAGATTTCTAGGCTAAACCTGACCCACTGTTTCTATCAATGTCATTTCATACAGAACCACTTTACCCTTTGACTCTAAAGTCCTATATAATATATCAATCCAAACCATAAACAGTGCAGGAAAACAAGTGAATACTGGATAATTTGTGGATTTAGGTTGAGTACATATTTAGCATGGCAGTGGACATCTTATCTGTCTGTTAAAGATTATGATCTCTTTAAACAAGTGTCAGTCAATGCAGTAAAACACTTGTATTCCAGAGGGAGTGTGCTCAATAAAACGTGCCCCTTGACTGCTTACACCTGTCCACCTCCTGACCCATTCCTGAATGACTGGAAAAACAGCAACACAACCCACTTAAAGGTCAATCTTCTACTCTCTGGGTAAAGTGTATTTTGCTTCACAGATCTCAAGATCACTTTATTCATTTTTCAATGTTAAAATCTCATATCCCAGCTTAATATACAGAGATAAATTAGCCTAAGTGATTTGTTGGTCGATTCCCCCTAAAACACTGAGTTAAACCAGTCAGAAACGTCTGTTTAATACAATTAACCCTAAATTGCAAATGTTATTTTTAGCCCCATTCATCTTCTAGGGGAATCTGTGTCTTTTTAGACGCACATATGCATTTTAGGGTTTAAAAAGAACGAAAACTTTTTTACTTTCGACATTTAAAGCCAACACCAGGGTGCTTCGTATAGGCAAACCTCTAACGTGATCAGTGCAGTAATGTACAAGCATGGTTAATGGCAGAGACTCTGTGATCCTCACACATAATGTAGGATGAAGTAGAAGTGGGTGAAAGCTCTGCTCTCTCATTATCACTCCCTTTCCATGGAACAGTTGTAAAGAAACACTGGGTACCAAAAGCTAAATCTTACCTCAGGAGGGACAAAAAGAGGAGGCTTTTGTATATGGCTTATCTTGAGTGCCTCTGGTACTCATTAATATGGCTTTGTTTTGGTATGACTTAAGGGCAGAGAGTGGAACGTCTGTCAGGTTGTTAAAACCAATTTAGGCTCTGAACTACTGCTTGACCATGAATGGTGAATGTTTCTTATGTGGATACCCTAAAAGGGACATTGAATAAGACATCTCTATGACATTGAGGTAAAGTTAAACAAATTCGCATTGACATGAAATGTGTCAGTTTCCTTGCACCACTGCTGTTGAATCAGCACCACATCGATATAAAGCATTATAATTAACAATAATAAGTTGTGAACGAACTGCAAGTTATGTCCATTTCAAAAAGAAGAAAGTTTTGTGTGTCTATGCACCGTTCACAAATCAGAGGTTGATAAGATTTTTAATATTTTTAACTCCCCGCCAGCACCAGCATTTTTGATAATTTTCACAAAATTTTCATGGCCCCTAGAATATTTTGTTGCATGAATATCTGAACATACAATGTATCATAAGAAAGAACAGAGAACAAAAATATTTTATTCTAGTTTCATGCATTCTATTTTTATCAATATTTGTAAGTTTCATAAAAAAAGCAACATTTTGAACAAAAAGTTAGGAAAATTGCGTATTTGTCAAATATTTTTTTCGGATCAGATTCAGAACAACTTTGCACAGTTGTTACCTCTTCATGGGTTTGACAATTCATTTTGTTAGGCAGTTTTGATTTATATGTTTAATGTTTATGATCACATAGCTTACATGTGCATAAATAATGCTTCTTTTGCTTGTTTCTGCTGCTTCTTCTTCACTTGATTTTGGATCTGGAATTTCTGTACTATTTCAGAAGATGAGTAATAGCGGCCCCTATAGTATAAAAGTGAAAACAATGGCGGGGAAAGAGTTAAAAGAAGTCAAGGCTGCATTTATTTGATACAAAATACAGTAAAAAAACTGTTGTAAAATATTATATATAACTGTTTTCTTTTTTTAAATATTTTAAAATGTAGTTTATTCCTGGGATAGCAAAGCTGAATTTCAGCAGCCATTACTCCAGTCAAGCTTAAAATAGCATTATTTATTTGAAATCAAAATCTACTGTAACATTATAAATGTCTTTGTCACTTTTGATCAATTTACGCTTTCTTGATGTATCAATCAGAATGAACAATTTCTTTAAAAAAATAAAAATAAAAATAAAAAAAAATAAAGAAAAAGAAAATTTACTGACCCCAAACTTATGTATGTATGACATGACTCAATAAGCTACTCCATGAAAGTATTTGAAAGGAATGACACACCTGGATCACACCTGGATCAAGCTTATCAAAGTGAACGTGTTGTCAGACTTACCCAGGAGAAAAGAGCACAGTAGTTCTTCAGCACTCACTTGAGTGAAAGCTTGAACGCTTTCACTGCATTGATCATTTCAGCAACATTTGGAGAAACCAAGTATATCAAAGTAAAACTTCTAACAAGGTTTTGAATCTTTGGTCCCCAACCATTATTTGAACTAGGCCTACTCTATGAAGCCCTAAAGCAGGTAAAGGAACGGAAATACAAATCTTCAATAAATTAATTACATTTCCCATAAACGTTATCAGCTTCCCTTTACTGCGTTGATCATACAAAACTGTAATTTTCGCCCATAGCCTGTAAAATGACAAAACAGTCAAAGCTAATGACAGATCAGCACTTCCCTCTGAAAATACCTTCAAGGATTTCCCTCCCCTTCCGTACCTCTCTTTTTTCACAATCTTTCCGCTGCAAATTACAGTTTTCCCCATTAAGAGGCAAAGCAGACTCTATCCAGGTGTTTTGCACTACTAACAATAACTGTCATGGCACCTGAACAGAGAGAGGCTAAGTGTAGTGTTCGTTTGATGTTACTACGGATGACAGGAGAGGAGAAGAGGAAAAGACAGGTGGTGAGGCAAAGACAGCCGTTGGATAACCACAGGGAACGCAAAGAAATTGAGCATTAGCTGTCTCACAGCGCTGTCTATCTGTAAATCATTCCGTAGTACAGAGACTGGCCATTATTAGCCAACCCTCGACCGGGGAGTAAAGACAGACGACACAAAGAACAAGAGCATTCCTTTCAATGGAGAGACATCGTGAGAGAGCTGTGCCAAAGAGAAAGAGAATATCAAAGGAAAGAGAATGAATCTTCCATTATAGTCAGTGGCAGTGAGTTGCCTGAACTAGACTAATCTTTTATGATTATGATTACATTACAGACCTTGATGTTCACCTTGATGGAAAACAGTCAATTTGTCAAAGGAGACATGTTAAAGATGCATGTTAATACTAAACTTAAAAAAAAAAAAAAAATCTGAATTTGAGAAAACTCAAAACATGAGGCAAGGACCTTTACTTTTTTGAGTACACTCAACTCAACATCTGGAAAAATGTGTTCTATCAACTTAACAATTAAGGTTGGTACAGTGCTATGCATAAGTTTAGACACCCATGCTAAAGTTGACTAAAAAGAGGAATAAAAAATCATCTTTTGGAAATTGAACTTAATGCCTTAATTAAAAAAAATAGGAAAAATCCAACCTTTAAGGACACCAATTTTCTTTGTGAATGAATAATGTATCGTAAATAAATAAATGTTCTTCCTTAAAATACAGGGTGCATAAGTTTGGACACCCCTGTGTTAAATTCCCATAGAGGCAGGCAGATTTTGATTTTTAAGTATTTTTTTTAATTTATTTTTTTAGGATACTATGCATCCTGATAAAGTTCCCTTGGCCTTTGGAATTAAAATAGCCCCACATCATCACATAGCCTTCACCATACCTAGAGATTGGCATGGTTTTATTTCAGTTAGCCTAATAGCTGGTTTGATTTGCATTGAGAGATGATCTTATGGAAAGTACTCCATGCCAATGTATGTGCTTTCTTAAAACAATACTCTATAAACTCTTAAATGATTGTTTTAATTTGTGGATCCAAGTTCAATAAGCTTGTGTTTAAAGTTAAGCTGAGTATAAACATTACATAACAATGATGTAGAACTTTCTTAGTTTAACGTGTGTGACAGTTTATTGAGAAAACTGAAAAGGTTAGAGTTACATCTGTACACCAAAATAGGTAGTAGATACTCGTTGAAATGGAAGAAACTTCAAACTCTCTAATGCTGACTTGAAACATAACTTTAACAACAAATTATAATCAAAAACACAACATACAGAGCTAAAACATCTATTCATTCTGAATCAGAAATATTTGTGTCATCATCACATGCACCAAAAATAGTGCAACATCGGTGGTCAAACTGAGCATGTTCAGCAGTCTGTTAGTTGGACTCTTACCACAAAAACTTGACATTATATTCATGCTGTTAATAATTTAAAGTTACTCACTTAATGGCTTAAAATGTACTTTATTATTTTTTTCATAATGTCAACTTTTTCTACAATTGATGCAGGTAACCAATCCAATTATTCATTTTTTGGTAGCAAATAAGCAATATATTGGCAGATATTAGATATTAATCTACATGAGATGTCGATCATAAACAGTGAAAAACAACTTTGGTAACACTTTAGTTTAGGGTCCAATTCTCTCTATAAACTAGTTGCTTATTAGAATGCATATTACTAGGACATTGGCTGTTTATTCTAGTAATTAGCAGTTTATTGAGGCAAAAGTCGTAGTTTATAATTAGTTAATGGTGAGAATTGGACCCTAATCTAAAGTGTGACCACTACTTTTTCTTTACTATTCAACAATCATTTGGCCACTGAAAAAAAAAAAAAAAAAAAAAAGGTCTTATGATCAACTTTCTTTTAAAAAAACAAATATGAGAAGAAATTCCTGTGTGCCATGGATAAAATAATAATAATTTTAATTTAATAATAATTTTTATTCAGAGAATTTCCAAAATTTGGACAGCCAGAAATAATCTCATATTTAACAACCAATATCAATGCGACTGCTAATATACTGTAATTCCAGGTATTGGCGCAATTTGTCCTGGCTGGCCACTTGTATGTATCTAGATCTGATCACCTGATACATAAATACCAGGTGTAAACAATTCCAACTTGTCTAACTTTATTTATCCCATTAGCAATGTGAAAACTGGAGGGGAAAACACAGTTCCAGTGGGTTTGGCTGTTGACCTGAGCTTGCAGGTGATGAGCTTTGAACTGATGAGATTAATTATGTCTGTGGATCCCTGTGTGTGGAGGGCGGTGAACAATCAGAGGGGTTTGTTTACTTTGCCTGACTGCTACAAATGTAAGCACACTTTGCTGACTCGGTTCCGCATAAGAAAGAGGGTGGAGGCCATCTGCTATTTGCAGCAGACAAGATAAAGAATGCCTGTGTCTAAAGGGAAGGCAAAAAGCACGACCCCGAGCACATGTAATTACCTTCTATTAATATACCCACAGGTTTGTTTGTAGGCATCTAGACATGACTGAGAAGCAGGGGCTTCAGGGATTAATGAGCAAACCGCTGCTAAAAAGACCCTCTGACTTCAACCCGAGCGAGGCACAACTATAGTTCAACTGAGGACAAGCTTTGATCTTAGTTCTTTTTTTTTTCCCCAAGACAGATTGTGTAGCCGAGCATTTAATATCCTAAACTTTGAAAAGTTTAATGGTAAAAGAAAACTGGAGGAATCTTCATATAAAATGTGGATATTAAATACTTCCATACAATTAACTAGTAAGTGAGCCAAAGGCAGTTCCACAACAAAGAGAATGATACTGGTTAATTCCCTAATGAGTTCAACTTGTTTTTTTGCTACAGTCAGTCACACATTACACACTTCCTGTCGAGGTTTGACCCTCACACTATAGTGTTGCTTACAAAAAGGTCCATGGTGTAAAGGTCAATAACCTTAGCCATCACTTAACCCACCTACTCCATTGTGTTGATATGAACCCCCCACGTCTCTTTAATTCTCATCCAACTCTTAAAAAAACACCCTGGGAGTCTTTTTGATGGGGGAGGAGGTCTAACATGGTTCCTTATGAGATAAAATGTGGAAATTAAAATGTATAAATATAGATTTAAAAATAAGGTGAAATATACTCAACCGTTCAAAGGTTTGGAGTACTTTTTTTTTTTTTTTAAGAAATGTATACTTTTATTCTGCAATATCATGGTTTCAACCAAAATATTAAGCAGCATGTTATAGATGTAAAATGTAATAATGTTTCTTGAGCTCCGAATCAGATTATTATAATGATTTCTGAAGGATTGTGTGAGCAGTGGCTGCTAAAAAATGCAGCTTTTCCATTACAGGAAGAAATTGCATTTTAGAATATTTTAAAAGGGAAAACAGCTACTTTAAATTGTAAAAATCTTTCATAATATTACTTTTTACTGTAAATAAAACAAAGAAACAAGTAAATTCCTGGATGAACAAAAGAACTTGTGAATGGTAGTATAAATTAATAATTGCGAATACAAGACAACTCAGATTCTTCTAAATAATTTCATAAAAAGCTTCTCACAAAATGACCAAAACACCCACACTCCATTATATAACAGAAAAGACAAACTAACAAGTAAACATTGACAATGAATGAACCCTTTTAAAATGCTTCAGATGCTTAAGACAATGTCACAAGTACAGTATGGTGCAATCAATCTAAAAGCTCAAAAGAATTGAACAGATTTCTCATCTCTCAAGTATCAGCTGCACTTCGTAAAAGCCAATAAACCACCTTATCAGACCAGCAAAGAAATATATTATTACAGTATACACACACACACAATGCAACTCATAATACATATACACAATTATGCATCCGCTCAATGTTTTTACCACAACAAACTTTAAAGACAATGTGAATGACACTAAACGGTGTAAATGATTGACTCTGAAATGTTTTATCTTTTGATTGCAGTGCATATGTTATCCGTACTTATATTTAAAGACCAATCCCGCTATTAAAGGAGTTAAAGTTGAATTATGGAGCATTGAAAGAGTCTGTCATGTGTTTGCTTTCTAATTCCCCATCATTTAAAATGGGACTTGATGATAAGGGGCCATTCATGAGGTGGATTAATATTTCCACAAGAGACACCAGAGTTTCCACTCAACACTCTGAAAAGAAGCTTTGTAATAAAATTCCAAGACACAATCAAGATAAGAATCTCGCACCTTCATTTTTATCACAAATCACGGATAAATTACTCTCATAAATGCCAGCCTGGATTGAAATGATGCTGATTATAAGCTATTCATTTTGTTGCATGAACCTGCCAGGGGCTTGCCTCAAGTTAAGTTCATTATCAAACGCTGCTAAAGAACGTGGAATTGGAAGATAGTTTCGTTGGCTGAGGCTTGATGTTAGATCCCCTCTTATCAGTTGGGACTTTTGCCAAGACCTGTAGATTTGATGTGTGAAGATCTCTTTGTACCAGCATAACAAGTGCAAACTCAGTCCCGACGTCTTGTGCGGCAGGCCACACGGTGGAAGCTTTGTTTTGCCACTGAACAGGAGAACATGAGCAAAAACCAAAATTAGGCACTTGAGGGTGGAGAAGGCTGGAGCCTGTCTGGCTGTCTTTCCCCAGGCTACCATCTTTCCGCACCTCAGTCGTTTCACCTCCGCTTGTCTCCATGGAATTCACAGAGGGAGTCATGTTTAAAAACACAACAGAAACAATAGCAAGATGAAGTCACAGATGTGCAGACAACCACACGGAGATGCTGAATAACTTCCGATGTGAGATTTTTTTCCAAAAAGTTTCTCATCAAGACTTTATGAGTCTTTCACCCTCAAATTGACCTTTGAAATTTGCCCTGTCAGTTCATCTTGCACTACAGTATTCCTCCATTTCTGAAACCTCCAGCTTTTGGTGGATCAGCATGGGATGAAATTGTAGTGCATGAAGTGTTGAATCCAAATGTCGAATTGAATCAAGTCTGAACATGTATTATTCTTACTGCCAGAGACTGCACTTAAGGGAGAGTGACGGGTAGCCGAACTCAAGAGTTATCTTCTGGAGTTCATTGCAAGAACTTTCTCATGACATCTCACAGTATGCTGAACTCCCAGCTAGAGTAAAATTTTAATCTGAGAAAAACTAAAACTCAAACCACAGTAGCCTAAGGTAAAAAATTGCTAATTTGACAAAAACATCCATCCATCCATATCTATATCCATCTACATTCAAACTTCAAGGCTTCTAAAGAATTTTCAAAACTTTCAAGCCCCTGTCAAGCCAACATTCAATGTTTGTTTTACAAACTTTGCTTTTTTTTAAACCTAAAAAACTTTGTACTGAATTTCAATTAACTTACATTCTTCTTCCTTACATTCCAATCTGAATTGCAATTCTATATCCTATTTGCTACCTCAATTGAAATTCAACTTATTGAAATTCAATTGGAATTTAAAAAGCAATCTCAGTTCAATTCTGAAAACCTTCATCTCTCCTATCGGGCAAATAATTCACTCAAAAATTAAACGTTTGTCATCATTCACTCATCATCAATCTGTTACAAACACATATGAATGTCTTTCCTCTGTGAAACATGAAAGAAGTTTTTTTTTTTTTTTTTAATACAATGGAAGTCAATGGTCACCAAAACTGTTTGGTTACCAACAATCTTCAAAATATCTTCATTTGTGTTGCGCAGAGGAAGGAAAGTCACGCAAGTTTGCAATTACGTCTGTTTGGCCATCATGGCCACAAGTAAGGTAAAATGTGCCTCCGTTTAACTTTTTACGTGGCGAGAGAGAGATTGCTTGGAGAAAATGTTCTTGACCACATTTCTAACATAAACATTAGACAAAAGTTAGTTGTTCCTGTGAGGTCATGTTTAAGAATGCACACTATACCAATCTGTCCACAGCAATAGACAAGATGCAAACACGCTTCAGCTTAGAGCTGTAAGATAATCACTTGGAATGAACTGAGGAACAAAAGGCGATGACCTTCAGACAAACAACTCAGAAAAGGCACCATCAAGCAAGAACTAGCTGTTTGCAGAGGTTTTAGACAGTTCTGGCAGTCTGGCGTGCTTCTCTACTAGTCAAGCAGGGTGTTTGCTTTAAGCAAGTCTATGTGCATGCTTGAAGAACAAAAACTGTGCTCTAAGATATTCCTGGATCCAGGAATTTAAAGACTGCTAAGCCACTTTTTAAAAACTCCCTCTGTGCTCTGTACCCAAATGGTTTGTCATATTGCTGTTTAGCTTGATAAGTGGGACAAAATTGTATGTGTTCAATGGGCCAGAAAGGGGATTAAAGCCAGTTTGTTACCTAAAGGCCTGCTGGATTACCCACAAAAGCCATGTGAAGTTATCCACAACAGGAAACCCGCGGAACTAACTGACTTATTAATGTAGCATGAATAAAATCAGGCCCTGCCTACTACAAATGATATACCGCCCTATTTGTTTGACTAAATAAAATCCAACAGTGAATAAAAAGGTTTGTGACTGCTTCCAACAGAGATGATCAATTCTATGAAGTAGATACTTGTCATCTTCATGTTTGGATGCATGTTTCACAAGTCTGCAGGATTAGGGTTCAACTTCAGATTTAGTTGCATTGAGACATAATGAAACAGGTCAAGTATTAAGTGACCTGTATCGTTAAACAGATTCTATGTGAAAATCAGAAAAACACAATAATGAGGCTTAAAATGGGGAGAACCTCCGTGAGCCTTAAGGTCATGAAGCCTAGGGCTTTATCCTCTGAAAAATATGGCTACCACACTAAAAAACATCATGGGTGGCATGGGTGAATGGGACATTCTCTATTTAATAACCCAGCACAATCGTATTTACATAGCATGTGATCTGGTAAAATTGCAAAATAAAACCCCTAAACAAGATACGGAGAAATGGTTCAAATCTTATTTACAAGACAGTAAGTAGTTAATTTCCAAATTCCTCAATCCCAATAATCTTCAAATATTTTACTCCAATTAATTCCTATTTGACTTCCAAGAAAATTATAGATATGTTTTAATGAACTAAATACTTTATTTTAAACCAATCAAACAGCCAAAATCTGTCATTTTAGGGGTCTGTGTTTAGACAGTTGAATTCTCGAGTTGCCCTACATTTCGATTGCTTGGAGGCGGACTACTTGCAACGCAAGGAATTTGTGCTCCAGGGCACGAGTGATATGTTTAGATGTGGTGATGTACCTTATTTCAGAATGTGCTGCTGAATAGAAAGGGTGAGAGCTATTGCAATGCATCTCATTCATCTTTATACTGTATTATTGCAAGGACTCTTCACAGTAAAAATGCACAAAACTGCTGTTTTCTGCCATTTTTTGCTAAAACGAAATTAACACTCCTGAGAAGTCTGCATCTGTCATTTCACCTGCTGTTTTATTGAATACTCTCCGCTTTTGAAGGCTGAAGTAGCAGAGTTAAAAATAATGATAGAAAAACTTTAGACCAACTGCCAAATAACCCTCAACAGGCTCTTCAGATTACATATACATGCTCACCTTCATGGCACTGCTACACACAACAACTGGTTAGTTTCTGACACCATAAAAAATGAGAAAAAATGTATATACACTACCATTCAAAAGTTTTTTTTTTTTTTTTTTAAGAATTATCTTATGCACCATTTATTTGATCAAAAATACAGTAAAAACACAAATAATGTGAAATATTATTATCCTTTAAAATAATTTTCTATTTTAATACATTTTAAAATGTAATTTACTGCGTGATGGCAAAGCTGAATTTTCAGCATCATTACTCCAGTCTTCAGTGTCACATGATCCTTCAGAAATCATTCTAATATGATTATTTGGTGCTCAGAAAACATTGATTATTATTATTATCAATGTTGAAAACAGTTGTGTTGCTTACTTGTGGAAGCCATAATACATTTTTTAACATTCTTTTATGAATAAGAGAGTTCAAAGGAACAGCATTTATTTGAAATATAGATTTCTTTTTATAAATGTCTTAAAATTGACTTTTGATCCATTTAAAGCAACCTTGCAGAATAAAAGTATTTGCCTTCAAACAAAACTTTTACTGATCCCAAACCTTTAAAAGGTAGTGTGTACCTTTACTTTCCATTGCTATCATCAAACAAAGGGTTAAAAAGCTGACACAAAACACATAATTAGCTGAACTGAAGAAAGCTATACAAGTATACAGAATTCTTAATCTTATTTCTAATACAACAAGAAACTAAATAAACCAAAAAGACCAATTAGCTATACGTTTTGACAGGGTTTAACCATTCACTTAACTGGTGCTTTGATTTGCTAACGACTTCTGAAAAGAGTTTGGAGCCATAATTGCAACTTAAATCCTGTCTTTTTTGTCTTATATCAGGACACTTGGGCTCCTTGTCCAGGTGTTTTGGCTGACTTTTCTTTTGAACTTCAAAGAGCCTCTTCCTGACTCCCTCCAGCATGTCTCCACCTGCCCATGACTGTCTTTCCAACCCGCTCCCCATTTTCCCCACAAAGCCTCTTGAATCCCAGGAGGAGCAGAGTTTTAGGGAAAAATGCGCATACCATTCACTTCCATTCTCAGTTCTCAGGGCAGTGAAGGAGGGAATCCTGCTGCTGTGTTTACACTGCTTTTAATTACTGTCATTACACAATAGCAGAGACCAAGATGTGTCATTATTTCACATTAAACCGTGAAGAAAACCTGTTGTGCACCACAGTTCCACATATGAAGCTTGTGTGAAGCAGGTATTTTCTCTTGTAATGACAAGAAAGTGTCTTTGCACTCAAAATGTTACTATTCCTGCAAGTAATCATGGATGAAGTATAAAATTACACACACACGTTAACATACAAACCATTAGTTCTGCAAAGGGAACAACAAAAGGGCAATCTTATCATTCACAAATGCAAAATGAATGGGAATCTGAGAGGTGTCTTACAATTTCTAAGCTGTAAAAGAGAGACCTAAATATAAGGTTTCTTTCCATTTCTCAAGGTGCACAATCTAGACCATCTCCTTCTCAGCACCATTCACAAAGTCAGCATGTTTATTATTTATAAGGCATTTCTCCTCAAATATATCTGTAGCGACTGTGAGACCTATTTTTACTGATACTTTACTAGGCGACTCATTTCAATGTCAGTGCTGTGATAATGGGCAACTAAATAATTAAAGACACTATGTCTGATTTGCATAAATGGACCAGGATTATTGCTTAAAGCCCCAGATCTCAACACAAGTACATTAATGCTCAGAATAAAAGGGAGCGAAAACAAGAGGAGGAATGGATACGTACCGCAAACAATGCGCCTTGATGGACACATGCTCCTGTGGATGGAGAAAATGAGGTGAACAAGGGTGGAAGAGGATCAATACATCAGCTTTCACTAGCAGGCCAAATAACAAGTTCATTATTACTTGTGGACAAATGTCACAGTCATGGCAATCATGTGTCTGACAATGTCTTGGACATTCATAAATGCCCGTATCACCCAATTTGAGAGAACACAAAAGATTGTCACACAGTTCATTAATGAAATGTAACGTTTTACTCTCAAAAGCAGTAAAGAGAAAAGGATGTCAGTCAACAGGTTTTAATCATTCTTGATCCGTTTTAAAAGTTTGACATTCATTTGCCATGTTAACAGATACAGGTGGGAACTAAAATACACTTAGCCTAATGCATAACAATGTAGCTAAACTGTATTCATTTATAGGCATCGGGCAAGGGAATAAATGTATTTAAGATATGAAACAGCATTACATTGCATGCAGATAATCGTGAAAACATGGTCCAGAAACTTTTTTTTTTTTAAGATTTAAGTAGGATGTCTATGTTAAGTTTTACTTCTCAAAGAAAGCCTACTTCCGTCAGGATACACTTTCATCTTGAAAACCAATCATGTTGACTGTAAATCAACTTCTCAATAACTAGTGTGTTATAGTGAATTCACGCAAATGCATCACAAGTTGATGTAGGAAGATTCAGATAGAGAGATCCGTACAGGATGCGGACGCAGTTTCATAAACAGCATCACTAAGACTAGTCATTCAGTTATTTAATAGTAGCCTATAATAGGACCCTGTATTGCGCATTGCTATTTTATTGCATTCCCATGCGCACCTACAGGAGAACTGATTTATACACATTTGTAAATCTATTTTATTCAACTAACCGCGCTTATTTGCAGCTCTTACCTATAGAAGGCAACACATTTTCAACTGAATTCAGTAAAATCACGGTAATAACACCAACCTTCTGCTCCGGGGGAGATGGTGATAAATCCAATTAAAACGGTTAGAAGGATCCAAATAGGACCCATATTCACTTTAGAACCTGTGTTAATCCAAAATGCTCAAAAATACAGTCGCTTTAAGTTGAATGTGAATTAGAACGCATCATCGTTTCTTTCCCGAGGACTCGAATCATTCAGCAGCGCCTGAGCTGGAAGTCTTGCAGAGAGTCGGTCTCGTTACTGGGAAGCATCCAGACCAGTGCGCACTCCAGCGAAACTTCCTCACAGAAAGCAGTTCCTATACGAAAACCCTGCCTCTTAAAAGTACGGGGCCATAGCAAAGACAACTTGAACGCGAGTAATTACAGAGGAACACGCATTTAACGACCACTGAGCGTTCGAGCTGCTCTTTAAAGTGAGTTATTGGAGACACGACCAGCTGCGTTCACGAGTTGAGAAACCCCCTCCTCCGTCACCTCTACCACTGTGGGAACAAAACCTGTGGCCATCAAAGCTTTGACGTGGATTGGGTTTTGTGGTGGTCTTCTGTTAATGCGTTTTTTTTTTTTTTTTTTTAATTAGGCCAATTAATTTATGTGTAAACATGCATTCCAAACTTCGAATAATGGAAATTAAATTTCGTTCATCAGAATTAAACGTTTAAAAACATTTGAATACTTAAAATAGTAGTGCACTTTAGGGTCAGAGATTCCTGAGAGTCACGTGCAGCAGCGCAATCTGATCCTTGGTTGTGCTCATTCACGGGCAAAAACAGAAAAGGACATTTGTAGAATTGAAGAAATTCAAACCTTGCTATATTTTTTAAATATCATCTTAAAATCTATTAGCATATGCTACAGTAAGATTGGCTATTAAAAAAAAAGTAATATTTTTAAGAAGCCAGCTCTTTATTGTAACAACATATTTATGGTTTAATGCTGTCTGCAACAAAACCTGCTTTTGTCTTATCTTAGCCATTAACAAGAATATTGTTGAAAATGCCAAAAATGAAGACAAAAAACTTAAATATGAGCTTAATTAGTTTAGAAAAAGTGTGTGAGCGACTACTGCCACCTGCTGTTATAGATAGGGGATGTAAGGCCCAGGGGAAAAAAGAACCAACAAAGGTTTTTTTTTTTTTTGTTCAGGTCCCAGTGTATGAAGGTTTAAACATAGTATAAAAATATGTGAATATAAAAAGTGACGTCTTCCCCCCAGAGGGAGGACTATAGTGAAGTTGAGGCCAAATTTGTCACATATACAAATAGTTGTGAAATTGCAAGACTGATAATCATTTTCCAATAAAAACTTAAAATTAACCCCCACATCAGAATGTGAACAATTCTCTGTTAAATACACTAACTTGAGGCATTCCATATAATCACAAATTAATCTCCATTACGATAGGAAAGTCAATGTGGGCCGAAATCCTACGCAACAGGGCATCCTTATTGACCATTCTGTCGTATCTCTACCTAAAATATGCCTCTGCTGTAAAAACTGGCTGCAGAATAATCACACAATTATCACGTTTACCATTTTATTGCAGTCTAATTTTTTGTACAATGCAAATATATACATATAAATCTCATGCCTTTTTCTCTTCTTGTGGCAACCATTCATCGATTTTGATGTGCAAACCTTCACTCGACCTACTGCAGATAATTGCTCGGTCAATAAATGGACCTGGAAGAAAAGACATTTGATTCAAGTCAAAGAATATGAGAAGTTGTTCCACCAATGTCAAATCTATTGTAGAGAGCATGGACATGGTAAAAAACATGTAGTCATCATAATTCTGTAGTTTTTAAATGTTCAAAGGAATTCAGCCTTGGCATTTGCTCACAGTTTGTGAGATGGTTGGAATAAATTAAACGTATACTTAATACGTACCAAATTCTGCTGGTTTATGGCTTGCCACATCTTTTACAATGACATGAATGTTTTCCAAAATACACTCCTTAGGCATATCCAGCTGTTTAACAAACCAAAGGGAGTTAACAAACTCATAGATATGAAAATAAGCAGATATCACCCTGCTCACGCTTACTTTATTATATATAGATAGAAATGTCTGTCACCCAAAGCAGTTCAATGTGACTTACTGTTGCAACTTGTGTGTTAACATAGATGTCCTCCACCATATATTCATGACCAGTCTTGAACAATGCAAGCATTCTGGGTATATTTATTCCAACAGATCCTGATGCAAGAAACACAACACAATAATCCAATTTAACCACTATTTAGTTGTACATTAATAGACCATGCCCCTTACATGACATGGGGAAACTCACTGACCTCTCTTGCTCTTGGGAAACTTCTTCCTCAGCTTGTTCTTCAAAGGAAGCAGCTTTTGTAGAATGTCTGGCTCGGCCAAGTAGAAATCTGCTGTGATCTCATCAACTAAAATCTGTAATTACCATTGATTAAAAGGCACACAAAGTAAATGAGCAATTGCAAAAAAATCAACAATGCTCTTTTCAATAAATGATTACTATGTTATAGCCAAAACGTAGGTTGAATTCAGGGTAACTGGGACCTTTTTTGTTTGAAAACTTAAAAAAGTAAGACCTTCTCAGCCAACAAGTTCTCATGAGCTTTACCTTGTCAATCAGTTCTGCTCCACCTGCAACTGTTGCTCCATTCTCCATCGCTATTCTGGCTTGATCTGGATTCTGTAAAGCCATAACTCTAGAATTAATGCATGTAAACTGAACAGTCTCCTGAACTGAAGCTGTAAATTCTTATCTAATCGATTCAGTCAATGACACCTATATTGTTCAACGTAAACCACAGAGTGATGCTCCCACCTCAGTGAAAACCACTATTCTGTTGTTGTCCGACTTGAAGGGATGTGGTAAGTGAATTGTGCTAACAAACGGATCCACTTTTTTCTGAAACAAAACAAATGGAATTTCATTAAGGTTTAATGTTCCGTTTAAATATCATTGTTTGTTGCAGTTATAGTGCTGAAATGTTTCTGCAACCATGCTAAGGAGAAGTATTTTTCATCCAGTTAACTCAAAATAACATTGTTTCTAGCTCATTGAACTCATTTAATTAAAAGTGAACCATCACAAGAAAAGACAGACTTTTGTATTAGTCACATATTACGTATTTTAGCAGCAATCAGACTTTTTTTATACAAAATACAAGGTCAAGAACCTTCAAGAATCATCGTAATATGGTGTAGAACAGCAGAACTTAATACATTTAAGCTTTCTTGAAGCAAGAACAGCTCCGTAACAGCTTTAACTTGTCTCTGACAACTTCAACTAAAGCACGGGAAAGCTCTTTCCTGGACACATTTCCAGCAAACTAACAAAACTTTTTGCAGAATTAATTCAGGGTTAGTTACTCTAGTTTTGCAGATTAATTACTGGTGGTTTGAGTTATTAAATGAATACACTACAGTTAAAAAGTTTAGGCCCAGAAATTAATTTTATTCAGCAAGTATGCATTACATAGTCAAAAGTGACAGGGAAGACTTTAACATTACTACTAAAGAAAAGCCAAACAAATGTTGTTCTTTTGAACTTGCTAGTAGCACATAAAGAAACATTGATAAGAAATTTGTCTCGAGCAGTAAATCAGCATACTAGAATGATTTCTGAAGGATCATGTGACGCTGAAGACTGGAGTAATGATGCTGAAAATTCAGCTTTACCATAAAAATAAATAAAAATAATTACATTTTAAAACATTGCAATTTAAAATAACTATTTTCTATTGTAATAACATTTGACAATATTACTATTTTTACTGTACTTTGATTAAATAAATGCAACTTTGGCAAACTTAAGACTTCTTTCAAAACATTAAAACATTTTACTGACCTCAAACTTTTCAACAGTAGTGTAATAGTTCTTGCAACCACTCAAATTCATTAATTAACAATCATTTTATAAATTCAACTACAAATTGGAAAAGATTAGACATACTAACTAGAAATACAAATTTGAATATTTCAAAACACTACTTTTTTTATTTAACATTTGCAGCCTTGGTAAGCATAAGCTAATTTCATAAGCTAATTTCAAAATAATAAAAAAAAATCTTGCAGATACCAAACTTTTGAACGGTAGTTCAAAATGTTTCTCTTAAAAGTGCTGTATGTAACCTTTTCACTCTACTAAAGCATAAAAATACCATAATATGTTTCCATATATTGAGGAAACATGCAAAGTTCACATAAGCTGTGTCCGAAACCGCTCCCTATCCACTTTATAGTGCACTATATCGGGTGTCGGCCATTTTGTAGTGGTGTCCGAATTCTGAGTGAACGGCATTATTCCCTACATCCGTTCACTACTTTTACCCACAATCCTCTCTGAATTCGACTGTACATTCGATGTACACTTGCTGAAGCACTATTTCCCACAATCCAATGCGGACAGGACTGAGCGCGCAAGTTTAAACCAGAGATTACTTCACAGCTTTCTTATTTCTGCTTCAACATTTATTTCATGCTAGTTTTAGGTTTTTGATTTTTTAAACCTTTTTTTATTAATAATTACTTGAATAAAACACATTAAAATGTAGAGACAATATTATATTGATGAATTTTAAATTTAAATGAAATGATATTAATATGGTAAATTATATATATTTAATTTTATTATTAAAATATATTATTTAGGCATTAGCTCAATTTAATGTGTTTTACTAACAGCCAGGTGTTTTAATAATTTGTGGCATTGCTGTTTACTCGTTAAACTGAACGGAAGAGATGATAATTTGGTGGATGATTTAAAAATATTCGTTAATCATCTGTGCGTATTCATTCGAATGTAATCATAACGGTTGCCTGAGGGCGCTCAACGACCACGTCATCTGTGAGCGTGAGAGTTTCTAACAATTTCAATCGATGAAACTACAAAGCTGGCACAGAGGTATATTTAATTACAAAATAAAGTCATTAATGATTGTTATTGTTGTTAATATTATTTTATTAAGTAAGTAACATAGAGTTAGGAGTTAAAAGGAGTTGTGTCACTACGTGTGACGAAGCCGTTTCTGCGACAGCTCCAGCTCTCCGACGCACAGTGTATACGTCAGCGTCCGAATTCACTCACTTCATTTCGTTTGCTCCTTGCAGATATAGTGCACTCAAATGACATACACTGTATAGGGATTAGTGAATGAGTGAACGAGTGAGCAGTTTCAGACACAGCTACACTCGTTTCTCAGAAAAACACTTCTACAACCAGTTATTTTATTTTGAAATGTGCGTTTCCAGGCTGGAATGTTTGTTTTTGTTTTGGTCAATGATACTGCGCGTTGCCAATTTTCATTGTCCATTGCGCTCGTTCCTGTTGCGTGTGCTCAATCTGGCAACCCGTGTGAGCGCCGTCCTGTCTGAGGAGCAGGTGGTGGGAGAAACGACAATCTCCGATATTTTGAATTGGACTGCAGTACCCATTTCAACCACTAATTGTCATTCTTTCAGACTGCACCTTTAATTTATTATTTTAAGCAAATATTACTTAAATCAAACTTAGCTTAATAAAACAACCACGCAAGATGTACCTTTTTCTCCAGCTTCATGTCCAGACGTAGATTCATGTACACAGGCTGGTTTTCAGGACTGAAGTCCAGTTTCTGAAAGTTCTTCAGCATTTCAATGGCCACGGGTGTCTCATAGACAGGTTTTGGATAGTACCTCACCATGTACACATCATCTACTGGAGCCCAGTATGTGAGTCCATATGGTTTATGCCTGTCTTTGTCATCAACCTTTTTTTTCTCTTTCACCACCTTTTCTTGAACCTTCTCCTCTTTCTTCTCTTTCTGTCTACAAAAAAAGAGTTGATGAAGAACATGACTCCTCTTTGCATATGTTTTTGCATGGTTTCTTAGTTTTTCTGAATTTCTGAATTTTATTAGACAACCTTTTTACCAAGGTAAAGACTAAATTGTGTAAACTGAACTTACTTGGTAGCAGCGTAGGATCTTACATGCTGCTGTCTGTTTGCATTCAGTGAGCTGCAGGAGACAGAAGGAGCTCTGCATGTGAAGAACAAACTCTGACACCTGGGTAATACTGTAATTGAAACAAGACACATGAGCATAATAGAATTAAAATGACTCGGTCAACTGATTTATATTAATGATTACACTACAACTAACTACTTAATAATAAAGAGACTGAAGGGAGTGGATCTAAAGATTGACCACTAGGCAGCTTTCTTGCTAAATGTACCATGCTAGCCAAAGTTTCCATCAAGATACCATAGTTACTACAGTAATTGTCACTGAGAGATACTGTGAGTGGCCATTAATGCCATCAATTATTGGTTGCCATGCCATTTTATGTAACAATTTAAAAACATGTGGCTCCTTTCTGTTTACTCAATCCAAAATAATGCATCTAATATATATTAAAATAATATAATTTATCCTTTTGACAGACACGCTGCATACATTCACATAACGTTAAGCATAACTATAAGAGATCGTGGTGAAAACTGTTAGCTTGTAACGTTAGATGTTGTGCGATCAGCAAATTATATATATATACACTATATTCTGCACTTAGCAGCTTGCATGTTATTAATCTGAAAAAACATTGGAATATAAGTAAAATAATATGTAATGCTTAAAACTGACCTCTTAAAAGACTCCTCGAGGGGGCAGCCATGTTGACAGAATTGTGTGTTACACTTAAATTTTCCGTCTAAATCATCAACCACCGTTTAAGCGTTCCCACTCATAAATATCGTTATGATTGTTATGCCCATCTGGCTTTGGTAAAATATGGTACATAATTAGAAATTAATTTCTATACATACGCTATATTTGTAGATACGACAACAAACAGCTAATATGCTCGTTACATGCCTTATTGTCCACCATCGATAGCATGTTATTTGCCTCATTTATACAAAGAATCCAACAACATAAAATACACAAAAGTTGCACTGTAAAGGTAAAAATGTTACAGCAAGTTCTTCTTCTTGTAGGTTTATTATAAACTTTTCCCTGTATGAATACGTATACTCTATGTTTTTAAAGGCATACTATAATAAAATAAAGCTGTATACAGTGTATTATTGCAAGAGCACAATGGTCTCCACTCCACTCCCTGAAGGTGAGCTGTATTTTTAGAGAGGTTGTGAGTAAAATTGCACGAATCGTTCTTTGAGGCGGATCTTTTCAATGAATCGATTGATCCGAACCAATTATTGAACGGAGAATCACCTTTCCGACCTGTTCGATTCACACTTTGAGCAATACATACGAGAACCGAGAGCATTTGGGGTGAACGGAGGATTTGACTAACGGGGTGAAAAGTAAATGAATAAACCAAATAATATACGAAATCAATCATAACGGTTTGTTACGTACAAAAAGACAAAAAGTTGACGAAAACGAATATATAAACTTCATATAAAATAAATAAACAACCAAAATATGCCCACTTTATGGAATGCTTTTTTTATTAGATCTTGTGGAATGTGTGACGTTGGGACCACGTGAGTGACACAATTACGTAATGTCGTAAAATAATAGCCAAAGCTTGTTGTTTGAACCGATTCTTTTAAAGTTAACTGTTCGAAAGAACCGATTCGCATAAATGAGTCGGACTTCCTATCGCTAGTTGTAAGGGGACCGTTGACTGGAGCGGAAGCTCAGAGTGTTGTCCTTCCTTCTGCCCGACTCTCAGGATGAGGCTCGGTCACAGTTTGTCTGTATGTCTCTGATCATATCCCACCAGCAGCTCCTCTCCCACCTCCCGAATGCAGGTAAGAGTCTACGTCCTGCATTCCGGCGTGCTGATTTTCTGTTGTGTATATTGTTGGGTGTCAAATATGCCTGACGTCTCCACGCAGCTCTACCTCCAGGAGATCAGACGAGGAGAATGTGTGTGTTCTGTAACTTAATAAACACGAGAGAACAGTGTTTCAACCTATTACACGCCACAGATTCTCCTGATTTATATATGACCGTATTTGGTGATGAAGGGGAATGTCTGAACTGGTGGCACAGCCAGATCTGCTCCTGCTTTTCATGTTGTGGTTGTCAGCTCTCCAACGAAACTTATTTCATGTAACTTAAATCACCCAGGCCACAACTTTTTTTGACATGGCAAGAATAGCTAATAATAATAGCCTTACATAACACAAACCCCGCCGTTTGAGTGGTTGACAACAACTACTGAGTCGTTGACTCGCTGTTACCTGTAATGCAAAACACCACGACGTTGTTGAAGGCATTTTAAACTGTAAGTGCAAGTAAGATTCAGTTCAGACCTTGTGTTTTTGTTTTATTCACGGAAGTTACTTAGTAACTTCAAAGAGCTGGTTACGTAACGCCACAGCTGTCATTATCGTGACCCAGCGTTCGTTTGCATATTAAACGCTATAGTGTTCAGTCAAATAACTTGTATGTCTCATGACTATATACACACAGCGGTTTAGTGACAGAACTCACAATACACACAGTGCACTCATAATGTACATATAATATTACTATATATGAAATAGACACCCCTATACGTACATATGCAGGAGTACTGACAGCAGCAATATACAATGTTGCTGAGAAGTGAGACGGTTGCTGTGCAATATGATGTGTGACAAACTGATATATGATATCTAGTCCAGAGTCCAGTAGAATTAATGAAGTGTCTGAAGTTCTGCATGTAAAAAAACAAAAACAAAACAAACATTCAAAAGAAGGATATGTTATACCCAAACAGATCTTTGGCAGAGTTTGGAAATGTGCTTTTGTGTGTAACAGCTGCGACTGAATGATTACAGCGCGGCACATGTTCTTTCTATACAAGACAAATAAGGGCTTGTTCAAAACTCTTGCTGGTGGTTCTACCTATTAATAGTGTCTTATGTGAAAGTGCTCTTTTCATCTTTTTACAGCTGAAAGGGATTGATAAGAAACTTCTGTGACGTCTCCAAAGTTCAACTAAGTTAAACTCTGCCAGTGCATAATGTCTTGGCTCAGCATGAGAGATACTGTATCAACTACTCAAACATTTCAGTGTAAACATCAGCTGTCTGTCTCTCAGTAAGCACTCAGGATCTCTCATGCTGGTTTGTATTTTAGAATATATTGTTCAAAAGTTTGGGGTCATGAAGAAATGAATTTTTTTAAAGGAATTAATACTTTTAAGGACACATTAAAATGATCAAAAGTGACAGTAAGACATTTATAATGCTACAAAATGTTTCTATTTCAAATAAATGCTGTTCTTTTTAACTTTCTATTCATCAAAGAATCCTGAATAAAAGTAACCTGGTTTAGCAACAAAATCGTTTTCAACACTTCTAATAAGAAATGTTTCTTGAGCACCAAATTAGCATATTACAATGATTTCTGAAGGTTCATGTGACACTGAAGACTGGATTAATGATGCTGAAAATACAGCTTTACCATCACTGGAATAAATTACATTTTAAAATGTATTAAAATTGAAAACAGTTATTTTAAATTGTAATATTTCACAGTATTGGTTTTACCTTTGGAGAGAATAAGAGACATATTTCAAAAACATTTTAAAAATCTTACCGACCCCAAACTGTTGAACTGTAGTGTAGATGATATGTTGATATTTTACAACCTTAGTGACTACATAGTGTTTTGTTTTTCATAAGCTTTATTTTAAAATCACCTTAAGTAATTCTTAACCATTGTCAGAAAAAGGTTTTCTTTGCGCAAGTATAAGGGCTTGTTTGTTGTCTTATTTACATCATGTTTACATAATGTTAGTGTGTCTAAGGGCGGTCAGTTTGGTCTGAGGCCTTATAGGGACTCACTGGCCCTGTCCCAAATGGCACACTTTCATGCACTTTCGGTCTTGTGGACTTACAATGGCTGCCGCGTGCACGTGTCCGTTAAGTCCATGAGACCGTAGGGTGACCCGTTTGTCATTTTAGGTTTCAGAAGGGTGCTCGCGAGCGCCCCCTTTGCGGTCGATATGCGCCCTTGATGCGCACTTTTGCCGAGCCCGCACTGATTTACGTCATGAAAGTGCGGACTTGTAGGAAGACTGTGAGTGCTTAGGGTGCCATTTGGGACAGGGCCACTCTCACGGCGTTCCTCAACTGACGACTACAATTACACTTAAACTGCCAGCTGACTCATAGATCAGACTTTCAACTTTCTCTTAGTTTCTTATGATATACAAATTCATACAAATATTTGTCTTTTGAGAAAATGACATACTGTAAGTAAGAGAAATAGTGCCGAATCATATATTTTCTGCATGAATTTTCAGATTAACAGGCATGCCAAAGGAAAAATATGATCCTCCAGACCCACGCAGATTATACACCATCATGTCAGCCGAGGAAGTGGCCAGTGGGAAGAAATCATACTGGACCGAGTTGGAGATTTCTGGTTAGTTATTATTCCTCACTTCTTCAATCTTATTCCTCAACTTATTAAAAAAAAAAAAAAAAAGTGCCACTGAAGGAACACTGACAAGAGACATTAATGAATAAATCACTGATGTGAAACATGAAAAGAAAACCTACTTATACTGAACTACTAAAATTTGTTGTTTTTTCCAAAGGGACTTCTAATGCTGAAGATAAACATTTATCAGTGTGTGTGTGTGTGTTCTCTGGGATATTTGGTGAAAAAAAGTTTGTCACAAACTCTGTCTGTGCTCCTGTGGTACAGGGCGAGTCAGAAGCTTGAGCAGTTCACTATGGACGCTGACCCATCTGACTGCTCTCCACATCAACAACAACAACCTGAGCCGGATTCCCCCTGAAATCGCAAAGCTGCCCCATCTCGTCTACCTGAACCTGTCCTCCAACAAACTGCGCAGCCTGCCAGCAGAACTTGGCAACATGGTGACTCTCAGGTGCGTTTTAACAAATGGCTCCGTCTCCACGAGGTCCTGTCAGACTGAATGCAGCCTCTCAGCTCATGCAGGTTCTTAAAGACAATAGTCATTAAGAACACTAAATTGTTTTATTGTTTCCATTTAAAATAGGCAAAATGTATAAAAATAGAATTAGGATGTGACTCAGAGGGCTTATTACTCTATTTAAGCTAAAATATCTAATCAATAGACCTTTGTGTAGTTCACTTTGAACGATTTTATTCAGTTACACTAAACATGGTAACATGTTTTGTACTGTGTGTATTTCAAGGGAATTGCTTTTGAACAACAATTGTTTACGAGTTTTGCCTTATGAACTTGGTCGGCTGTTCCAGTTGCAAACCCTCGGCCTCAAAGGTGAAGCTTTTTTTGAAGGTTTATATGTGCAGAACAAACATGCAATTTTTTTAATTAGGCCTGAGAACAATATTTCTTTTGCAGGTAATCCATTGTCCCAGGATATACTCAACCTGTATCAGGAGCCTGATGGAACAAGGAAGTTGTTGAATTACATGCTTGACAATCTTGCAGGTAATAACGGACACAGGTACATAGTGGCTTATTAATACAGTACACATGTTATTCATTTAATTAAGTTATTCCTTTGACTTACTTCACCTAATTCCCTCCCAAAATTAGTCCACCCTGAACAACTCCCCCAAAGACCTTGGATCACCTTGAGGGAGCGAGACCAAATGATGCCCACAGGTACATAGTTGCATCCCGTCACAGGCTTTTGAAAAGCCTGATTTAGCAACCGCAAAGCTAATATTAAATCTCTGTGTTCTCAAGCTGTGTTCACAGTAATGTGCTACAATGTGCTCTGTGACAAGTATGCAACAAGGCAGTTGTACGGCTATTGTCCCTCATGGGCCCTTAACTGGGAGTACAGGAAGAAGGGCATCATGGAGGAGATCACTAACTGTGATGCTGACATCATCAGCCTGCAGGTACATATCCACAATATGAAGCTCACAAAATCTCAATTAAAATGAGCAAAATATACACTACCGTCCAAAAGGTTGGGCTCTTTGAAACAGTAATATTGTGAAATACAGTTTAATATGACTGTATTGTATTTTAATATGATTTAATATGTAATTTATCCCTGTAATGGCAAAGCTGATTTTTCAGCATCATTACTTCATTACATTACAGTCTTATATGTCACATGACCCTTCAGAAATCAGTCTAATATACAGATTTGGTGCTAAAGGAACATTTCTAAGTAATATAGCTGCAAGTAGCAATGATAGGCCCAAGCACCGGTGCCACCGCCAACTGTGCACGGCGGGCAATGTGCATTTAAATAAAATATAAATATAAAAGAACTACGTCAAATTTACTGCAGACAGTTGGTGCCACCATGATGTATTTCATGTCATAGGATGTTATAGGTCACTTTCAAATGAGTTCGAAGTTATCATTTGCAGCTTAAATCTTTTTTTTTTTTTTTTTTTTTTTTTAAGTCCAGAAGTATTTCCCTTAAGGTCTTTTTATATTTTGATCAACCTAATTATTAAAAAAATTATTTAAAACTATGTTGTCACTACACTACAAATGAACTGGATTTATGCCTTTATTTTCTTATTCAAATTTATAGAAAAAGACAAGGCCTGAGAGATTTCTTATCCATTAACGCAGGCAAAAGCACACAGCAATGAATGGGTTAAACAGGTCCTATTATGCCTATATATTTAACGAAGTATTGACTTTTGGGGGGGGGGGGGGGGTTCTAGAATATTCTTTCATGCTTGATTGTTCAAAAAAACAAAATAAATTCACATATTCACATTTTTACTGCCTAGTGTGTTGTGATTGGCAGCGCTTAGCGTGTGTTCGGGAAATGTCCCACCCCTCCATAACCGCGAGTTCTGCTCTTGTGTAAATATAAAGGATGGCGGCAATTTCAAACCCAATTCAGTTAACAAACGAGGAACATCCAGAACGGATTTCACAGGACATTTCAGAGCGCTATGTTTTTCTTGTACATTATAGGTACGATGTTATCCACCATTTAATCACTTTTTATAATCAAATTTGTCAGAAAACTATGGTTATACAAACAGTAATCGATCACAAAAACATAGTTCATAAGGGGTGGTGAACAGCCTTAAAAAAGCTATAGTAAACAACACTATATCAACACTAATGTTGGCTAACAGGCGAGCGTAGCAACAACATAAAACTTAGAACTGTTAATAGAAAACGCAACTACAAATAATAAGACATACTTACAAGTCACAAAGCTTTTGTGTGTAGCCTGCACCGTGGTTCTGGAAGGTGTTCTCCACAGCGCACAGATAAACATATAATGTTCAGGAATAGTGTTTCAAATTAATTTTACCCATTCTAAGTTCGTCAGCCTTAGGGAGGTCAAACAAATAAGATGTGGGAAAAAAAAACAGTCTCGTTGACATAGCAGCAACTTTTTTTTATTTATTTATTTTTTTTATTAAATGCTTGTAGAAGATAACAGGAAAACAAAACAAAAAAACACAAAAACATTAACAACAGCCATCGTCATTGTCATTACATTACAACCATACTCCAGAGACCCTCAGTCCAGATTAAGTTCCTTCAGTCTTTCAGTCCAGATTAAGTGCCAAGTCCTTAAACACAGCCACTGTTCTTATAGCTTTTAAGTTTTTAGAGAACTCAATAGACTCAAAGTACATTTTCATTTCATGTTTAAATCTCAAAAAAAAGAGGATGACATAGCAGCAACTCATCCAGGCCTTGTCCGCTTTTCTGCGTATTCCGTGGGCAGGGATTATTTAAATGAGGAACATTATGACTTCATAAAGCCCGGAAAAATCGCGTTGTAGTCCAAACGAGCCGTTCGTTGTAGTTCTTGAAAAGTGGATTCTGTTAAATAAAATATCTCCCTGTAGAGTGGACTAAGCTTTTTAACCTTCCATATCTTTTTATGCTCAAACTGCAACATTACACACTTAAGTTGAAAAAGCATAATAGGACCTCTTTAAACTCTAAACCAGTGTTTCCCAACCTTTTTTCAGTCACGGCACCCTTTGAAAATTTGAAAGTATTTGTGGCACCCTACACTAGTGTTGTCACGATACTACTTTGATATTATACCTTGAAATGTATCGATTTTCAATACCACAGGGAAGAACCGCCTACTGTCATTTAGATATTTTTTAATATTATCTCATTTTTTTGTCCATCCATTGAAAGTCTAGGAATTTCTTCTGAAGAGATCACTTTATATGATGATTTAATTAAGGATTTTATTAATATATAAACATTGCTCAATTTCCATTGCAAATCTCGCCTAAATATTCGCTCTCTCAGTGTATTTGTGTTTTTATATTGGAATAATTTCGTTATAATTGCACAAGATAGCTTGTTTTTAATATATTTTATAATGTAATAATTTCACAGTTATTCTCCAAATTAATGTAGAAACAACATAAAGACAGTATATTTTAAATAATTGTTTAATGGCATCTTTTTATGAATGAAGGCCAGTATCACTGATACCAATACAGCTATGTCTTCAATGATTTTTTTTTTTTTTCATTTTAAACATTAATTATCGCCATTCAGCACTACAGTATAACTGAAAGCTAGTAATTAGGCTCCAAAAAATATAAAAACTTTTAATTTAAGTGAACTTAAAACAATCTTCACATAAGCCTATAATAAATTTCATATTTACTTGTGCCCTTCCATACCTGTCTAACAGGAAATACACAGAAATTGAATAAAGTTATCAAATAAATTATAAATTAAATATAGATTAATCCTTATTAAAGCTACAAGCATTCAATAGTCAAGAGCAGTGAGTAATTTTCTGTTACCTGTGTTCTTTGATACTGCTGTCACTGCTGCACATGTGGAGCACACGTCCCATTTTCTCACAACGCATTACGTTCATTTAGGACTTTATTTAACTAATTTAAGACTGCTCTTATGAGGATACTCAACAAAACGGACATTTTGCCATAATTGTGTGTTATTATTTGTTCAAGTGCGAAAGAGAAGTCGATTCTGGCGCGCGTCTTTCTGTGCTTCCTGTGTGTGTGTGTGTGTGACAGGACATTCACAGGCAGCGCGTTCTCTTTTGTCTTTTTGAGCTTGAATGGTTTAAAAGCATTTGCAAGAAGAAGAACATGATCATATAATGTAACACTGGCCAAAGGATGACAGAAAAAAAAACAGATGCTGCGTTAATAACGCGTTAAACTGAAAAACATTAATCGCATGCATTTATTTCAACCAGATAGCACGGAATCTGCAATTTGTTACTTGTACATAATGCATTAATTATATAAAAAAAAAGTTTTTTACTTTTTATATGTATTATTTTATATACAAATAAATGGTGTATAATTTATTATTTAGAAGATATGAGACTTTTCCAGTTTCCATTTTTGTCCTTAATTTAATCCCTCACCATGGCAACACAGTTCAAGATATCCAATACCAATCGCAATTTAGCATCATCAGTACATTGACATCATGTTGAGAAAGCTTGGTGTGAATCGTATGAAGCCTTTTGAAGTAGCTTAGAGCTTGATTAAAAAAAATCCACATTCAAACAAAAAATCCACATTCAAACAAAATTAGCTGACTTCCTGTTGATTGGAGCTAATGACTGTAAATTAGAAAGTTGTCCGGCTCGATGAGAAGAATATATTTACTGAGTTTGATGATTGTAGGTAAAACTTACCCCCCATTTTACTCAACGGTAGCACTACTGAGCCCCTTCTGCATGCCCACTATTAAGACTTTAGCCCATGTTTACTGGCTGACAACTCTAATGTGTGTGTGTCGAGTTTCATGCAATTTGAAGCATGTTAAAGTCTCAAAAACACCCAAAAAGAATATTAAAGTTTGATGCGTTGCGTTGACAACAGTATACAATATATCAAGAATCCTTTAGCAGGTGTCCATCTGCAGTGTCTTGACATCATTCTGACGAAGTTTGAAGGAAATCGGGTAAAATAAGGGAGATTTCTTAGCATTTTAAAAGTAACATACTTTTTGCTGCCAGTTGGTGGCGCTATGGCTTTGACTGTGAGCGTGAAAGTTGTTTGGCCTGATGAGATCTATAAGTGTATGAAATCTGGTTAATGCAGGTAAAAAGGGGTGCACTACAGAGCCCCTAAAATACAAGAATATAAAAGAGTGTGCCACAGAGCCCCCAATAGCAACTTGTGCCCTTATTTTTTTGTGCATTTATTTGAAATAGAAATCTTTTATAACATTGTAAAAGTACTTTACTGTCACTTTTGATCTTTTTTGCATCTTTGCTGGATAAAAGTTTTTTTAATTTTTTTTTTTATTACAGACCCCCCCCCCCCCCCCCCCCCTTTGATCCTTTGAATAGTAGTGTACCTCTCATGTCTGTAATTTCTGTTATGGTTAATGAAAATGTGTTTTTTCCACAATAAACAAAGCTAAATTATTAAATATGCATTGAAACAATAGATTTCCCTTGAAGTTTGTATGGTCCTTTTGATATCTGCAGTGGTTTCCACTTAGCTCTAATTCTCCAACTGCATGTGCAGGAGGTGGAAACAGAGCAGTACTACACTTTCTTTCTGGAAACACTGAAAGAGCGTGGATATGATGGCTTTTTCTGTCCAAAGTCTCGTGCCAAACTCGTGTCAGAACAGGAGCGGAAACATGTGGACGGCTGTGCTGTTTTCTTCAAGACTGAGAAGTGAGTAACCCCTTCCATCTTTTACAAGGTTTAAAGTGAATTGACATCCGGCTCATATTTTGCCCCTTTATTACTTTCTAGATTCGCTCTGGTGCAGAAAAACACAGTGGAGTTCAATCAGGTTGCAATGGCAAATTCAGAGGGCTCAGAGGTTATGCTGAACAGAGTCATGACCAAAGATAACATTGGAGTAGCTGTCTTATTGGAGGTGAAGGAAGACCTATTTACTAGTGGTAAGGACATTGAATGATAACTCTGTAATTGACATGAAATAGCTCCTGGTTTCCTCTTCTTCACACGCTGCTGTTTAGCCTCGTCCTGTAGATGGCAGTAGATCTCAAAGTTAAATATGTGTACCTGAGATGACAATAATAACTACTGTCTTTGAAAATAAAGTTGAATTAATTTTTAGGCCAAAAATATTATCCATCCATCCATACATCCATCCAGTTATCCATCTATAAGACATTGATTGCTACCTGGATGTTAAACACCTTGAAAAATAACATCAATAATAGCATTTTTCTCAGTGTTTAAGAAGATAAAACAATTAAATTAAATTGAACATTTATGGCAGTCAAAATTTTGTAACCCAAAATGCTGGGTTATGTGGTGGTCTGATAAACAGAATTCTGATAAACACATTCTGTGGTTGTCAAATGTATTGCTAGGTTGTATTTCAATGATAACACTACATGTCCAGCTGAATACAATTTCTTCAGCATGCACACTTTTGAAATGTGACAAATTTAACAGTCTGTTGGTCTGTTGGTCTGTGTGTCTGAAGTCTTCAGTTGTTCATCAAAATACATTTGGCAGCAGTGTTTCAGATAAGACTATGGAATAATGAAAAAAGCTTGTTGAATTGCACTACTTGAAAAAATATGTATTGCATTAACCATGCTTGCATTTTAATGGATTGTATTTTTAGGGCTTGCATTTGTATGGGCTGATATTCAACTTGGTTGTTAATTTAAGAAATTTGAATATTTCAATTCAAAACATTTCACACGTTTTCATTTTTAAAAATTCAATAATCCATAGTCACCTTTCAGATTTCACTTCCAAAACATTCATTCTGTTTAAAAATACAACCTATAATATTCGACAGGCACTTCGGTCCATTTTATTTCGCTTTACAAATTCGCTTCCACAAATTCAGTGGTTCAAATTCAACAGACAAATCCAACATTTGACATCCAGAACGGCCGATTGATAATCTCCATAGCTGTTAGTCGATCTCACCAGCAGGGGGTGCAAGCAGCTGTTGATGAAGACTAGAGCAACGGGTGAGAGAGTCATCATTCATAAAATTTGACAAAAATTCATAAAAAATCACACTGATTTACAGAAATGGAGCAAGCGGTCAGTATTTGTGATGATTATCAGGGCCAGTAGTAGTTATGGAAAAGCTGATAAAGACACAAAAGCTGTGTTTACATTTAAGTCTTCACAGTTAGTTTTGCACATGTAAAGCAGCTTTCTCTACCGTGAACGAGATTAGCCTGTAATGTTATTCCCCCGATGCTGATGTACAGATAAAACGTTAAATCTGTAGTAGTAGACATATTTCTCTCGGTTGTTTAGTTTTCTTAACTTTATATCACGGGCTGTGCTGCATAACTAGGGATTCCCTCAATACTCATTCTCCAGGATTCCCCTGCGGTCAGGACTCTTAACACTAAATGGACTAATACAGTGATATAAAAGACCAAACTCGCACCTTATTGGGGATGTGAATATGGATTATTGAATTTTTAAAAATGAAAACGTGTGAAATGTTTTCATGAATTGAAATATTCACAGCTTAAATATACAACCTTACCATGTTGAATTTCAGCCCATAAAAATGCAAGCCCTAAAAATACAATCCATTAAAATGCAAGCAGAGTTAATTTTCAACTAGTGCAATTCAACAAGCTTTTTTGTTTCAAAAACATTTGTCATTATTTTACTTCCATATAAGACCCAAGTTCTACTTTATTTCTTCTTTCTCAGCATTTTCTTCATTTTTTCCTGTGAAATCAATTCACAATATTTTGTGTTTTCAAATGGTTGCAATATAGATTGCACTTTCAAAACAGAGTTTCCTGTTTTCACAGTGTTTCAGAGTTTCTCCTGTTTCAATGACCTTGATAATAAAAGATCTTATTTAGATGTTACGTAGTGAATTGTAGTTCCAAATCTCAGTAATTAAAGGAGGCAGCTCCATTTCCTCCTCTTTATTGAAATATTTTCGTCCCATTTGCTTTAGTGGTGTTATATTGCAGGTTTAAAGCAGCCTCCAGAGAAACAGCTCCTGCTGGTAGCTGATGCCCACATGCACTGGGATCCAGAGTACTCCGATGTGAAGCTCATCCAGACCATGATGTTCCTGTCTGAGCTAAAAAGTATTGCTGAGAGGGCCTCGGGATCCATCAACTCTGCCTCGCCAACGTCAGACACCAGCTCCATCCCTATCGTCCTGTGTGCTGACCTCAACTCCCTCCCTGACTCTGGTGAGTTATATTTAGAACTGCTTATTAAAGATAAATTATTAGAAAGAATGGGGAACACACATGAGCTATCTGTATTGTGTAAGTAAGTTCTTATGAAGGGTGTCTTCACACTTGGCATGTTTGGTTTGAATAAAATGAACTCTGGTGAACTCTTTATTGCTCTGTTAGCGTGGTTCATTTGAATAAGTGATACAGTGGTGGTCAAAATTGATGGTACCCCTGATAAATATGATAAAAAATGGCTGTAAAAAATAAATCTGCATTGTTTATCCTTTTGATCTTTCATTCAAAAATCGAACCTTTCATTTAAGTAAAATAATTGAAATTGGGGGGTAAATCACATTATAAAATAAATGTTTTTCTCCAAAACACGCTGGCCATAATTGTTGGCACCCTGTTATTAAATACTTTTTGCAACCTCCTTTTGCCAAGATAACAGATCTGAGTTTTCTTCTATAATGCCTGATGAGTTTGGAGAATAACTGGCAAGAGATCAGAGACCATTCCTCCATACAGAATCTCTCCAGATCCTTCAGATTCACAAGTTCATGTTGGTGCTTCTCCTCTTCAGTTCAGCCCACTCATTTTCTATAGGGTTCAGTTTAGGGGACTGGGACGGTCATGGCAGAAGCTTCATTTTGTGCTCAGTTACCCATTTTTGTGTTGATTTTGATGTTTGTTTTGGATCGTTGTCCTGAAGGAAGATCCAACCACGGCCCATTATAAGATTTCTAGCAGAGGCTGTCAGGTTTTGATTTTTTATCTGTTGGTATTTGCTAGAATCCATAATACCATGTATCTGAACAAGATGTCCAGGACCTCCAGCAAATAAATAGGCCCACAACATATAAGATCCAGCAGTATATTTAACCGTAGGCATGGGGTACTTTTTATCCCTGTTTGCACCAAACACATCTGGTGGGTTTGCTGCCAAAAAGCCCTTTTTTTGTTTCATCTGACCATAGAATCCGGTCCCTTTTGAAGATCCAGCCGTGTCTGACAACTGAATATGCTAGAGTTTATTTTTGGAGGAGCGAGGAGGATTTTTCTTGAAACCCTCCCAAACAACATGTGGTGATGTAGGGGTTGTTTGATATTTTTTTTTTAGGCTTTCTGACCCCCAAGACTCAACTAATCTCTGCAATTCTCCATCTGTGATCCTTGGAGAGTCTTTGGCCACTCAAACTATCCTCCTCACCGTCCATTAAGACAATATAGACACACGTCCACTTCCTGGCAGATTCATAACATCTTTAGTTGATTATGACTTCTTAATTATTGCCCTGATGGTCAAAATGGGGATTTTCAATTCTTTAGATATTTTCTTACAGCCACTCTCTATTTTGTGAAGCTCAACAATATTTTGCTGCACATCAGAACTATATTCTGTGGTTTTACTCATTGTGATGGATGATTCAGGGGATTTGGCCTTTGTGTTTCCTCATATTTAAACTCCTGTGAAACAAGAAGTCATAGCTGGACAATTTCATGTTCCTAGTCACCCTGGTTTGCTTAAAAATGTAAATATTAATGGGAAAATACTTCAGAGATATTTTTCTCATAAAAAATTCTAGGGGTGCCAACAATTATGGCCAGCGTGTTTCGGAGAAAAACATTTATTTCATAATGTGATTTACCCCCCAATTTCAATTCTTTTACTTAAATGAAAGGTTAGATTTTTGCAAATTTTTTGAAGGAAAGATCAAAAGGATAAACAATGCAGATTTATTTTTTACAGCCATTTTTTATCATATTTACCAGGGGTGCCATCAATTTTGACCATGACTGTAAGTGTGAACTTTTGAAAAGGCTCGTCTGAAATATTAACTACAACTTCAAGCACAGAAGCCATAAAATATGAAATTGGCCTTTCTGTTCCTTACACAACCACATCCACCTGCTACTACGATATTAAAGGGACTGTTCACCAAAAAATTACAATTCTGTCATCATTTACTCAACTTCATGTCGTTGCAAATCTGTATGACTCACTTTCTTCTGTGGAACTGTTGCTAATAAATGTTGCTAACCATTGACTTCCATTGTATTGACAAATGTCTTCCACTGAGACATTTTGCAAAATAATATCTTTTATGTTCTACAGAAGAAAAAAAAATGTCAAATAGGTTTGGGATGACATGAAGGTGAGTAAATGTTGGCATAATTAAAAAATTTGTGTGAACTATCCCTTTAATGACAGTGCTAAGAGACATAATGACATCAACTTTTGCCTAAGTCAGATTTGGGTATGAAGCCCTTGCCTCAGCATCACTAGGTTTCCTGGCTTTTCCTCACAGGTGTGGTGGAATATCTGAGTAGTGGTGGAGTTGCAGAAAATCACAAAGACTTTAAGGAACTGCGGTACAGCGATTGTTTAACCAACTTCAATTGCAACAGTAAAAACGGCAAGCCTGATGGCAGCATCACGCACAGTTTCCAGCTGAAGAGTGCCTATGAAGGGAATCTCATGCCCTACACCAACTACACTTATGACTTCAAGGTAAGGAGATTCATAATTCAGAGATATTTCTATTATTTTTTGTTACACTTTATTTTAAGGTGACATAGTTGCATTGTACTTGCTCAAATAAGTACTGAGTAATATTAATTAACTACATGTACTTTACTACTTACTATACAGTTACGGTTAGGGTTTGGTTTAGGGTTAGTTACTTGTAATTATGCATAACTTACTGTTATTACTATACTAAGTCACCTTAAAATAAAGTGTTAATTTTTTTTACTCAAAATGGGAATAGAGATCATATAGGGTCTTGGGTATTTTCTATATAAGGGCTCTAGAAATGGCAAAAAATGTCTTGGGATCCATCCATTTCAAAAAAATTAAACATTTTGGGGCCAAACATCTTTTTTATTGACAAATTACAGAATTAGGTCAGTGAGGTTGTTCAGATGTGCTTTAATTCATTGAGTTCATAGCTTCTTGCTCATTTTCTTTAGAATACCATTATTTATTATAGAACACCATTTTTCATTTATTACAACAAAACTCTATGAATCTTTAATTGTCAAATGAATATCAAGCCAGTAAATTGTCTCACAACATCACAATAAATGTTCCTGGTTCATTTAAAAAAATGACTCATGGTTCACGTCAAGAGAGTCAGTAATGAGTCTGAATGATTCCCTGACTAATTAAGTCTGATTCAAAACTAAACCTTTTGACTGACTCTTAAAAAGACATGGTTCATAGGAGTCATTCGTTAGTGAATCGTTTCTCGCTTTGTTATTGTATTGCATGGATACCAGGGAACTGGCTGCTTTTGGGCTCCTGAGTTTAAATTATTAGCTCAAATTATAATTTTTTTTGTTGCATTTACAATTGACCATTTTTAGGTGCATGCTGCATATTGAGATTAGTGCCCTTTTTTGAAAACCTATTTCCTCTTCTTTTTTTGAAGGGTGTGATTGACTACGTCTTCTTCTCTAAGACACATATGAGTGTTTTGGGGGTTCTGGGTCCACTGGAAACTCAGTGGCTGAAGGACAACAACATAACCGGCTGCCCACACCCGCACATCCCCTCCGATCACTTTTCCCTCCTGGCTCAGCTGGAGTACCACCCGCCTTTACCCCCCCTCAATGGGCTGCATCTGCCTATCCACAGGTAGTGCAGCCCGCCTTCCCTCACTCTCCTAAACCCCAAATCATGGACAAACCCCAATAATGAGCCCCTAAAACTATAGGCACACACATTAAGGAGTGAAGTACTCGCCTACTTTGTTCCTTTTTTTAACCTTTGCACACGATTGTATGATCTTATTATTACATTTTCCAATTTGAAAACAAAAGCTTAATACCAAATTAGGGTTGGGATTCTCTGTTTGGTACAAAACAAATGCTGCTTTCAGGGAAATTGATCCGTTTGTCTGAATCTGAATGTGAGATTGTATAAGCCATGTGTCAGTATATGGATGGTAGAAATGTGTAACGTGACGACAGATCGTGTAAGCATAATAATGTCAGCACGAGTATTAAGACTTTGTTTCGATCATCATCTTTTAAATTCCCCTTCAACATCTCATAAATTTGACAAAGGAAGTGTAATGAATTTAAATAAAAATGACCTGATTTGTACATTTTCCCAGTACAATAAAACCACATTTGTCTCTTTATTGTGCAACATCAAATATTCACTGCATCCTGTCTGATTCAAACTAAAGTTCCCCTATTCGACATTTCATTATCTTAATGCAAATCCATCTTCTGGTAGAGGAAAACTATTTTTAATCTAGTTTTAATCGAAAATCCTTCATAGTGCAATGTGAAGTATTATGCAAAACATTTCTCTAAGTCCAAAATTGACACCATCAAAGAGGATCCCAGCCCTACTTATTATAACCCAGCTTTGTATGTTTGCTTTTTTCTCTTGCTGCTTGCAACATCGAAATCACATCACCGTACTGATGTACACAATACAAAGTCCTCCCTTCCTCATTTATGTCAACGAGCATTTCAAAGAATATTTGATTGGCAGGGTTGGTGTAATTGGTATAATTTATTGCTACAGAAGACTAGCTAGGAGGGTAAGGGATAGTTCACCCAAAAATTCTGCCATAATTTACTCACTCTCTCACGTTTTTTCAATCCTGTCTTACTATTTCTACCAGAAAGACTCAGAGGGCAGGTGAACGTTTGCAGGGTGTTTATTCCGTAAAGAATTAACAGATTTATGTTTAGTTGTATAGAAAAGTTCTTTGGCGTAGACCCCATCCTTAGTCCCAATCCTTGGTGATGTAGATTCGGCTGATTCTGCCTGAAGATAAAGGCAGGTGCAGAGCCTACACCCGATGGATGGACAGGGACCAACCTGGTGGTGGTGGAGAGGATGGAGGGGAACGTCAGCGTCATCAACTGTGAACATAAAACCGAGAGTTCAGTGCTTATATACTTCAGGTGTCAATCAGTGATTGGCCAGACCTATTAGTATGAAGGAAAGACGTGGCATTAGAGTCTTCCTGGTAGAACTAACGCTAAAGCTATCATTGTGGAACAAAAAAGAAACATGTTGGTAACCCAACAGCTTGGTTACCTTGGTTGACCTCCATTTTTTGTATGGACACCGTTGTATGGACAAAAACACTGAGAATTTTTTTTTGTGTGTGTGTGTTCCACAGAAGAAAAAAATTACATGAGCTTGAGTAAATGAAGGCAGAATCTGCTTTGTCGTGTTGTTTCACGCTTTCTTTCAATGCTAATGGCTTGTCAGCTGCATCGGTACAAATTGAACGTTATTTTATATTTATAAATGGCATTTTGTGATTTGTTGGAAATGAGAAAACTCATTTTACTCTCTCATTTTATTAGTTTGGCACAAGCATATGGTTTAAAGGAGTCATGACATGTTAAATAAAATTTGCCTTGATCTTTTGACATATAAGAGGTCTTTATACCATTAAAACATTCTGTAAGTTTCAGAGATTAAAACATACTCCTCATTATAAACAAAGCATTTATTAAATCATGGCTCGTTTGGATATTGGGGGATTTGTGACGTCACGCGGGCAAACACATTTACATATGCCTACACCGGATGCGAGCGTTGCGTCACAATTGCATCCTATTTAATACCTTATCCTTCCCTCAGGTCATTTTGACCCGGAAACTAAATCTTTTTATTCTTTTTTTGTTTTTTTTTTAATTGAGTGTTCATCGGAGTGGTCCAAGACCCTAGGACTTTTGTCGCACTTGAACCACGAATACACACCCAAATAAATTGACTGGATTCAAAGGTAACAAATCCTAATGTCTACATGTGTATCTGAATGCTTACTGAAGAGAAACTGACTTTAGGACCCAGCGGAACAGCTCATTTGCTCCATGTAGGGTTAGTTTAATTTTCTTAAATAATTATTTATTTATTGACAAAATCTAGTAATTTAAAGATAAATGAAATAAAAAATAACAAAAATCTCCAAAAAAAATACTTCATTAAAATATAGAAAACATATTATCAAAATGAAATGAAATAAGCTTTCTGGACAAAAAAATAATTAAGTATAATTTTAGGGCTTTGGGAAGGATTTGTTACAAATTGTGAGCTCGTTTGTGTCTCTGTAGAGATTTCAGAAGGATATCAGCGGCAGGAACCAGTAATTTATTTTTAATGCCATCCTGGATAACGTCAGAGGGTTATAAGTTTGATCAGAGAATTTGACCGCAGATTGTTTTGTAAATAAGGCACGGTGTAATGTAGAGTTTTCAAAGAAACTTTTGTTAACAGTTGGAGCAGTCGTCTCTTTTTGATCTGACAGAAGCTCATTTGCAAATCATAAACTATTTGATAAGGCTTTGTCTGTAAATGATGGTTTTATATGGATTACATTTTCAAAACACTTACTCGTGTGCAATAGCATTGTGCAATGATGTTAGCCAATCATAACAGCGTCCGTTTACGGAAAGGCCTTAAAGGAGCCGCCCCTTAAAAACAGATAATTACAGAAGTCAATGAGGGTTGAAAATGATTGTTTTTCCACATTTTTTGGGGGTGCAAAAAGACCTCAAGGAACATATTAAATAATTTTAAAAAATTCATGTCATGACCCCTTTAAGAGCATTTCTGTTGCGAGAGGCCGTTTTATCTCCCTGTTATATCTACATTTTTATGGTTCTCAAGGATTTATGGTTTGCTAAATTTCTCTTAAAACTGGAATGACTTCAATGAAGGCTACATGACTTTAATTCTGAACAGATTTGAAAATAATAGGCATCATACACTTGCCAATTTTGTAAATGGTTAAAGAAAAAACTGGGCATCATACACTAAACGGCTACATACTAACAGACTTTCACAATAACACAAACATGCAGAAACATGCGCCATGTTGCAAACAATAATCAAACATGTTTGGCTGGATGGATAGTCTGAAGCGAAAAAAAATCTGAATAAGTCCCCATCATACACTACGCAATTTTCTGTGAAATCAGATATTCAGATTTTCTCTTTAGGAAACTTACGCTGCCTTGTACAGACTGTAAATCGAGGCAAAAATCTGGGCAAAAGTTTTGTAGTGTATTCCAGCATTAAGCTGAATTTGGCCAAACTAGAATAACTTCTAAAGCATTTATTTGATACCAGTGACATTACTGTTGTTATTTCTCTGCATGATTGCTTGTGAATTCAGACTTTAATAAACCAAAATATTTTTTTTGTCCAAACAAGCAATCATAATTTTTTTAAAAGCAAGTTGTTGAGTTAAAATCCTGGAGCATTTTATGATGTTTAGGAGTGGAAGTTGGTGGAAGTACTTGTCTAATAGACACGCAATGACTACTTGGACAAAGCTATAGCTCACCATGCTTTAGCAGACTGTGCCTTTTTCTGTGTGGAGCTGGTATAAGTAAAAAGTTTCAAGACTATGAGGTGTTGGACTATGTGTGCTGCATGCAGAGGTGGACAAAGTACACAACTTCTTTACTTGAGTGAAAGTACAGATACTACTGGTCAAATATTACTCTGTACAAGTAAAAGTTGTAAAGACTGATTTTTACAAAAGTAAAAGTACAGAAGTACTTGTTTTTAAAAGTACTTAAGTATCAAACGTAAAAAGTAAATGTCAATGCATTGTTTTATTATTGTTGCATTGTTGTAAATAATACTTACAGTACCTTATGCCTCTGAATCTATGCCTGCCTACCTACCCTCATTTCAATATCAAATTTATTTACTCAATAATGTCCACAATGGTTTCGGACACCCAAATGGCTGTTCCCTCAAAAAGTGTCGTATTTTAAGTTTTTTGGCTTTTAGTATGCATATGTTAACCTTAATGTTATCTATAAGCTAGTGTGCTCCAAAACAATGACTAAATTTGTCGGGTTCTGACGTCAACCCGACTTTATTTTCCAACCAAAATCCAACGTCTGTCCGAAGTTGGATGTTGATGTCAATCTGATGTCAATCTGATGTTGGGCTCTGACGTCAACCTGACTTTATTTTCCAACCAAAATCCAACATCTGTCCGACGTTGGATGTTGACGTCAATTTGACTTTCATTTCCAACCAAAATGCAACCCCTGCAACCACAATCATCTCCTGACTGACGTTACTACTTTCTACTCAAGGACCTTGACAAAAATAAAAAGTTCGATATTTGTCTTTCAAATGTAGTGAAGTTAAAGTAAAAAGTTTCCAGAAAAAATAATACTCAAGTAAAGTACAGATACTCAAAAAGTGTTCTTAAGTATGTACTCAAGTAAATGTACTTTGTTACTGTCCACCTCTGGCTGCATGTTGCTTATCACTTACTGCCATTGGACAAACAAGAACAATAACCACACTGATTAACTCCCATCCCCGTAAAGTTTCATTACATATTTGGTTTGGATACAGACAACACATTCACATTTTTTTAATAGCTGATGGTCATCAAAAACGTAATTTAATCAGAAAATGATGAGCAATATTTGACATTGCATAATTTCTAAAAGCAACATCCAACACAACATGAACAAAACTGTGAGTCTTATCAGCCTCTATGAGTTCACTTTTGCAGAAAATGATTCACAATTAGAGCATTCCACTTTGATCAAACTGTGCCTAGTCTGAATCATCTTTTCTACAGCAGCACTGCCTGTGAAAGCAAGACGCTTACAGAGTGAGCCAGCACCAGCATCCCCTCCATCCACCCATCCATCTGTATTCTTCACCAGAGAGACATGTTGACTACTAAAGTGACCGTGATCCTGTTATAATGTTGCTGTTATGGTCAGCAGTGCTAAGTCAGTTTGCTTTTTGCACTGGTTTCGTGGTAGCAGTAGTTTTGTTTTCTGAGGCTTATATTGTGTGTATATGTTTAAAACATATCCAGTATCCCTCAAAGAAATTCCCACTGAACCAGCTGAATATACATTTCCAAATATAATTGGCAAAGGGTCTGACTGGCCATGCTATTTTAATCCAGATTGAACATGCAGTGTTTTAAAACTAGTTAGAAATGCATGTGGAATATAGCGCAAGTCTTTCCTTGAATGTGGACTGTGGCATCAGGGATTGAGGTCAGTCTTGTTGAGAAATTCTAATTAATGAAGGACCTGCATGATTGTAATATGTAAAGCATAATTTTAATAAACTTGAGACACAATGACTGGAATTGGCTGGGGGGAAAAGCAGTTTCCCAACTTGATGATGGCTTCATCATTGGCTTTTCTCAATGACTCAACTGAGGAATACATGTTTTTTTCTAAATATGTTTTGGTTTATTAACGCAAATACAAAACTCATCTTTATTGTGTTGTTTTGCAACTGAAAATGGTGCTATGTGTGGCCCATTTGTGAAACAAACTGAAAGTCCTGTCCTAGTGTCCTACCTTAAAGGCAATAAAGATGTCATTTAAAAGGAAGAAGGTTGTGAGATTTTTATTTCAAAATGATAATTACAGGTTTTTTTAGGCAGCGTACGATAACAACATATAAATTTGTGGCTGTATAGCATTCAGCACACTAGAGTTAGCGGTTTGAACAAAAGGAATAGTTGAGAAAATGGAAAATATCTTTCTTGCGGTTGTTCTTGTCCACATTGATTTATGCCACAGTGGGCGCAGCATTTTCCTTTACAGTTCTTTTGCTAAAGGGAAAAGAAACAAAAGGAGAAGATAGTTAGACAACGCAAAGAAAGAAAAAAAAAAAAAGGTCAAATCTAGATTAGACCGTTTCGATTTTGGGAGTTAAAACTTGATATCCTACCTTCTCATTACTTTTGAGATGATATTGTTGATCCATCGTGCTTCGGGGTTTATGCAAACTGTTCTGCCGTCCATTTTGGTAATCCTGAAGAATTGAAAGAGATTTGATGACTATATGCAACAATATTTGTCTGGGCTATAAGTGACATTTGTCTGAGAGCTGCGTGGGTAAATGTGCAAATAATGTATGGTATTTTCGAGAGCTCTGAGGTTTGTTAGAAGAGAGGAAATGCCCACCCCCATGCACATTTCCCCATGTCTGTGATTGAAGCGTATAGAGGCAAAACATCAACTCACAAGATCTCGATTTTACGACAGTGTGCTCCTGGAGGCAGGATCTCAATCTTATGGAACAGACGAGGTGGGATTATGGTTGAGGTGGTGGTCAGACACTGACACTTGTTGTTGGTAGCAATCCCATCCATTGGGAATGCTGAAACAGTTAGAATTATGTTTCTCAAAAGTACAATATTCAAATCATTTGATCAGAATCAAAGGCATGAATTAAAGCTAATTTGTTTTGTTTTTTAAAAATAATAAAGTACATTTGTGCATCCCAACAACAACAGCTGAGAGCTTAAAGTAAATGATAACACAGATCCACCTTTAAACTTTAAAAGCACCTTATATTTATAGACATTTGATCAAATAAATTAAGTTAATGCACGTTAATACACAAGTTTGTATTAAATTAATACACAAATCATATAAATATTATACAATAATTTAAAATGTAATGATTAAATATAACTTTTTTTTTTTCTAGACACTTACCCATGTGGGTTGAGAAGCAGCAGACTGCAAAAACTGCCAGCAGTAAATATGAGTTCAGTGACATGTTGAGGCTGAGATCAGGCGTGGAGTGAAGCAGGTCCAGGACGAGAGGCGTCTTCTGCAGTTTATATTGATGCTCAAAAGAGGAAGTGATAAAGGAGTGGAAAAAAATGCATTTGCATTGACAGCATTTTGCTGAATAATTATAGCTTTACTCTAAGTGGAGATGGAAAGATAATACTTTATATATATATATATATATATATATATATATATATATATATATATATATATATATATATATATATATATATATATATATATATATATATATATATTCTTTTGAAGCTCTACATCCTCTATTATTTTTCAGGACTTTGTTTCATTTACTGTAACAATTTTAGTGTTCTTGTTACACATCTTACTTAACAGTAAATTATGCATAATGCACCTAACCCTTAACCAAACCATATTCCTAACCCTACCTTATAGTAAGTACATTTGGTTAATTAATATTACTCAGTGGTTAAATGTAATTACACTGTAACAAGGACACATTGAAATGCAGTGTAACCAACTTTACTTCTGAATCTTATTAGTGGATTTTGTTAACTCATTGGTGATAATTAACACATGGCAATGGACTTTTGTATTCACGTTTTGTAATATAATTTGCATTTTTTCCCCCCCTATTGTATTAGTTATTAGAATTCATTAGTAATAAAAACTCAAAGTGTCAACAGAAGAATCATTTATAGCCTAAAATGATCTTCCATCCTGAATGTAATAAGATTAAAACAGCTCAATAATAAAATAAAAATAATTATGGAAAATACCTATAGGTTTGTCGGGGGAAACTGCATGCACACATATATAAAGAATTTTTAAAAAGTTGTTTCCTTTCATGTATGTTTCTTATCACAATTGTGCAGTCTTCAATTCTCTTTTATCCGCAAACTACTTTCACTGTTTCACTTTGGAAACTGGTTTCCATTCTCTTGAAAAGATTTGAAATATACTTTCAGTTTCATGTTTTAGTGGCTTGACTGAGCTCACTCCAGATATAATGTGCACAAAAATGACTGTCATCTGAAATTTGTGTTTTGCGATCTAAAGACTGATATTTCACTTTTACAGAAAAATTAAGCTTTTTTTTAGGCTGGTGCATTATAATACTGTTATGTAAAATATCAAGCAGAATCTGAATCGCTTTCTCTATATATTTAAACAGCAGAAAAGTCAGGAGCAGTAAAACATTTGATACATATAAAATAAATATTATTTATATTAAAATTAAATGGTTAATATAAATGGTTACACTTTACTTTAAGGTGCCCGTGTTACAGTGTATTTAAGTACTGAGTAATAATTAGCTACTACTATATGGTTAGTGTGGGTTTTTGGTTAGTTTAGAGTTAAATGCATATAAAAAAATAAATAATAATAATAATTCGTTACATTTACAGTATATAGCGCTTTTCTGGGTACTCAAACCACTTTACATGGAAGGGGGAATCTCTTCAACCACCACCAATGTGCATTGGTGACCTGGATTATGCGACGGCAGCCATATTGTGCCAGAACGCCCACCACACACACCAGCTTACTGGTGGAGAGGAGACCGAGTGATGAAGCCAATCAGTATAGGGATGATTAGGAGGCCATGATGGATAGAGGCCAAGGGGCGAATTTGGCCAGGATGCCGGTGTTATACTCTTTTTCGAAGGACATCCTGGGATTTTTAATGACCACAGAGAGTCAGGACCTCGGTTTAACGTCTCATCTGAAGGACGGATATAATTATCCATAATTTGGTAACACTTTATTTTACAGTGTCCTTGTTACATATGTTACATGTACTTACCATAGTAATAACAATCAATTCTGCATAATTACATGCAACTAACCCTCAACCAAATCCTAATCCTACCCTAACCCTATAGTAAGTACATGTAGTTGCTTAATATTACTCAGTACTTAAATATATAATTACACTGTAACAATGACACCTTAAAATAAAGTGTAACCCATCATTTATAGTGTACTGTAACTATACGTAACGTGTAACAAGGAAACTTGTCTTATAATGATTGCATACTTTACAGGAGAAGAGTATGACATAAGAAGCATAAAGCTTTATTTGGATTTATCTGAATTGTTACCGAAAAAAAAAAAAGCAAATTTACACTCAAATCTAGACTCAAGTCTTAGACTCAAATTCTCGTTATGTTGAAGATGGGAATTTTAGTGTACTGCATGAATAATAAGCGGATGATCATTTTGCTGAAACTTGTTTACTAAAATAGTTTGACAAACACAACTGCCTTGTTGAACAGACCGAAATTGCAAAATAAGGGAACAGAAAATGCTGCCTTTGTCGAGCTAAAGATTCCATCTATTTTCAGACTGCCCAGCTCTGAGCAAGTGCTGGCTTGGGCATTTCTTTACCTTACCGTAAATTCAGCCAGCATCAAAGGTCAGCAAGATAAATGTCTGTAAACCTCCAAAAAAGAAAAAAACTTCCAGTAATGGTTGAAAATAAAAGTGGCAAGCAATATAAAATCCAGATATAAAACCAATTAAATATCAATGGAAGGATGAAAGCAGCAGTTGGAAGAAGCCAGCCTTAATATTAAAATTGGAGCAGTTTACAAAAGAAAAGTATGCCAAACTGCCAGAGGAGAGCTTTAAGAACATTTAATTAAATCTACAGTGCAAAAAATACTGTCCAAGCCATTTTAGGATTACAGTTTGTAATAAACAAAGATTCAGGTTTTTTTTTTTTTTTTTTTTTTTTGGGGGGTGTTCTGTAAACCTAAGAAATAAGTATGTGACTATGAAAAGTTTTTTTGAATTTCAATATTCTGTGTGCCATTGCAAAAATAAATTAATAACATAGCAAAAGTGCCTGTATCATGTTCTGTTTTGGTTTAGTTTCATTGTTTTGTGACCAAAGTGTGTTCCCTTGATGAATGATTCCGTTCACCTTTCGTTCTATTAATGAACTCATTTAGCCTGTGTATATATACTCCCTGTTTTGTTCAGTTCTCCGGTCTCGTCTTGGTTAAATGGATGTGTTTCCTGAGGATTTTTGGATTAAAGACTGTTTTAATTGAGTTATTCGTCTTTTTGTGCTTATTTATACGCCCCCCATTTAATTATGAAAATTGTATTGACCTTTGTCTCTGGATCCCAAGAGATCTTTTGACTTTAAATTGCCTTTGACCTTTACAGTAACCTTTTTTTGCCTACCTGTTTTTAAGCCTACATAAACCTGGAAAATATACATCCTCTCACATATATATTTTAGAATGTAGGTCCCAAAGCTTTGATCTGCTTTTGTTTACTTCAGAAGGAAAATTTGTTTTTCAGGTGTATCATGTTCTTATACATGTCATTTCTGTGAATACTAATACATATTTTTGTAAAAATATACTGTGTGACAAAATTACTTTGTACAAATATTAAAATGTGTGGGTGTTTTTCTTTTATTACAGTCTCATTGTGTGTGTACATGTCAAATCAAATCAAATCACTTTATCGTATTATGTCAGTAAGGGTTTAGGAATACACAACAAAGATTCAATCAACAGAAGGCTTAGAACTGACACAACTTACACTCACGCTAACACAAACGAGACAGGACAAACACTGAGTGAAGATGAGGGACGCAAATACACATGGGGATGAACTAGTCAAGTCAAGTCACCTTTATTTATATGGAGCTTTTTACAATACAGATTGTTTCAAAGCAGCTTCACGGTGATAACAGGAAAATAATGCAACAAAGTTTGTTTCAACTGTACAGCAGATCTAGAAGAATATAGTGTCATAGTCCAACATAAGATCAGTGATGCTTCATTTTTGTTGAAAAAAAAAAAAAGAAGTTATTAACTTAGTTCATTTATCTATACAGCCAGTGATGTCATCGTTCAGCTAAATGAGAACAGCTGTGATGAAGATTAGTGTCCGGAAACTGATGAGTGGCAGGAAACTCAACCAAAGGACGAATTATTACAAACTAAAAGTCCATGAAAACGAAACACACATGCGACATGCATAACAGGTGAATTCTCTCATTGTTGAAGTTTTTCTAAAAGTCATGAACATCCGATCTTAAATTAACTGTACTTTGTCTAGTTCAACAGCTTTTTGTGGTGGAAATTACATTTTAACTTATTTTCGCCTCCACTAATTGTATAGCCAGAATTTGATGTAGCCTAGGCTATGCAAAACAACAATAAATGTATCTTGATTTTTCATCACAACTCAAATGTCACATCATGCCAGTCTCCTGTTTACTTGGAAAACAAGTCTTGTAAAACTGTGGGACAAATGTAATTTTTGAAAGAAAAAATAAAAGAAATAATTTTCACGAAATAAATGAAAGGCAATACATAAAAGGCATCTGTAAAGTGAAAAAAAAAGAAAGAAAGAAAGAAAGAAAGAAAGAAAGAAAGAAAGAAAGAAAGAAAGAAAGAAAGAAAGAAAGAAAGAAAGAAAGAAAGAAAAATAATCAACATCCAGGAAACAGAATTGCCCAAAGTTGAAAAAAAAAAAAAAAAAAAATTCTTTCGAAAAAAATATTTAGCTATTTCGTGGGCCTGACAAAAGCCTATGCCATTTTTCCTATAGACTGTAAAATGAAATCAGGCTGTGGAATCGACAGGCATTAACATAATCGCAAAACGGGGTTTTTCCCCCAGCTATTCAGAATGGTAAACTGCAATTTGACATTCAGTCACTCGGACAACACATTATCCACAAAATCCACAGCACCAATGGAGTGGTTTGATAAGTTCATTAATAGACTATACAGCATGTGGGTAGTAGAAGGCCTGAACATGTCGTCTACACAATGCGTTGAGGCTTTTGTTCCACTTTCCGTTCACGAAATAGATGCAGAAACTTCAAGCGCTCGCGCTGATATTTAGCTCGCGGGGGCGCTTCCGTGGATTCTGACCACACGAGGCTCCACTCATTTCTACTGTAAGAGGTATGACTCATAATTCACAGATTAGTCATAAATGAACCCTAATAAATGAAAATATTTTTATGAGATTACTTATAGCTATTTCCCTACTCCCCCATTGCTGATGTCATCATATGATATAGGCCTACAGCCTGTTATGTCTTTTACTAGTGAAACCCAAATAATGAGTCTTTCACAACATGCGAACTTTGTCGCTGTACTCACAGGAAGGTAACCATAGGCTACGTCACTTGTTTTTCAGTAGGCTACCTGCTCAGACATATTTGCACACTGCCATTTAGCTACAAAGTAGCCTACAAACATCTGATAAATTGAATATAACAGCCCTCATCCTAAATTGTCTTATAATGATCGTTAGCGTTGGAAATAAAGCCTTTAGAGGCATTAAGCTTTATTTTGATATCCTTAACTCCAATGGGTTTATCTAAATACATTTCTGATGTAACAAAATGTTTCGCATAGATCATTTCGTTAAATACGAAGTCCAACTAAAGATTTCTACTACAGGAACAAAGTTTATGAGGTAGGCTAGCTTGCTTTTGGGATAGGCCTAGGTTCATTTTCAGCTATTCTGAGACATGTTATCTTTGTTACCTGAAGTGCCTCATTCTGGACCTGACCACATATATTGCATAGATATGCCTTTGTCTTGTAGGCTATAGCTGAAATTAAAAACTGCCCTGATCCCTGAATCACTATTGCAAAATAAAAACCCGAATGGTCTTTGTTTTTACTTCCATCTAGTGGTCTAATATGGCAGTCAATTAACATGCAGTGCTGCTGGTGGCCTTCAAAATACCTTAGATAAACTGTCGAATTTCACATTGGAACGTATTATGAACAATGTAGTGTTAGGAGCACATGCCATTGGATCATTTATGGTCATTCTTTCTTACTCATTTGAGACTTTGTGCAGGTATTGCACCCCATGGCCTTTACAAACCATGTCCAGTAGGGGGCATAATCCAAAAAGAAAAAATTACAAGAACCACTTGAATAATACATATTTCAGAATCCGCACTATTTCTAGTTCACTAATCAAAAACGTACATTTGTGTCATGATCAGGTTACTCGTTGTACAGACGGTCAGATGTTCTTCCACTGAAGCTCAATGGATAATGGATCACCTAAAATCTGAAGAACATGATCATCAGGTTTTACATAAACTTTTGGAGTTCATTCAGTCATTAAAACTAAAGGGGACAAACTAAATAATAAGACATTCTTACATTGATTTATGTTAATTTTTTAATTCAACTTAACTCTGATTGTTTTAAAATAAAAGAATAAATTTGTAATTCAACATACATTTGGCACAATATAAATACAACAAAACACATACACACATTTATATATATATATATATATATATATATATATATTTTTTTTTTTTTAAATAATAATGTTGTTTAAAATAAAGAACATTGAAAAGCAAACTCTTACTAAACATTATATCAAAATATTCTTTGACAAACATTTTTTTTCCCTTCAATTTTACAAAGCTTCTTTAACGGAAACCATACAAGGCATTTACAGATATATAGGTTGACCAGATTCAAAGATGACATAAAAAAAGACCAATGACAGCATCCTGACTGGTACTGCATTTGAAACAGCAGAATAATTCCTTCCTTTCATGCCTCTCCTTCTTCTATATTACTTTAAAGTAATTTAAGCTGAATTGAAGAGTCTTTATCTTCTGAAGTGAAGGATCTTTTTGAAATAAATCACTTTTATTTATAGACACCATTTCTAAAATCACAATCACAAAAGGGACCCTGTTCTTACATCATCTGATGTATGATCTGGAATGTACTTGGTGCTCAGCTGTCCATGAGTGTCTTAATTCGCTTGTAGTCGTTGTCCTAGTGGAGATTTAGGATTCAGGCAGACTTTTATATGAGGTTTCTTCAAAATCACACTGTTGGCAAAATATGGAGCATTTAGTTTACACTGATCAAATCAATGATCACACATTGTTTAACACACACAAACATCATAAAAAACATTCTGAATAATAAATTGCATTACACAATCTCAGTGGTGTCACAGAATGCACTTGGTTTGTGCACTTTCCATTCCTTGATGTTTCCAGGCCGCAGACTGTCATATGTTCTGTGGCACAGGCATCGCTTGCTTATGAACATCCGTTGGCCTAAAGCAGAGATATCAATAAAAAAACTAGAGAATAAAACTGCATGCTAACCTATCTGGATGTTGTTACTCAAGTGTAAAATATCTAACTTATTCTTTAGGTGACCTGTTAGACTTGTCATGTTTGTTTGCTCACTATTATGCCAAAAGCAATAAAGTAAAGTAGTAAAGTAATAAAACTTGCACTCATAAAGCATGTAGTACATGTAGTAGGCTACAAGTGTAGACTTAATGTCATGATATTATGCTGAAAAGATAAGATGTGAAAAAGCTCTTACCCTCAGTGAAAGCCATGCAGATGAGGAAGACCAATGACATGAGAAAGATGATTCGGCTCATGCTTGACCAAGATGTGATGAAAGATGTGAATGTGAATGTGAATCTAAGCTTTTATAGACATACCTTGGTAATTCCCTTTTGTTCCATTGTCAAAAATGACATCATCCTGGCATAATGCTGCCAAGTCATAACAATCCTAAATTGAAGAACTTCAAAATAACTTACAAAAATGATTTCTTTTACAATAATTTAACATATGGATGTTTTAATGCAATAATGCATATACACAAATGCATGTTTTCTTTAAAAAGGACACTTTATCTTAAAATGTGTGCATATTTTCCATGTTAATCTGAATCTGTGTAATTTTATAATTTTTCCTGTATATTATTGTCTTAAAATTTTGCTCAGTGATTTTGCTAAGCAAGACATTTTGTTGATCCCGGAACAACATTCCTGACTGAAAATTTTATCCTATTCCTACCACTAACCCTACCCATAAATTATCCCTAAAATCAGAGAAAAATGATAGGTGAATAACACTGATAGAAGCACTGGTTATAAGCCTACACTTACATAAACTGTAAACTTGTCCCTCAAATCTGGTTGATTGGAATATTATTCCATGATCAACAACATGAAATCACATTCACCACTCCGTGAATGTACAAAACAATCGGCCCAGCAACAAGACTAACTGCAATCATATTGCAGCAATATTAATACAAAGTGAGGTTATTTTCACCACAATCAAAAAACGAGATGCAAGGTGGCGTTAGTTGCATTTGTGTGAAACAAGAGTGAGTCCGCGGTGTGATACGAGAGTAGCGCCATTTTCTGTTACCCCGATGAGCGGGCAGTCAAACAGGACATTGATAACAGAGAATTAAATATTAAATATTCATAATAGACATCAAGATACTGATTCAACTGTGATTTCATTTCACCATCATTACTGCTCAACGTGTTAGAAATCTGTAATAGCCTACTGTGCTGTCACGGTAAGGAAGTTTCAGTAGCCTAGGCTTACTCAGCAAAGTCCTCAACCTGCTCTTGTCTAATTTAGACACATTCCAAGTTATTGTGTGTGAACCTGCCTTAGTGGGATCAAGGGATTTCCCTTATTTACCCATTTTTCATTTAGGAATGTAGTCTACACGTAAGCACCTGAGAATAGAAAGTTAGGGGGTTTTACTCCTTAATGTTTTTTTGCATTCCAACACTTACTGAGTTGCAAGTCATTGCAAATGACTTAACTACATCTAGAATTTCCAGATTGACTGATTTTTCTCCTCCTCCTTATTTTTTTATAATGTAACCACATTATTAACTTGTTTTAAAAAAAAATCAAAGCTAATAACACTAAATCTGTTGTCTACTCTGAATAGTGTTCATGAAAAATGGCGATCGTCAGATTTGCAACTGTGATATTTTTAGAGCAGTGATCAGGACAGGAAAATGCGAGGTTTCTGTGTTTGCTGTAGCATTGTGACGACATGGTGGCCACATGACCCGAGACTTCCTCTCGTCTAGAACAAAGTACTTCTGAGAAATGCTCTGCTTTATACTAAACTGGCAGTATGAGCTCTCTCATACTTTTCAGAGAAAGAGAGAGAAAATATTTAATTGCATGTATAATGTTCAAGCCAGAAGTGTGTCTCCCATCAAAGTCCTGTGCTGTAAAAGTATTTTCACTTTAGTATTTGTTTCATGCATGTGCTTTAATACATTTAAAGACAAGTTTTGCAATGCAGACATTAAAGTGAAACTGATATTGTACATTTTTGATTCTCAGGGAAAGTATCCTACATGACATGGTTGACTTGATCTCAATGTTCCCTTTTCAGAGCATATCTGTCATTGTGAGAATATGGTAAGAAATTGGATTTTTTTTTTTTTTATTATTATTATTATTATTTTATATTTGCCTGAACTATTATTTTAACAAAGAAAAAGACATCAGATGAACAGAATCTTTTATCTGACTACATTATACTATATACAGTGCCATGCATAAGTTTAGACACCCATGCTAAAGTTGACTAAAAAGAGGAATAAAAAAATCATCTTTTGGAAATTGAACTTAATGCCTTAATTAAAAAAAATAGGAAAAATCCAACCTTTAAGGACACCAATTTTCTTTGTGAATGAATAATGTATCGTAAATAAATAAATGTTCTTCCTTAAAATACAGGGTGCATAAGTTTGGACACCCCTATGTTAAATTCCCATAGAGGCAGGCAGATTTTTATTTTTAAAGGCCAGTTACTTCATGGATAGCCTCAAAATAGCCCCACATCATCACATAGCCTTCACCATACCTAGAGATTGGCATGGTTTTATTTCAGTTAGCCTAATAGCCTAATAGGTTTGATTTGCATTGAGAGATGATCTTATGGAAAGTACTCCATGCCAATAGGTATGGTGAAGGTAAATATTTAATATTCATATCAATATAAAATATTATTTTAATGATCACAATTAAAGTTTAATTTTATTAAATTGAACAAGCACAACATTCAGCATTCAATCAAATATTCTAAAAGATGTATTATTAATAATAATGTTATTTCAACATAATATCTCGTTATTTCGACATAATATGTGTGCGTGCAACAAGCAAGAAGTGCATTTGTAAATCCGGTGACGCATGCATTGATTTTTATTAATAAACTCGTGTTTTCTGACAGTGTTGACTCGGCTGCTGAGATGAAGTTGACGATCGCCATGTCCGTATGAACGTGCCTATGAGAAATGCACATAATAAGCCGCTTTCCGACCAAGTAGTTACAGGAACTTAGTTCTAGGATGCGCTCCAGTTAACGTGCAATGTGTGACCGCGCGGGCGCCTCCATGATTATATTAACAGGCAATTTGTTGATGAATAAAATTGATTAAAATTTAGATACAATTTATACAAAACGAAATTCACTTTAAAGAAAGGCTTTAAACAGTTGACATTTTAATTTTTTTAATAATAATAATAATAATAATACTGGTATACCAGTAATCGTAGGACATTCATCGCTGGGTTCTTCTGTCATTGCCACATCATTGCACAGCTGATCATCTCCACAATCAGTTTTTTTGCTCCATTTTAAGTTGAGTTCTGAAATTGACAGCACCCAAAGTAATATGCTTGATCATCTTTTTTATTTTTATTTTATTTTTGATCATCAGCCTATATCTTTATTCAGATATTTTTTTCTAAACTAACAAACACTATTTGTTTAACTATTTGTTATATATTTTTATTTAAATTTTATTTTCATAATCTGGGTCTGTTCTTGTTAAAATTTACACATTAAAATAATTCCTGAGATTCAATCATGTGACGTCAGTGAAAATAACAGCGCGCTAAGTCTTTTGAAAACAATGTCCATCCACTAGATGTCGCTAAACTATAATGAAATATATTGCCCTTTTACAGAATCCAAATATCTGCAAAATCACAGTAAGCAAACAAAATTCAAGCGTTTATGTAGTGCAAAAATGCATGGTTGCATTTGTATTAAGCTATAAGGCCTTCAGAAATACTAAAATGTGTCGACATATCGAGGCCTACATATAACTTAATGATAAGATATGTTTTTTGTTTCTCTGCTGCTACTCACCCGAACAGCAGCTCTCCTCTCTGTCCTCAGCCTATCTTTCCGTTTGTCAGACCTGTCATCACGTTCTTGTTTCTCTTTCACTTTTCTCTGTTCGAGATAACCCCAATTTTTTTATATCTTTGTGAGTGTTTAAAATTTCCCAACATACTTTTGGGATATGCTCTCATTTTTTATTTTATTTTTTACATTTCTTAAGATTTACAAGCTTGCGTTTGGTCTAGTCCTATGAATTTGAATAATTTGCTGTCCTTTTCTTTCATCGTCTTTGAAAAGTATGGCAGATACTGTAATGCTGTTGCCATTGTTGAATTTCTTTTTGCATTTACTCCCTGCACAGTATATATGAAAACATAAAAAAAAAAAAAAAAAAAAACACTTGAAGATAGCCCTACATGTCCTTTTGTGTCACAAAATGCAAAGTGTTTTTCTTCTTCTTTTTTCAGAACATGAATGCTTCAGATCAATTAACGGAGTTGCAGTTTACTTTACCAGAACTTTCCACCATGCAGAAAAGCTTGGAAGCTTCACACCAGTATGTTTTGCATTGAATACAGAGATTTGTGCCACAGTATGATAAGTCTTGGTTAGACTTGTTTATCCACATTGGTTATCAAATGTCATAATATTGACACTTTTGTGCATTTGCCCTAAATTGTTAACTTGAAAAACATAAGTACCATTATCCTGAAGATCTGGATACCTGTGGCCATTGAAAAATTCTGTCCAGAGCCTCATTATTCTTCACACACTTCTTCAGGAATTCATCCTCATAGAACAGACAATACACTGTGGAAATCTTTGCACTATAGCAGTGCATTACCTGAGAGGAAACTGAGTGAATTTTTCTGTCATTTTTGACTCTGCAGGAGTCTTATGTACTTATGTAAAACTCAAACAACATCACATTCCTATACAGTCGACATGTCTCATAGATCTGGGGCCTCATTTAATCCCTGCCAGAAGATATCAGTCTTCTAACAGCCTGAGAATTTGACTGAGAAAGCCAGGCAAGAGCAGAAGCAGGAGACCAAGTGGTGCTAATAAAAAGAGTTTATTGAATAATCGTGTGTTTCAATGCTTAAACTTTGTCTGGATGTTTTAGTGCTCAAACTTCATCTTCCAAATCCAACAAATGTTATTATACGACTGCAAAAACAATGGAAAATGACATATATGAATGATAATAATAAAATTATGAATAAATGATAAATCAAATTAAAACTACATGAATGAATAATGATTGTAAATTATTATAAAATTATATTATATAAAAAACAAAATAAAACACATCACAGTTGTATGGATTCTCTCTATAACACACACACACACACACACGTTGCTATTGAAAATCCTTAGATCCTTCATATTTGTATAATCTTAATATTATATAGCGGTGTAGATATTTCAATCATGTGACGATGGCTAAGAGTCTGTTGAAGGGCATGTCCACAACATACAGCCATATTTTAATAAAATATATATACCCATTTGTACAAACATCAGCAAAGAGACAGTAGTAGGCAAACAAAAAATAAGTGTTTATGTAGTGCAGAAATACATGGTTGCGTTTATATCAAATTATAGGGCCTTTAGACATTTATACAAAAATATGTCTTCTGATGTCAATGTGCATTCAAAATAAACAATCTAGATGATAGATTCATGCATAGCCCTGTGATGGACTGGCCGTCTGTCCATTCTGTTTCCCTGCCAGCCCTATAGAGGCCTACACAAGCCTAACTCAATCCATAATAGTTTTTGAGACAAAAGACAATAAATGAGACCAACACATTCACAATCAAGATTTGCTTTATTGCATTAATTACATATGTATGTCAATGAATGATAATACAAGGATCACTATACACTGTAAAAAATTTCTAACCTCTCCAAGTCAAAATTTTCTAGTGACTGGTCACATCTAAATTTTTTAATTGGCCCAAGTGCAATTCTTGTTGCAATAGTCTGTTAACATTGGCTCAATGAGAAATAATACGTCAGACTAATTGAAAAATTTAGATGTGATCAGTCACTAGAAATGTTTGACTTGGGGATGTAATTTTTTTTTACAGTGTATAAGACATTAAGCCCCTAAAAACATTTATAGATATGTTGATGTCACTTAAAAGTAAAGTGGAAGTAAGTCAACTGTAATTTAATCGTCCCAGTGAACTTATAGGCCCGGTTTCACAGACAGGGCTTAAATTAAGTTTAAGTTTAGGCCTTAATTCAGTTACAGAACATTTAAATAGCTTTTATTAACATGACTTAAAAAAAAAACATTACTGTGAACATCTTAAGACAAAACAATGGAACTGACATATTTTAAGATATGGGAGTGCAAGTACATTCAGTTACGGCAGCTCAACACATTTTAGTCGGGGACAACAAGGCTTAAGTCTTGTCTGTGAAACTGGGGGCTAAAGTCTCAGTATTTATGTTCAGACATGCTATTAATCACAACAATTATGTATTTGCATGCATTAGAACTTAACCAAACACATTTTAGAGCTTAATATAGTTTAATGTCAGTTGATAATTATTATCCAGTTACTAATTTATTTTATTGGATTATTCACTTAATTTTTTCCTGTTCTGTGTCATCTTCGCAACATCTGTGTGAAAAAATACAGAATTTGAATTCAGTTGTTTGAAAAATAAAAGCACCAGTTTACCCAAATAATCTCATTTGATACTCACCAGCCCTCAGTTTTTCATTCTTACTTTTTACACATTTTTTTTTCTCCATCAGGATAACTCAGTCTGTCTTTTCTGACAAAACAGTTTTAAAGAACTATGTAAACAATAATGTGAACACAACAAGTCTATAATGAAATAGTTCTATATTGATAGTTAATCTCAAATGAAAATTCAATCATCATTTAATCATACCCATGCTGTGAAAGGAACTGGGGCTATCAAGATATTATGAGCAAAAAATACAATAAAAGTAGTCCATATGACCTTAATCTTCTAAAGTCACGAGTAAGTAATCAAAACCCAATTTGACTACTTACTGTAGCTGCAATGGCCTTAGTCAAAGGACCAATAATGACAGGATTCACACTATCTCTACAATTCCTTGAAAACACCCTGTGTGTCCTTAAAGAGTCCCTATTATGGATTTTTGTAAATGACCTTTCATGTAGTGTGTAACATAGCTCTAAGTGAATGAAAATATCCTTCAAAGTTTTAAATCTGAAAGTGCTCCATATATAAAGTTATTGTCTTTCAAAATTAAGAGTCGACTCTGAGTCAGTTAAATGAATTGTTTTTCAAATGAGTCATAAGCCGTTTCGTTGTGATGTCAAGATGAAACATTAGCATATTGCCCGCCCACTTATTGCGCGCGCAGACACCAGGGAAAACTTCAGGGAACCTCAAACCGGCTGCTGATTCCTGTGGATACTGGTCTGGATAGCATCATATCGAGAAGACGCAGTGCACTACAAACTGCACGAACCTATAGCGAGGCAGCTCAGACGTGCGAACAAATCAGGGCACTTCGCGCCCTAGCACGTTGGAGCCCGCCAGAATGGCCATGGCCAAAGGCTATAAAGCACTCATTCCCCACCAAGGAACTCAGATTCGAACTTCGAACTTCCCATCCTCGTATGGCACGCGCATAACCAATACCCTCCCCCCTCCCCCTTGAAAAAAAAAAAACATCAACAAAAGTGGGCTCCCCCAAAAGACACGGGGCCTGTACCATGAAGGTAGCTGAACAAACTCGGGGTTACAGGATTAGTTTTGAGTTGACAAAACCAAACCGATGCAATCAGGCTTTATTGGTACCATGATGCAGCTCATCAACTTTCTCTGTCAACTCAGGCTTTGATCCTTAAGCTATAGGCTTGTTCGACTTCATGCAGCTCTGCGCAGACCGATCGGCGGCTGACTTAAAGCAGTGCATGCCGGTTAGAAATTTTGTCCGACTTGATACAGCGCCGACACCACGTGACTGTGACGTATGCCATCAAAGTACCGCGAGAGCAATTCGAGAGTAGCCGGAGAACTCAGACAGCGCAGCTTCTCAAGAGCGGCTGCACGAGGGCTGATGACGACACAGCTGTTCCACGATTGGCTGGATTCACTGCATGACAACGATCACGTGTGTTTCGTGTTTATTCGAACACCTTTAGTTCCTCTAAAGCTCTCAAATCAGTTTTTTATAACAGTAAACACTCTTTTCATGTCGTTGCGATGTTATATTGTGTCATGTTTATCAAATTAAAACTGATTAAAAAATGTAGACTCCACTTCATTGATAGTAGCTTATGTTGAACTTTATTCTTGTTCAAACAGACGCTGTATGAAGCAGTACATAAAGTATTGAATGAAAATGTCTCTGAAACATCTGTGCATTATTAGGCAAATATTGCATTTATTTCACTTCAGCTGTGGTAAAGTATGCAAACACCACGTGAGCGGTCACTACGGGGACCAGAAAGTGTCCGACTTCACGTCTCCGTTTGCAGCTCCTCCCCGCCTGCACGCGGCTACTCTCGCCGATCGGTTACATCCAGCCGCAGCCGATGTCGAACACACCTGTGAAGTCGGACACTTTCTGGTACCCGTAGTGACCGCTCACGTGGTGTTTGCATACTTTACCACAGCTGAAGTGAAATAAATGCAATATTTTGCCAAATAATACACAGATGTTTCAGAGACATTTTCATTCAATACTTTATGTACTGCTTCATACAGCGTCTGTTTGAACAAGAATAAAGGTCAACATAAGCTACTATCAATGAAGTGGAGTCTACGTTTTTTAATCAGTTTTAATTTGATCAACATGACACAATATAACATCGCAACGACATGAAAAGAGTGTTTACTGTTATAAAAAACATTTGTGAGCTTTAGAGGAACTAAAGGTGTTCGAATAAACACGAAACACACGTGATCGTTGTCATGCGGTGAATCCGGCCAATCGTGGAACAGCTGTGTCGTCATCAGCCCTCGTGCAGCCGCTCTTGAGAAGCTGCGCTGGCTGAGTTCTCCGGCTACTCTCAAATCGCTCTCGCGGTACTTTGATGGCACACGTCACAGTCACGTGGCATCGGCGCTGCATCATGTCGGACAACATTTCTAACCGGCATGCAGTGCTTCAAGTCAGCCGCCGATCGGTCTGCGCAGAGCTGCATGAAGTCGAACAAGCATTTTGTAACAGACACTGGGAATAAGTTACGTCACCTATATGTTTCTTTGCTCTCAGCTGATTGGTCAAACTTCAGTCTGAGACAAGTGTGCCGCACAAGCCCTGAAAAGTGAAGCCAAAACGTCTCGATCGCCCCCCGGTGACTGGTCCTATAGGTCATAAGCCCCGCCTCCCTGTGTTATTCAACGGGACGCGAGACCAACTAAACAATTAAATTACACTTCAAATATCTTTTTCCAAAGGTGGTTTCTTTCATTTGCTGTCGTTTTTATCACGCTGATGTAAGTTCAAGTGTCTGTTTCGAAAATAAGTTGGTTTTCAGTTAGTTACGTGATGCGGTGGTGTAACGTCATGATTGACAGCTATGATTGACAGGTTCTCCGAGTGAAGTAGTCACTGAAGCACCAACGGACATTTTTTTAGGGATCTTCGAAGGGCTGAGGTGATTGTATTTACTTTATTTTAATAAGCCTCTTGTCATACTGCAATCAATTTTTTAAAACGTGTGCAGAATGCACTTTCCCTGCGAGAGTGAGGGCGGAGCGTTGATTTCGCGGCTTTACTTCCTGCTCACGACTGCGCAGGTCTGGTCCCGAAATTGCTACTGCGCAGACTCAAGTTCCAATATGTCAGCGCCATATCAGTCCAATTGACAGCGCCTTCAGTTCTCATCAATGGAAGAGAGCGAAGGGGCGTCATCCATCTTTTTTTACAGTCTATGGTCTGAGATCTTGAATCCAGAACATAACCTGCCCCGGAGCAGGTAAAGCCCAATTTATACTTCTGCGTCGAACTTACGTCGTAGGCTGTGTGTAGCGCGGGTACCCTTCGGCGTACCCTGACGTGCACCTCTCCAAAAATGTAACAACGCGTCAACTCTACGCGGACGCAAGCGCTGTGATTGGTCTGCTAGGACCCTCGGCGCGCGTGAACGTGGACAACGACGCAGAAGTTTAAGGCTGTTTCTCAATTCCAAGAACGCAGAGAACGGACTTGTGTTCTCGTGGAGACCGGTCTTGCCAAGCTTCCTTGGAAGAACGAACTCGGAACCGGCCGCAATGAGTTCTGGGACACCAGGCGAGTACTAGCTCAAGTCTGCATTCGATGCATCCTCGGTATCAAGAACACATCTGGGTTCTTTCATGCGTCCTCTGTACTTGCGTTCTTGAGAATTGGGTCTGAACTTCGACGGTTATGATGACGTAAAACGAGAACACAAGGACGCAAGATCGCTGAAGAACGCATATTGAGAAACACCCTAAATGAAAACCAACGCGTTGCAACAGCGTAGAGGCTCCGGCGTAGGTCCGACGCAGAAGTATAAATCAGCCTTTAGCCTTGCAGCGTAAGATACCATGGCAACGAACACCGATTAAAGCCAAGCTACTTAGTACCTAAAACCCAGGGTTGGTGGAAACTAAACTGAAACATAGCTGGCTAGCCACCTTAACCGGCTTCATGGTATAGGCCCTTGGTATAGTTCGAACACTGGACACGAGCGATGTTCGCGCTTCGCGCCCGCAACTCCCTTTATGTTCAAGAGAGTTACCCCGCCGTCACGCCCCCGTTTCGCGCGTCATGCAGAGTCCTCTCGAGCTCTCTGCATGACCCAGACGGGCACTGTGAGTGAATTTTCAAACCTGCGTCACTCACCGGCGAAAGGAAGTAAGAGAGTGTTTGAGTCCCACCCTCACATATTTCCCAGTCCCCTCTTTAGTTCTGGCGGCTGGAAATGTCAATATTGCAGCAAATGAGCCTGTTATAAAACATGCACACCTGCAAACAAACACCGTTTTACAGGCAACACAAAACATGCCGCTCTCTTCTCTGCTCGCGCTAATTATTTTACATCGTTTCGTCCGTGGCTCAGTGGTGAAATGAAGTGGCTTTCGTGCCAGAGACCCGTGTTCGAATCTCGGCTCTTGCAGCATATGAAAATTATGCTGCTCTCTTCACTGCGCTCGCGGCCAGCTTTCTTACGTACAGAAAGCGACCCCGCCCCTCGCGCCCTCCTGTTCACTCGGCGGGGTTCGAGTATTAATGAGTTCAAAAACAGGTGAGCCAACGCCGGCCCCGCCCCTGCATGACTCACATTCTACAGAGACAGACTTTATTCTCCTGTGCTTATTCGCACCTCTCCTGTGGCTCAGTGGTGGAATCTGAGACTTTCGTGCCAGAAACCCAAGTTCCAATCTCAGCTACACTGAATCTTTTCACCAAAGCTAACGAGATCACGCCAGCCCCGCCCCCGTATGACTCACTCTCTTTGAAAGCGTCCGAAGACGGGGTTGGTCGGGCTCAACTTTTGACCCCGCCCCCCATCTAATCCCAACATAAAGCCTTGTTTATAGAGCTGGTAAGTCCCGCCCCTTCCGCTAACCCCACTGGACCTCTAGGTTGAAAAATCGTCAATGTAAGTGAATGTGAGAAAATAATTATTTTCTGGTCCGTTTGATTTTCTGGTCCCATTTGAATTTTGCCATGAATGTGAACATATGTTGTCTGTGAATTTTTTATATAATTTTTCGTGTGAAGAATGCTACAATTTAGCGGGTAGAAGTTTGATACAGTTAGACTTGTGTGAGAGCACTTTGTGGACTACAACTCTTCGCTGCTTTCAGACGGGAATCTGAAGAAAGAACAGCCCATTTGGTTTGAATGGTGACATTTGGGTACAAAACACACAGGCATCTCGATCTGTCTCCATAGATTATCGCAGCATTAGCACCGTGATTTGACAAGTGGAGGGAAAATGTGTTATGGGGTGACGTCACATAGGCGACATGTAGTCTTTCTTGTTATTTCTTTTCCACAACTGCTAGCCAAAGAATCACACAATATACTGTCAAACTCGTAACATGAAAAATTATATAAAAAATTCACAGACAACATATGTTCACATTCATGGCACAATTCAAACGGGACCAGAAAATAATTATTTTCTCACATTCACTTGCATTGACGATTTTTCAACCTAGAGGTCCAGTGGGGTTTTACGGATGGGCGGGACTTACCAGCTCTATACAAGAGCGCGTCTACGGAGAGCCTGCCCACTCCCTATTAAGTCCTATTGTACCGAATTTTGGTTGTAGTTCCACTGGGGGCGATCGCCCATGAGTGCAAAATGAATGAGAGTCTATGGGGCTAGACGGCTAAATTTGTCTCTTTCACCCGATTGCTGTTGAGAAATCTCAGATTTGATTGTAGGTTTTGCAAGTTAAACATGGGTTATAGGTCGAAAGTTGAATGAACGAGTACTTATGTCCTTTCGATTTCTTACAGGTTGAGTTGTTGTTGCCCATAACACGCTAGCATTCTGCTAATGAATGCTGATTGGTCAGTGAAGGACTGATTACGACCAGAGATACCGCTTGATGGCATCGTGGCATCCGAAGCGGGACTAGAAATAAACAAAACAAAAACTCGTCTAGCACGTGTATTTACCTGTGTCAGCTGTGTTGTCGATGCCTCGAGAGAAAAGAAGTGCACTGCGCGAAATCACCAAAGTGACTGAAGGATTGCCGTAAAGCAGTATCTCTGGTCGTACGATGTGTATGACGTCATTGACACTTTAAAATACTTTTTAAAGCAAATAAGTGACTCTAAAAAATCTAACACCCAGCAATGTGTAATTTCTTTGCATCTCCTTTCGAATACAACATTCAAATTACTAGACAAAAAATTATATCCTGAGAAAAGTGGATTTTGATGGGTATAGCGCCATTGACCTCCATTCATTCTGCACTCATCCTGTGAGCGCCCTCACATGGAATCAGAGTGGAACTGCAACCAGTTCAGAAGCCGGAAGTGTACTGAGAGTGAAACTTCTCGCCTTATTAGACATTCTCTGTTTATACTTTCGCCTGGCTCCGCAGTGCGAGTCTCCGCAGACTGCGCGCGCACCTCCGCAAACGGACGAGGTGTTTACTTGACGCACTCGCCATTGTACTATTCTTTGAAACGACAGGAGGCGACTCGAGTAGTTGTCCTCTAAACCATCAGGAATCAGCAGTGAGAAGAAGAAAGCTATACACACGTGACAATGTTTATTTTAGTACACCACCAATACCACACTACAAAAAGAATTGTGTAAAACCCAGTAAACCCTGAGATTACTCGTGACAATAAAACAAAATTAACGATCTCTTACATATTTTCTAATTTCACTAAACATTTCATTAAGTTTCATGAACATTTTTATTAAACATGGACCTTTATGTTCATTAAAAATACGTTTTATGCTATTGTATGCTCATTTTTTAAATGTAAGCAACTAATTTAGACGTGCAAACTGGGTGCCGGTGTGGCTCGAAGTCGTTCATCTTCGGATGCGGAGCCGCACGCGCTGTTACAAAAAAAGTTGCGCACACCGCCAAGCGAAATGGGGTCTTGCGCACCCAACACGCAAGACTGCCCACACCGCAATGACGTCATTTTTGCCGTGCGCACCTGGACGCGTCGAGTATAAACCTAGCTTGAGTGCGATTGGATGAAGTATGGCCAGCTTAAGGCTGATTTATACTTCTGCGTCGAACACACGCCGTAGCTACATCGTAGGCTGTGTGTAGCGCGCGTAGCCTTCGGCGTACCCTGACGTGCACCTCTCCAAAAATGTAACAACGTGTCAACTCTACGCGGACGCAAATGCTGTGATTGGTCTGCTAGGACCGCTCCCTCGGGTTTCACATGCTCCCTCTGCAAGTGTAATTGCGCGTCAACGCGGACAACGACGCAGAAGTATAAATGAAAACCAACGCATTGCCTACAGCGTAGAGGCTCCGGTGTAGGTCCGACGTAGAAGTATAATGAGGCCTTTAGTCATGTTAAAGAGCCATCTCTGGCTTCCTACAAGGGGTAGTGAACACAATAATCTTTAGCTCAAGCTGGAGGTATTTACAATGCAGGTTTGAGTCTACTGTAATGTACGCTCCCCTGCAAACATGCGCTGTTCCAACAGCGACTCAAATGAAGAAAGAGCCCTTTCTAGCATTTTCCCCCGCGCTAGAGGTGTTCTAAATGTAGGCTGTGTGCCCACTATAATGTATGCACCCCTGCACACAAGCACTGTGCCAATAGCACACGAGCATGAAAGCAGCTGGGCGGCCGGTTCCTTATCATGAAGCGGTCTGGCCCCAGATTTTATTCAGCCCACAGTGGAGGTGTTCTAAATATAGGTGGTGTGCCCACTACAAAGTGTGCACCCCTGCATATGAAACGGGGACCCCGACCCAAGATTGTGTTGGACCCCGAGCCTCGTAAACCTTCCTAACACAGCGCTGGATGTGTAATAAATGTAGGTTGTGTGCCCACTATAAAGTACGCACCCCTGCACATAAGCACTGTTCCCACAGTATCAAGCTTCCCCCCAGCTCACGCTGGAAGTGTAATGAATGTAGTGCGTGTGCCCACTTTGAAGTACGCACTCCTAAACATAAACACTGCCAACATGGTATTAACTCTCCCCCCAGCCAGCGCGGGATAGATAATAAATGTAAATTGTGTGCCCACTGTACTCTGAAAAAAAATGATTCGTTGAATTTACTACATTTTTTTATGCTAAGTGGTTCCACACAATTGATTTTAGCTACATTTAAACAAATGCATTAAGTTGAACTAAAATGTAATAAGTTCAACTTAATGCATTTGTTTAAATGTAGATAAAATCAATTGTGTGGAACCACTTACCATAAAATTTTTTAGTAAATTCAACTTTCATTTCTTTCAGTGTAAAGTACGCACCCCTACACGTAAAAACTGTTTGCACGTCAGTTCCCCCCTCCCAGCTTGCGCTGGAGATGTGATAAAGGGTGCGCCCACTGTACAGTGTGCGCCCCTGCACATGAGTGCTGTTCACACTGCATTAAAAGCACAAGTCGGCTGGAGGGCCGGGTCCCTATCTCACAGCAGCCCGTCTCCAGTCTTCATTCAACCCCTAGCTATGCGGGCCAAGGTCTGGGAGGCTATCCCCGGTATATCAGAATGGGTGTTGAACATAATAAAACGATGCTAGTCACTACAGTTTGCTCGCAGACCCCCATGCTTTTCAGCCGTGGTCGAAACGACAGTGAGAAGGGATGTTGCCCACGTTCTTCGCACTGAAATGTCAAAACTGTTAGAAAAGGGAGCTGTCGAACCAGTTCCTCTTTCACAAAGTGAGTCAGGTTTTTACCTACTTACTCGTTCCAAAGAATGATGGCGGCCTCAGGCCCATCCTAGACAACAGACACCTGAACAAAGCGCTGATGACGCGTCCATTCAGGATGCTGACAACCAAGCAGATCCTCGCACAAATTCGCCCGGGGGATTGGTTTTTCTCAGTGGATCTGATAGATGCTTATTTTCACATCCTAATATTGCCTCATCACAGGCCATTCCTGAGATTCGCCTTGAGGGTCAGGCTTACCAGTACACAGTACTACCGTTTGGCCTATCGGTAGCACCTCATACAATTTCGAAGTGTATGGACGCAGCACTTACCCCCCTGAGACAGAGGGGAGTGTGAATGTTAAACTACCTCGACGATTGTCTGATTATAGCTCAATCGGAGGCGCAGTTGATAACTCACAGATCCTGGCTCCTCAGCCCTCTAGAATGCCTGGGTCTCAGAATCAACGTTTCCAAGAGCACATTGTCTCCAAGCCAGAGTATTTCTTTCCTGGGTACAGTGATAGACTATACGAATGAAAGCGTGCCTTTCACCAGAGCACGCTCTCACCATTCAATGCCTAGCGGCATCTTTCAGAGCGGGCGCTCGCGCTCCTCTCAAAAGATTTCAGAGGATGTTGGGTCTCATGGCCTCAGCATCATCAGTACTCCAGCTAGGACTACTGCACATGCATCCTCTTCAGCACTGGCTGAAACCCTGTGTACCAGCTCATGCGTGGCGATCTGGCCACTTACTAATCAGAGCGAGTCACGGCTGCATCAAAGCCCTAACTCCCTGGAAAGCGGCCGACTAGTATCAGTCTGGTGTGAGTATGGGTGTGGTTTCAAAGAGAAAAGTGATCTCGACAGATGCCTCCAACCTAGGTTGGGGGGCCCTTTACGAGGGCAGGCCCGTCTCTGGCCTATGGTCAAGCCCAGAGAAGCGCCTACATATAAACTGTCTAGAGATGAGAGTGGTTGCTCTATCACTGAAAGCTTTTCTTCCATATCTAAGAGGCCACCACGGTCTGAACGGACAACATGGCAGTGGTGTCTTATATAAATCGCCAGGGCGGTCTCAGGTCAAACAACCTGCACGCCATGGCCAAGAGTCTCATGCTATGGGCTCAGCACAACCTGCGCTCGCTGAGAGCAGCGCATGTGCCAGGCATTCTGAACCAGGGTGCGGATATGCTATCCAGAGTCAATGTCCCAGGGGAATGGTCTTTTCAGCCTCAGATGGTTCAGCTGATATGGAGCATCTTCGGCGAGGCAGAGGTCGACCTCTTCGCCTCAGAAGACAACGGTCATTGCCGAACATTTTTCTCAAAGAGCAGGGCTTGCCCATGACTGGTCGAGCCGTCCGCTATATGCATTTCCTCCGGTCACGATGCTACCACAGGTCATCGAACGGATCAGGGAAAGCAAGTGTGCAGTGCTACTAATAGCCTCTCTCTGGAAGACCCAGTTATGGTTTTCCGAGTTGGCATAACTGCTGGAAACAGCCCCATGGCCAATTCCGCTGAGGAGAGATCTCCTCACACAGGCGAACAGGAAAATCTGGCATCCCCATTCCAACTTGTGGGCCCTTCATGTATGGCCCCTCAACGGGTACCAGGGTGTCTCCCAGAAAGGGTGTTAAAAACCATCACTGAAGCAAGAGCACCCTCAACTAGGCACCTCTATGCTAAGAAATGGGTGGTGTCCTCTGGCTGGTGCGCAGCATGGAGCCTGGACCCCTACTCATGCGAAGTACCAAGTGTACTCGTTTTTTTGCAAGAACTCTTTGACTCGTGTCACACCCCCTCCACGCTCAAAGTATATGTGGTGGCCATAACAGCATCTCACGCTCTTGTGGCCGGACAATCACTAGGAAGAAACAACCTCATAATCTGCTTCCTTAAAGGGGCAAGGAGGCTAAACCCTCTGCGCCCCTGCTCTGTGCCTATCTGGGACCTCTCCACAGTCCTGCAAGCATTAAAGGGTGCCCCGTTTGAGCCGCTTCGGTCTGCGGACCTGAAGCACCTCTTGCTCAAAACCGCTCTTTTACTGGCGCTCATTTCAGTAAAGAGAGTGGGCGATTTACACACGCTATCAGTGAGCGCGTCCTGCCTTGAGTTTGGGCTTAAGGACTCCAGAGCCGTCCTCAAGCCAAGGCATGGTTATATTCCTAAAGTGCTCTCGACTCCATTCAGAGCACAGGTTATTTCGCTAGCAGCTCTTCCCTCACCAGAGGATGAAAGAGACGCGAATTTACTCTGTCCCGTCAGGGCTCTCAGAGTTTATCTGGAGTGTTCTGCCTCATTCTGACAGTCGGAACAGCTTTTCGTATGCTTTGGTGGCCGCACCAAGGGGCTCGCCTTCTCAAAGCAGAGATTATTGCGCTGTATAGTTGATGCTATCGCTCTGGCTTATGAGTCTAAGGGCCTTCATTGCCCCTTAGGCATCAGAGCTCATTCCACGAGGGGCATGGCCTCATCTTGGGTTTTTTCAAGTGGAATACCCATTGAAGATATCTGTGCGGTGGCTGGCTGGGCCTTGCCATCCACATTTAAGAGGTTTTATAACCTGGAAGTTCCCGCTTGCAAGCTAGGGTTCTTTCAATTCAAAGTGTGTAAGCACAAACCCCCTAAAACTTTGGGCCCGATATGGTTCACATATATATATATATATTACATATATGTTATAAGAGTTTGGCCCTCATTAGGCCCATTCCTTGTTTTTCCCTATATAAGCCCGTCACCGACCGGCTTATTGGGTTCATACTTTACTTTTTTACATCCTCAGGCATCTTGCCTCGGGCTACTGTATGAAGCGAAGTTAAGCACGCAGTGTTTTGAAGGGGGTTCCCACAGCGTAAGCTAGCCTTACACAAAATGAGAGACCTCCCGAAAGGGAAAGTCTTGGTTACTAACGTAACCTCGGTTCCCTGAGATGAGGGAACGAGTATTGCGTAACCTGCCGTGCTCTGTGCTTTGATCAGGGGATCGCTTCAGTCGATTAAACCTGAGTTCCTTGGCAGGGAATGAGTACTTTATAGCCTTTGGCCACACCCATTCTGGCGGGCTCTGACATGCTAGGGCGCGAAGTGCCCTGATTGGTTCGCACGTCTGAGCCGCCTCGCCATAGGTTCGTGCAGTTGCTGCAGCACAGCATACACAGATGAACTGAGATTACGGTCATTGACTGTGCTGCAGCAACTGCACTGCGTTTTAAAGATTTGGCTTCAATATTCTCAATAAAAGGAGTTTTCCTATAGCGTAAGCTAGCTTTACGCAACACTCGTTCCCTCATCTCAGGGAACCGAGGTTACGTTAGTAACTGAGACATTTTTTTTCACTGCCCAAGGACGAGCATGTGAAGAATCAGTGGTTAAAGTTCATCTTTACCAAAATACCACAGCAGTATAATCCTAAACTTTTGTTATGTTCCCTTTATTTCACTGACGACTGCTTCTCAAATCTCGGAGTTCAATGCAGGATTCGCAAACCGCTTGCTCTTGAAAGATGGTGTTCAAAATACTTAGTTTTGAGTTTTATATTGTGTAGGTCTCCTGCTAACTGGCTAACTCACGTTATCACTGTCTTAAATCTGTTAATCAGTTTGTTGGCCACTATTACCTATAACTGTGTCTATTAATGTAGATTGTCGTTCTCACTACTTTGAGGAAAGATTAATCATGGAGCAAGATTTGTTTTACCAACGTTTATGTTACATCAGTCATTCACGCTAGAGCTCGGCTAATGTATACAATGCATACATGCACTGTTATTGATACAGTTTCCACGTGTTCACCGCAATATATTGAGTACAAGTAAAATAAACATTTTTTGATGGACATGCATTTGTTAATGCTGATGGTGAGGAATTACAGTTACCTCAAACTGAGTAGTGTATCACTGAATCATCCTGCTCAAGTCGTCCTCAGGTTGAATAACTACTTCCAGTGTTTCATCATCGGACTCGCGCTCGCATTGATATGGTAAAATTGACGTCATTGTTCGTTATTGTCTTTAGTTTACGTGTAGGAAGCCTCAGGACCAGGGGGGCAATCATTCGGAAAACATTGAAGCTTCCCCGGGCGCCGCCATTGAGTAGCAGACCATCACCTGCTGTTAGCATTCCATTGACTCCCATTCATTTTGGCGTCACTTTGACAGCGAATAACTTTACATCTGAGACGTTTAAAGACTCCATTTGTCCATTATTTGTTTCTAAAGAAACACGACAATGTATAAATGGCTCCATTACCTTGTATCTTACGTTATGGCCCCGTAGAAGCCGTTTTTGTAAAAATAGGCTAAAGATTGCGCCATAACCACGCGACTCTCTGTAGCACAGTAGAGAGATTACCGTATGGACAGGAGGAGAAGCTCGCGGGCAATCGGGGGGATGTGGAGGCAAAATGACAAAATAATTAATCAGAATACTTAGCAAAAGTTGCTCCTGCTCCTAGCTCATGGACAGCTACTAGAAGACAAACGGGTTGCTCATGTCATATCTACGTCGTCAAGCTCAGTTTGAGGCTGCGCAGTATGCTCAGTCATCAGGAAGTGAGTGCTTCTAATTGACTTCTCTTTTCTCCGTTGAATCCAATGGGGTCGCTGTGTCCATTTATTTGTCCATTTATTATTTAACCTACCTCACGGAAAGGAGGGATTGATTCAATTGACGAGTTGTTTGAGAATCATTGAAAAATGTGGTGATGTTCAAATGTATATTATGAGGAAATTAATCAGTTTTTTTTTTTTACCTTTGATGCATGTAAACCTGTTGTATGAGACTCCAAAACAACATTAGGAAACTTTCAAATAGCATAATAGGGGCACTTTAAAGATTTAGTTCGCCACTTTGTAACTTTAGGGGGATGCATCTGAAATGATCACTTTATATTTATATTTTATCAGTATTTTCATTTTTTCCTGAATTTTTTATTATTACAGTCCAGGAAGTTCTTAAAAGCTCAACATTCATAGTGGAGAAATGCATATATAGCATGCAGTGAATTGTACTTACTCTATTCTCCTCCTCTGAAATAATTCCATATGGCAACAACAAAACTCTGTAACAAACAAATTCAGACTTATACTGTATGCTTATATACTAGTTTCATTTTGAACAATAAGGATCAGCGAAATGTACAGTGCTATGCATAAGTTTAGACACCCATGCTAAAGTTGACTAAAAAGAGGAATAAAAAAATCATCTTTTGGAAATTGAACTTAATGCCTTAATTAAAAAAATTTTTAGGAAAAATCCAACCTTTAAGGACACCAATTTTCTTTGTGAATGAATAATGTATCGTAAATAAATAAATGTTCTTCCTTAAAATACAGGGTGCATAAGTCTGGACACCCCTATGTTAAATTCCCATAGAGGCAGGCAGATTTTGATTTTTAAAGGCCAGTTACTTCATGGATCCAGGATACTATGCATCCTGATAAAGTTCCCTTGGCCTTTGGAATTAAAATAGCCCCACATCATCACATAGCCTTCACCATACCTAGAGATTGGCATGGAGTACTTTCCATAAGATCATCTCTCAATGCAAATCAAACCAGCTATTAGGCTAACTGAAATAAAACCATGCCAATCTCTAGGTATGGTGAAGGCTATGTGATGATGAATTTCTATCATGGAATTTCTACCATGTAGAAATCTTTCAAAACAAACAAGCACTTAAAACCTGATGTAATGCAGGATAAAACAATGTTTTAAAAAAACTTTGTCAGACTATAAATTGTAAAGGTTGATTGAATTACCTATAACATAGAAAGAGTGATGACTACAAAAAAGTTTTGTGCATGCTCAGTTTGTTTGATCATCAGTTCTGCAAAACCATTTGAATTTTTCTTTGTTTCTTTGTTTTCTTTGTTTCTTTGTTTAAATGTATTCAATGCAACTGCAAAGTAGTTTATAAGTTTATTGAACTTCAGGGCTACAAAGTAGTGGAAACTTATTAATACTAGTGACTATTCTTGATATTCAGTATACTTTTAAATTGGTTTGCACAACTACAGCTACTGAAGTTGAGAAAACTCAAAATTATTTGCAGCTGTTATTATATTTAGAGGTAAAATAAGTGTAAGGACAAAAAAGCAGAAACGAGGGCAATGTGAATTCTTATGTTTACTGCAGTGGGACTGTTGTGTAGATATTTCTCTTAAATTATGAATCTTCACAAATATATTAATGATGATACCTGATGTTTGAAACGTTGAACAATTTTGGTCAGCGCCTCCTCATTCCTGTTGCATTTCAACAAACCCGAATTTTCATTAAACAGACAGTCCACAGTGAGTGTATTCTCCCTGGTCACATATCTGCTGCTGTCTGGTATGATCTTCTCTGGGTCAAATGTGTGATGAAGCACTATGAAAATAGCTTGTTTGGAGGCTGTTACAAAAAAGGCACAATAAGACGGTCAAAATGTGTGCATATTTCTACTTTTCTACAATTTCTACAAGTATAAGTACTTGACTGGTGCTTAATCTTAAAGTTACCTGAAAAAGAATTAAGTTCTTTCAATGCAGCATCAATGTCAGTTACTGTCCGTGAAGAAATGGTGCAGAAAACCAGAATAACATGAGAGTCACCCTCACGGCGCACCTCCTCCAATCCAGGTCTTTGTTGAAGAAGTTTATCTAAAATCATCTTCTTTGAATTGCATGAATTGCCCATCTCAATTATGAAGTAGTTTTTTCCTTTAAGATGAAGAACAGATTTTGTTAGTTTCCAATCTTAGCAAAGAGTCTTTTTTGTGATTGTTTATAATACTAATTAGAAAGAATAGGGTCAGATTTACTAACAGCTTGCGCCAGCACAAACCCTATTCTGGAATTGTGCTCTAATGCTAATTTGCCTTGTTTAGTAAATCTGGCCCATAGAACCTTAAGATGTGCCTTAAGCCGGGTTCACACTGAACGATTTTGGCCATCTGAGACAAATGTTGAGAATCCTAAAAGATTCCTGTGATCCTAGGCCAAAATCTGAAGTCTTTGATTGCTAGCAAAGTCATTTAAGTCAGCAGCCATCTTTGAAACGCCTCTCAGGCAACTATTCAGTCATGAAAGTGCAGCTCCCATCTCTTTGAATGGGGAAATATCAAATTATCCAAAGCTGTTCACCAAGTTTACAATTAAATTTCATATTTGTAATCACCAATTAAATCTGACAAAGACTGTCTCATGAATATAGGTTCTTATGTTAAAATAGCGCTAAAAAGCTTATTTTTCAGGCCAGACCAGCCATTGTGCATGTGCAGTCCTAAGCCTGTGTCTCAGAACATTGACTGTTTATTATTGCAACCAGAGCTTCTAACGGAATAGGCTCTTTTATTTAGAAGGTGTGACTTATTCCGCCATATTGTGCATTGCATTTTCTCCCATTCATAGTAATTTGAGTGCACCATCTTTCTACATATAAAGTCTTTGTTGCTAGTTTACATGTTTGCCAACAGATGATTAATGACTGTTGCGATCAAATTTGACCTCTTATGAAATTCTGTTAGAAGTTTTGAGACACAGTCCTGTAGTATGACTTCTACGACAACCATCAAATCAAATCATTTTTCTTTTTTCTTTTCAAGACAAGCCATAATCAAAATTAACGCTATAGAGATTGTTTTTGTTTGCTAGCCCCCATTTCAATCCTGCATGTAATGCCGTTCACATTCACCGAACGAGTCTTCTTGCTTGTGTCCGTTTTTAACACGTCTTGACTGGCGTACAGTCTGACATTAATGACATCTGAGATCCTACAGTGTGACATGGCTTACAGCGGGGATCATGTTCATACAGCCTGACAAGCCACAGTCGTATTGGACTATTGTAAATCGTACAGTGTGCACCGGCTTTAGACCACTTAAGTAATTTACAGTTTTTCTCAGTCGCTTTGGTACATTTCTCAGATCACAACTGATCACAACTCTAGTCACTTAAGCACATTATAAAAGCATTTTCTCATTCTTTTTGTACTGGTTCTCTGTTGAAAAGTCTTACCCACTAAAACATCAGCATTAGTCATAAAATGCAGTTATTTGGTCAAGTGTATTTTAAATACATTTCTATTAGCAATTTTGTCAATGTGTCCTGAATAACTAGGCCTATATTGATCTTAGGTGAAACTTGAACAAGGGAAATGTGGCTGATAAAACATTCCAAAAGATTCTTCCTGAGATGGATTGCAAGGGAAAATATCCATTGTGATGTGGAACAGAATCTGTGGCCCAACAGATCGGGACGAGAGGAGGTGTATCAAGACTGCACTGTCACCTATACAGTGTTGCATGTAGTTCTGCCCGAGGGGTGTTACCATGTTTACCTCTCTAATTTAATAATACCCCCCCCCCCCCCCCCATTTGTACTGTTCATGTGTTGTCATTTTCTTTTCTGTTCCGCAGTGACATTATACTGTAATTTGTTGACAGACCAACTATAAAAGAGTAAATGTGAATCCTGTTCAATCTCTTGCAATCAATAGACCAGATACAGATGTGTAACTTTGTACTGTTGAAGTTGATATACGCCATACAGAAGAAGTGCAGCCTTTGTCATGATCTGATAAATGTACCAAAGCGACTGAGAAAATGTTTTAATAATCCAAAATCTTACCTTCAATGATTGCATCCTCCTGACAAACTTCTTGGAGCTGGTTTTGGGCCATTTTCTCTCTTCTCCTTCTTTGTCTTACACAATCAGTCTTTTGTACTTCTTGAGTGTTGTTTAGTCTCACCCTGAAACAAATTTAAGTTCACTTATGATTATCACTTGATTGTTTGATTTTACACTTTTCATAAGGTAATCTGAGCAATTACAATCAAAACAGTTTTAGAAATGTTTGGTGATTAATTTTGCTAAATGTGTACAGTGATCAAAATTAAATCAAAGCATTAAAATGTTTGGAATGTAGTTGGATGATAAAAAGACTATTAAAATAATTAAAAGAAAGATAAAAATGAATATTTTTTTAGTAATGTAGTGTTGATTCTGGGCAAATTTGTACGAAGACGAAACATTATTTTTCTGTATTTCTGTACTTTTTTGTTACAATTTATTTATTTATTTAAACTGATACGTGCTTTGCTTAAAGAGGTGGTTGATTATGATTTGACTTTTCTAACTTTAGTTAGTGTGTAATGTTGCTGTTTGAGCATAAACAACACCTGCAAAGTTACAATGCTCAAAGTTCAAAGCAAAGGGAGATATTTGCTTTTACAGAAATCACTTTTTAAGGACTACAACAAACGGCTGGTAGAGACTACATAACATTCCTCCCGGGTTAGTGACATCACCAACCCTAGAATTTACATAAACCCCGCCCCCTGAACATGATTTATATATTATTATGACAGAATATGCTAATCAATGACTAGAAGATAACTACACATCAGCTACATAAACTCATCAACTAACCATTCAAATGTTTTCTACATGTTGTCACTTCTTCTTAAGTCTCTCCATCATGGTCTGACTCCGGTTTGAACATAAAAGGCTAAAAGTTTTTGAAATTTTCAGTGCATGTCTGTGTGAGGTAAAAGGACACAAGCTGTTGAAGCTCCGCCCTCTGTGCCGGGAGCAGCAGCTCATTTGCATTTAAAGGAACAGACACAAAACGGTGTGTTTTTGCTCACCCTCAAAAAGTGACAACTTTAACATGCTAAAATATCTGTGGGGTATTTTGAGCTAAAACTTCACACACACACTCTGGGGACATCAGAGACTTATTTTACATCTTGTGAAAAGGGCATTATACCACCCCTTTAATACCTGTTTATTTGTATTTATGAATGCCATTATAAATGACAGCTTAATGCTAATTGTTTAAACAACCTCTTCTAAAAAATGTTTGATTTTGAAACTCTGATATCATGTTTTTATGTGTATAAATTCTGTATGAATATTCCTAAACTCTTTGACAGTGTGTTTTCTCTGGAATATGTTGTTGTTATAAAAAAAAAAAAAGGAAATCTGAAATAAATGTCAGTAATGAATGGAAACAAGTCTTTCGGCTGGAATTACATAAGAACTTTGGGTGTCTTGTTCATCATATTTGTTTTCATATAAGCAGAACATCATGCATGGTCATTAGCAACACAGCGCATGAGTGTGAATCACATGATATCCACCTTTGGTCTTATAGGTGTCTGGTCTACTATGAGAAGTGAGAACTGTCCGTCTTGCCTGCATTTATTTCACCACCTATACGATCGTCTAAATTTCAGGCGAGGCGCATCTCAAATGAGCCTTTTGAGAGGCTGCTCACTGCAGTGCCAATGGGTGGAGCTTGAAGTCCAGCTCCCCATAACTGGACATAATGGATGGATCTAGAAGGTCCAACCACACCCTAACTCTACCCATAACCATTTAACCACATTAAAATGTCAGTGACGTCATTTTGTCTAAAGATGGACACCAGTAATGTATTTTTTTTCTAAGGCACATTTTAAAAAGCTCATTTAACTCAGGTCTAATCCTGGCTTAATCTAAACCCTGTGTGAAAACATGCCTTTTTTTATCAAAACACTGATAAGCATACTCTTACACACACACATATATATAGCCATATAAAAGACAAGCAATGTTTGTCATATTTTTGTCTAGGTTGCAGACTGCATCGGGTCTACTTACTGTTCCTGCTGGCTGTGTCTCTGTCAGAGCAAAAGTCCTTTCACTTTCATTGTTGCTCTGTATTGGGATAGGATTGGATGACAGAAAAGAAAAGTCAAGATGGCTGCACGATATCTATTTTTGCATTGACTTCATCTAAGAATATGAATAAAATTAATTAATTAAATATTTTAAAAAATAATTATTTTTCGAAGCCTTATTCTTCATATGAGAAAAGATTATTGTAAAGTTTTCCAATCTGCATCTTTCCCGGGGAGAAGACATTTGAAAATGTAACATGTAGTTTATTAACATTTTGTTAATGTTTTATACAGATATAGCCTACTGTATTCTGTTATGCACTGAAAAAAGTGGTAAGCTTAGTTACATCTAAATTATGGCTTTATTCACATCAAAAATATTATGAACCAACCTATATTATACACGCACCTAAAGGATTATTAGGAACACCATACTAATACTGTGTTTGACCCCCTTTCGCCTTCAGAACTGCCTTAATTCTATGTGGCATTGATTCAACAACGTGCTGAAAGCATTCTTTAGAAATGTTGGCCCATATTGATAGGATAGCATCTTGCAGTTGATGGAGATTTGTGGGATGCACATCCAGGGCACGAAGCTCCTGTTCCACCACATCCCGAAGATGCTCTGTTGGGTTGAGATCTGGTGACTGTGGGGGCCATTTTAGTACAGTGAACTCATTGTCATGTTCAAGAAACCAATTTGAAATGATTCGAGCTTTGTGACATGGTGCATTATCCTGCTGAAAGTAGCCATCAGAGGATGGGTACATGGTGGTCATAAAGGGATGGACATGGTCAGAAACAATGCTCAGGTAGGCCGTGGCATTTAAACGATGCCCAATTGGCACTAAGGGGCCTAAAGTGTGCCAAGAAAACATCCCCCACACCATTACACCACCACCACCAGCCTGCACAGTGGTAACAAGGCATGATGGATCCATGTTCTCATTCTTGTTTATGCCAAATTCTGACTCTACCATCTGAATGTCTCAACAGAAATCGAGACTCATCAGACCAGGCAACATTTTTCCAGTCTTCAACTGTCCAATTTTGGTGAGCTCGTGCAAATTGTAGCCTCTTTTTCCTATTTGTAGTGGACATGAGTGGTACCCGGTGGGGTCTTCTGCTGTTGTAGCCCATCCGCCTCAAGGTTGTGCGTGTTGTGGCTTCACAAATGCTTTGCTGCATACCTCGGTTGTAACGAGTGGTTATTTCAGTCAAAGTTGCTCTTCTGTCAGCTTGAATCAGTCGGCCCATTCTCCTCTGACCTCTAGCATCAACAAGGCATTTTCGCCCACAGGACTGCCGCATACTGGATGTTTTTGCCTTTTCACACCATTCTTTGTAAACCCTAGAAATGGTTGTGCGTGAAAATCCCAGTAACTGAGCAGATTGTGAAATACTCAGACCGGCCCGTCTGGCACCAACAACCATGCCACGCTCAAAATTGCTTAAATCACCTTTCTTTCCCATTCTGACATTCAGTTTGGAGTTCAGGAGATTGTCTTGACCAGGACCACACCCCTAAATGCATTGAAGCAACTGCCATGTGATTGGTTGATTAGATAATTGCATTAATGAGAAATTGAACAGGTGTTCCTAATAATCCTTTAGGTGAGTGTATACGTTCATTAATACCAACAAAATTTGTTCCCTTACAAGAACGGTTCTCTCGTACTGCGTTGTAAACGCTATGGGAAACTCTTTTCTCGAGAAATATTGAAGCCTTTATTTTAAAATGCATTGCAGCTGCACAGCAAGAGAGCATCATAGCTCGACTGAGCGAGCTGATTGGCTGTGCTGCGGCAACTGCACGAACCTATGGCAAGTCAGCAGAAGTAAATGGTCCAATCGGAGCGCTTGGCACCTTGCCAACCTCGAGGGTGCCAAATTAGGTGTGGCCGAAGAGTATAAATTCAGAGAAAACTCGCCATATGACAGATTTAATCTCCTTCAGCTCGAGCTGTTTCTCACCTCGTTTTCGCTGACTTCTCCGGAAAAGAAGCCTTTCTCGTCGTGGAACAGCCTCCTCAGCGGAACAGCTTCAGCGCCGGCATACACTCGCCAGCTGATCGTTTCCCTGTGGCATCTGACGAGCATATCCTTTAAGCTTTCTCCGTCTAAAAGAGCAGAGCGCGTTGTTGCAAATGCCGCTCCTCGTCTGCGAATTCTGCGGGATTCCCCTCAACGTGTCAGACAGACACACCCAGTGTGCTGTCTGCCTCAGTCCTGAGCACGCCGAGGCAGCATTCACTGAAGGCGGATGCCTTTCGTGTGACAGCATGCCGGTCTCAGCGCCTCGATCCAGGCTCACTCTCGCTACGTCAGAGAGCGGGCCCGCCCATCTTCCATCCCCGGCGCCCATCGAGCCCCGAAGGAAGAAGCGGCACGAGCAGAGGATCCACGAGCGCAGTGATCTGAGCGCGTGCACACCGGATCCGTCCCCACGTGCCTCGCTCACACCTTCTGACACTTCTCCTGTGTTATTTGCAAAGAGCGATCAATGCCCCACTCTCGAAGCGGCTGCACTCGTCTCTTTCGGCGGATCTGCAGAGGACCTTGATGATGCAGTCTCTGTGGCGGCGTCTGAGTGTGAGGATTGGTCGGGCTCCACGGACCCCACCCCTCCCTCTCAGGCTGAGAGAATCGACACTAGAGTAAGTGTTGACGCCGAACTTCTCCGCATTATCACTCGCGTAGTCGACGAGCTGGGACTGGACTGGCTTTCCCCAGAAGAGCCCGCTAGAAGCCACCTTGATGAATGGTTCCTGCCAGAGCGCCAACAGGCTCCTCTCCAGCATGCCGCTCCATTCTTCCCCGAGGTACTAAATCCTGGCACACGCCCTTTTCAGCGCGAACGCGCTCTTCTGCCTCTGCTACGCTCTCATCCGTTGACGGCGCTGAGGAGAAGGGCTATGTAAAGCTCCCCTCGCTAGAGGAAGCGGTCGCCGCTCATCTGTGCCCTACCACTGCAGACAGTTTGAGAACGAAAGGGACGCACCCGTCTAAGCCGTGCAGGACTACTTCCGCTATGGCCGGTCGCGCCTATGCCGCCGCCGGTCAAGCCGCCTCTGCACTGCACATTATGGCGATCCTCCAGGTGTTCCAAGCCAAACTCCTCCGTGCTATGGACGAGTCAGGACCCGCTCCGGATGCCTTCAAAGATCTCCGCAGTGCTACGGACCTGGCACTACGGGCCTGGCACTACGGGCCACTAAGACCACTGCTCAAGCCATCGGCCGCAACATGGCCAGCCTGGTTGTTCTGGAGTGTGCCAGGACCGCCTTCCTCGACTCACCAGTCTCCACAACAGGTCTCTTCGGCCCTTCCGTCAGCGGCTTCGCAGAGCGCTTCACTGAGGCTCAGAAGGCTTCCAGTGCTATGAAGCACTTTTTACCTAAGTGCTCCAGTTCGGCTTCACGGCGCCAGCGGCGCCAGTCTATCAGCCCCGGCCAGCGGCTGAGACCGGCCCACGCTACAAGCCTGCAAAGCGCTACCCACTCCCCAAGCGCCAGGGTCCCCGGCCTAAGCTCACGCTGGACCATGAGCCTAAGAAGCCGTCCTAACCGGCGGGAAGAGGGGTTCTTGTCCCGCTGCGGCCGGACCACCCCCGAAGATTGCTCAAGTGCCTCACACAGCCCCGTACCCGGGCGCTTCGCCTTCAGAAATGATCCAGCCTCTGGCTTATCAGGCTCTGGCTTGGCAAGCCTCCCCGAAGTGTCAGATTGGGTGATGAATATCATAGTGAACGGGTACTCGCTTCAGTTTGCCCGCAGACCTTCGCGCTTTCGCGCTATAACTTACACTTCGGTAGGGAGCACTATGGCTCATGTCCTCCGCTCCGAAGTGGCGAGTCTACTAGCAAAAGGGGCGATCGAGATAGTTCCCACATCACAAAGCGAGTCGGGCTTCTACAGCTGTTACTTTCTCTTCCCGAAGAAAGACGGCGGCCTGAGACCCATTTTAGATCTCAGACACCTGAACAGGGCCCTCATGGTACGGCCATTCAGGATGCTCACGACCAAACACATCCTGGCGCAGATCCGCCCAGGAGACTGGTTCTTTTCAGTAGATCTAAAAGACGCTTACTTTCACATCCAAGTAAACCCCCATCACAGGCCATTCTTAAGATTCGCCTTCGAGGGGCAGTTATATCAATACACAGTCCTACCATTTGGACTGGCTCTAGCGCCTCGTACATTCACGAAGTGCATGGATGCGGCTCTCTCCCCCCTGAGACAGCGGGGAATGCGTATCCTGAACTACCTCGATGACTGGCTCATACTGATTCAGTCAGAGGCGGAGACCCACACTCACAGAGCCTGGCTCCTTGGCCATCTAGAACGCCTCGGTCTCAGGGTAAACTTTGCCAAAAGTGTGCTGTCCCCCAGCCAACGGATCACGTTCCTGGAAACAGTTCTCGACTCTGTTCAAATGAAAGCATGGCCCACGCCTTGCTTTTAAAAACATTTAAAAATCTTACCGTTCAAAAACCGGTAGTGTAAATATATTGGCTGTGACGTTAGTGTGTAAAAAAAGGATCTCGTTATTTCGACATAATATCTTGTTATTTCGACATAATAAGTTATTATTTCGATATAATATCTGTTATTTCAACATAATAAGTCGTTATTTTTACATAATAAGGGGACATTCTAATTTGCATTAAGCCACATTAAGCGTTCTTATAATGGTTTTCTATGGGAGGAAAATGCTTAACGTGTAATTAAACATGTTGCGTTCATATTCTGGGCTCATCTGATTTTTTGTACATAGTATAGCCTACTTTATTATGATTTTAGTATCATAATGATTTATAAATGCAGGCACAATTATCCGTGAACTTGATAAATGTTGCAGATATTCTTTACTATGCACAAACAAATGCTTTTGAACTTATGTGTGCATAATTTAGAATTAAATGAATGTGCATCAATTTGTAAAAATAGAGAGTCTGTAGTCCTACTATACTTGTTGTAACTATTAGATAAGCACATTTTGTTTCATATTTGTTAAAATATTATAATGCTATTTTTTCCCCATCTATGTTGTAAATGAAAAGTGAACAGAATGAGTAAGATTGGATGCACAATATATTGGGAGACATGGAGTGGATCAGACATGATTTTGACCACTGCATTAAGTTTTGTTTTGTAGGAAGCCTAAAGTGAATTTCTTTTTGTATAAATAGTATCTTAATTTTAAGCAATTTGTAATCAACCTATTGCCTGGATTTAATAAATAAGAAGCAAATATAGCAGACAATAATCATGACATGGAGGCGCCGGTCACTTGCATTGCACATGAACTGGAGCGCATCTCATCATAAATTAACTGAAACTCAGCCTATGCCTCACAGATATGAGAAATATATCTATAGAAAGCTTGAAATGTCTTTAAACCAAACAATTCAAAACGAAAAGAAATAGGCTACTCTCTGATTATGTAATCCATTATGTGCATTTCTCTCTATAGGCGCGTTCACTACGGAGATGGTGATTGTCAACTTCATCTTTGCAGCCGACACTGACACAGAAAACACTAGTTTATTAATAAAAATCAATATATATATAAAGATATATAAAGATTTCCTCTGGACCAGCAACTACACAAGCAACGCCTATGCTTAAATAAAGCATATCTTCAATGTTTCTAGATCTTCTCCTGGACTGAAGCACAGGCTCTACTCTTCAGCACAATGGTGACCCAAAAAAAAAAAATTTTACAGTAAACTACTGGCAACAGTGTTGCCAGTATATACCTGTTTTATAACTTACAGTTTATTACTGTTAAAAAACATTTTGTGGGTGTGTATTTTGATCTTACACTGTTAACCCTTTTAACCCCACAGGAAAATCCACACTAGAGTAAAAGTAACATTGAGACAGTGTTGCAGTGAGATAATTAAGTTATTATGTAAGTGATTGTTGAGCATTAGTGATGAAAACCTGCTCTTAACAAGCAGATTCACTGAAGGAAAGAGGAACACACAAACAGAAAATAGAGAAACACAAGAAATACAACTGACTTCCAGCCATTACACATTATTACACTTATTATTAACCAGTATGACTTTATTTCATACATCTACAGAAGTTGTTATTGAGATGTTTAATTGAAAATGTTTGGTTTGAAGTAACCATTATAGAGATCAGTGTTTGCTTTTGTTGGGTTCTGGACTCTTGATTTTTTAACATTAGTTTCTCTCTTGCTGCTTGGACTGTGTTATTGCAGGTCACACTTGTGCATACATACATGGTTTGTGAATGATTGCAGTTATATTGATCAAAAATATACAATTCATTGGGTGCCTATAGGAAATGTGAATAGAAATGCCTGTAAGGAATCATTTGCGCAGGTGAAACCAGAGAGCAGCGGCAGAATACTGTAAAGACCAAGCGGAAATATTAAAGAGATTACTGAGAAAAATAACTAACGAATTAGTTGATTTTAAGAGCCTACAAGAGAAAAAAGATTATATTTACCTGTTTGGTAAAAGGAAAGTTATTTGAATGAGAAACAGCGGTTCCCTTTCGAGAGGTCTCTCCTATTGCGTAAGTATATTACGCTAAGGGAAAACGTTTCGGTTACTAACGTAACCTCGGTTCCCTGAGAAGAGGGAACGACTATTGCGCAAGTAGCTTACGCTATGAGAAAACTCCTTTTCTCGAGAATATGAAGCCAAATTTTTTAAAACGTAGTGCAGCTGCACAGCATACACAGATGAGCGGCTAGCGTGGTCATTGGCTGTGCTGCGGCAACTGCACGAACCTATGACGGGGCGTCAGAGCCTGCCAGAATGGGCGTGGCCAGAGGCTATAAATTCAGCCCATCGAGCCGTCATAGATTAGGTTAAATCGACTGAAGCGATACACCGATTAAGCACAAGCACTGCGGTTTACGCAATAGTCGTTCCCTCTTCTCAGGGAACCGAGGTTACGTTAGTAACCAAGACGTTCCCTTTCGAGAGGTCTCTCCTATTGCGTAAGTAGCTTACGCTATGGGAACCCCCTTCAAAACGGTGTGCGTGCTTGACTTCGCTCTAATATAGCCCGAGGCAGATGCCTGAAGCCGTGAGAGTAAAGTATGATCCCAATAAGCCAGTCAGTGACGGGCTTCATAAGGAAAAACACAAAGAATGGCCTAATGAGGGCCAGTCTTAATGATATAGTGGCTGGTTAATACTGTATATATGAACTATAGTTCTGTAACAGGACTGGAGATAACGGGCCCATGTTAAACAGAGAAAAAACCCCTATGTGATGTATGCATGGTATAACATATGAACCATAGTTCGTGTAAAAACAGGACCGGATAGTATCGGGTCCACGTTTCATGGGGGGGGGTTTGTGCTTACACATTCATACCGAAAGTATACTAGAATGCAGAACAGGGACTTGTAGGTTATAAAACCTGATAAATGTGGATGGTGAGGCCCAGCCGGCCGCTGCACAGATATCCTCGATGGGTATTCCACCTGACCAACCCCAAGATGAGGCCATGCCTCTTGTGGAATGAGCTCTGATGCCTAAGGGGCAGTGAAGGCCCTTAGATTCATAAGCTAGCACTATATCATCAACTATCCAGCTCGATAATCTTTGCTTTGAGACAGCGAGACCCTTGGTGTGACCACCAAAGCACACAAAAAGCTGTTCTGACTGTCTGAACGCCGCAGAATGCTCTAGATACACTCTGAGAGCCCTGACGGGACAGAGTAAATTTGTGTCTCTTTCGTCCTCTGGTGAGGAGAGAGCTGTTAGGGAAATAACCTGTGCTCTGACGGGAGTAGAGAGCACTTTAGGAATATAACCTTGGAATATAGTCTTGGCCTAAGGACGGCTCTGCAATCATTAGGTCCAAACTCAAGACAGGACGCGCTCGAAGACAGCGCATGTAGATCGCCCACTTTTTTAACGGAGGCGAGCGCCAGTAAAAGAGCGGTTTTGAGCATGAGGTGCTTCAGGTTGGCAGACTGAAGTGGCTCAAACTGGGCGCCATTTAGCGCTTCCAGGACCGTGGAGAGGTCCCAGACAGGCACAGCGGGAGGTCGCGGAGGGTTTAGCCTCCTTGCCCCTTTAAGGAAGCGGACAACAAGGTCGTTTCTTCCTAATGATTGTCCGGCCACCGGAGCGTGAAATGCTGCTATGGCCCCCACATATACTTTACATTTACATTTACATTTATTCATTTAGCTGACGCTTTTATCCAAAGCGACTTACAATTGCTATATATGTCAGAGGTCGCACGCCTCTGGAGCAACTAGGGGTTAAGTGTCTTGCTCAGGGACACATTGGTGTCTCACAGTGGATTCGAACCCGGGTCTCTCACACCAAAGGCATGTGTCTTATCCATTGCGCCGCCACCACTTTAAGCATGGAGGGGGTGTGACCCGCGTCCAAAAGCTCTTGTAAAAAGGCGAGTACACTCGGTATCTCGCAAGAGTGTGGGTTCAGGTTTCTAGCGGCGCACCAGCTAGAGAACACCCTCCATTTCTGAGCGTAGAGGCATCTGGTTGAGGGCGCTCTAGCTTCAGTGATGGTTTTCAGCACCCTATCCGGGAGGTCCCTGGGTACCCGTTGAGGGGCCATACGTGAAGGGTCCATAAGTCGGGACGGGGATGCCAGATTTTCCCGTTCGCCTGCATGAGGAGATCTCTCCTCAGCGGAATCGGCCACGGGGCTGATTTAGCAGTTGTGTCAACTCGGAGAACCAGAGCCGGTTCCTCCAGAGGGGGGCTATAAGAAGCACTGCACATTTGCTTTCCCTGATCCGTTTGATGACCTAAGGTAGCATCGCGACTGGGGGAAAAGCATACAACGGGCGGTTCGGCCATTCGTGGGCGAGCGCGTCCTTGTTCCTTGAAAAAAATAATCGCAATGAGTGTTGTCTTCGGAGGCGAAGAGGTCGACCTCTGCCTCGCCGAAGATGCTCCATATTAGCTGAACCGTCTGAGGGTGAAGAGACCATTCCCTTGGGGAAACCTTGCCTCTGGATAACATATCTGCACCCTGGTTCAGAATGCCTGGCACGTGCGCTGCCCTCAGCGAGCTCAGGTTGTGCTGAGCCCATAGAATGAGACTCCTGGCCATGGCGTGCAAGGTGTTTGACCTGAGGCCGCCTTGGCGGTTTATGTAAGTCACCACTGTCATGTTGTCCGTTCGGACCAGGACGTGGTCACCCTTCAGATATAGGAGCAAGGCTTTGAGTGCTAAGGCGACCGCTCTCATCTCCAGACAGTTTATGTATAAGCGCTTCTCTGGGCTTGACCAAAGACCAGAGACAGGCCTGCCCTCACCTTTCTCCTTGAAATCACACCTAAACTCACGCCCGACTGGTACCAGTCGACAGCTTTCCAGGGAGTCAGGGCTTTGATCAGTAAGTGGCCGGAGCGCCACGCGTGAGCTGGGACACGGCTGTTTAGCCAGCGTTGGAGAGGGCGCATTTGCAGTAATCCGAGCTGGAGTACCGCTGATGCTGAGGCCATAAGACCCAACATCCTCTGGAATCTTTTGAGGGGGGTGCGGGCGCCCGCTCTGAAAGACGCCGCTAGGTGCCGAACAGAGAGCGTGCGCTCCGAAGAGAGGCGCGCTTTCATATACATATAATCTATTACTATACCCAGAAAAGAGATATTCTGGCTGGGAGATAGTGTGCTCTTGGAAAAGTTGATCCTTAGACCCAGGCATTCTAGATGGCTGAAGATCCAAGATCTGTATGTTATTAACTGTGCCTCTGAATGTGCTATAACCAGCCAATCATCGAGGTAGTTCAGTATCCGCACTGCCCGCTGTTTCAGGGGGGAAAGTGCTGCATCCATACATTTCGTGAACGTACGGGGGGGGGGGGGGGGGATGGGTTGTGTTAACGATAGGCTGAACGGTAGAACCGTGTATTGGTATGCCTGTCCCTTGAAAGCGAATCTCAGAAATTGCCTGTGATGAGGCGATATTTGGATATGAAAATAGGCGTCTTTCAGATCCACTGAGAAAAACCAATCTCCTGGGCGAATTTGCGCGAGGATATGTTTGGTCGTCAGCATTCTGAACGGGCGCTTCGCAAGCGCTTTGTTCAAGCGTCTGAGATCTAGGATGGGTCGGAGACCGCCATCCTTTTTCGGGACGAGGAAATAGCGGCTGTATAAACCCGACTCGCTTTGTGAGGGGGGAACTGCTTCGATAGCACCCTTCTCCAGCAGTTTGAGCACCTCGGTGTGGAGAACGTGTGAAACATCTTTTCTCACTCTCGTCTCGACCACGGCTGAAAGCGCGGCGGTCTGCGAGCAAGCTGTAGCGAGTAGCCGTGTTTTATTATGTTCAACACTCATTTTGATATGCCGGGGATAGCCTCCCAGACTCTGGCCCGTACCGCTAGGGGTTGAATAAAGGCTGGGGACGGATCGTTGTGAGATAGGGACCCGGCCGTCAGGCCGTTTTGAGCTATAGAAGCCGTGTGTACATCGCTCATAAGCTGGGGCGCGCCCTGCACAGCGGGCGTACCCATATTCACATTTCCAGCATGAGTTAGAGGGAAAACTGATGCGGGAACAGTTTTTATGTGTAGATGTGCGTGCTGAAGAGTGGACACATAATCTACGTTTATTGTTTTTATTTATTTATTTTTCCTTTTTTTTTTCTTCCCTTTTTTTCATTTATTTATTTATTTATTTATTTATTTATTATTTTTTTTATTAGAAGAAAACAATATACAACAGGAAAAAAAAAAAAAAAAAAAGTCAACAAAGGTAATACATCTAATAATCTACGTTTATTGTCTCTCCCGCGCTGGTTGGGGGGAGAGTGAGTGTCGAGTTGACAGTATTTGTGTGTAGGGGTGCATGTTGTGAAGCAGGCACGCTCACTACTTTTATTAAACTTCCCGCGTGAGCCGGGGAGATATTTGTGGCTGTGGGAACAGTGCTTGTGTGCAGGGGTGTGTACATGACAGTAGGCACGTGCGTGCGCTACATTTATGAAACTTCCAGCATGAGCTGGGGAAAAGTTTGAAACTGTGGGAACAGTTCTCGAGAATATTGAAACCATTTTTTAAAACGCAGTGTAGCTACACAGCGCACACAGATGAGCGGTGAGCACGGTCATTGGCTGTGCTGTGGCAACTGCACCAACCTATGACGGGTAGTCCAATCAGGGCAATTCGCGCCCTGACACGTCAGAGCCCGCCAAGATGGGCGTGGCCAGAGGCTATAAATAGAGCCCATCATCCGTCAAAGTCTTTCGATTTAATCTCCTTCAGCGAACCACCACTTCGCTGAACCTCTGGATTAGAAGCCTTCGCCGCCGTTGACGAGCATCCGTCCTATGTCAGCCCCTGAGGACGCCGGCTTCCTTTTCGCCGCCTTCACCTGCTGTTCTGCTGAGCCAATCCGACGCGCCATATCCTTACTAAAGCTTGTGTTTGCCGTCGCGACACATTCTAAAAGAGAAATTTCCAGCGAGGCGTTGTTTCAAATTCCTCGCACCAACTGCGCCTCGTGCAGAGGCCCTCTCGTCGGTGGAGACCGTCACATCCTCTGCGCTTCCTGTCTGGGCCGTTACCATGCAGAAGCTGCACTCGCTAAGGGCGGCTGCCCTAAGTGTGACGAGATGGATCTCCCCACCCTGCGGGCTCAATTGGCTCAATTGGCTCCCCACCCTGCGTTCACAAGGGATGTCAGAGCGGACGGTCACGAGCAATGTTCAGTGCCCGCGGCTAGCTTTCTTTACGTTCAAGAAAGCTACCCCACCCTCGTGCCCCGTTAATGTGCGTCACTCACCGGCGAAAGGAGGAAAGGGAGTGTTTTAGTCCCGCAGAGGTCAGACCAACCTCCATTTCTCACACATTTCTCAGTCCCCTCTTAGTTCAGGCGGCTGGAAATGTCAATATTGCAGCAAATAAGCCTGTTATATGCACGCCTGCAAACAAACGCCAACACAAAATATGATGACGCTCTCTTATGTGCTCACGCTAACTGAAAGCTTATGTCATTTCCCCCTGTGGCGATATAAATTATGCTGTTCTCTTCTCTGAGCTCACGGCCAGCTTTCTTACGTACAGAAAGCGAAACCGCCCCTCGCGCCCTCCCGTTCACATGGCGGAGCTCGAGTATTTATGAGCGCTTTAAACATATGAGCCCACGCCGGGGGCGCAACTACCCAGTGTCAGAGGGGTATGCAGCAACAATTCTGGCCTAATTTCTATACTTCACATTAAAGATGTGATTGGGCCAGCCCAGTGTCAATCAAGAAAAGAACCAATGGGCAGCTGATCTACGTGTTTAATGAAAAATGTCAAAAAAAAACTAACGCTGACTTTTTTTTTTGACCAATGCATTACAACGGCACTAACCCAGCGGCGCCAATTAAGCAAAACAAACCAAAACAAATGGGATGCCGATGTACGAGTTTTATGGGCCATTTTTTTTTACAGTCTATGGTCTAGGCGTGTTTAATCAATTAGAAAGTAATGAAACGCAAAGCCTCCTAGGAGATGACAGATATAATGCAGTGACTGAACATGAGATAATCTGATTAATATCGACAAACAGAACATACATTATATCAAACATTATTACTAGGACAACGTATTTACGACTACTTACCAACATCTGGCACACGTGAACTGATGCCAAATATGGGTTGCTAAAAGTGCATCTATCAATCATAAAAGTGCTCCACACGGCTCTGGGGGGTTAATAAAAGCCTTCTCAAGCGAAGCGATGTGCTTGTGTGAAAAAATATTAATATTTAAAACTTTATAAAGTAAATAAACTAGCTTCTGGCCAAACAAACTTACGGATTCGACTTAAGTCTAAGAGCAACTTAAGGCCATCTCTTTTATGAATGATAGATGCACTTTTATAGACTTCAAAACAGAAACAGCCATTCACTGTGTTGTAAAGTTTTCTTTCATCGAAGCAGAGACCAGGAGACAGTTGGGATCACGTTCAACAGAAGTTATTCTTTATTGAGAACTCCGCTGTACGTGGCTGCAGGAATCCAACATAATCTAAAGTATATAAATTTACATGGTGTCTTATAGGCATTTTAGGAGGAGGGACTTTTGAAGGTGGAGACAAATTCAAACAAAGCATGTAAATGAGTATACAGGTTAAGGAACCCGCCCCAGACCGGCAGTCTCAATTTAATAACCACTCAAATGCATATGTGCTAATCCAATCAGCCAAACGATTCAACGTCTGGACTGTGGCTCTTGCTCCAAGAGCCATTAAAGACAATATGTTAGCGTCTCCGTGATCTGACTCATTTAACTTACAAAGGAAAAACAGGTCGGGCAGGAATATCTTGCTGTAAATTCAATAATCACTTTCTCAGTTTATATACTATCTAAATTAAAACCTCAAATGCTAAAATCAGTATTCTTCACCGTGATGTTATGTAAGGAAGCATATCTGAAATAGATTCTTAAATTTGGAATCCTTCAACTGCCATTATAAAGCTTGGAAGAGCCAGGACATTTTTTATTATAACTCCGATTGTACTCGAAGAATGTCATACAGGATGACTTGAGGGTGAGCAAATTTTGGGCTAATGTTCATTTTTGGGTGAACTATCCCTTTAAGGAATTAAATACATTTGCATCCTTTTTAATAAAAAAAAACTCTTTTTAATGGCTTTCAGTATTCTTCTTAGTAAATTTTGACACCGGATATACTGTATATATATACGAAAAGCATTTATGCATTAACACAAATGAATTTCTTGTACAATTTCCAATCTTTTACAAGAAGGACTTGGAGGGATGATTTAAACCTTCTCGATTGCCTTTCGAGAGACTTTATTCATCCCTTTATTAGCACAAAACATCTGCCCTTTACATTCCCGGTTTGGCCTACAATTCAGTTTTCATTCAGATCAGCTTTAGAATTCATATTTCAAAGTATCACAGTATGCAAAGATCATTTTAATGTAGAAAACAAACATAAAACATTATTTATACCAGAGCGCGCTCACCTTTCACCTTCACTATGAGGAGACAGCCAAGAACAATGAATACTACAGCAGTTTTCATTTTGGTTTTAATCTTGTAAAATCAGTTCAAATGTCTGGGCGGATATTATGAATAAAGTGATTTTCAGCAGCTCTAAATTTCTAACGAAATTTCCCCATTGTGGGATAAATAAAGGTTTTCTTCTTCTTCTTCTTTTATACTGCCAAGGTCTGGCAACTGAGGTGACTGTCACTTTTTGTTTCATTAGATCTTCCTCCATCTGTAACAAGAAATTGAAGCTTATCTTTGTAAAGAGAAGCTTTGTCACAAGGCAATTGTTTTTAAATGCAATATATATATATAGTTTCAGAATAGGCCTTTCCAACCTTTTATTAGGACATCAGTGTTCAAGCTGGAATTATCCATTATCTTCCACATATTCCACTGATTGTGTACACGTCAATTAAAATCTACTTTATTCACATTACGCTCATTAGATGATATTTTGATATATGATATATCATGCATGATATATTCATGGGGACTGTCAAAGAGAAAACATATAGCAAAAGTGATCAAGCAAAGTACTGATCCCCCAATAATTAGATATGGCCTATATATTGAAATGTTAGATGTGAAAATGGAAATGTTAAGTGTGTAATATCCAGTGATGCAAACGTCTTAACTTGAATACTTAACTTCTCCTTTTGTGTTGCACATAAGAAAGAATATTATATGAGCTTGGATCAACATAAGTGTGAGTAAATGATGACAGAAGCTTCATTTTGTGGGAACTGAGCCTTTAATATTCTGAAACTAGTAGGGTTTGTGTGCTGCATTCAGCTGCTTAACAGAAAATATATGCAATACACAAACATTTTATATTCAGATTACAAAGGGCAAAACACAGCGCCCCTGAACAAGTCACTATACTGTTCCCAGATAAATGAATAGTACTGTACATTGAAACTGAAGCACTTTACATAACAGAAAAACTCACCCAAAGCTATAAAAAGCCATTACACTCTATAGCTATAATATTTTGAATATCATACTTATTGATTTAATTTCACTGCATACATATTACAGTTCAATAAGTGTAGTAAAATATCTACTTAATTACTGTCATTATATTTTGACTGTATAGCCATGAGGAGAACTGGCCCTCTGGTATTGACTGTTTCTCCCAAGTTTTATTGTCCCCCTCCATTATCCATTAAAAAGTATTATGCCATGACTTTCATTTAACTCCTCAGGTAAACTGCGTAATTTAACCCTGTCATTTAACCATAGTTTGATTCTCGTCACCAAATTAGTCTTGTCATTACACCAAATTGTTATAAATAGAATAAAACCTCACATGATTTATAATTCTCACCACATAACGCATGAATTAACCAATCGATAAATAATAACTAATTATATAACTATAAGTAGCCTATATCCAACCTAAACCAGATATAGTACACTCACGTTTAGCGGTATTATATAGCAAATCTCAACTGCTGAGCTTTAATCTGCTAAATGTGATTATAAGGCATGAAGATATTATAACATTTTGCGTCATGCTTTTCTGTAAAGCTGCTTTGAAACAATGTGTATTGTGAAAAGCACTATCTAAATAAACTTTACATTTGTAACATTTCAAAAGGCTCACCATCACTTCCTGCCACCATCGTCTCTACCTTCTTCAGCAGCTCTGAAACCTGAGGTCTACTTCCAGTCTCACTGATATCGAGGGCATGAAAACAATTTCCAAATTTTCCAAATTTATGGTTTTCAATCTTTAGCTTTTCATGTTCATCAGAAACAGTGAGAACGAGCATGAGCCTCTCCCAGCACCTTTCCTCAAAAACAACCTCCATGTCTTTCTCTATCTCTCTCTCCTCTTTAATAAACTGATTTGCTGGTATGACTAGGAGGAAAGCGTAAGGACCAGCTGAAGCTAGACGGGTACAGAATTTTATGTTTTGTTTAATTTTCTCCGGGGAGAGTCCAGAGCCGAACCAGTCAGGGGTGTAGATCACAGCCACCTGTCTCTCATCCACCACTCCATTCTCTGCTGTAATCATCTTCAGGGCGGCTGAAGAGGTATTGGCCTGACTCTCTTCTCTGCCAAATATCATGTGTCCTACTGCAGTCTTCTCAGATCCAGGCATGCCCAGCAGGACAAGCATCAGTTCTGATTCAAACTGAAGATCCGTCTCACCTGGAAAAAGAATGAATGATTAGGAGTTCAAGCCAAAGTCATTATGAAATCATTGGAGTCAATTTGACCCACATAGAACAATAAAAACAAAAATTAGTGAGTTAAACTGTACTGAAAACTTTTCTGAAAAAAAAAAAAAAAAACTTCTTAAAATCAAGGATGGTATAAACAAATATTTTATTAGAAAAATCTTTATAGTATAAGATATCTTATAAAAAATATATATATATATATTAAAAAAAAAAAAACACACACTCACTGAAATATGCTTTAGGCAATTCTGTCTCTGCTCGTCTATCCTGTTGTGTCTGAAATGAGTGATACAAAAGATATTTGTTAACGGAACATGACTGCTGAGCTGGACTGCTGGATCAATTAACAGAGTTCCAGCATACTTTACCCAAAATGTGCACCAAAAACCGCTGAGTGATGACAATATGTTTTGCATTTTTGAAAACAACCAGTACCAGTTCTGCTCCAGACACTGTTAAAAGTGCAAAAAACAAATCAGTTTACCATTTCAAGTAGGCTACTGCTTAGAAACTAACTTTGTTTTTATGCTTGCAGCTAACTTTGTAGCATTTTGTGTTTTGCACTTGTTTAATCATCACTTTAAGTAACACATGTATTTAAAGGGTCTTTTATCTATTTCGATATATGTAAAGTGATTGTAAACCACAGAAAGTCAAATATCAATTCATGCTACACAACTGTTAATCTACCATAATAAGCTAAGCTGTTGTCTTGAGAGGCTACAACAGGTTAGGGGCTCACAACAGGTTTTGCAAGGGAACGCAAATATCTTTGCGAGCGAACGCAAAACTTTTGCGAGGGAATGCAAAGTTTCTCATTGGAACACAAACGTTTTGCGAGGGAACTGTGGAACACCAACGTGTCCCTTTAGCGGCTCCGTAGAAATGAGACTGGCGGAGAGATCATAAGGAAGAATTAGTATTCATTAGTAAGTATTTATTACAGTAGTAATTATATTACATTTAACTATGTTTTTAATGCAAGTAGACTATCTCTAATGACATATTTGTGACTATATTCTTTATTTACCCTAAACCGTACATTTAAAAAAAAATACTTCACACTATATTTACTGTTTAATTTGTATCATTTATCCTGAAGAACTGGATACCTCTGGCTGCAGCCATTGTTTAATTCCTTCCAGAGCTTCATCATTCCTCACACACTTCAGGAGTCCTTCATCCTCGTCAAATAGACAGTCGATAGTGAATGTTTTCTTTCTGGTCACATATCTCCTGCTGTCTGGTACAATCTTCTCTGGGTCAAATGTGTGATGCAGCACCATGAAGAGAGCTGGTTTAGACTCTGTTGAAATTAAGTGGGCATATGGTTGTTGTATGTATTCATTACTAAAATGAGTTAGAATCAGATAAATCACTGATGATGATACAAAATACTACATGCACATGTGTAGCAACTCATAATGTATTAGACTTTTTTTTTTTTTTTACAGTCTATGGTAATAACAAAGCTTATTACACGGCTCTGTGGAACACTTGATTCTGATACTTGATACTGATACTGATAATTATCAATCGCGCCAACCAGCGGTATGTTGTTCCCTGATAACAACCGGTAAAAACTGACAACACAGTAAAAACCCCTTCAGGGTGATGCAAGACCCATCCGCTTCACGTCGGAGTCCTGATCACCCTGCTGGGGTTTATTCTATAACAACTGGCTGGATGTACATTATCCCTTACATCAGGGTTTCTCAAATTCGGTCCTGGAGGGCCACTGTCCTGCACAGTTTAGGTCAAACCCTGATCAGACACACCTGAGCAAGCTAATCAATGTGTTTGATCAGGGTTGGAGCTAAACTGTGCAGGACAGTGGCCCTCCAGGACCGAGTTTGAGAAACCCTGCCTTACATGATATAATAACTGCACATCATGTAATAGGTATTACACTATTAATGTTATAATATGTTGACCTCATAATGTAATAAGGATTTTCCAAAGTAATAATGATTTTTCACATTATGCGATAGGTTATTGTGAGAAATGTATTGTATTATGAATTTTATCTTTCAATGTAATAATTTTGAGCACAAAATGTAATAACAGATCCATGTAAAATAATCTATTACATTAAAAGTAGGCTAATTAAGCTACACAACAGTTTCATTAAGAATTTTGTGATTATGACATGCGCATTATTATGAGTCACTTTAACCCAGAAATACATTTTAAGATTTATGCACTAATAAAATATAAGTTTCTGCTTTCTATTATTGTAATTATACGTTTTTATACAATTTAGTCTTTTAAATGGTTGTCAAAAAAAAAAAAGTATGTTCTATAAAAATGTAAAATGTACTAATAGTTTTAGTTATTGTCACGTATTGTCATATACTGCTGGTCAGTAAACACGACGAAGGAAATTCACAGAAGTCTTTGATTTACATCCAAAAATGCTCAGGAGAGTACAGGAACAAGGACGATCGAACACAAACCAAACACACAATGTTTCGTTACATCACATTATCGCAAGAACTGGGGAGAACTAAGAGCTTAAATACATATAATTAACAGAACTGAGAACAGGTGTAGAACTAATTAGAAACCGTGGGAACCAACAAGGAAGTAGAACACAGGCAAATGGACACAGGGAAAAATCTAACTAAAAACACAATAAAACCAAACAGAACAAAAGAATAAACCTGACAGCTTTATGATTCTTTATAGATATTCTTTATTTTTTCTAAATAAAAAAAAAAATAATGAACTAAAGACATTATTGGGTTATGCAATGCACTGACAACCAAAGAGACATTTAATAAAAAATAAAATAAAGAAAACTATCCGGTAAATATCTTTTTTAAATCCTGCCACTCTTTAGTTGTCATGGTAATTCATTTAATCAGCACAGGTGTTTATCATTATTTTATTCATTTGGCTTGTACTTAAGTTGCTGTCTGTTCTCTCCTCTGTTGTCCAGTCTCATTAATGTTGTTTTGAGTTTGTCTGCCTGCTGTTATTTGAGATTTTCAGATGGCTGCACCGTGTCGGGGACCTGACACTTGCACCAGCATGAAACAGGAGAAATGCTCTTTTTGTAAAGGTGTCTTTTTTTTTTTTTTATATAAAGTCAGCCCGCCCTTTCTGGCGGGCTAAAAAGTCATTTGTCTGTGAAAAGCACAGACATGAACCAATTAGGCTTCAGTATTTGGAGAAAACTGAGTTTCCCCCATACGTGTCAGAAACTGAAGCAAAGGGAACCTTGGAATCACCAACAGCATAAGTGTTCACATTCCTGAACTAATACTTACTTTGATTTAATTACAACACTCAGTTTGTTTGGATAGGAGTCTATCAGCTTGGCACATCTTGACTTGGGAATATTTTCCCACTCATTGTCATGGTGAAAGGTGAAAAATCTTTTCATGCCAAAATCCAAAATTGTGTGCCAAAATCGACTGGTACATGGAGCTATTCACTAAATCCCCAGTCTCAGAGGAAGAAAAGCAGTCCTAATGCATGATGCTGCACCTCCGGCTGTTTTTGTGCCATTCCTTTTACAGTTTTGGCCAAAAAATTCAATCTTGGCCTTGTCAGACCATAACACATATTTCCAAATACTTTTGGGAGACTGAATATGTTTTTGCAACGTTTAGCCGAGCTTGGATGTTTTTTAGTCAGAAAGGGTTTCCCTCTCAAAGCCCAGACAGGTGGAGAATATAGGAGATAGTTGTAACATGTAGGGATCAACTAGTACTTGCCAGAAAGTGCAGCAATTCTTTTAATGTTGCTGTAGGCTTCTTTACAGCCTCCCTGGCCAGTTTTCTCTTTGTCTTCTCTTTAGTTTTGGAAGGAAAATGTTCTTGACACTTACTTTCTCAACTTGTTGATGAATGTTGTCACTGTGTTCTAAGGTATATCTGTTGTCTTTGTTTCATGTCTCTATGTTTGTGTTGTGCTTGAACATAGGGCTCTCTCTTTGTCTTTGTTTGTGTTATCCATGTGCTCCTCTGTTCTTGCCTCCTTGTTTCCCAGTACCATGCCCTCTTGTCTAGTTGAGTCCTCGTTTGTCTGAGTGTTGTCACCTGTTCCTCATGTTCTCTGCTCCCTTGTTGGGTCCTTGTTTGCCTGAGTGTGTTCACCTGTGCCTTGTCTGAGTGTGCTCACCTGTTCCTCTTGTTCTCAGCTCCCTTTTCTTGCCCTAGTGTTTTGCCAGTTCGTTATATACTTTCTATGTGCCATAAACTTGGTGTGCTACATTGTTTGTTTGACAGTCTACTGTAGTTTCTAGTCAGATCTTACTTTAGTCTCACCTTGTCTATAGTCTCGTTGTGTCTTGTGCTTGCTGTGTCTTTTGTCTCGTTTGTCCTCCGCTTAAACCATCAGCCAAGCAGCAAGACCGGTGCAGTAATTGTTCGTGCCCTGAGAGTCCATCCCCTTGTACTGTGCAATCCTGCAGGCACCTACTGTTCTCCTCCAGTGTCTTGCTGCCATTCTGTGTATACCATCCCTCATGCTGTCATCCTGGGTTGGGTTCAGCGGTTGCTCTCTCAGCCTGCCTGTCTTTGTGCCTCATCCCTGCATGTCTACTGTTTGGACTGTTCACCTTCTCTCCCTCACAATATCCTGTCTTGTCTGCTGTCTTTCAAATAAACCCCTGATCACTCATTTCTGCATTTGAGTCCTCCCTCATAGATCCGTAACCGTATACCTTATGTATATAAGAAGTAGTAGTAGTAGTAGTAGTAGTAGTAATACTACTACTACTACTACTACTACTACTACTAATAATAATAATAATCTTATGGATTTTGTAGGCAGGGTAAACAGGATTTAGATTTTTAAAATGTACCGTAAAGGAATACCAATGTTTTATGGTTAATAATAATAATAATTGCATGAATATTTAAATCTGTTGCATTTCGCAGGTAGTTTAAGACGTTTTGAGAAAATTATTACATTATGAACATTTTATTACAATAATAATGGAATACTTATTATATTATGTGCAGTTATTACATTTTGAGTTGCTACAACATGCATTACATTAAGAGCACATTACCTGAGAGGGAATTAAGTTGATTCACTGCAGCATCAATGTCAGTTCCTGTCCTAGAAACAATAATGCAGAAAACCAAAAGGACATCACACTCTGCTACGGTGGACACCTCCTGTAGACCTGGTATTTGTTGAAGGGCATTTCTTAGGATGTCCTCTTGAGACTTCAATGTCTTCCCAGGTAAAAGGATATAATATTTATTTCCTACAAGAGAAATACAACTATTGGTTAATGTAACTTAATTCAGGTAAGGCATCTCAAACAATAAAATCATTCAGTTTATTTATTATTTTTAACAATCTTTAGAAGTCTAGAGTCTTTAGAAAAGAGCACTGAATTTAGTTATAATAATAATAATAATAATAATAATAATAATACTGGTATACCAGTAGGACGTTCATCTCTGGGTTCTTCTGTCACAACATTGCACAGCTGGTCATCTCCACTATCAGTTTTCTTCTCCATTTTAAGTTTAGTTCTGAAATTGACAGCACACAAAGTAATATGCTTGATCATCTTTTCTTTTTTTTTCTTTTTTTTTTTTGATCATCAGCCTATATCTTTATTTAGATATTTTTCCAAAACTAACCGAGACTATTTGTTTAACTATTTGTTATATATTTTAATTAAAATTTTATTTTCATAATCTGGGTCTGTTCTTGTTAAAATCTACACATTAAAATAATTCCTGAGATTCAATCATGTGACGTCAGTGAAAATAACAGCGCGCTAAGTCTTTTGAAGACAATGTCCATCCACTAGATGTCGCTAAACTATAATGAAATATATTGCCCTTTTACAGAGTCCAAATATCTGCAAAATCACAGTAAGCAAACAAAATACAAGCGTTTATGTAGTGCAAAATACATGGTTGCATATGTATTATATAAGCTATAAGGCCTTCAGAAATATTAAAATGTGTCGACATATCGAGGCCTACATATAGCTGACATTCATGCATAAATTGCCACAGCGGTTTATCAAACGTGTAGCATATAATTTATTCGAAAAATAAGTCTAATGCGGATAAGTTATGATAAGTTATGATAAGATATGTTTTTTTTTTGTTTGTCTGCTGCTACTCACCCGAACAGCAGCTCTCCTCTCTGCCTTCGGTAGCCTACGATCTTTCCGTTTCGTTTAGATTTTCAGACCTGTTACACGTTCTTGTTTCACTTTCACTTTTCTCTGTTAGAGACAATCCTACTTTTTTTATTTCTTTGTGAGTGTTTAACTTTTCAAAATTTTCCCAACATACTTTTGGGATATGTTCTTATTTTTTATTTTATTTTTTACATTTCCTAAGATTTACAAGCTTGCGTTTGATCTAGTAGGCTAGGGGTTAACAGTTTTGTAGCTGCCTTCAAAGGCAACTCACATGGTTCGCAGTTAAAATATTGCCTAAATATATATATAAGGTTAAAAATCATATTATTTAAATAAATAATGTCTCATGGCCAATAAATAATAATTTCATGTTTATTTCTTTTTGTTAAAAACTTTGTGTAAAGGAGGAAACTTGTTCCGTGTGGAAATTATAGTTTTGTTGTTATGGGGACGCTGCATGGGTGCACTCGCTAAGATCAGAGAGAGAGAGATGCGCTGCGGCTGCGGCTTGCGAAGCCTGCTGTCTGTAAGCCCCAGGAAGATTGGAAAGTTATAGATAAGTTTTGTCGGTGAAGTGTGAAGATGAATACCCCCACTAAGTTTACCCTCTCGGGTTCATGCGGCCAATGAGGTATATTTTCTATCTTTGTCATTTATTTGTATTACGCGACTGTGTTTGTAACAAGCCAATTAAGATATTATTTTACATGCATAAATGTATGTTTTGTCTATTTTTTTTATGTAATTTTGTTTAGTATTGTCTGCAAGTATGTCACAAATTTAAGGATAATTTATGCTTTCTGTGTTTTATTTATACCAGTTCTGACGGCAATATGGCAATATATGTCAATAAAGGAACATGTCAAGACATGTTTGAAGATTCTGTCACCAAATAAATGCCCGTTGAAACCCAGGAACGACTTGAGCCTTTATTAAAACTCGAGGAGAGTAACAAGTTTAGTAATTTTCCACACATATACAGAAGCATATCTCCATCTGATTATGCAGCTGACACTCAGACTCTGAAGTTAGGCACATCGTGACCTTCCAGTTCTCAGATTTGGGTTGCTGGGTGCCAGCATGTCTCGAACAACAACTCATTCAATCTCCAACAATGACAGTGGTTCCTTAACCTGTAACCAAGAAGACTAACACACACACCGACACGGTTCCAAGGTTGGATTTGGCCAGGCTCTAACTATAAACAGGAGTCTCGTCTCAAAACATCAAGATAAGATAATCAAGTTCTTTCTCTTAAGGATAGGAAACTTTAGTCTAAATAAGACTTTATTTGAGAAATGGTCCCTTAAACTATAGACTTCAATGATCCCTATTTGTTTTAACACGTTGAAGACCTTTCTCAAACACAAAACACGTCCCTATTTCATTTCTGACAGCCGGGCTAAATAAGCAAGCACTGTTACTGCATTCAGATATCAAATACATTAGAGAATACATAAAAAGAACATTTCAGTAATCACTGGAAACTTCAATAACAAAATAAAATCTCCAGAGAAGTAATTCAACTCATGTGATATTTAGAAAGAAAAATATTGATTAATACCTTGATTATAATCACTCATTACATATACATTGAAGCAGCAGTGGATTCCAATCCACCCCCTTCATAGTCCTATGAATTTAGATAATTTGCTGTCCTTTTCACCTTCATCCTCTTTGAAAATTATGGCAGATACTGTAATGCTTTTGCCATTGTTGAATTTCTTTTTCCATTTACTCCCTGCACAGTATATGAAAACATTAAAAAAAACAAAATAAAAAATAAAAACACTGGAAGATAGCCCTACATGTCATTTTGTGTCACAAAATGCTACATAGGCTAAGTGTTTTTCTTCTTCTTTTTTCAGAACATGAATGCTTTAGATCAATTAACGGAGTTGCAGTTTACTTTACCAGAACTATCTTCCATGCTGAAGAGCTTGGAAGCTTCACACCAGTATGTTTTGCATTGAATACAGAGATTTGTGCCACAGTATGATAAGTCTTGGTTAGACTTGTTTATCCACATTGGTTATCAAATGTCATAATATTGACACGTTTGTGTATTTACTCTAAATTGTTAACTTGAAAAACATAAAACAGTACCATTATCCTGAAGATCTGGATACCTGTGGCCATTGAAAAATTCTGTCCAGAGCCTCATTATTCTTCACACACTTCTTCAGGAATTCATCCTCATAGAACAGACACTGTGGAAATCTTTGCACTATAGCAGTGCATTACCTGAGAGGAAACTGAGTGAATTTTTCTGTCATTTTTGACTCCCATGTAAAACTCAAACAACATCACATTCCTACACAGTCGACATGTCTCATAGATCTGGGGCCTCATTTAATCCCTGCCAGAAGATATCAGTCTTCTAACAGCCTGAGAGTTTGACTGAGAAAGCCAGGCAAGAGCAGAAGCAGGAGACCAAGTGGTGCTAATAAAAAGAGTTTATTGAATAATCGTGTGTTTCAATGCTTAAACTTTGTCTGGATGTTTTAGTGCTCAAACTTCATCTACCAAATCCAACAAATGTTATTATACGACTGCAAAAACAATGGAAAATGACATATATGAATGATAATAATAAAATTATGAATAAATGATAAATCAAATTAAAACTACATGAATGAATAATGATTGTAAATTATTATAAAATTATATTATATTAAAAAAAAAACACATCACAGTTGTATGGATTCTCTCTATAACACACACACACACACGTTGCTATTGAAAATCCTTAGATCCTTCATATTTGTATAATCTTAATATTATATAGCGGTGTAAATATTTCAATCATGTGACGATGGCTAAGAGTCTGTTGAAGGGCATGTCCACAACATACAGCCATATTTTAATAAAATATATATACCCATTTGTAAAAACATCAGCAAAGAGACAGTAGTAGGCAAACAAAAAATAAGTGTTTATGTAGTGCAGAAATACATGGTTGCGTTTATATCAAATTATAGGGCCTTCAGACATTTATACAAAAATATGTCTTCTGATGTCAATGTGCATTCAAAATAAACAATCTAGATGATAGATTCATGCATAGCCCTGTGATGGACTGGCCGTCTGTCCATTCTGTTTCCCTGCCAGCCCTATAGAGGCCTACACAAGCCTAACTCAATCCATAATAGTTTTTGAGACAAAAGACAATAAATGAGACCAACACATTCACAATCAAGATTTGCTTTATTGCATTAATTACATATGTATGTCAATGAATGATAATACAAGGATCACTATATAAGACATTAAGCCCCTAAAAACACTTATAGATATGTTGATGTCACTTAAAAGTAAAGTGGAAGTAAGTCAACTGTAATTTAATCGTCCCAGTGAACTTATAGGCCCGGTTTCACAGACAGGGCTTAAATTAAGTTTAAGTTTAGGCCTTAATTCAGTTACAGAACATTTAAATAGCTTTTATTAACATGACTTAAAAAAAAAAAACATTACTGTGAACATCTTAAGACAAAACAATGTAACTGACATATTTTAAGATATGGGAGTGCAAGTACATTCAGTTACGGCAGCTCAACACATTTTAGTCGGGGACAACAAGGCTTAAGTCTTGTCTGTGAAACTGGGGGCTAAAGTCTCAGTATTTATGTTCAGACATGCTATTAATCACAACAATTATGTATTTGCATGCATTAGAACTTAACCAAACACATTTTAGAGCTTAATATAGTTTAATGTCAGTTGATAATTATTATCCAGTTACTAATTTATTTTATTGGATTATTCACTTAATTTTTTCCTGTTCTGTGTCATCTTCGCAACATCTGTGTGAAAAAATACAGAATTTGAATTCAGTTGTTTGCTATGGAAAAGAGCACCAGCTTACCCAAATAATCTCATTTGATACTCACCAGCCCTCAGTTTTTCATTCTTACTTTTTATGCATTTTTTTCTCCATCAGGATCACTCAGTCTGTCTTTTCTGACAAAACAGTTTTAAAGAACTATGTAAACAATAATGTGAACACAACAAGTCTATAATTAAATAGTTCTGTTGGGATAGTTAATCTCAAATGAAAATTCAATCATCATTTAATCATACCCATGCTGTGAAAGGAACTGGGGCTATCAAGATATTATGATCAAAAAATACAATAAAAGTAGTCCATATGACCTTAATCTTCTAAAGTCACAAGTAAGTAACCAAAACCCAATTTGACTACTTACTGTAGCTGCAATGTCCTTAGTCAAAGGACCAATAATGACAGGATTCACACTATCTCTACAATTCCTGGAAGACACCCTGTGTGTCCTTAAAGGGCCCCTATTATGGATTTTTGAAAATGACCTTTCATGTATTGTAACATAGCTCATAAGCTATTCACATAAACATAAGTGAATTAAAACATCCCGCAAAGTTTTAAATCTGAAAGTGCACCATAAAGTTGTTGTCTTTCAAAAGTAAGAGTCGACTCTGAGTCAATTAAATGAATTGATTTTCAAATGAGTCATAACTAAGCCGTTTCGTTGTGACATCAAGACGAAACATTAGAATATTGCCCGCCCACTTATTGCGCGCGCAGACACCAGGGAAAACTTAAACCTCAAACCGGCAGCTGATTCCTGTGGATACTGGAGAGCATCATGTCGGGAAGACGCAGTGCTCTACAATGTGAAGGTAAAGCCAGATTTTTTTCACTGCCCAAGGACGAGCATGTGAAGAATCAGTGGTTAAAGTTCATCTTTACCATGATACCACAGCAGTATAATCCTAAACTTTTGCTGTGTTCCCTTTATTTCACTGACGACTGCTTCTCAAATCTCAGAGTTCAATGCAGGATTGGCAAACCGCTTGCTCTTGAAAGATGGTGTTCAAAATACTTAGTTTTGAGTTTTATATTGTGTAGGTCTCGTGCTAACTGGCTAACTCACGTTATCACTGTCTTACTGAAATACTTCTGCTAATCAGTTGTGGACCACTATTACCTATAACTGTGTCTATTAATGCAGATTGTCATTCTCACTACTTTGAGGAAAGATTAATCATGGAGCAAGATTTGTTTTACCAACGTTTATGTTACAACAGTCATTCACGCTACAGCTCGGCTAATGTACTGTATACAATGCATACATGCACTGTTATTGATACAGTTTCTCGTGTTCACCGCAATATATTGAGTACAAGTAAAATAATCAAACGTGTTGATAGACATGCTTAGTCAAACTGAGTAGTGTATCACTGAAACGTCCTGCTCGAGTCGTCCTTGCGATGGAGGTTCGGGTTGAATAACTAGTTCTTCCAATGTTTCATCATCGGACTCGCGCTTGCATTGATATGGTAAAATCGACGTCATTGTTCATTATTGTATTTAGTTTACTGTGTAGGAAGCCTCAGGACAGCTGACGTTGTTATGGCAATGGGTGTTTTTGTTTTCGACATGCGCTGCACGCGGTAAACCAATCACAACAGACTGAGCTGTCTGGCCAATCAGAGCAGAGTAGCTGTTAAAGGAGGGATTTAGAGAGACTGATTCATTTGACGAGTCGTTTGAGAATCTTTGAAAAATGTGGTGATGTTCAAATGTATATTATGAGGAAATTAATCAGTTTTTTTTACCTTTGATGCATGTAAACCTGTTGTATGAGACTCCAAAACAACATTAGGAAACTTTAAAATAGCATAGGGGCACTTTAAAGATTTAGTTCGCCACTTTGTAACTTTAGGGGATGCATCTGAAATGATCACTTTATATTTATATTTGATCAATATTCCCATTTTTCCCCTGAAATTTTTATTATTACAGTCCAGGAAGTTCTTAAAAGCTCAACATTCATAGTGGAGAAATGTATATATGCAGTGAATTGTACTTACTCTATCTCCTCCTCTGAAACAATTACATATGGCAGCAACACCAACACTCTGTAACAAACAAATTCAGACTTATACTGTATGCTTATATGTATACTAGTTTCATTTCGAACAATATGGATCAGTGAAATGTACATATTTTATCAGTGACATTTTGTTTCCAACAAATAGTATACTGTAATCAGGCATATCAGCAACATAAACTTTTCACCATTAAATTGATAATCCATTGCCATCCATGGCCAATACATTGCCATACAATTTGCCAAATTGACGGAACTGCATCTGATTGATCCTGAAGAGGAAACAGCACATATATTATTAGAGTACAATACTTTGAGCTTTTAGAATTTACATGACATAAGACATAACATATATCATAGCACAACATTGTCTAATTTTGACTGGTCCACATTTAACCCAAGGTGTCAAATAAATCTCTACAAACACAACATTTTTTAATTGTAAACTTTAAAAGCACCATCACTTTAAATTTGCCATGCATATATAATACCTGAGTGCTCTACCATGTAGAAATATTTCAAAACAAACAAGCACATAAAACCTGATGTAATGCAGGATAAAACAATGTTTAAAAAAAACTTTGTCAGACTATAAATTGTAAAGGTTGATTGAATTACTTATAACATAGAAAGAGTGGTGTCTACAAAAAAAGTCAATAAAGTCAAGTTTTGTGCATACTCAATTTGTTTGATCATCAGTTCTGCAAAACCATTTGAATTTTCCTTTTGGTAAGGTTTCTCTGTTTAAATGTATTCAGCCAATGCAACTGCAAAGTAGTTTCTAAGTTTATTGAACTTCAGGGCTACACAGTAGTGGAAACTTATTAATACTAGTGACTATTCTTGATATTCAGTATACTTTTAAATTGGTTTGCACAACTACAGCTACTGAAGTTGAGAAAACTCAAAATAATTGCAGCTGTTATTATATTTAGAGGTAAAATAAGTGTAAGGACAAAAAAGCAGAAACGAGGGCAATGTGAATTTCTATGTTTACTGCAGTGGGACTGTTGTGTACATATTTCTGTTAAATTATGAATCTTCACAAGTATCTTAATGAACTTAATGATGATACCTGATGTTTGAAACGTTGAACAATTTTGGTCATTGACTCTTCATTCCTGTTGCATTTCAACAAACCCAAATCTTCATGAAACAGACAGTCCACAGTGAGTGTATTCTCCCTGGTCACATATCTGCTGCTGTCTGGTATGATCTTCTCTGGGTCAAATGTGTGATGAAGCACTATGAAAATAGCTTGTTTGGAGGCTGTTTCAAAAAAGGCAAAATAAGACGTTCAAAATGTGTGCATAGTATTTCTACTTTTCTACAATTTCTACAAGTATAAGTACTTGACTGGTGCTTAATCTTAAAGTTACCTGAAAAAGAATTAAGTTCTTTCAATGCAGCATCAATGTCAGTTCCTGTCCGTGAAGAAATGGTGCAGAAAACCAGAATAACATGAGAGTCACCCACACGGCGCACCTCCTTCAATCCAGGTCTTTGTTGAAGAAGTTTATCTAAAATCATCTTCTTTGAATTGCATGAATTGCCCATCTCAATTATGAAGTAGTTTTTTCCTTTAAGATGAAGAACAGATTTTGTTAGTTTCCAATCTTAGCAAAGAGTCTTTTTTGTGATTGTTTATAATATGAAACTTCACTGATGTTGAAACAGAATTTTTTTCCATTAGATACGGCAATTACTAATTAGGAAGAATAGGGCCAGATTTACTAACAGCTTGCTCCAGCACAAAGTAAACCCTATTTTGGAATTGTGCTCTAATGCTAATTTGCCTTGTTTAGTAAATCTGGCCCATAGAATCTTAAGATGTGCTTTAAGCCGGGTTCACACTGAAGGATTTTGGCCATCTGAGACAAATGTTGAGAATCCTAAAAGATTCCTGTGATCCTAGGCCAAAATCTGAAGTCTTTGATTGCTAGCAAAGTCATTTAAGTCAGCAGCCATCTTTGAAACGCCTCTCAGGCAACTATTCAGTCATGAAAGTGCAGCTCCCATCTATTTGAACGGGGAAACATCAAATTCTCCAAAGCCGTTCACCAAGTTTACAATTAAATTTCATATTTGTAATCACCAATTAAATCTGACAAAGACTGTCTCATGAATATAGGTTCTCACATTAAAATAGCGTTAAAAAGCTTATTTTTCAGGCCAGACCAGCCATTGCGCATGTGCAGTCCTAAGCCTGTGTCTCAGAACATTGACTGTTTATTATTGCAACCAGAGCTTCTAACGGAATAGGCTCTTTTATTTAGAAGGTGTGACTTATTCCGCCATATTGTGCATTGCACTTTCTCCCATTCATAGTAATTTGAGTGCACCATCTTTCTACATATAAAGTCTTTGTTGCTAGTTTTACATGTTTGCCAACAGATGATTAATGACTGTTGCGATCAAATTTTACCTCCTACGAAATTCTGTTAGAAATTTTGAGACACAGTCCTGTAGTATGACTTCTACGACAACCATCAAATCAAATCATTTTTCTTTTTTCTTTTCAAGACAAGCCATAATCAAAATTAACGCTTATAGAGATTGTTTTTGTTTGCTAGCCCCCATTTCAATCCTGCATGTAATGCCGTTCACATTCACCGAACGAGTCACGGATTGATAATGTAAAACTCCAGACGAGTCTTCTTGCGTGTGTCCGTTTTTAACGCGTCTTGACTGGCGTACAGTCTGACATTAATGACATCTGAGATCCTACAGTGTGACATGGCTTACAGCGGGGATCATGTTCATACAGCCTGACAGGCCACAGTCGTATTGGACTATTGTAAATCGTACAGTGTGCACCGGCTTTAGACCACTTAAGTAATTTACAGTTTTTCTCAGTCGCTTTGGTACATTTCTCAGATCACAACTGATCACAACTCTAGTCACTTAAGCACATTATAAAAGCATTTTCTCATTCTTTTTGTACTGGTTCTTTGTTGAAAAGTCTTACCCACTAAAACATCAATGGAAAATATCCATTGTGATGTGGAACAGAATCTGTGGCCCAACAGATCGGGACAAGAGGAGGTGTATCAAGTCTGCACTGTCATTCCCCACAGTGTTGCATGTAGTTCTGCCCGAGGGGTGTTTCCTTCCTGTTTGTCTTTCTAATTTTATATCCATTTGTACTGTTCATGTGTTGTCATTTTACTTTCTGTTCCGCAGTGACATTATACTGTAATTTGTTGACAGACCAACTATAAAAGAGTAAATTTGAATCCTGTCCAATCTCTTGCAATCAATAACCCAGATACAGATGTGTAACTTTGTACTGTTGAAATTGATTTACGCCATACAGATAAAATGCAGCCTTTGTCATGATTTGATAAATGTACCAAAGCGACTGAGAAAATGTTTTAATAATCCAAAATCTTACCTTCAATGATTGCAGTGACATTGATCTCAGGATCAATTTCATTCTGACAAAGTACTTGGACCATTTTCTCTCTTCTCCTTCTTTGTCTTACACAATCAGTCTTTTGTACTTCTTCTGAGTGTTGTTTAGTCTCACCCTGAAACAAATTTAAGTTCACTTATGATTATCACTTGATTGTTTGATTTTACACTTTTCATAAGGTAATCTGAGCAATTATAATCAAAACAGATTAGAAATGTTTGGTGATTAATTTTGCTAAATGTGTGTACAGTGATCAAAATTAAATCAAAGCATTAAAATGTTTGGAATGATGATAAAAAGACTATTAAAAGAATTAAAAGAAAGATAAAAAGAATATTTTTTTATTAATGTAATGTTGATTCTGGGCAAATTTGTATGAAGACGAAACCTTATTTTTCTGTATTTCTGTACTTTTTTGTTACTATTTATTTATTTAAACTGATACGTGCCTTGCTTAATACCTGTTTATTTGTATTTATGAATGCCATTATAAATGACAGATTAATGCTAATTGTTTAAACAACCTCTTCTAAAATGTTTAATTTTGAAACTCTGATATCATGTTTTTATGTGTATAAATTCTGTATGAATATTCCCAAACTCTCTGACAGTGTGTTTTCTCTATGGAATATGTGATTGTTGATTGTTATTATTATATATATATATATATATATATATATATATATATATATATATATATATATATATATATTAAAAAAAAATTTAAAAAAGGAAATCTTAAATAAATGCCAGTATTACATCAAAAATGAATGGAAACAAGTCTTTCGGGTGGAATTACATAAGTAGGCTACTTTGGGTGTCTTGTTCATCATATTTGTTTTCATATAAGCAGAACATCATGCATGGTCATTAGCAACACAGCCCATGAGTATGAATCACATGATATCCGCCTTTGATCTTATAGGTGTCTGGTCTACTATGAGAAGTGAGAACCGTCCGTCTTGCCCGCATTTATTTCACCACCTATATGTTTGTCTAAATTTCAGGCGAGGCGCATCTCAAATGAGCCTTTTGAGAGGCTGCTCACTGCAGTGACAATGGGTGGAGCTTGAAGTCCAGCTCCCCCTAACTGGACATAATGGGTGGATCTAGAAGGTCCAACCACACCCTAACTATAACCCTATCCTAAACATAACTAGGTCAAGGTTACTCGAAAGCAATTAAACATTAAAATGTCAGTGACATCGTTTTGTCTCAAGATGCACACCAGTAATGTTTTTTTTTCCTAAGGCACATTTTAAAAAACTCATTTAACTCAGGCCTAATCCTGGCTTAATCTAAACCCTGTGTGAAAACAGGCCTAAGGGTCTATGCTGCTAACCTCTACTGACTACTATAACACTGTCAGCCAACAAATGATACTATCCAGTTCCAAACATCAGACGCCACTCCTGCTCAGGAAACTGGTAGTTTCCTGTAGCTGCCTAAATCAAACAACAGTATTTGGAGCTAATGGTCTTGCATATACTTCCCTCAAGACAGAAAAAAAAACATGTTGATTAATAATTACTATTAAGAAAAAGCAAAATAAATAATATGCAAAGCGATATTTTAGCTCTTTCTCAACAAAATAGCCATGAATTAATGAACCGATTAGAAAATTCATTCTTAAATACAGTAAATCAGTGAGTCAGACTGTTGTCTCCTGCTGCTCCTTGCTGCCCTCTTTTATTAGCCTATATTAAAATTTAACAACCAGTTTTATCGTTTTCAGTTTCATTCTCTTCAAAAATACAACCGAATTGGCTTGCAACACCTCGTGAGCTTAGAATTATAAGGTTCTATCTCCACTTTTGGTCGAAATTGAGTTTTTGACATAATCTGATCCATTAGGTGTTTATTAATGCCTGTGTGGTGTTATTTTTGTAAAAACATATTTTGTTAGTAGTTATTAATAAAATAAAAAGGTTCCATCTCTCCATTGCCAGCTGGGATGTAAAAACTTTGATGCTCAATATCTCAGAACTACCCTAAACGGAGATAGAACCTTATAATTCTAAGCTCACGACCTGTAACATGAAATCATATGTATTTTACAAAGAAATAACATGCTCAAAATCTTGTAATAAGACCAGTTTTACTCGTTAACCGTTTTCAAAGCTTTCAGCTCTCAATAGTTTTAATATAGCCTAACGTCTGTGTTGTAACGGTCTGTAACACGGTTTTCAATAATTAAACTTAGCACTACATTTATGCTTCTCAAAAACACTGATAAATACTCTTACACACACACACACACACACACACACACATATATATATATAGCCATATAAAAGACAAGCAATGTTTGTCATATTTTTGTCTAGGTTGCAGACTGCATCGGGTCTACTTACCGTTCCTGCTGGCTGTGTCTCTGTCAGAGCAAAAGTCCTTTCACTTTCATTGTTGCTCTGTATTGGGATAGGATTGGATGACAGGAAAGAAAAGTCAAGATGGCTGCACGATATCTATATTTGCATTGACTTCATCTAAGAATATGAATAAAATTTATTAATTAAATATTTAAAAAAATATATATATTATTTTTCGAAGCCTTTATTCTTCATATGAGAAAAGATTATTGTAAAGTTTTCCAATCTGCATCTTTCCCGGGGAGAAGACATTTGAAAATGTAACATGTACATAATGACAGTTTATTAACATTTTGTTAATGTTTTATACAAATATAGCCCAGTGAAAAAAGTGGTAAGCTTATAGTTACATCTAAATTAAGTGGCTTTATTCACATCAAAAATATTATGAACCAACCTATATTATATACATTCATTTATACCAACAAAATTTGTTTTTATAGGTTAAATCTGGAAGAAATCCCTCTTTAAGGTAACAATTACCACCCAGCCATAGCTTTCTATTACATGCACTGTAAAAAATAAATTATTTAAAAAAAAACGTCAATGACTGTCAGCTACGGCAGCCAAACAAAAACCGCAAAAATAAAGTATCCTAATTTAAATAAAGTGCAAAAAACTTAACAGAAATTTTCCTTAAATGTTTTACAGAAAACACATTTATTTCACATATATTTCTTGAATTTTTTTACTAAAAAACGTACAGTTCTCTTGCAGTGAACTACATGCATGATTTACTGTGACTATATGTCGCACAGCATCAGCAACTACACAGTTCTTTTTAAATAAAGCAACATGCAGCATTTCATCAATGTTTCTTTGCTCATCCTGGAGCACAGGCTCTACTCTTCAGCACAGTAGTGACCCACAAAACAGACCATACAGAAACACTTTAAATCCTAACAAAACATTAAACACTAACAGATCTCTCAAGATCTGCATCTTCACTTATTGCAATCCAGACTTTATTTCTTTCATACTAACATTCTTATTGAGAATTAACAGGTTTAGAAGTTGATGTTTTATTGAAAATAATAAAGTTTGATGTCACCATTTTGGTGATCAGCGTTTGCATTAGTTGGGCTCTTGACCCTTCAGTTTTTAATTTTAGTTTTTCTCTGGCTGCTTTAACTGTGTCTCTCTGATACATGTTTGTTATGGTAAGAATCCAAGAGAAACTCAGATCAGATGATCTTGGTCACTTTCAGTGATGAGTCATTTATATCACCTGAAATGTAAAATTTGTTTAAGTTGTTAAATATTAGTTGTTAATTTTGCATGCCAATACTGGTGCAGAAAATCCTACAGTGTTATGATACTCAGATTTTATGAAGTCATTATACAGAAAGTGTTTTGACAGGATCTTACACAGACATCAAGAATCAGCGTATGAATCGCAACAATGGTGACAAGGAAAAAAAATTCTGATCAAAGCTGAACTCGACAATACAAACTACTAAAGTCACAAAAAAGCTTTGTTGATTGTCACCATTGTTGAGATTCATATGTTGATTCTTCATGTCTCTAATCTCCTAAAAAAATACCAGCTTAAAACATTTTCTGCATGATATATATATATATATATATATATATATATATATATATATATATATATATATATATATATATATATATATATATATATATATATATATACTGTATATATATATACTGTATATATATATATATTATTTTTTTTATTTTTTATTTTTTACATTTCAGAATATCAGATTGTTATAATACTGACGCCACAATATTATAAGGGTGATGTGAAAGATTATGACATATAAAACTAAAGTCTCTCTGTATATTATTTAACTAATATATTCAGAGATTTGACTCAAGGTCAGTGAATCAAGTGATGACCATATAATGACTATAACATCACCAATAAGTGACATCATTTAATGAAATTTTCTCCTGCATTTATTGCCATAATAAATGTGTATCAAAAACACTGTTAAAGCAGCCAGAGAAAAATAATGTTAAAAACCCAAGGCTCATGGGCCTAACTAAAGCAAATACTGGTCTCAGTCATGGTGACATCAAATTTCTGTTGAAGTTTTTTGCACTTTATTTAAATTAGCATATTTATTTTATGTTCGTTGTTTGGCAGCCATAGCTGCCAGTCATTTGACCCTTTTTTATGATTTTTTTTTTTTTTTTTTTTTACAATGAAGGTATATGATCAGGATAATTCAGGAAATACCTCAAAATTTAATTTAGGATGTTTTACCTTAATGTTACAGTTTTTTTTTTTTTTTTTTTTGGGGGGGGGGGTCTGCCAGTCATTTGACTGTTTTATCATTTAACTGTTTTGTTACTGTTTAATTACAGATTATATTTGTAATTTTACATACATTGTTAAGTAATTTAAGAAAACAGGAAAAAATCTGTATGAAAAATACAGTAAATTTTCTGTATAAAAAATGTGAATTACTGGAATTTGTCATTAATGTCACAATACCTAAAATAACAGCTGAATTTTTAATTTACAGATATTATTTGTAATTGTACAGAGTTTTGAGTACAATTTAAAATCAAAGAAAATGATCGTCAAAAAATCAGTTATTTTCTGTAAAATTATTATTTCTTTTATTTATTTACCTGCATAGTTGTATAAGTTGTAAAAAAATATTAACGTGTTACAGAAAAATTAAATCACACTGTAAAAAATTTCTAACCTCCCTAACTCAAAATTTTCTAGTGACTGGTCACATCTAAATTTTTCACTTGGCCCAAGTGAAAATCTGTAAATGTAATTTTATAATTGTTGGGGAGGTTAGAATTTTTTTTACAGTGCAGTCTTTATGTTTGATCAGCTTGCAGGAACCTTGTACAATGAACAAATCCTGAGGCCCCCTGATATGATAGTAGAGGTTGTAAATCTCTGCCTACGAATATAAAATATTTACAGGATTAAAAAAAAAAATAGTTTTGAGTTGAAAAACCCCAAACCTGATTGCTCAAAAGACCAATGGTGAAAGAATACATGGGTGATTCTATAATTGCAGGTACAATTTGGTGTCCAAAGTCATTATTTTCTTTTTGCTTTTTTCAAATGGTTACATTTGTAATTATTTTAATAATTTGTTACTCATTGTCATGGATCACAAGATGTTACAGGCCATAACAATATAATATTTTCTGTAAAAAGTTTCCTCTAATAGTTGAAAATCATGATTTCTTGTTGTCCGATAGTCAGTGTATTTTTTCCCATCATGTATATCATTGTGTAGGCATTTTCCTAATTATACAATATTAAATTGATTAAAAAATAACTTTTATCTTATAAAAATGTGTGTTCATAAATCTTGCATCAATTCTGTTATACCTATACTTTGCCTTTAAACTGGTGGAATTATCTCCCACAACATGTGTAAGATACAGGAAATTATGTCACTTTCCCTCACTGATAAGATCTGAAGCCCTGAAAGGTATGTGTGCTCTCTCTCACAAAATATTTTAATCTAAAAAGTTCTTACACCAAGAGTGTATTACGTCTTGTAAAACGTCTAAATTGTTACCACAATATCAAAAGGAAAACAGAATTTATCCCTGATCACACAGTGAGTTGTTTAAAAGTCTTTTAATCACCATTTCATCATCATTTCATCAGTGCCATTTGCTCTTAGCATTTATGCTAATAAATGGAGTTTTTGGCTAAAAAGTTTAAAATTGCCAATTATGTTCCCATCAAATTTTGTTACCAAGGTAAAGGTGAAGGCCTAATTTGTCTGTAACAGAGTTGACAAAAATATCATAAAGAAATCTTCTTTTTTTTTCACTAAAAGTAAAAAAGGAAGTAGGCTAACTTGTGATTCTGAATTATTATTATTTGATATGTTTTCAATAAGATACTGGAAAGGATTTCTGTTAGTGAACAGTTTTTTCTTTAACTTTTTTGAAATGCAAAATGTATCTCCAATTATAGAATCACCCACATGTTAAAAATGTATGTAGAAAAGGAAAAGTTAGGCTCCTTGAAACAAGTCAGTTATTTTTCCCTTGTTAGTCTGCACTGCAGGCTTGCAGGTTAAATATTTAAACTTATAAGCCTACTTCTGTATAACCCTATAGTTCTTTGAAGACTACAGGAATATGCATCCAAAAAATATATTTTCTGTCACGCCGTGAACAATCAGACGAAGGAGAGGATATATTTCCAACAGTCAGTCTATTATTGACAAAGGGAAATACTCTGGAGAACAATATATCAGGCAGCAGAACAGAAAACCACACTACGTATGAACAAAAACTGACAAACACAACTAAAAAGAAAACACTTGGATCAAGCAACAGTCTTAGAACTATGAAAATCAGTATAAGAGTCCATGAACAAAACTGATATGTGACAGTTCAGATTTCGTAGAATGTTTTATAGATTCGGAGACAATAAATAAGACTAACACATTCACAATCAAGACTCATTTTATTTCTTAATTTACATATCCATGTCAGGCACTGTGTAGGCTGTAGTAAGCGCACAATCACAAAGGACAGCAAACGAGTCTTTAATAAATTCCACTAGGAACACGAATCACAAGGAAGAAGCTCATAACCTTAGCATAAACAGTAACGGACAATGAAACAAGGGAAAACTAGGGCTTAAATACAAGGGAGAGTAATCAACTGAACAGAAACAGATGTGTATAACTTATTAACAACCAAGGAAACTAACTAGGGAACACAGGCAAACCAGAACAGGGAAAACAGAAAAATTCTTAAATAATCCCCTACAAAAAAACAGTAAACTGTTATGTTATAGTTTAAAGCCTCTTACAAGTACAATGAAACGGTAATTCAATTGTAGTAACACTGAACTTGTCGATTTAATGTTCATCTAATGGATATAAAGCAATTATCTATTTGCATGCATCTAAATCACAGAAGCTTAACACATTTCACAGCTTATTATAATTTAATTTTGTTAATGTGGCTATGATAATGAATAACAATATCTCCTGTCATTTAATAAATCCACGGTTCCTGATTAAATTGATCTTTCTCTTCATCTGTTTGTGTTTCATGCCATCTTATCTGTGGGGAAAAAATGCAGAACTTGAATTCAGTAAATTGTTGCAAATGAAAAGGTGACCAGTTGACCCAAATTATCTCATCTGATACTCACCAGCCCTCAAATTTAATTCAGATTTATTAAGCATCTTTTTCTTCATCTTAATCACTCATTTTGTCTTCTATATTAAGAGAAAAAAAAGTGCATAGACAATAATATGAACGAAACAGGTCTATATTAAATAGATATATTGGGATAGTGCATCCCAAATAAAAATTCAGTCATCCTCTACTCATGCTTGTTGAGAGTTACTCACAGAGTACCACAGAATAAGACAAAAGGAAATCGAGATGATGATGATGAATGGATAACAATTCCATTGTTTCTAAAGAGAAAACAGCATATATTATTATTAAATAAAATGTTTTTAACATTTAGAACACACAATAATAACATGTGAAAAATACAAATAAATATTCTTTACAAATTTGTAATCCAAAAATGTCAATTCAATCTCTGCAAACAGACAACTTTGAATTATCAATTAAAAAATATTGCAGATCAATTTTTGAGTTTTTGAGTATATATTTTGAGTACATAAGAATGGCCGTATTAATTTGTGTTGTCCCTTTTCATTGCAAGGACATCAAAAATTAAGGGTTTATGCTGATATTGTCTGAAACTTCCTCTTTCGACAGGTACTAAATATTGCTCAAGCAAGTCTGGGGGAAAAGGTGCTCTCTGAACTCTGTATTTTAGTTACTGTTCTGCCCACATTTCTCCTACATTATAGTTAATTATTATTATTATTAATTTATTTAATGCCTGCATAATTAGTTTTAACAAATTAATGAATTAAAAATAAACTCAAAGAGGTAAACCTGAGGCTTAAAAAGATGAACAATTTTGGTCAGCGCCTCTTCATTCCTGTTGCATTTCAACAAACCCAAATCTTCATTGACCAGACAGTCCACAGTGAGTGTATTCTCCCTGGTCACATATCTGCTGCTGTCTGGTATGATCTTCTCTGACTCAAATGTGTGATGAAGCACTATGAAAATAGCTGGTTTGGAGGCTGTTTCAAATAGACACAATAAGATAAATGTGTAAATAGTATTTGTACTTACATTCATTCATATCTAAGTCTTTGTCTGGTGCTTAAATCTTGAAGTTACCTGAACAGGAATTAAGTTCATTCAGTGCAGCATCAATGTCTGTTCCTGCCCGTGAAAAAATGGTGCAGAAAACCAAAATCACATCGCACTCGTTCACACTGTGCACCTCCTTCAAACCAGGTCTTTGTTGAAGGAGTCGATGTAAAATATGCTCCCGTGAATTGTAAGACTTGCCCGTCTCAATTATAAAGTATTTTCCTTTAAGATGGAGAACAGAGTTTGTTGATTTTTGTTGTGCATTTTTGGAATATGAACTTCAGGTTTCAATTCAAGGTTATAGTATTTTGTGACAGGTAATTAGATAAGACAAAAAATTATGAAGAACAAAAAATCACAACAATCTTATGAAGTCTTATGAATAATGTTTTCCCTATAATGCTTACTTTATTACTTTATGCTAATTTAATAATCCAAAATCTTACCTCCAGTAAGTTCATTTAGTAGGTACATATTTTTTTTCCTCTTAAGCAAACTCTTTTGTACTGATTATCCGAGTGCTGCTTAGTCACTCTGAAACAAATTTAAATACATTTTATCATTTTATTGGTTGATCACTATGACAAATAAGTTAGAACTATTTGTATCTAGATCTGCTTCAATCATCAATGTATCCATCACCATGATTTTAACTATATTCAGTGAGACTGTTGTATTGTGTTGCTCTTTACTGCCCTCTGTATGTCAGATTACAAATAACCTGTTTAAATACCTTTATCACTTTCATTTTCATAAAACAAACTGTAGGCTACGTGTAATATGAAATCATATGTATTTTACACAGAAATAACACTCAAATTCATGAAATAAGACCAATATTACTCGTTAACATTTTTCAAAGCATTCAGCTCTCAATATAGTTTTAATACGACGCCTGTGTTAACACGGTATTCAGTCATTAAACTTAGCACTGTATTTGCTTCTCGAAACGAAACCCAATGATAAACACACTCACACACATACAGCCATATAAAAGATAGGCCTAAACACGAACAAATATTTTAACAGTGTGTCTAGGTTGCAGACTGCATCGGGTCTACTTACTGTTCCTGCTGGCTGTGTCTCTGTCAGAGCAAAAGTCCTTTCACTTTCATGGTTACTCTATTTGTGACGGACGGTAGAAAATACGGTGGCCGAGAGAGCTCAACAACGCGCAGCAACTGAAGAAAACACATGCAAATAGAAAAAAACACCCGCAAATTAAATAAGAAAACATCTTCATCAGTTTCACAACACACGTGTGCTCCATATGGAAGTAAAATAATGCCAAATGTTTTTGAAACAAAAGAGCCTGTTGAATTGCACTACTTGAAAAAAATATGCATTGCATTAACCATGCTTGCATTTTAATGCATTGTATTTTTAGGGCTTGCATGTTTATGGGCTGAAATTCAGGTTGAATAGGCTATTTAAGTTGTGAATATTTCAATTCAAAACATTTCAAACACATTTTCATTATTAAAAATTCAATAATCCATATTCCCCTTTCATAGCCTATTTCACTTCGAAAATAGTCAAACTGTTTAAAAATACAACCTACAATATTCAACAGACAATTTTTGGTCCATTTTATTTCGCTTTGCAAATTTGCTTCCACAAATTCAGTGGTTCAAATTCGACAGAAAATTCTACGTTGACATCCAGGAACTGCAGGAAAAGCAGTAGATTGCTGAGTATACTCTCCATCTGCTGTTAGTCTATCTCACCAGCAGGAGGTGCAAAAGCGCGTGTTTGCAGTGTAACGTCCGTTTCACACATAGTACTCCGTGTGCAGTGCGGTTGCGGTGCTTTCACATATGATGCGTTTGCAGTGCGTAACTGATCCGCGGCTGTACCACAAAAACATACTCACTATTTGTAGCCTATTTCAAATCCAGAAATTATCAGCAACTTTTATTTAAAAAAAGTTTTGTCAGCATTGCAATTCTCTTTGTACACAAATACTCTTTAATGGACGTATGCACGTTTAAACACAATTTAAACAACGTATGCCTATTATTCCATGTATTACTTCTACTTAGGCTATATTAAAGGGTAACTAAACCCCTGGTCAGAGCCTGACTCCACCCAAGTTGTTCGAGCTAGTGGTCAAATATTTAACCATGTAGGCTACTTATATTAATATCGTAAACATTTTAAATTAAAACTTAAAATTGACAACAGCCGACTCTCATGACTTTTCTTTTGCATTTAAATTTTAATACAATAAATCTTGCATGTCACAAATAACTTGTTTTTCCACCTCCACGAATGAGACGAGTGCTGTTCATTATGTCGCCTTGTTGAGGTAGCCTAAGTAGTTTTCTGAAGATCTTAGACTGTGAAAAAAGTAGTATTTAATTAGCCTAATTAGGCTACATTTATGGTGAGATTACTACATTTTATTTAATTAAACGCATTTATGGTGAAATTACTACATTTTATTTAATTAAACGCACTTATGGTGAAATTACTACATTTCCAGGTCAATCTGTGTACATTTTAACCATGAAACATGCGCTGTCACTTTAATTCAGCGTTTGTAGCACAGCAAAAATAGACTCGTGCGGAAACGATCGCTGCACTGCTGTGTACGCACTGCAACTGGAACGGACCGACGGACTGCAACCGCGTGCAGTGTGAAAGCTCTAACCTGTTAACATGGGTATGGAAAAAAAAAATATGCATGCACCTGCACTTCAAGAAATCTGTTAAAGGGGTTTAACATCTGTTATGCCCTTTTCACATAATATAAAAATATGTCTTTGATGTCCCCAGAGTGTGTATGTGAAATTTTAGCTCAAAATACCCCACAGATATTTTTATATAGCAATTTTTTTTTGTGTCTATTCCTTTAAATGCAAATGAGCTGCTGCTCGCGGCACAGAGAGCGAAGCTTCAACAGCTTTTGTCATTTTACCTCACAGAGACATGCACTGAAAATTTCTAAAAACTTTTATGTTCAATTCGGAGTCAGATGATGCCAACAGAGTCAATGATGGAGAGACTCAAGAAGAAGTGACAACATGTAGAATGCATCAGGACATTTCTGAATGGTTAGTTGATGAATTTATGTAGCTGATATAGTTATCTTCTAGTCATTGATTAGCATATTCTAGGGTTGGTGATGTCACAAACCCTGGAGGAAGCTAGTATTCACAACTTTCCTGCGAGTCTTATTGGGCGTCGCCATGACACTCGATACTTCCTGTTGACGGTATCTCAGTTCCGGTTTAGCGTAACGCTTAATGAAGCTAGCACACAAGGGATAACGTTACTGGCGTCGTGGTACAAACGGGTGAAACTGATTACTGACAAGTAGTAATGCTGACAGATTAAGCAATGGCTCCTTGTGGCTCAACGTGTACCGTTGTCGGGTGCACAAACAACACGCGAAAACTGAAGGATTTTATGAATGGGACCTGTTTCCATACGGACCCTCTTTGCAGAAACAGTGTTTCTTGTAACTTAGAAAAAACTGCAGTACAACTGTATATATTTTTTAAGTGGTATGTTTATTGTTTTCAATAATTTGAAAATTAATTCGAGAATTAACTTGAATGTGCAGAAATTTGTACAAATAGAGAGTATGTAGGCCTATTTGCTGTAGCCATTAAATAAGAGCATTTAGTTTAATATTTGTTCAAATATTATAATGTTATTTTTTCCATCTATTCAATTCAATTCAATTCAATTCAATTCAATTCAATTCAATTCAATTCAATCGGGTCAGACATGATTTTGTTAATGGGTCAGACATGATTAAACTTAATTTTCATCATTAAGTTTTGTTTTGTAGAAAGCCTTTCTTTAAAGTGAATTTCGTTTTGTATAAATTGTATCTTAATTTTAATAAATTTTCCATCAACCAATTGCCTGGATTTAATAAATAAGAAGACAATATAATATAATATATAGCAGACTATATAAATCATGACATGGAAGCGCCGGCGCGCCGCGGTCACTTGCATTGCACGTGAACAGGAGCGCATCTCATCATAAATTAACCGAAACTCAGACATGAGAAATATAGCCTATCTATAGAACGCTTTAAATGTCTTTAAAGAAACAATTCTAAATGAAAAGAAATAGGCTACTCTCTGATTATGTAATCCAAGATGTGCATTTCTCTCTAGGCTATAGGCGCGTTCACTACGGAGGATGGCGATCGTCAACTTCATCTTTGCAGCAGACACTGACAGAAAAGACTGGTTTATTAATAAAAATCAATGCGTGCGTGTCACCGGATTTACAAATGCACATCTTGCTTGTTGCACGCACAATCGGCACACATATTATGTCGAAATAACGAGATATTGTGTTGAAATAATATATATAAAATCTTGAAATAATAATAATAAATATTTAATAATATTTGATTGAATGCCGAATGTTGTGCTTGTTCAATTTAATAAAATTAATACTTTAATTGTGATCATTAAAATAATTGAATATTAAATATTAAGTGGCCAATTTTTGCTCATTTATTAAAAGTATTTATATAATATATCTAGCACAGAACATGTTAAAAAACTAGATGTACCGCATGGCGGTACAAAATATGACCGCCGCTCAGGCCTGCACTGGCTTTCCACAAAAATAAATGACGTGGAGCAATTTGGCTGTATTGCCTGTTTATGTATACCTAAAAAAAGTAGTAGTATGTGCATGTCTGTCTGTGTGTGTGTGTGTGTGTGTGTGTGTATGTGTGTGTGTTTGTGTATGTGTGTGTCTGTGTGTGTCTGCGTGTATGTATGCGTGCGTACATGTGTGTGCGCGTGTGTGTTTGTGTGTGTGTGTCTGCATGTGGATTTGTATGTGTGTGTATGGGTGTGTGTCTGTGCGCGTGGATGTCAGTGTGTGTGCATGCTTGCGTTTGTTTGTATTCCTGCATGTGTGTGTGTGTGACAGTTAGGGTTGCCAACTTCAGAAAAGGAAAATGCGGGACAATCGTGGTTATTTATAGGAAAATGAGGGACACTCAAAATATTTGTAATCACACAGTGTACGTCATTTCAGTGTCTGCAGTTAAGTTTGTGTTTAAAAGGTTATCAGACATAAACACATTTGTATTGCTTAACCTATTTATGTATTTAATTCTAAAAATAATTTTAATGTCATACATGAAAAAAGTCACATTACAAACAAACCATAGTTCAAAAAAACAGCATTTATCTAAAATAGAAAGCTTTTTTTAACATTATAGGCTACACTAGGCTTACAGTTCAAAAGTTTGGGGTTAGTAAGATTATTTTTTGGGAAAAAAAATAAAGAAAGTAGCCTAATTGCCTACTTTTATTCAGCAAGGATGCATTACATTAATCAAAAGTGACAGTTAAGATAATGTTACAAAAGCTTTCTATGTACTTTCTAAAAGCTTTAAAACATTAATAATAATCAGAAATGTTTTTTGAGCATATTATTCCCTCAGGTTACATGTTTTCTTGCGTGGCTGGATGTTAGACTCATGAACAATAATCACGTTGTTTGCATTCGCCAAAATTGATTAGCCGAAATCAAAACGTGGACAGTGAAAGGAAATTACCGTTAGCGCGAGACGAGTCCGGCTTGAAGCGGAAGCGACCAGACGGCAGAGGATGTTCGCAAATCAAACAATGATTTGTCTCAAAACAGTGATTAAAAAAAGCTGTGATTGGATGATGACAGCCTTGACAGGTGTCGGTGATCATTCTCAAGTGTCGTGGTCAGCACTGCTGCTGTTGCTGTTGTAGCCTATCAGTCAGTGGTTTATCAGCTTGTCAAAAAACACTGGAGGTCACGCACGGGACAAATAAATTCGGCCCAAAATACGGGACGTCCCGCCTAATTCGGGACAGTTGGCAACCTTAGTGACAGTATCATCCTAAACCAGCAACCCAACACCACCATCTACAGGCCAAAGAGTGTACAGTCACTAAATGTGCACATAAATGAATTTATTTTATACCCCCCCATGGATGAAATTCTACGAAACTTAGCATACCCCCAGAGGATGTCAAGTTAATCATACACATGAAATATGGTGCAGTTCTGAACATCTCAACTGAAGATAGGGGCGATTAAAGCAGAATAATATTGCATTTTCATTTTTTATGGGAGGGGCGCAAATCACAAATGAGTGATTATGGGCTAGGTTGATGTGGGCCCTTAAGAGCAACATACCATAAAAATGTCTTCATCCTCGGTGCCACGGTTCAGGTAGTTATTTAGGAAAAACTGCATTTTTTGGGTTTGGGGGGGCCCAGCGCGGGGACGGAGTGGCCCCCGGGGACCAAACGAAATTTTTCCGTAAAAGTCTAGTGGGGCTACATGCCCACCAAATTTCATGTTCCCCGGTGTTTCGGTGTCCCTGGTATCGTTGACGAAAAATTCAGTAGATGACGAAAAAAAAAAAAAAAAAAACTTTGACAATCCCAATATGACCGCTTTCGCTAGCTACGCTAGCGGCGGTCATAATTATCTGGCGCCGCACGGCCCACGTATTAAAAATGGTTGGGTCTAAATCGGGCTTGGGCTCATAATTACAGTTAATGTATCGGGCCGGGCCGGGCTCGGACACAACGGGCTCAGGTAGGGTCGGGCTTGATTTTTTGGGCCCGATCTAAGCTCTACTTGTCATTACCCAAGCAAGTTGTTTGGGCTTGTTGAGGCTCGCTGATAGCAGTATCTTCAGGCTAACGTAAACCGGAAGTTCATTACCGGCTTGTTCTACGTTGCCATAGCGATCATGGGAAAGGTCAGAGTTCAGGAAAGTTGTGAATAGTTCCTACCAGCTGTTTGTTGTAGTCCTTAAAAATCAATTTCTTTAAAAGCAAATATCTCCCATTGCTTTGAACTTTGAGCATTGTAACTTTGCAGATGTTGTTTATGCTCAAATAGCAACATTACACACTAACTAAACAAGTTAGAAAAGTGAAATCATAATCAACCACCCCTTTAAATGATGGTTTAAAAAAAAAGTTAGAACTTTTTTCAGGAAATTCCTAATAAACTTTACTAAAGCAAGATGCATTTTTTAAGAATGTAGAAAAAGAGATGCTTTATTCAAACAATTTAATAACTTTTTAATGTATCTAAATACAGCCAGTAAGCACGCAAAACAAAGGAATAGAGAAATAAGGTAGATGCACCATTGTTCGAAACTGTGCTAGAGAAGTCATGTAAGCAGGCCTATGTCAAGGTGCTTCAACAAACAAGACTTCTGTATAGGATGCACCTGGGTTTTCTCTCTAATGAGAAAGCATCAATGGGCTTTATGCACAGCTGCACTACTTCCTGAACCTTAGGCAGGTCCTTTGTTTCCTGTCTGCCATTATTGGACAAACTGATTAATCCAGGTGTGCCTGACCACCTGGATTAATCAGTTTGTCCAATAATGGCAGACAGGAAACAAAGGACCTGCCTGAAGTTCAGGAAGTAGTGCAGCTGTGCATAAAGCCCATTAGATTATGAGAAGTGCACATGCAAAACCAAAATGGGCGTTTACCAATCAGTGGCCAATTTCATACTACATAGGCTTGTTCAACTTGAGCCGGCGCTGCACAGACTGATCGATGAATGACATCAAAAAAACGATATAAGAGAGTGATTAGAGGGCAGACAGCTCCGTATCTTTTCAATCACTCTTGCTGTACTTTGATGTCGGTCTGTGCTGTGTCATGTCGAACAAGCCTAATGTTTTCCAACCATTTTTCAACAGACTAGCTAAAATCATGAAGGCCCACCCCTAAACCAAGCCCCCAGTGGACTAGAGCAAATCGGATAAAGCGGTTGAAAATGCCCATTGTGGTTTGAAAACACCCCACTGATTGAGAAACACCCACTAGTGTTCTGCAGAGATACATGCCTGAATGATCTTGTGCTCATCAACTCCAAATCACTGTTAGTTTAATGTCACTGTCTCCACCCATGTGTGTTATGTTGTTATGTTGGCTTTCATCAAAATTTCAATGCTGATCCAACACACATTAAACATTGAAATGTCAACCAAAATGATAGTTTGGGTCAAAACTCAACATTGTATCAATGTCACCATGCTATCATGGGTTACAAGTAATGCCGGTTACATAATCAGGTATCTTTTTTCAAGTAGCTTAACTAGTGAAGTATCTTGTTTCTTTAGAACTAAATATCAAGGTAACTTTTTCAAATAAATAACACAAGTTACTTAGTTTCCCATTCACCTCTCCTGTCCCCGTGTTGCGTTGAGAGATATCAGGAGTGAGGTGCAGAGGCGTTGTGTGCACTGTCTAAACATGATATTGTAGTTCTACATTAATGTGAGCATGCATCTACTTGTCTAACTTGCACAAAATCAGATTTAGTATTCCTCAAAACTAATAAAAACAGTGAAATGCAAACTCAGAATATTACGCAAACCTGCAATAAATTACACAAATATACTTTATGTATTTAATCTCACTTTAAATTTTTTAATTTAACCATACTAATAAGCAAAAATGGCTTTAGATAAACATCACTGTCATGCTGTGGCTGTAGCGAAGCGCACAACGATTGAGATTCAAAGAAACAGTCATTAATAATTAAATCCAACAAGCACAGGAACATTTAGAAGATAGATTATACAACCACGAATAACACAAACAATATCAGACAATGAACTAAGGAAATTAAGGGCTTAAATACATAGACAGGGTAATCAAGGTTAAACAGAACAGTTGCAGAGCTAATTAATAACCAAGGAAACTACTAGGGAACAGAACTCAGGCAAAGCAGAACAGGGAAGAAAATGAAAACACAATTAAGCTAAATGGACAATCACATTTGTGTTTTTTTTTTTTTTTTTTTTTGCACTTTCCTTCCCTGTTTTTCTGCAATCCAGAATGGCAACTTTTTTGAGATGTGCCCTTTACTGTACAGGCGTGAATTTGAATTTCATTAAGCCTGAGGCTTATTCATTTCACTTTTGGTAGTAAGTGAAAGTAACTTTCCCCCAACACTGCTGATTTGCAGCAAAGAGACATTTACAGCCCCTCTGTTGCATTGTGCTGAGCTGAAATTGAATTTTGCTTCAGTATAACACATTTTAATGCAAATTCCTATTTCCTATAACTAACCTATAAATTTATTATAATAATTTAGTTTGTTCATGCTTTTCATAAATGCTGAATAAATAGATCTGTTTCTCTTTTGAGGGCACTGCTATACAGACATTATCCAGTCAGCAATGCCCTATAATAACTGGACAGCTATTAAGTTAAACCTTGAATGTAAGGCCTCTAAATGATGCCTGTCTTTCTTAATACCTTTTTTTATATAATTAAAACATACCAAAATATTGTAAATTAATAAAGGTAACCACTATAAAATATTATTCTTGCTTTTTAGAGAACAGGGTAAGGGTACACAAAAATTGTAAACTGAACCAAAAAAAAAAGTGACTGCACCAAAAATTACAGTTTAAGGAACTCAAATTGTAATTTATGTAGAGGAAGACATTTTATTTATTTGTAATATGATGGAAAATGGTTTCAGTTTTGATTTCTTGGAAATGCTCTGCTGTGATCAACCCAGTCTCCAGAGATCACTACATTGCATAACTGTCTTGGAGTTGTAAGGTCATGTACCGGTATTAACATACGCAAACATAAAGCAGATGCGATTAGTAACTCCAAAGTTTCTTCTATAAAGCCCAGGTGCATTTGCACAGTACTGTTGTTTCCATGTTTCTGTGGCCCTCATATTTCTGGACTTGTTCTAGTAAAAAGAAGCAAGTTTTTCACCTGTAATTACATAATAAAATAGTTTTGTTTTATGACTTTGAAGGATTGTTGTATAAGCTATTTTTTATTGGGTGGGGACTGCAGTTTTCAAATTATAACCACTATAAACAGTTATGTACTTATGTACTAGCACATGTGTTGGTTTTATAATAAGGTGATGCTACTGTTTCAATGAATGTGTCCTTTAAAACCAAACTGTCAGTTTATCAGGCACGTTTGCTAACTTGTTTCCTCGCCAATGACCTCATAGCAAAATTTGGATGCAGAGGTACCTCCCGAAACTGTATATATATTAATTCATATTAATTTCTTGCTCAAAATAGTCAAAAGTTGGAAAAAATTGACCACCAGCTGAACTTTTAGAGGTCATTATTTCCCCTCAGCTCAACTGTCACGGAATCACACGCAGAGGATACTGTGGGAAATCATGTTGCCTTCAAAAGAACGAACAACTGCTTATGCAACTGTTAACTTAAGAGTGATTTAACTAAGTTTTGATGGTATAAATTAATGTATATAAGTTGTTTCAGTGATGTTAAGAATTATTTTATTTTTTTTAGAATGTGACACGATCATTGGGTTTGGGTTTGTTTTCTCGTCTTAATTCCTTCCTCCATATTCTGCCTGCGGAGACAGAATTTTTCAGCTTTCGGACACATCATTATATTTTGTTGTTAGTCACAGTTTTGCTTTCTCAATGTACCGACTTCCTCTTTTGGTCTGGAAGGAGTAAAGGCTTATTCTTTCTTTCTGAGCATCTGTCTGCATCAATCTCTCACTATATAAACTCTCCTCAGTTTGTCTCATTTTACAAGTTAACTATGGCAGAGTTTAAGAGCATTCAGGACTCCAGCAGCTGCACTCAGAGCAATATTTAATGTGTACTAAATGAGGGCATGAACATGAAACCATCACACAAATGGATATGGCTCATACCAACCTGCATTACATTAAGTGAAAGTTAAGTTTTACCTGTAGTTTATATAACTAAGTTAAGTTCTTATACTAAAGACCTTGTCCTTGCTCTATAGTCCCGATAGAGAGTGAAACTTGATTTAAAACTTGAGAGTGAATTGAATGTTGTTAATGTAATGGACTTTAATATATTTTGGACTTCAATAATTCTATAATTCTATGATTTGAAGATAGTAAGAGCCTTTAACCTGTTTAATTTATGATTATTATATGTGATGGCAATAAAAAAGAGTGTGCCAAGTGTCCGCTATATATCAGGACCTTTGATATAACTCTAATATTTCTCTGTTCAATCAAATCTATTTAATCAAATCTCTGACTTTTTAACAAATATAGTCCTAAAAATTTGATTATATAAATAAATGTAACATATATAGAGATGACAAAGAAGAACAATCAATCTTTGATTATAAATCAAAACATAAAAACATAATTATTTATTACCTTCTGATGGTTGCTTGTGGAGTAAACAGTGATGCTTTCTTCTAATGTGTGGCACTGTCATACTCTTTATGGCTCTGGTAATCACAGTCTCTGTAATCTGTAAATCTCACAGATCCATTGATTATAAGCTTTGTTTTGTTTTTGATTATAAGATTATAAGATTGATTATAAGATTTGTTTTGTGATTATAATCATGTGAAAATGAGTCATTAACCTGTTAGCATCGGCCCGTGGGCGGGCCGTGGGGGCGTGTCTATACTTTTATTACTTTTTTTTTACCTTTGTTTTATAACAAATATTCAACTGACTATCATAAACTATGCATCATTTGAAAGCTAAAACACTCAAGAATCAGTAAGTGTAAATAGGAAATACATGTGCCAGAATAAATTTGTTTACACTAAAAAAAGTGGTAATCTAAAAATGGTGACATCTATATTAAGTGGTTTAATTCAAGTCAAAAATAATATTTAACATCACTGAACCATTAATTAATTAATATATAATTTGAATTAATTTTTTATGTTTTATATCAGGTAGAAATAGTTCTTTAAGGTAGCAATTGCAGGTTTGTTTATAACTTTTTGCAGTGTACTTATGTGCTTATGTTATCTATTGTTTTAACTTCATTTTGCAATTTTATGTGTTTGTGTTTTTCTTCATAGTGAAACACCAACTGGCTGAGGTAGAGAATGAAGTGGCCAAATAAACACTTTCTAACTAATATAATATTGCAGCTTTCGCAAGAGTGCTATTGTTCCCGATATAATCAACATGGCAGAAGACATGACAGTTAGTAGTGTCATAGTTATGGACTTTTATATTCTATTATGTAAATAAACCATAATATTCTGTTTTATTTTTGGTTTCCTTGGTTACTTATTATCTCCTTGTTTTCTATGGTTACGTATAATTATCACCTATCAGTCATTATGTTTGTCTTGTATTTAAACTCCCTGTTATGTCCCTTGTTGGTTCTCGCATGTTAAGTTGGCTGAGTGTTATGAAGATTAAATAAATGCGTCTCGTCTTGCATGTTGTGTATTTTTGTGTTAAAGTTAAGCCAATAAAGGCAGTTATTTGTACAGACTCTGTCAGCTTTAAATAGTTTATTAAGTGGCCAGTCAACAAGACAATAGTTAATATATGAGATACTTATAAATCTACAGAACATTGGTTTAGTCCTGAGGGTACATATGTGGAAGTACAAGGAAATGAAATAGTCCACTGAGTAAAGCAGAAATAATAGGAAAAATGAAAGAACACATGAATAAAAAGTGGCAAGAAACAGCTGTTTATAGGCTAGGCTGTTTTTTGAACAATGACATGCAACATTAGCACATTTGAAAATGACAGTTGACCGTTTGTGCCTCAACTATTCAGTCACAAAACACTTATTTTAAAAGTGAAGTTCATGCATATCTATAGAATCACATCTCACATACTGTAGACATTTCTAAGCATCATCATATAACCAGTTACCTGCTAATTTATATTCAAAATTTTATTCTCTTCATGCTGTCTACTATAAATGCAGTTTTGGTGATATTTCTGTATGTTGTTGACATGATAATTTGAGCAGCTGATAGTTACTGCTGAAAATCACAAAATGCTAATTTCATTCTTCATTAAATGAGAGGCAGACCATGTTAATTAGCACTGCATTAATTAACAACAAAGCTTTTGACCTAAAACATATGCAATAAGCACCACCAAGATAATGAGGATAACAAGGACAACAAGAGCAATAAGCCAACGAGAGTAACGAGAGTAACAAGTGCAACAAAGGAATTCATGCGAGTCTCCATCAGGGATTAGTCTGCCATTTTCAGCACTCTGGTCTGTGGATAGATTTCGATTTCCACCATCTTCTGCAAGAACGAAAGACAGCTTTTATAAAATATAATACCACAGGTTTTTGTTTTATTCCTTCACGTTCCTTCATTTATTCCTTCATTTATTTTTATAACTATAATTAATTACGATATTGCATAGTAAGAGTGAACATTTTACTGAAGAATGAAGAATGTAAAGCTTGGAATACTTACTACTCAAGAAATAATATGAAGTCAGTTTCTGGAAGGGAAATTAATATATGAATATATTTGTGTTAACTACAATAAAACACACATTCATCTTTCACTTTGGACCCTTTTCACACATTTGCTGGTTTCAGAAGCGGAAGTTGTCATGAATGGGTAAACTTCTATACAGCAAATATGATCATTGCATTCCTGATTGTTGCAATAGCAAAAGAAAAGAAAAATACACGATAGCTTTTCCACAAGTTTCTAAACGAGAAAAATATATAAAGAGATTGATTACAACAGTCAGAAGAGAAAAAGGTGTCAAATTTAGCCGACCTTCCCTCCCTGTATTTATGTTGTATTTATTTTTTATAAAAAAGTATAGTGTTACAAATGTACATTTAAAAAAATGGAAATATAAAAACTTTGCTAGATTTTTATGTTAATAACTGGAAACACATCATCGCAGTTTGTGAAAAGTGTCCATGGTGATCAACATGCCTACCTTTGAATTGAGGTGCTGTGCAGCTTTAGCAACTGCACTGTCATTCTTCTGACATCTCAGCAATTCGTTATCATAAATCAGACAGTCCACTGCAAATATGTCATCTCTCTGTATAGCAGTGTTGCTGTCTGGGATAAATCTCTCAGTGTTAAACGTAGAATGGAGTATCACCATGATGACTGGCGTGAAACCTGTAGGGCAGTTAAAAGTGGATTGTTAATTGGATCATTAAAAAAAAAAATCGGTTAAGTTTAATTAATTATGTTTTATTATTAATCTGGCTTCACCATTTGTAGCTTGATCAATGTACTTCATTGCAGCGTCAATGTCAGTTCCAGCACGAGAAACAATGGTGCAGAAAAACAGTATGAATTCACATTGCTCAAGGGAATTGACCTCCTTCAGACCAGATACTTTATTACGAAGACTTCTCTTGAATTCATCTGGGTCCAAAATAAGAGGGGGAAAGATAAAACAGTTGAAGAACAGAATACAATTTAGAATATTCAGCATTTTAACTACACTGTAAAAAATATTTTTGCAATTTAGTTATTTCAACTTATTTTTGTGAGTAGAGATAACTAGATTGTCCAGACAACAAGAAATTTTAAGTTTTCTTGTCCTCAACTAGACTGAAAGTTGAATGAACAACTTAAATTGTTATTTTAACTCAAAAATGTATGTTTAAACAACTGCACGCGATTTTCTGTTGAATTAACAAGTATAATTGTTATTTTAACTTATAAATGTAAGTTGAAACAACTGCACTAAATTTTCTGCTGGTTTTACTTCAATTATACTCTAATGGAGCATAAATGACTTTAATAGAAGTAAATTTACTTTGTAAACTAAACTTAGTAAACTAAACTTAATTTATCTATATATCTTGCTGTCTGGTAGACTGCATTAAAACCTAAACTTCAATATTATTTTAGTGTGTAACGTTAGCCTACATTAAAAACATTACTGTTATTTAAAATTATGAGCACAAATTAATTAAATTACACACACAAAAAAATTGTCTAGCTGTTTCAGTTTTTATTCATGGTCAGATTCAATCCATCGTGGGCGATTCATGAAAATGAACCTCTCAAGATGATTCGGTGAATCATTTTTTTCTCTCTGAGAATTTTCGAGAAGCCCGCGGAAACTGGATGATTTTCTTTACCTCAGTTTCATCTCAGTTGCAGAGCGCCAGATATAGGTAAGTTTTCACCATAATATTTGAATTAAAAAAGTAACTGTCAAATTGAATCGATATGGGTGATATAAATATATCAAGTAATACGTCTGTGGTTTGAAATGTAACGGTTTTCATTAGGCTAACGTTACTATTCAGTGTTTGGATTTTGCCGGCCTCGCGCCATTTCGTTCATGTTTTAAGAAATCTTGATAATAGGGTGAATTACTCACGATGTTGTCACGAATTTAAGATTATTGAGTGTATTTCTGCACATAGAAGATTCGCTCATTGTACTTTCTCGTGTTGACAGGTTCAGTCAAGTACTTTGACTAAAAGCTTGTTCATCAACCGGAATTTTTTTTACCTCAGTCACTTCAATTCAACTCAGTTGCAGAGCGCCAGATATAGGTAAGTTTTGACCACAATCTTTGAATTACAAAAGTAAATGTTAAATTGAATCGATATGGGTGATGTACAATTAAGTTAATACGTCTGTGGTTTGAATGTTTTCATTATTAAGTTACTATACGGAGTTTGGATCTTGTGCCATGTCGTCGCGCTTATGTTCATGTTTTAAGAAAATGATAATAGGATGTCATGATGTTGTCACGAATTTAAGATTATTGAGTGTATCGAATCAGAGTGTTTTGCACATACTGTAGAAGATCATCTCATTGTATTTCCTCGTGTCCGACTTGCAGGTTCTGTCAAGTTGACGACGCTTGTTCACCAACCGGATTTTTTTTACTTAAGTCACTACATAAGTTGCAAAGCACCAGATACAGGTGAGTTTTCACAGTAATCTTTGGGAATTCTTAAAATTAACTATCAATTTGAATTGATGTGGGTAATAAGTAACTTGTTATATCTGTACTTTTAAATGTGACTGTTTTTATTAATATGGGAAATGGTTGTGATTGAAACACTGCATGTTTCAGTGATGCCTGTTTGAGTCACTTGTAATTTGAGAACACATTTCAACCATCTTCCTAAATTCATCATGTGAATCGTTTATAAACCTGTAGTCTGAAGTTTTAGGCATTTGAAAGCAAAAATATTAAAGGGTTAGTTCACCCAAAAATGAAAATTCTTTCATGCATTAATCATTTATTGTAAAATAATTCTGTAATTAATCATCCTCATGTTGTTCCAACCCCATAACCCCTAATTTCTACCAACTGCGGAACGGCTGCGCATCCGCTCCGGAACGGCGGTGGAGTCAATAGCTTTCCATTAAAGTCAATGTGTGTATTTTCTCTGAATGCGGAACGGCTGCGTTCCGACTCCGGCGATCTGCAGCCCTCCAGAGCAGATACGCAGAGCTTCTATTTTTGCCGGGTGCCGGAGAGCTCCACAGCAATTCAGCACTTATATCCAGCGATCATATACGTGAATTCACGAGATGTCGTGGGTCCTTGTGACCGCAGCTGTCAGTCATGGCCGCAGCCATTCCACAACAAATCCAGACCTGGTGGGTATTGAAGGATGATGCAGCACAGAGCCGACACGCAGCGGAGCCGATCCGCAGCCGTTCTGCAGTTTGTGAAAATCCGGGTTAAGACTTTCGTTCATCTTTGGAGTACAAATTAAGATTTTTTTGATTAAATCTGTGAGCTGTCTCACTCCTCCATAGACTTCTAGGCAATTTCATTTTGCCGGTCCAGAAAAGTTAGTACAAACATTGGTAAAATACTCCAAGTGACTACAGTGGCTCAACCTTAAGTTTATCAAGCGACGAGAATACTTTTTGTGCAAAAAAACAAACAAAAATAATGACTTTATTCAACTCTTCATTTTCTACAACGCCACGATGCATGCGCGAGAACTGAGAATATGACACAGATGGGTCTCAATGTAGTGTTTAAAATGGTTCTAAAGTGTGCATTTCCTGGATGTTCGAATCGTGAGAAACCAAGAAGAAAACGTAAAAGTGCCTTACCAGTGCCGCAAAATGAATGGCTTACCTTTTACACTTTACCATCAAATGATCGCGAGCGTCATCTTCTCAGTTCTCGCACATGCGTTGTGGCGCTCTCATGAGCTCATTCAGAGGCCCACACAAAATAAAATGAATAGTTGAAAAAAGTCTGGGTGTTTTTTTGCACAAAAAGTATTCTCGTCGCTTGATAAACTTAAGGTTGAGCCACTGTAGTCACTTGGACTATTATAACGATGTTTTTACAATAGTAAAACCTGAACTTTTCTGGGCTGGCAGACATCGATTACCCAGCAGTCTATGAAGAAGTGAGCCAGCTCTCAGATTTCATCAAAAATATCTTAATTTGTGTTCTGAAGATGAACGAAAGTCTTACGAGGTTTAAACAAAACCTTTAATGCTTTTCAGAGTTTCTTTTTGAAAGGAATGTTGTGAACAGGATGTTTCATGTGTCGGTATGTTGTGGGAATGGCATTTTAGAGTGTTTAGTTTAATTGATGAATTTGTTGAAGCTTGAGAGCATAAATAATTGGTAACTTAGTTGATATTAAAATGGCATTTAAGCCAATTCATAGGTCTTTAATGTGTTTAACAATGTTTAAACGGTTTCTTTTGGAACAAAGGATGTTTCTATATTGAATGCTGTGGGTTGATCTTGTTTAATGTTATTTAACAAATGAATCCACAAGAGATGCATTGAGACAGGTGTAAAACACCTTTCCATGAGGTTGTTTTCTGCAATTTCATTGCAAAAAAAAATTGTATTGTATATAACACCTGATGTACTTGTTACATCATAAGAATGGCATCTATGCTAATGTTAGTCTTTCTGTTTATTCCAAGGTTTACTGAAGTCAGCCGGATCCGGGCCGTATCTAGATCAGGTGGTGGACCTGCGCCTGGACTCATCCACAACACATCCCTGAAGTGCCAGCCTCATCAGCCCTGTAAAGGCCTCATTGACACTACAGCCATCAGCACTGATCCTCAACAAACTCGTCTACATACTGGCGTGACTCCGACTTCCAATCAGATGGAACTGGATAAACATTCTGAATGTTCTGATCCAATCTGACTTCTGATCTGTAATGCTGCCTGAATCATAATCATACACTTCGCTCGTTGGCCAGAGGAGAACTGTCCCCCGACTGAGCCTGGGTTCTCCCAAGGGTTTTTTCTCCATTCTGTCACCTGATGAAGTTTTGGTTCCTTGCCACTGTTGCCTTGGCTTTTGGCTTGCTTAGTTGCGGACATTTAATATTCAACAATATTATTGATCTGCTTTACTTAAGGTGGAAGATGACGCAATTTTCTTCTAGAAACAAACTTTGTTGTATTATTTTCATGTTATCACTGTAAAGCTGCTTTGATACAATCTGTATTGTAAAAAGTGCTAAATAAATAAAGGTGACTTAACTATTGTAAATTGTATCAGTGATCGTTAATTTTCCATAATTTAAAAAAAAAAAAATCAAATGTATTTTACAAATTAATGTTCTAGTAGTAATTAATTATTTGGTACTGCTGTCTGCTGCAGGTTTCAAAACACTACTTTAGTTGGCTGAACTTATTGGATGTAGTTTAGAAAACTTAATTTTAGTTTGGTGAACTCATTGGATATAGTTTAGAAAACTTAACTTTAGTTGACTTAACTTAAATTCGAAGTTAACTTAACTAAATTAAATCAGTTCATTGTACTTCATAACTTGTCAGGTAAACTTTTCCAAATTTGTCAGGTACACTTTTATAAATAAGTTAGTTTAACTTAAAAATATCCATGCAAAAAGATAACAAAAAATAATGAGTTAAGTCAACAAAATAATTTTTTACAGTGTAGTTACATCTTAGCCTTTCATTAACACAAACTTTCATTAAAATGTTATTTTATTAATCAGTTCATTATCCTTCAATCCTTAGGCAGCCTCGTTTTCATTCCTGTTAAAAAAAAGTCTAAATATGAAATGTAAGCAGTTTGAATGCATTTATGGTCAACAAATAACATTATTGGCAGTTTATTGTATGGATCTACTGCATGTTTTCAAATGGATGAATTGGACTCTGGCCCGCCTATCTATAAAATGCTTCTTTTTTTTTTTTTTGCTCTCTCGTTTTAATTGCTACGTAGTTACCTCTCTCTGAAAATCTTGTTCTAATCTTTATAGCAGGAACAAGGAAACAGCACTGGGATGTGGTCACAAATGTTCTATAAATAGAGAACCTATTATAGTGGGAATTTGTTTTTTTAAGTGCTATAGAGGAGACGAATGTTGGAGAGCTAACAAGAGCTAAAAACCTGACTAATATATATATATATATACTTAATTTTTTGTATTTTTTCGCTTGGAAGTCTTTTTATCTTTCATGCTAGATTCCCATGAAGGATCTGGATCTTGGCGAGCTGCCCTCCTTCTGCTTCCTATCCCACTGAAAATTAACTGGGATGATTTTGTGGTTGTACTGTAAAATGCATCCCCTGACCAAGTGTGTAAGGTATATTAATAAAATGAATTAATAACAAATAAGTAGGTAAATACAGACAAGCTGGAAAATGTGCCAAATTTCACTTTTCCCGGCTGCTCGCGATGACCAGTCCGTGACTGCCTTATATTTAGCACATTTATTATATTAATAATAAAAACTATGGCACTTCCGGTGAAAAAGGTCGTCCTCTATGTTCAGTCTTTTTACAGTCCACGGCCACACCCCCGTGCTACAGCCCACGTCACAAATAACAAGACCAAAACTGGACAAATAGAAAATCGGTTTGATTTCCTGGCTTTCTGAAGTCACAATTTAGCAAAGTATCTACTGATGAAGTAGCTACACAAAAAAAAAACAAAAAAAAAAGGAAGAAAAAAAAATGACCGTCTGGTTTAAATTTTTCATTTTTGTATTTGCCTTTTTGGTATAAAAAAACTGAAGCGACACGGACCAATCTTACAGTATTTCTGATCTATATATCATTTCGGCTAAAACATTGGTGGAAGATTTCCATCCATTTGAGTCAAGTCTTATGGGGGGTCCCCAAGTTTTTTTGGGGTTGGTTAGTCTCGCAATATACACTTTATACAAAATATACAATATATTTGATCATAGTATGCATAAATATATATTATTTATTTAAAACGTTTGATAAAGAATTATATATATATAAATATATATATATATATATATATATATATATATATATATATATATATATATATATATATATATATATATATATATATATATATATATATATAATTCTTCTTTTAAATTACTTACTAAAGTAATATGGATTTAGAGGGTGACAAATCAGCAGACCCAAAAGGGCAACTATGGCAAATATACCAGGGCCCTACATATAAGGCACTTGAAGACCCGTAAAAGCAAGTGACTTCAAAATACATTGAAATGTCTCAAATTCAGTAGAAAATAATCAGATGGCTTCCAGACTCACTGGATGGTATCACTGTCAGATTCAACAGTGGCACAGGAATAATTATTTCATAATGTCTCCAAAAGCAGTGATAAAAGAGCAGTCAGTAACTTCAAAAGGATATCTATCTTCACAACTTTTTTATTACTTAAACAGCAGCAAAAGAATGGAAAAATACTATCAGGCTGTAATAGGTATGAACCCAGGTGCGGGAGCTTTACTCAAAGAGTGCAGGACAACTGGGCAAGATACAGTCTTTGGAATAGTTTATAAGTTTAGCATGTCCAGGATATTCTCAAAAGTCAACTCAGCATTCATCCATAACAGACATCAAAGTTATTTCAGGAACCAGTGGGTGAAGACATAAACCAAAACTCAGGACAGGTAAGTACTGGTAAGCATCAAATTTCTTCAGAAACAGGGATAACGAAAATCTCAAATGAGAAATGACCTCTCAAACAGAAATGCATACTTAGTATATATATATAAACTCAGTCTCTTTTCCCACAACTGAAATGGAGAACTGAACATAGCTATATATAATGTGTTACATAGAAACGTAGAAAACACGTATCTGCCCAGATAGCAACATTGTTTCGCCCCAGATCCGGCCCACATCTGGCACTTGTGGAATGCGGATCTGGCCCACATGCAGCGTGGAATGATGGCACTTGGGCGGCTCACTCCTGTTTGCCAGATCTGGGCCACAAGCAGGCCATAGCAATGCCACATGTCAGCCAAGAGCAAAGAAATAAACCAGAACTGGACCTTATCTGAGCCACAAAGTCTGTGTATATTAAATATGGAGTCATTTCAGCCTTAATAAGCCTGTTAACAAGCAGAATCGTTGAAGGAAAGAAGAGAACAGAAAAAGAGACGAGCAGACACACAAGAACTGACTTCAGCCACAGTCTAAGATGAAATCAACTGAAGAGAAAAGGAGACATTAAATGTGTGAAGAACTCAGCAGAGGAGGATTAAACGACCCCACAAACAGCATTACCAGCTTCACTTATTACTAACCAGACTGGCTTTATTTCTGTCAGACGTCTACAAAAGTTTTTATTGAGAATTAACAGAGGTTTAACTCTATGTGTTTCATTTGAAGTCACCATAACAGTGAGTAGTGTTTCCATTAGTTGGGCTCTTAACTCTTATTATATCTTTTGTCTTTTTTTTGCCGCTGTGACAGTGTGTTTGTCAAACACATTTGCATCAGCAAAAAAAGCTAAAGTGAAATGAGATCAGGTGATGATGGTGAACTGTTGATGGTTTTATAATCATCATGAGATAACCTGTTTCACTGATGTCTTTGGAATCTAACAATTGTGTTGTTCCATTAATATTTTCACATCACAAACCCTGTGTTACTGCAGCATGACATCTGCGCTCTTTAGATGTGGGGCGGGGCGTTTACATTTTAAAGAGACATGGCAACTAGCCTATAAACAAACTTAAAATAAATGATTGTAAATAATGAATTCACGAAATTTACTGTATCCATTGCATGCATTTAATCAGATTTGTCATTATTATTTTTACTAAAATAAAAATATCTGAGGGACCCCCCTAATTCTATTTTTTACTTCTAATGGGGGGTCCCTAATACCTTATGGGGGTCCCGGATCCCCCCAGCCCCCCCTCAATTCGAGCACTATACATAAAATATCCATTGTGATGTGGAACAGAATCTGTGGCCCAACAGATCGGGACGAGATGAGGTGTATCAAGACTGCACAGTCATTCCCCATATAGTGTGGCATAGTTCTGCTTGAGGGGTGTTTCCTTCCTGTTTATCTTTCTAATGTTATATCCCCATTATTTGTACTGTTCATGTGTTGTCATTTTTTTTCCTGTTCCGCAGTGACATTATACTGTAATTTGTTGACAGACCAACTATAAAAGAGTAAATGTGAATCCTGTCCAATCTCTTGCAATCAATAACCCAGATACAGATGTGTAACTTTGTACTGTTGAAATTGACATACGCCATACAGATAAAATGCAGCCTTTGTCATGATTTGATAAATGTACCAAAGCGACTGAGAAAATGTTTTAATAATGCAAAATCTTACCTTCAATGATTGCATCCTGACCAACTACTTGGACCATTTTCTCTCTTCTCCTTCTTTGTCTTACACAATCAGTCTTTTGTACTTCTTATCTGAGTGTTGTTTAGTCTCACCTGAAACAAATTTAAGTTCACTTATGACTATCACTTGATTGTTTGATTTTAGCACATTTACAACAATATTTGTCAACTTAGAGATATTTTAAATAGTTAAATCTAATATTAAATGTTACACCTAAATGTTAAATGTTAAATCTAAATGCTAAATCTAAATGTTAAATCTAAATGTTAAATCTAAATCTAAATCTAAATGTTAAATCTAAATCGAAATCGAAATGTTAAATCTAAATATTAAATCTAAATATTAAATCTAAATCTAAATGTTAAATCTAAATTTAAATCTAAATGTTAAATCTAAATTTAAAGTTTGGCATGCTATTTGGAGAAAACGTGCAAATCTTCTTTTGGAAAGTAATCTTGTATGAGCGATGCCGACAGCAACTTGTAAACAGAGCGTGCACGAGGAGAACCTCGCACGCACGCAGGTGTTTAACCGGCGTTCCCTCTCGGGAGCAGGGAGAGTGTTGCGCAATGCGCATGTGCATTTTTTCAAAAAGTGGAGAGGGCGGTTCTTATATAAAATCCGGAAAGATCCTCCGCTATACCTTTAATGAACCGTTATGTTTGTATTAACTTAGAATGAGTAATTTATATCTACATAACAACGGCCACCCCTTTTGTGACGTCATGTTTCTACCGTAGCCGACAGCGAACAAACAGTATGGAAAGCCAAAAGGGCCAAAACGTGTGAAACTGTCGTGTAAACACGTAATTACGTGTTAACACGCAAATTACGCGTAAACACGCAATTTACGTGTTAACACGTCATTACGTGTTAACGCGTAAATAACGTGTTAACACGTAAATTGCGTGTTAACACGTAAATTATTAGACATTAGCACCACCTACTGGTTTGGTGCTCTTGCTCAAACACACAGAACCTAATTAGATTAAGGTTGTAAAAAGCCGTTTTTAATGTGAAAATACATGTTGAACATTGCATTTTCAGAATATAGGATACAACTACATATAATAATTATTTTAAATGGGCCTATTTAGACCGTTAAGTTAACTATAACTAATCAAGCCCTGAAAGGCATGACCATTTTCACAATCACAATAGAAATTGTGTAAGGATAATTACACATTTCTCCAAACAGTATTTTCATGTACACTTATACCATATTTCTAAAGCATCTTTTTTATAATTTAACCTCTATGCATTTGTTAGAGAGCCCCTTCTGATAACACCATTAAGCCTTATGAATCTGAGATAGTGCATTGTTTTGCAGTGTTTTTCGAAGTTAATATATATATATAACAAAGTTATTTATATTACAACACACACACTACACTTTGCACATTATATTACATTACACACACAAACACATATATTTTACAAAGTTATTTATATTACAACACGCACACTACACTTTACAAATTATACTACATCACACCCCCCCCCCCCCCCCCCCCCTTATTTATATTATTTATATTATACACACATGCGTATGTCATAATAATAATCTAAGACGAGAGTGGCTTGAATTATTAATAATTGAAATGAGACAGAATTCCTGCCATAAAATTACATTTTACAATGGATATTCAAATGTGAAATCTGTGAATATAAGACCAACAATTATTAAAATAAACTGTAATATTACTACACAGAACAAGAGATTATGCTATATTCTCGCCAATGTTTGGATAGATTTGGAGATTACACTCGTGATCTATCTATTCAGTTTCCTGCAAGTTATACCCTTCCGTCGTTGGCTGATGATGGCTGATGAGGTATGCTCAGCGTTGTGCTTGCGTCACTCTATCATGAATAATTCAAATAAAATAAAGGTGTTGTGTCACGTTGACACTGCCTGTCGTAACTGTTTGTAATCATTCTCATGACTATTAATGTGATGATGCACACCTTCGTTGTATTGTATTTATTCATGAGATTGTGAACGAGCTCTTACCTAATGGATACGTTGAGCCTACGTCACCTGGCATCTTCAGTTTGGTGCACGCCCGTGATGCGCATCGTATAGTAAATACAGAGACGTGAAAACAAACAGCACAAAACATAGCTACTTTCGGTTTTAATAAACACTGTTAAACATATTACGGTGGGTTGTATACGTTGAAAATAGTTATTTTTTTACTTTATTTAAGTTTGTCATGAGTTGCTTAGCGATTAGCGCGACAGTCTGCCATTATATGCAATCAAAATACCGTTGCATTTGGAATCAATACGATTTGATGTTGTTTCAGAGTTATGAATTATTTATCTTCGACTTCGAATTATCCCCCCATGTCTATTAAGAGTTGGCTAAGTGAATGTCCGTAGCCTAACCCATTTCTCTTTTTTTTTTCCTCAGAGATGACATTTGGTAGCATAAATAATCGATATCAATTATGTAAAAAAATAATTTAAGTCCTTAAAATAAAAATATGAGCACAACTGGCACAACTAATCAAATGACAAAATTTAGAAATTGGATGCAGTTATTATAAACGTCATTATAAACTGAATAATAAATAAGTAAAGATAGATAGATGACAGACAGACCCTTACGAATATAGGCTAACAGTTTTACTATAGAAAAATAATAATAAATTGGTCTTCTGTGGTGGTCGACAGTGCGGTGAGAGTGAGAGTGCGCGCGCCGGGCTCTCTCTCTCTCTCTCTCTCTCTCTCTCTCTCTCTCTCTCTCTCTCTCTCTCTCTCTCTCTCTCTCCTCTCTCCCTCCCTCTCTCTCTCTCTCTCTCTCTCTCTCTCTCTCTCTCTCTCTCTCTCTCTCTCTCTCGGAGGTGTGGAGAATGTTGTCAAGGCTGGATCTGGATTTTCCCTTTGCCTGCAGAGATTAGGCCTATTGTCTGTGATGTGGACAAAGTCCTCCGGCTGGACCTGACATGAAGACTTGATACAGAAGCAGAAACAATCTCTCTCACTGACCTTGATTATGCAGTTGCGCAAATTTACAGGATTTGTTTGTTATTTGTGCTTGTGCAAGATAGCCATGCCAGCCAGTAAAGTTCCATGGTTTCCAATGTGCCAGCACGCAAATCACGTGTGTGGTGTGTGTAATGTAGTATAATTTGTAAAGTGTAGTGTGCGTGTTGTAATATAAATAACTTTGTAATATATGTGTTTGTGTGTGTAATGTAATACAATGCGTAAAGTGTAGTGTGTGTGTTGTAATATAAATAACTTTGTTATTTGTTATATATATATGTATATATATATTAACTTCGAAAAACACAGCAAAACAATGCACTATCTCAGATTCATAAGGCTTAATGGTGTTATCAGAAGGGGCTCTCTAACAAATGCATAGAGGTTAAATTATAAAAAGATGCTTTAGAAATATGGTATAAGTGTACATGAAAATACTGTTTGGAGAAATGTGTAATTATCCTTACACAATTTCTATTGTGATTGTGAAAATGGTCATGCCTTTCAGGGCTTGATTAGTTATAGTTAACTTAACTGTCTAAATAGGCCCATTTAAAATAATTATTATATGTAGTTGTATCCTATATTCTGAAAATACATTGTTCAACATGTATTTTCACATTAAAAACGGCTTTTTACAACCTTAATCTAATTAGGTTCTGTGTGTTTGAGCAAGAGCACCAAACCAGTAGGTGGTGCTAATGTCTAATAATTTATGGAACGCCGTTGGGGACAATACCTATTATATGCAACGCGTGAAATTTGGACGCATTAACACGCACAGTTTGTACGCGTCTTTTTGGTCCGTGTAAACGCGAACGTTTTGTACGTCTAAACGCGAAGTTTTTTGTCATGTTATTTAAAGACACGATCGTTTGTATCGCCTTAACGCAACATTTATGGCCGTGTATTTTTTTACGTGTTTCTAGACGAACGTTTTCGTCGTGTAAACATGACATTTTTGAACGTGTAATATTTCTGAGTCTTATTTGATGTGCGACATGGATGGGAGACGCCTGAAAAAAGTTTTTATTTTTTACTTCAAATATTAGGCATAAAAAATATTGAGTTGTGTTGTACTGACTCTTGCATTTCCCACAATATATGTGATGTTTAAATGTTGAATAAATATTTGTAAATTGTCATAGGATACTGGTGCTTTGTATTCTGAAGTTGAATGATTTATGGCATTTATTGGCACTATTATGTATAATTATTGACACCCCACCGTGGTCCTCACTAATTATTAAACCCTGGCTATGGCCGTATCCAGTGTTGTATGTTGTATATGTTAACATATGTTATACATATAGCCTGTTATAAGAGGATGCCAACTGAACGCAGTCTGTAAAAGTTCTTTGACAGTTTAATCAAAAATTCTAAGAGCCATCGTAGAGAGTCAAGTCAAGTCAAGTATATTTATATAGCGCTTTTCACAATACAGATTGCGTCAAAGCAGCTTCACAGCATAAACCAAAATAACACAACAAGGTTTTATTGATTGATAAAATTAAATTAAATATTCCCAAAATATCCCCAACTGAGCAAGCCAAAGGCAACAGTGGCAAGGAACCGAAAACTCCATCAGCAATCCACTTTTCCACGTTACCGGAGACAAAAAACCTGCATGAGTACAAACGGGATGAGATGCCACAGCATGACACAGCACTGACATCACAACCAACGTATAAATGCATCATTGACTCTAAAGTTTTACGCTTGCCTATGTACATGCCAACGTAAAATTACGATCTCATTCACGAACAAATGTTACGTGTGACGTTTGCATAGGTATTTGCTTACCTAACAGCACATCATCCCTCACGGAAAGAAATGTCGTCTGATGTTTATATATGTATACAGCAACGTGCCATCGCATCACAAATGCAAATGAAATCCTAAATAGAGCAACACTATTGGCTGTTGTGCGGTCTGACGCGACACCCGAACATATACTTCGTATTTACGCGTACAAACTGTGCGTGTTAATGCGTCCAAATTTCACGCGTTGCATATAATAAGTATTGTCCCCAACGGCGTTCCATAATAATTTACGTGTTAACACGCAATTTACGTGTTAACACGTTATTTACGCGTTAACACGTAATGACGTGTTAACACGTAAATTGCGTGTTTACGCGTAATTTGCGTGTTAACACGTAATTACGTGTTTACACGACAGTTTCACACGTTTTGGCCCTTTTGGCCTTCCATACAAACAGCGCTACAGAGCGCGTTTCGTCACTAACTCGATTGACAAACAGCAGGAAAAGACGCAGCAGCAGAGTTTCGTGAAAATGAATGTGACTGACCACAGTTATTCTATCGGACAAGAGCCGAAGGAGGGTAAATCTGATTCGAAAAAGAGAAAATATGACGAAGCAAGAAAAAGAAGGGAGAAAAAGAAGCAAAAATCACGGGTAAACATCGGTTTGGCTTTTCAGCGATGGAGGAGTCTTAAAAGCGAAAAAGGCTTTCAAAGCGACGCCAACAGGTTTTATCGTAGTTTTTGTCCAACTCCATTGACTTGTTTTGGATGTGCTGTGAGGTACGGTATTACTCCGCCACCAACTGGGCTGGAGTGTCTATTATTCAAGCTCTCAACGGAAGAATGTACAGGTGTGAGGCGTTTGGGAAAATAGGTCCACAGTTTTACAACGAATGGTAAAACACCTGTTGGAAAACATCTTTTGCAGCGATTTTTGTGTGAGCATATCAGTGAACACCCCTGACCACTCGGTGAGTTTCACGTCTTTGTAAACGAAAGTGTAATGCGTTTTTTGGAAGGATTGTTCCAGTGCACATATGCAGCCATTCTGGAAAGCGAAAGAAACCTAAAATTCTCGGGACAGCAGCATGGGTCCAAATTTTAATCTTAACCGTTCTATTTCATCAGAAACGATCTGTAAACAGGGCTTTAAGTGTAAAATACCGAACTTGTCCCTTAACATTTAGATTTAGATTTAGATTTAACATTTAGATTTAGATTTAGATTTAACATTTAGATTTAACATTTAAATTTAGATTTTACATTTAACATTTAGGTGTAACATAATATTTAGATTTAACTATTTAAAATATCTCTAAGTTGACAAATATTGTTGTAAATGTGCTAAAAAGTTACCAAAAATTCATACCAGTTTTTTAAACATTGTTTGAAGCTAAATGTGACAAAATGTTGTTATTTTCAGCGATAGCAATAAGTACTACTTTGGGTGTCTTGTTCATCATATTTATTTTCATATAAGCAGAACATCATGGTCATTAGCAACACAGCGCATGAGTGTGAATTACATGATATCCGCCTTTGATCTTATAGATGTCAAAGTGTCCTATATGCACTTTAAAATCTCATTCACAAATAACCGTAAAGTTCCAGTGGGATAAAAAAAAATGCATAAATAAGGCATAATGAAGGACATAGCCCACAGCTACTTACTGTTCTTCTTCTTCAGAGGCTGCAAGTGCTGCGTGAGGTCTGAGCGCTGAATCCTGAGTCATTGAGCAACACTTTCGTTTTTAGTTGATTCAAGCTTAATGTTCTTTCAGTTTCGTTTTGACTCTAATGCTCAAATAAACGTCTAAAAATCAGTTACAGCACAATAGGCTGCATATGCGTCTGTTTTATAAGGCTACTGCTAACATAATAATCGGTAGCAGAAAATACTAGACGCTGTGTGCATCCGTCCATGTTGTGCATGTCAAATATCAGTCATAATCAATAAACGTAATTTCTTATGTTTTTTTGTATCAATATTTATTTATTGATCCTTATTCATTTCATTTCAAATACAGTTTCTGAATGTTATTTACATATAAAAACACTTATGCTATTCATGATCAAGTAGCCTATCATATTTAATGGAAACTTATTTTTACCGTTAGTAACGTGAGGCAAAAGAATGAAGGATAAACTGAAATTCACAGCATTTCAACACAGCATCTGCTCACGTAGTTGAAGCAAGGCTGCTATTGGATCATCGAGGCTAAACGTCATATTATGCGACTATGTTGTAACTTCAGGAACCCAACTTCAGGAAGATAACATGTTCCTTCCTTATATACTTCATTGTGTAACTTAAAACATTGAACTTTAACTTATTAAATTAGCTTATTAAATCATAAAAGTTACATGTTTTAAGTTATATTTAGTAGCATGCTATAATCAGTTAGCCAACTGACTAAAAATGTCAGTTTTGTTAGCCAAAATGATACTGCTCTGTGAAAAATCATCCATGTGAGAGTTCAATGGTTATAGGCTACTTTTCTCAAGAGAATGCACTTGTAGCCTATACTTTTTTAGCAGATCTTTAGCAGTTTAATTCTTATGTTATTTAAATATAATGTAGTAGCGTATTTATAAATATAGCTGCGAGCAGCGATTACGGGCCCAAGCCGGTGGCACCGCAACCCCGGTGCCTTTAGTTACCTAAAGGCACCGGGGTGGCGGTACCGCCGGCTTTGGCCCTCCATCGCTGCTCGCAGCTATATTTATATATATATATATATATATATATATATATATATATATATATATATATTATACAAACATATATATATATATATATATATATATATATATATATATATATATATATATATATATATGTATATGTATTTATATATGTGTATATATATATATATATATATATATATATATATATATATATATATACCGTTCAAAAGTTTGGGGTCAGGAAGATTTTTAATGTTTTTAGGAGAAGTCTCTTCTGCTCACCAAGGCTGCATTTATTTGATTAAAAATACAAACAAAAACAGTAATATTGTGAAATATTATTCCAATTTAAAACAGCTGTTTTCTATTTTAAAATATTTTACACTGTAATTAATTTATGTGATCAAAGCTGAGTTTTCAGCATCATTACTCCCATCTTCAGTGTCACATGATCCTTCAGAAATCATTCTAATATGATGATTGATGGTCAATAAATATTAATTATTATTTTCAATGTTGAAAACAGTTGTGTACAGATTTTTTTTCAAAATGCGTTGATGAATGTAATGTTCAAAAGAACAGCATTTATTTCAAATATAATTTTTTTTTACATTTTAAATGTCTGTACTGTAACTTTTGATCAGTTTAACTCATTCTCGATTAATAAAAGTATTGATTTATTTTATTTCTTTCCCCCAAAAATAAAATTAAAATTATTACTGACCCCAAACTTTTAAAATAATAATGAATGTTTCTTGAGCATCAATCATCATATTAGAATAATTTCTGAAGGATCATGTGACAGTGACGACTGGAGTAATGATGCTGAAAACTCAGCTTTGATCACAGGAATAAATAACAGTTTAAAATATATTAAAATAGAAAGCAGCTGTTTTAAATTGGAATACTATTTTACAATATTACTGTTTTTGTTTGTATTTTTAATCAAATAAATGCAGCCTTGGTGAGCAGAAGAAACCTCGCTTAAAAATCTTACTGACCCCAAATTTTTGAACAGTAGTGTATATATATTATATAAAAATGTAATGGATAAGACACAGATAGTTTTACTTGCCTGACCTGATTAGAACAATGAAAAAACTTAAATGAAAAAATAACTTGGGAATCTCTAAAACGAGGGCGCGATTAAACAGTGGACACATAAAAACATACTCTGTCATTTTGTTCAGAACATCATTCAAACTGCAAAGTGTTAACTTATATTTTTGTACAGTAGCAATAAAACACAACATTGTGCTTTTTTTAAATACATTCAAGCAATCCTCCCCGAAAATGAAACTAAAATGCTCACGGCTGCACAGGCATTCATAATGGTGCGCATCCTCAGCGAGGAACGAGCAGAACAGAGTCAACGTTTTTTAGGTCATTCCTCCTTCCATAGGAATTTATTGAAAATGCTCGCTCTGCTCCGCACCATTATCAATGTCCGTGCGGACGAACATATTTTACTTTCGTTTTTAAGTTAGAGATTAAAAAGCCCCCAGCGGTGTCACACGTCAGTTAACCAGTGGTAAAATATTCTTACCGTCACATACCTAGTATATTTTTATATAGATATAATAGGCCTACCTGATTTTGAACACAAGAGGGCAGTATAGCACTATGTTTGACTTTATTTATTTATTGTTTAGACTAAACAACCATTCTGGCAGTTTTTAAACTTAAACTTCATTCTTAAATTGAAAAAAAAAGAATAAAATGAGTTAAGTTCTGGTATTTGTATACTTTTATATAGTAATAAATGGTTTATAATTAAATTTTTAGAATATATGAACCTTTTAGTGTTTCCTTTTTAGACAATACTTTAATCCCTCGCCATAGCAAAACCGTTTGAGATATTTATTATCCGTTCACAATTTAGCATCATTAATATATTTTTATCATGTTGAAAAAGTTTGGTGGGAATAAAATAAACCACTTAGTTAAAGGTGGCTAAAAATTCAGAGGCTGATTTTGCAAAAAAAATCCACATTCAGATCAAAATATCTGACTTTCTGATGGTCAGAGCTAATGACTTTAAATTAGAAAGTTGTCCGGGTCGATGAGATCAATATATGAACTGAGTTTTTTTTACTGTAGTTAAAACTAACCCCCCCACTTTTGTCAAAAGCATGTTGAAAGTGACACACTTCCTGCTGCTAGTTGGTGGCGCTATAACTTTGAATCACAATAGCTACATCCATCTGATCGGCCTCTTACCACGAACACACTGCTGAAGTTTCATCAAGATCAGTTAATGTATGCAGAAGTTATTCCACTTCGTGTTTCTCTTTTCTCGCCATAAATTCGATTCCTCGCCACGGCCAAACCGTTCGAGATATCAAAAATCCGTCTGCAATTTAGCATCCTCAAAGTCTTGACTACATGCACACCGAGTTTGGAGGGGACACAGTGAATTTTCTAGGAGGAGTATTTCACATTCCACAGCAAGCGTTTTCCAAACAACCCATAATAGCCGACTTCCTGTTGGGCTGGCGTAAAACTTGACGGGGGAAAAGTTGTTTGGCACAATGAGATCTATATGTGTACCGAGTTTCATAGTAATTCATGCAAGCGTGTTTGATCTATGGACCAAGTTTTCAGACCCAGTTCAAGGGGGCGCTGTTGAGCCCCCCTGCCACGCCCGGGTACCAGCTTCAGCCCGGCCCTGATGCCAGGGGGTTCTGACCTGTGTGCAAAGTTTCAAGAGTTTTTGAGCACGTTAAGGACCCCAAAAGCCCCTGAAACCTTGATTAACAATATAAAAGCAATAGTCAGATCCCCCCTCCCCTCACACACACAGAGACACAGAGAGAGGGAGAGAAAATTCTCCAGAAAATCCACATTCAAACCAAAATATCTCTCTTCCTCTTGGTCCGAGCTAGTTACTGTAAATTAGAAAGTTGTCCGTCTTGATGAGAACAATACACATACCAAGTTTTGTTGCTGTTGATAAAACTAACCCCCCCACTTTTGACTAAAGGTGGCGCTACTGAGCCATTCCACCACGCCCGTTTCTGAAACTTTGCACATGTCTACTGTATAATAAATGTGATGTGTCTGTCGAGTTTCATGCATTTTCAAGCATGTGAAGAGTCTCAAAAGAATCCGAAAAGAATATTAAAGTTTGATGCGTTGCCACGGCAACAGTATCTAAGATATCAATAATCCTTCCACAGGTCTACATCTGCCGGGTGTCTACATTATACACATAAAGTTTTAAGCAAATCGGGTAAAAATAAGAAAGTGATTTCAAAGCATTTTGAAAGTGACACACTTCCTGTTGCCAGTTGGTGGCGCTATAACTTTGACTCATAAAGGTCACATCCATGTGATCGGCCTCTTACAACGAATACACTGCTGAAGTTTCAGCAAGATCAGATAATGTATGCAGAAGTTATAACACACTTCCTGTGTCCCATTATTCGCCATAAATTTGTTTCCTCGCCACGGCCAAACCGTTCGAGATATCAAAAATCTGTTCGCAAGAATTCATCCTCAATGTCTTGACTTCATTCACACCGAGTTTGGCGGCGATCGGATGAATTCCCTAGGAGGAGTATTTCACATTCCATTGTATGCGTTTTCCAAACAACGTATAATAACCGACTTCCTGTTGGGCTTTTGTAAAACTCAGAGCACGAAAGTTGTGCGGCCCGATGAGATCTATATGTGTACTGAGTTTCATATTATTACATGCAAGCGTGTTTGATATGTGGACCAAGATTTCGGACCCCATTCCAGGGGGCGCTGTCGAGCCCCCCTGCCACGCCCAGGTACCAGCTTCAGTCCGGCCCTGATGGCCGCGGGTTCTGACCTGTGTGCAAAGTTTCAAGAGTTTTTGAGCATGTTAAGGGCCCCAAAAGTGGCAAAAAGGCACAAAAAAAAATAATGAAGAAAAAAAAAAAAAAAAAAAAAAAAAATCCTTACGAAAACAATAGGGCCTCCGCCCTTTCAGGGCTTGGGCCCTAATAAATGTCAGACAGCCCCTGCAAGTCTACTGGGGCCATCTAGTGGGCCCCTGCGAATAAGTCAAGAACCACTGTTTTAGCCGAACCATCATGGCTCTCCAGTTCGCTAGATATCAGTAGTGCACACACTCAGATTTAGAACCACCACAAATCAACACAAGAAAAAGAGTGGTTTGAGGAAAAATGGCACTCCTCAAGGAAGTGTCATTAGCCCAATACTATTTTCTATTATGATAGATGATGTATTTCAGAATGTGGGTAATGAGTTTGGTAAGGTATTATTTGCGGATTATGGAGCAATGTGGAAGAAAGGAAAAAATATTCAATATGTGCAAAAGAAAATGCAGGAAGCAATTAAAATAGTGGAAAACTGGTCATATGAATGGGGTTTCAAATTTTCAGTGGAAAAAACTAAAAGTATGGTGTTTACAAAAAGCAAGAAAGTAATGGAGAACTTAACATTATATGGAAAAGAGTTGGAGCAAGTAAATAATTTTAAATATTTAGGAGTTATATTTGATAAAAAGTTAGTATGGAAAGATAATATAAATAAAATAGAGGAAAGATGTAAAAAAGTAATAAATATAATGAGATGTGTGAGAGGATATGAATGGGGGGCTAGTACCCAGGCGTTGAAATACATGTACAGTGCAATGATAAGATCAGTGATAGATTATGGGAGTATAGTTTATAGTTCAGCATCTAAAACATTAATGAAAAGGATTGAAATCATACAAAGCCAAGCGTTAAGAGTGTGTTGTGGAGCAATAAAAACTACTCCTATTGTAGCAATACAGGTAGAAATGGGGGACATGCCAATACAGCTTAGAATAAAACAGTTAGCTTTAAATTATTGGGCAAGTATACAAGGGTGTGAAGACAATGAACATATAGCAAAAAGGGCACTGAGCCCATGTTGGGAAATTGAGAAAATAAAGAAGGAATATGGTAGTTGGAAAGTGCAAGAATGGGCAAAAGAGAGTAAAATCCAAGATAAAGTACAAATTAAAAAGTTTTTATATACAGTTAATCCAAAATGGATATTTTCAGAAGTGTGTGTTGATTATAGTATTTATGATAAAATAAGAGGTAGTGGAGGAAAAGGAAACTGGGATAAAATATAGATTAAAAATATATGAGTCGTTTTTGCATATATTCACAGATGGATCAAAGGACATAAAAGGGGGGAAAACGGGTTTTGCATTTGTAATACCACAAATAGGATTAGTATTTAGGGAAAGAACTCCAGATCATTTATCCGTTTATACAGTGGAGATGCTAGCCATATCATTTAGTCTTCAATGGATGGAACAAAATAGAATTAAAAAAGGAATTATATGTACGGATTCATTATCGGTATTAGTGTCAGTTAAATTAATGTCCACCAAAAGTCGAATAGATATATTATATGAAATTTATGAGACCATATTTAGATTAAGGAAATTGGGAACAGAAGTTAAATTTTGATGGGTACCAGCACATAGAGGAGTAGAAGGAAACGAAATGGCAGATTATTATGCAAAAAAGGCAATAAGAGAGGAAACAATAATAAATATTGCATATAGTGTTGCTGAAATGAAATCTATTATTAAAGCACATATAATGGAAGAGTGGCAAAGCATGTGGGAAAAAGAAGAGAAAGGAAGACATTTATTTCAAATACAAGGGAAAGTAGGAAAATGGAAAAATGTAAGAATGAATAGTAAAGAGCAAAGAATAATATCACGAATAAGAATGGGTCATACTAGGCTAAATAGTACTATGCATCTGATAGGGAAGCATCCCACAGGCTTGTGTGTATGTGGGGTAGAGAGAGAAACAGTGGAACATGTTTTTTTTATGTAATTGTATAAAATATGAGGAAAATAGAAGAAAACTCAGGGAGAAATTAAAAAACATAGGAGGGGGAGGGATAAATGTAAAGAATTTGTTAGATGGTGAAGAAAGGAAATATAAGTTGGTGATTGAGTATTTAAAACAAAGTGATTTATTGAATCGAATTTAGTTTTTTTTTTTTTTTTTTGTATTATGATCTTACTCCGACTCACACTCCAGCATAGTAGGTGGCGGAAATGCACCTAGACGTTAGATGCCACCCGCCAATAAACAGAAAGAAGAAGAAGAAGAAGTGGTTTGAGGACGGAGGTAGTCGGTGAGTGTTTCCGGTGCGCGGACGTCCAGTCGTAGTGATCTTTTTTTACAGTCTATGGTCTAGTGAACCATCCGCATTGTTGTTGGTTGTGAAATTGAGTATACGAGTTGAAGTAGCGAATATTTTGTTTTTCTAGTCACAGAATTGGGTGTTGTAGGGGCCTGTGCAGGGGCCTGTTCTTCGTACGTTGCTTAAAACATCCGAGATCAAATAAGATGATATCATCGTGCTAATCATGATCCGGCTAATTAGGTTCTTCGAACACAGCTGCCGTATATGATTAGTATAGCTGGATTGAGTTATCTGAGATAATTGCGCGTTCATGCGCTGGTTTAAAAGGGGATATGTATCGATGCGATGGTAGAAACATTGATCAGCAACGCTGCTATTGGCTGCTCAGCGTGGCCAAAGAGCGCGCTCAGTTTTTCTCCTCAGCAGAGCAAGAACTAATAGTCGAACTTTATTCGGAATTTTAATGTTTAATCAAAACGCCACGGAACACCTCAAAGTCTGCAAAAGCCAGGAGAGAGGGCTGGCAAAAAGTAGCAGACAATTTAAATCCGTTAGAAGTGGCCGTGTTAGATGTTTTTTATCATTTATTAGCCTATATTTTTGTGTTTTAATAATTGCATAATTACTTGTGCATTGTAATGTCAGTCACCATACTAGAACATGGGAACAAATAAAAGTGAAGTACAAAAATATTCTACATAATGGTAATTTTTAGTTATATTATAGTCTCTTTTATAAAAGGCACTGATAAATAAATGGTTGTGTTTATAAAAGCAACCAAGAAAAAGGCTGAGAAAAAAAAAAAGATCTTAGTAGCCTACACTGTAAAATAATTTTTGCTGCTTTAAATTAAGGCTGTATAGTCATTTCAACTGTTAAATCTTGAGTAATGATGAATTGCTTTGACTTGTGAAAGTGAAAACTGATAAACTTATGTTAATGTAAAAATATTTTGCCATGAGTTATTGATCACATTTTTCCCGAGTGTAGTTCATTGTAATGACATTGTGTTTTCCTCTTTTGTGCACTTTTACATAATACACACTTGTATCTGTTCCCAAGAAAGTGGTGGCTGAAATATGTGCAGTAAGTGGACATTTTCTAACTTTCCAAAGGAAAGAAAGTATAAGACTTTGTAATGTCCATTTGTTTCCATTGCACTGGACAGTGAATAAACCCTCTCAGATAACTGTCATATGGAGGAACTAGCCTACCTGAAAGTGCATAAATAACTTTACTTAATTTATACTTGTATGCTTTATGGCTGCAATATAAGTTGCAGGATTCCACATCTACAGAAAGGCCTACAGAAGAGTCTGCACAGACAGAGAGACATAGGCCTACAGGTGGGCAGTGAATAGCCAACTTTTCCTTTTTATTTGTTGCATGAGGCATGTGTCTAATATCTCTTGTTGCAGGCACTTGACCACTGGCTTTTCTTTACAAAGAACAATTGAAATAAAACTCAAGGAACTAAGCATATTTGTCTTTTATTAAACATTTAATGAAAAGGTTTTTTTTTTTTTTTTTTTTGTGTGTGGCAATGTTGTGTAATATGGCACATGCAACAATGTCACAGGCCCTGTCAGGTGTGCAACCCTCAGACTTTTCAGACACTGAAATCTTCCCTTTAGTTAGCCAAAGTTCATTTCATTGTGTGCCCTTGTCCTGGCTAGAGCTGCACTGTAACTGGTTTGGGTCAGGGAATGGGGTCATAAAACACCTGTCTGCAGGAACATGTCATAATCACCTATGAAAAAATGCAGTTCTGTTAGGATCAGCATAAGTGTATGTAATACAGTGAGCTTGATATTTAATTGTGGAACTTTCCTTACCACTTTCAAATAATGTGCATAAATGTGAATCTCTGAAAATTCTTAAGTCATGCACAGATCCTGGCCATTTTGCTTTCACATTTGTGATATGGGAGATTTTTAGTCAACTGCCTTTTTTTATTTGATATAATATTACTAATCTGGAATATTAAGAATCACAATAGTAACTGGGCTGCACATTTACATTGTGAATCCCCTTTCTGTTCACATAATCCCCTTCATTGAGGCCTTGATGGCAGTCTATGGTCTAGCCTATAGTCTATGTTACCAATCACGTTAGTGAAGCCTGAGTGACATACTGTAATCGGCATGATCCTCATAAAAAATGATGATAGCCTAAAAAATAAAAAATAAACTGCTTTTAAAAAAAACTGCTTTACAACATTGGGTCTTAAGTGGCTTGGAAATGCCACAAAAAAACCTAAAACTGTTTTTTTTTTTAAACCTAAAAGCGCCAGGTAAACTCCGAATGACACGACAGACAGCACTTTCCATCAAGTTCTCCGCATCTCCAATAGTGTAAAGGAAAGAGCCACTCGCAAATAATCTTAGGGCAATGCAAACAGTTTGTGCTGTAGTTAAAGCCCGACTCCGACAAGTCGAAAATAAATGTGCGTTTCCAACAAATTAATAATGTAAACGACAATCTCGTCACGAGTCACGAGAAAAAATATATATCTCAGAAAGTGCACTATCGCGCTGCACTGGAATTCCCGTATCAGCTCCGCTTATGAAGCCGCAGTCTAATCCTGTTAACATGAAATAAGCCTGCTCCCGAGCACGTTTAAGCTTGCACACCTGTTGCTATGACAGCAAGTCCAGGATGAGCGTCGAAGAACCAAACAATCCAAGATCATGCCAAATCGCCAACAATCAAATCCAGCTAACTGAGTTAGCGACGTACGAAGAACAGACCCCAGGACTATAAACCGACGGCCTGTATAGGTCCGGAACAGTAGTTCTGCGGGGTTCCTTACAAACTCAAACAGAATGGCAGGGAGGGAGACAGATGATAATAACAGTATGGAGTATAGTGGGGAAGAGGGAAATTACGTAGATGAGGGGGGAGGAAAAGGATGGAAAGAGGTGGTAAGACAGAGAGAGAACAGGGAAGCAAGTAGGTGTAAGAGAAAGAAAAATACAACTAGTTTAAGCGAAGCAGAAAGCGAGGGAGGAGAAAGTGAGCAGAAGAATTCAAGGGCAGGAATACTTAATGTAGTGTTAAGATTTGAGGGGGAGGGGGGAGTAAAGAAAATTGATCCATTGAAGTTAACAAAAATTATTCGAGGGCAAATTATGTAAATTATGCAAAAGTATTAGGAGATGGAAACTTGCTAATAGGGTGTAGTAGTGAAGAACAGGTGGTAAAAGCAAAGAACATGACTATCATTGGAAAAATCAAAGTGACTAAGGTTGTAAGAGTTGGAGAACAAAGAATCAATGGTAGTAAAGGGGTGATATCTGGAGTTCCTCTTAAAGGGGTGGTTGAGTATGATTTCACTTTTCTAACTTTAGTTAGTGTGTAATGTTGCTGTTTGAGTATAAACAACATCTGCAAAGTTTCAATACTCAAAGTTCAAAGCAAAGGAAGATATTTGATTTTAAAGAAAAGGACTACAGCTGGTAGGGACTACACGACATTTCTCCCGGGTTAGTGACATCACTAACCCTAGAATTTACATAAACCTCGCCCCCGGGAACACACAGTCCATGTTGAGAAGAGGAAAAGTTGTTGTATAAGAGTACATTTGTGAGTCAGCTCAAACTTTAGCATCCATCTTTTCACATGCAATAGAAAGTCACTCTGTGTGCATCTCACAACAGTTCCTATACGAGCGATTTATAGATTTATCATGACAGAATATCCTAATTGAAGATAGTTAACTTCACATCAGCAACATAAATTCATCAACTAACCATTCAGAGACGTCCTGTTGCATTCTACATGTTGTCACTTCTTCTTGAGTCTCTCCATCCTTATCTGACTCCGTTTAACATTAAAGGCAGAACAGTTTCTGTCATTTTAGTGTGTCTGTGTGAGGTAATAGCAGCAGCTCATTTGCATTTAAAGGGCCAGGCACAAAACGGTGCGTTTTTGCAAACCCTCAAAAAGTGACAACTTTAACTTGCTATATAAAAATATCTGTGGGGTATTTTGCGCTAAAACTTCACACACACTCTGGGGACATCATAGATATATTTTACATCTTGTGAAAAGGGCATTTTACCACCACTTTAATGTCAGTATGAGGGAGCTAATGGAGAACCTGAAAGTGAGGGAAGGATCAGTTAAGAGTGTGAAAAGAATGACAAGAGGAATAGAGAAAATTGAGACTGAAACTGTTTTGGTAGAGTTTGGAAAAAAGGAGATTCCAAAGGAGTTTTACTGTGGTTTTGTAAGGTATAGTGTAAGGGAATACATATCAAAACCTATGCAATGTTTCAACTGCCAGGAGTTTGGACATATAGCCAAAGTATGCAAAGGAAAGGGGAAATGTGCTAGATGTGGTGGGGATCATGAATATGGAAAATGTGGAGGGGGAGTGAATCCCAAATGTAGTAACTGTGGAGGTAATCACAGTGTGGCATATTGGGGATGTGAGGTGTTGAAGCAAGAGGTGGAGGTGCAACAAATTCGAGTAAAGGAAAAAGTATCATATGCTGAGGCAGTTAAGATGGCAGGAGAGAATAAGAAACGTAAGGAGGGAGGATGTAGCAAAGAGCAAGTGGTGAGGGAATGGAGTTATCCAGTTCTGGTTGAGGGAAATGAGACAGCAGTAACAAATAGGGAAAAAGCAGAGTTAATGGCAAAAACTTTTGTTACGGTACATAGCTCAAATAATTTGCAGGAAGAAAGTAGAAGAGGTAGAGAGAAAACAAAATCTGAAAATATGGAGGCTTTAGGTAGGAAAATTAGTATGGAGGATGGACAGAATGTTCCCTTTAGAATAGGAGAGTTAATAAGAGCACTAGACAAAGCAGGACAGACGGCGCCATGGGAAAGATGAAATATGTTATTGTATGATAAAACATTTAAGTGTAGAAAGTATGGAGAAATTATTGATGCTGTACAACAGAGTGTGGGTAGATGGAATAATACCAGGGAGTTGGAAGGAGGCTATAATAATTCCAATAAGGAAACCCGGAAAAGATAGCAGTAGACCTGGAAGCTATAGACCAATTGCCTTGACATCTCATACCTGTAAGATAATGGAACGTATGGTGAATGAGAGGTTAACATACTTCTTGGAGGAAAGAGAAATGGTGGCTTCATATCAAAGCGGTTTCAGGAAAGGAAGGAGTAGGCCTACTATAGATCCAGTGTTGGGGCTAGAAGATAAAATAAGGAAAGCTCAAGTAAATAAGGAGACAATGGTTGCAGTATTTTTCGACGTGGAAAAGGCATATCTTAATGGGTATTGGAGGAAGAATATTTAATTGTATTATGGACTTTTTGAATGAAAGAACTATTCAGGTGAAGATAGGAGCAGAGTTATCTAGTCAATATACTGTAGAGAACGGGACACCACAGGGGAGTGTAATAAGTCCAACTTTATTTTCCATTATGGTAAATGATATATTTGTAAACATTCCAAATGATATGGGGAGATCATTGTGTGCAGATGATGGAGCACTGTGGAAAAGAGGGAGAAATGTGGAATATGTAGTTAAGAAAATGCAAGATGGACTTAATCAAGTCGAAAAGTGGGGAACAAAATGGGGATTTAAGTTTTCAGTGGAAAAAACAAAAGTTATGTTCTTTACAAGAAAGAAAGTCAGAGAATGGTATTTGAAATTGTACGGAAATAATTTAGAGAGAGTTGAAAGGTTTCGTTTTTTGGGAGTGTATTTTGATGGGAGATTAACATGGAGGGAGCATATTAGATATGTAGTTGATAAGTGTAAAAAAGTTATAAATGTCATGAGGTGTATTGCAGGATTGGGGTGGGGGAGCGGAGGTAGCATCGATGAAATGCATATATATAGCCTTAATAAGATCAAGGTTAGACTACGGAAGTATTGTATATGGTTCAGCAGCTAAATCTGTGTTAGCAGACTTGGATGTAATACAAGCTCGGGCTTTAAGAGTGTGCGTAGGAGCGGTTAGAACCTCCCCAGTATGTGCTCTCCAAGTTGAAGCAGGTGAAATGCCATTGTGGTTGAGAAGGAAGCAGCTGGGGGCTAATTATAGGGTCAATTTAAGAGGAAATGGAGATAGCCATCCAGCAAAAAGGGTGCTTCAGACATGCTGGGAGAAGAAGACAACACAAAAAACAGGTTTTGGGTGGACAGGGGATCAAATGGCAAACCCCTGTTTATGATAAAGAGTTTGGCACAAATGTGGTGTGGCCCATTAGACCTGTCTGGGAATTAGAACCATGTGGAATTACTTAAGATTAAACGCAATAATAAGAATGATGATTTAACTGGTATATATAGGGAAAGTAAGTATAAGGAAAGTATTCAGATTTTCACAGATGGGTCAAAGGACATGCAAACAGATGCAACAGGATCTGCAGTTGTTGTTCCTAGATATCAGGTGGAATTTAGTAAAAGAACAACTGATTGTCTGAGTGTGTTTGCAGTTGAACTGTTTGCCATATTGATGGCGTTGGAATGGACAGAACATATTAGTGACAAGGAAATCTTAATATGTAGTGACTCTGTGGCAGCTCTTATAAGCATGAAGACAGGTAGAACTAGAAGTCATCTAGACCTGTTGTATGAAGTGTTATTGATGAACTCAAGAATAGTTAGGCAGGGGAAAAATGTCATATTTCTGTGGGTCCCTGCACACTCTGGAATTCAGGGAAATGAGAAAGCGGATAAGGTGGCAAAAGAAGCAGTTAAAAAGGAGATGTTGAAGTCAACATTAAATGATCAAAATCAGAGGGGAAAGGCATAGTGTGGAGAAGTATAAATCAACAATGGCAACAGAGCTGGGATAATGCAACAAAAGGGAGACATTTACATACAAATCAAAGCAAAGTAGGCCTATGTATATCAAGAAGTAGGGGAACAAAGAGGAAAGAGCAGGCGATAATAAGCAGGCTGAGAATTGGGCATAGCAATCTTAATAGCACACTTTTAAATACAGGAAAACATCCTACAGGAATGTGTGAACATTGTCAGGAAGCTGAAACAGAACATATTCTTACAACATGCAGGAAATTTACTCAGGAAAGACAAGAAATGATAACCCAGTTAAAAAAAATAGGACGGGTAGATAATACAGTTAAAAGTTTATTGGAGTATGGAGAGAGTGCGGAGGGTAGGAAATGGATATTTGATTTTTTGAGGATGACTGGATTAGATAGGCGGATTTAGTATGAATGAAAGCAAAGGATAAATAAAACCGAAAGGTGGCAGTAATGCAACTCAAAGGATGGCAGCTGCCGTAAAAATCCAAAGAAGAAGAAGAAGAAGAAAAGAGTGGTTCTCTTACTAAACTTCCGGGCATGGCGGAGAAGAAAATAGCCGGTATGTTTGCCTTCCTGTGTATCAGTTGTCTGATAATAGTGCATGGTAAAAAAAAAAAATTAATAGGCCTAAATAAATATAACGCAATACTTGTAAATCTCTTCCCAGCCCCGTGTTTTATTATTTGCAGCAGAACATGTAAACAGCCTAGCTATGCATCATCACACTATCAGCCCTATTCTGTAATCATGTAAATCCAGCTGTAGTGCACATTCAGATGATTTGTCCTCCTCAGTCCGATCGCAGGATCCCGGCCAGCGGCGCGTGCTGGACAGCGCCACGCGCCAGCGCCGTTTGACCCGCCAGCTCGAGGCGCTCGAGAAAGACAACTTCCAGGACGACCCTCACGCGAGCCTCCCGCAGCTCGTCAAGCGGCTGCCGCAGTTCGACGAGAGCAACGAATCGAGTCGGTGTTTTGCATCGTTCAATCCCCATCCATTTGCACGTATTAAATATATCGAGCTCTATCCGACTCGGTAACGTTGACGGTTGTGTTGTCTTTATTTTGATTTCAAGGCAAGCGGAGGAAGAAGACAAGGGGTGATCATTTCAAACAGAGGTTCCGCAAAAACTTCCAGACGCTTCTGGAGGAGGAGGTAAAGCAATCGCGTATTTCACTCATTAGCACTGCGTGCTGAGAAACTCAAAACACACCCCTCACTTCTTAATGTTGAATGTTACGGAACCCCAAAAGAAACCGCAAAAATTTTTTTAAAGACATTAACCTATTTGTAAGACCATTAAAGGGATGGTTCAATCCACAATTAAAACGTTATCATCATTTACTCACCCTCACGTCTTTCCAAACCAGTATGAATTTCTTTCATTGAACAAAAAATAAGATATTTTGAAGAATGTTGGTAACCAGACAGTTGATGGTTGTCAATGACTTCCAAAGTATTTTTTTCCTACAATGGAAGTGATTGGGTACTGGTTACCAACATTATTCAAAGTCTCTTATTTTGTGTTCAACAGAAGAAAGAAACTCCTACAGGTTTGAAACAACTTGAGGGTGAGTAATGATAATTTTCATTTTTGAGTGTACTATCCCTTTAAAATTGTAAATTACTCTTAAATCATGGTAGCATTTGAATAAAAGTTACTGTTATGACAGTACTGTAACAGGATGTAAAAATAAATCTTCAAAAGTGAAATTCCAGGGCATAATATAACAATGTCACAATGTAAACTTATGATTAATTCTAAATCTAGGCTGCTGCTACTTTTCTTTTCTTTTTGGAGTCCTGAAAATATTTCCGTGCCATTCACCCTCTTACACTTTTTTTTCTTCCAGGACTTGAGTGTTAGTGAGGGTCCAAACTATCTGACTGCATGTGCTGAGCCCTCTAAGTTTCCTCAGCGTCATTTCTGTGCAGTGTGCGGCTTCCCTTCAAACTACACCTGTGTGTCGTGTGGATCTCGCTACTGCTGTGTCCGATGTTTAGGAACACACCACGAGACCAGGTAACACACTCGCTCATGCATGTGTGGCTGGAAGGCAACACACTTCCTCAAAAGTGATACCAGATAATAGTAACACAACTTACACAAGAAGACAACTCAATTTTGTTACTGCAGACAGACACCAAAAGGAAAGATGACACAGACATATTAATAGTCATTTCACCCTTAACCCTCATGTGGTGTTCATGTCATTTTTGACTGGAGAAGATTTTCTTTTTCCTGAAAATACTAGTTAATGTTATCGCATTGAACTGAAACTTAGTGACTTTGTTCACAGAGACTATAACAACTTGTCCAATTTTTTTTTTTTTTTTTTTACTTTTTTTGTGTTGTTTTTTTCACCTTGTTACACCTATGGTGTTCCCGGTCAAAAATGACGAGCCTACACAAAATAGCTTATAAATCCCTCGTTATGCTATATTATCCCCAAAAATTGGATTCAATCTTTTTATCAACTTGTTTTCTTTCAATTAGGACTGGTTTTGTATTCAATTTTCAAACAGTTTAATTGTAGGAGTCATTTATCCGAGCTTATGCACCTCAGTTTTTGAGTGAAAAAAGCATTATTTGTTAATAATTTTGGCAATATTGAGAAAAATATGAAAATAAATTGCATTGTTGATCACACTAGTCTACTTTAATGTTTAACCAGGAAATTTCTTTTGAAATGCTTTTATTTTGTACAAAATGACACAGAGTCACACTTGTGGTGTTCCTAGTCAAAAATGACCAGCCTACACAAAATAGCTTATAAATCACTTGTTGTGCTATATTATCACCAAAAATTGGATTCAATCTTTTTATCAACTTGTTTTCTTTCAATTAGGACTGGTTTTGTATTTCATTTTCAAACGGTTTAATTGTAGGAGTCATTTATCCGAGCTCCTGGTCATTGAAAGTGAATGGGGGAGACTGAAAATTAGAGAAAAATTTAGTTGTCAGGAGCATGTTTATCATGTTCACATATGTATATGTGTGCTTGCAGACATAGAGCCATTGGACATGTGCATGCATGGATACATGTATGCCACACACACACACACACACACACACACACACACACAAACTATTTTCTGAAAGAAACATTCTTTTTCACAGTGATAAAATTTTTTAATCTAATATCCATTCATCAATCTGACATTACCACATTCGAACACACACTCACACAATTGCAAGTTACCTTAAAAATGCTTTTGTTAGTCATTTGCATGAGTTTACACAGAGACCTGGTGTTTGTCGTTTTGGTTAGTTCATAATTTGGAAAACTGAAAGAAGTGTTTGATTTGTGTTCTCTATATGACAGTGTTAATGTGTTCTTTCTTGTATGTCACAACCCAGATAGCAGACGGATGTGGGCCACTTCAGGCAATGATGCGGCACTGCTGGCCTACTTATGGCCCGGACCAAATGTGTCTGAGCCTGAAGTGGCCCACATGTAAAATGGCAAATATGGCCCAAATATGTTAAATCACATGTGGGCCTTTTTAGGCAAAGATGCGGCACTCATGGGAATGTGTAATCTGAATGTGAGCCTAAAGTGGCCCATATGATAAACAATGAATATGGCCCAAATATCACAAACCAAATGTGGGCCACCTATGGCAAAACCGTGGCACAATCGACAATGACTAATCTGGATGTAAACCAAAAATGGCCCACATATGTTTCAGCAAATGTGGCCCAGTTTTCTTAAAACATATCTGGGCCAGTTTTGGCAAAGATATGGCACAGTGGCACTGTCTCATCTGGATGTGAGCCAAAAGTGGCCCACATATAATGCTGCAAATGTGGCCCAGTTATCTTAAAACACATTTGGGCCAGTTTTGGCAAATATATGGCTCAGTGGCACTGTCTCATCTGGATGTGAGCCAAAAGTGGCCCACATATGATGCTTCAAATGTGGCCCAGTTATCTTAAACCATATCTGGGCCAGTTTTGGCAAAGATATGGCTCAGTGGCACTGTCTCATCTGGATGTGAGCCAAAAGTGGCCCACATATGCTGCTGCAAATGTGGCCCAGTTATTTTAAAACACATCTGGGCCAGTTTTGGCAAAGATATGGCTCAATGGCACTGTCTCATCTGGATGTGAGCCAAAAGTGGCCCATATATGATGCTGAAAATGTGGCCCAGTTATCTTAAAACATATCTGGGCCAGTTTTGGCAAAGATATGGCTCAGTGAGCACTGGCTCATCTGGGTGTGAGCCAAAAGTGGCCCACATTTGATGCTCCAAATGTGGCCCAGTTATCTTAAAACACATCTGGGCCAGTTTGGGCAAAGATATGGTTCAGTGAGCACTGGCTCATCTGGGTGTGAGCCAAAAGTGGCCCACATTTGATGCTCCAAATGTGGCCCAGTTATCTTAAAACACATCTGGGCCAGTTTTGGCAATGATATGGCTCAGTGAGCACTGGCTCATTTGGGTGTGAGCCAAAAGTGGCCTACATATGTTTCAGCAAATGTGGCCCAGTTATCTTAAAACACATCTGGGCCAGTTTTGGCAAAGATATGGCTCAGTGGCACTGTCTCATCTGGATGTGAGCCAAAAGTGGCCCACATATAATGCTGCAAATGTGGCCCAGTTATCTTAAAACACATCTGAGCCAGTTTTGGCAAAGATATGGCTCAGTGAGCACTGGCTCATCTGGGTGTGAGCCAAAAGTGGCCCACATATAGTGCTGCAAATGTGGCCCAGTTATCTTAAAACACATCTGGGCCAGTTTGGGCAAAGATATGGCTCAGTGAGCACTTGCTCATCTGGGTGTGAGCCAAAAGTGGCCCACATATAATGCTGCAAATGTGGCCCAGTTATCTTAAAACATATCTGGGCCAGTTTTGGCAAAGATATGGCTCAGTGAACACTGGCTCATCTGGGTGTGAGCCAAAAGTGGCCCACATTTGATCCTCCAAATGTGGCCCAGTTATCTTAAAACACATCTGGGCCAGTTTGGGCAAAGATATGGCTCAGTGAGCACTGGCTCATCTGGGTGTGAGCCAAAAGTGGCCCACATATAATGCTGCAAATGTGGCCCAGTTATCTTAAAACACATCTGGGCCAGTTTTGGCAATGATATGGCTCAGTGAGCACTTGCTCATCTGGGTGTGAGCCAAAAGTGGCCTACATTTGATCCTCCAAATGTGGCCCAGTTATCTTAAAACACATCTGGGCCAGTTTGGGCAATGATATGGTTTAGTGAACACTGGCTCATCTGGGTGTGAGCCAAAAGTGGCCCACATTTGATCCTCCAAATGTGGCCCAGTTATCTTAAAACACATCTGGGCCAGTTTGGGCAAAGATATGGCTCAGTGAGCACTGGCTCATCTGGGTGTGAGCCAAAAGTGGCCCACATATAATGCTGCAAATGTGGCCCAGTGATCTTAAAACACATCTGGGCCAGTTTGGGCAAAGATATGGCTCAGCGAGCACTGGCTCATCTGGGTGTGAGCCAAAAGTGGCCCAGATATAATACTGCAAATGTGGCCCAGTGATCTTAAAACACATCTGGGCCAGTTTTGGCGAAGATATGGCTCAGTGAGCACTTGCTCATCTGGGTGTGAGCCAAAAGTGGCCCACATATGATGATCTAAATGTGGCCCAGTTATCTTAAAACACATCTGGGCCAGTTTTGGCAAAGATATGGCTTAGTGAGCACTGGCTCATCTGGGTGTGAGCCAAAAGTGGCCCACATATGATGATCCAAATGTGGCCCAGTTATCTTAAAACATATCTGGGCCAGTTTGGGCATAGATATGGCTCAGTGAGCACTGGCTCATCTGGATTTGAGCCAAAAGTGGCCCACATATGATGCTCCAAATGTGGCCCAGTTATCTTAAAACACATCTGGGCCAGTTTTGGCAAAGATATGGCTTAGTGAGCACTGGCTCATCTGGGTGTGAGCCAAAAGTGGCCCACATATGATGATCCAAATGTGGCCCAGTTATCTTAAAACATATCTGGGCCAGTTTGGCAAAGATATGGCTCAGTGAGCACTGGCTCATCTGGATTTGAGCCAAAAGTGGCCCACATATGATGCTCCAAATGTGGCCCAGTTATCTTAAAACACATCTGGGCCAGTTTTGGCAAAGATATGGCTTAGTGAGCACTGGCTCATCTGGGTGTGAGCCAAAAGTGGCCCACATATGATGATCCAAATGTGGCCCAGTTATCTTAAAACATATCTGGGCCAGTTTGGCAAAGATATGGCTCAGTGAGCACTGGCTCATCTGGATTTGAGCCAAAAGTGGCCCACATATGATGCTCCAAATGTGGCCCAGTTATCTTAAAACATATCTGGGCCAGTTTGGGCTAAGATATGGTTCAGTAGCACTGGCTCATATGGATGTGAGCCAAAAGTGGCCCATATGATAAATAATGAATGTGGCCCATATATCACAAGCCAAATGTGGGCCACCTATGGCAAAAACGTGGCACAATCGACAATGACTGATCTGGATGTAAACCAAAAATGGCCCACATATGTTTCAGCAAATGTGGCCCAGTTTTCTTAAAACATATCTGGGCCAGATTTGGCAAAGATATGGCTCTGTGAGCACTAGCTCATCTGGGTGTGAGCCAAAAGTGGCCCACATATAATGCTGCAAATGTGACCCATTTATCTTAAAACATATCTGGTTCAGTTTTGGCAAAGATATGGCTCAGTGAGCACTATCTCATCTGGATGTGAGGCAAAAGTGGCCCACATATGACATGGCAAATATTGCCCAAATAATTAATTACATTTTGGGCCACGTTTGGGAAATATATACGGCATATCAACGTGGCAAATATTCTTTGTGTTTCCCAAAAATTAAAACCTACTTGGTAAGTCCATTTCTGGATTGGATGCAACACTTCTGAAAATGGCTAATTTAGCTTAAAAGGGACAAAGTTTGAAACTGTAATGGCCTGAACATTTTTTTTTTTAATTTAACAACATTTAACAATACTTTTTTGGTATGGATGGAGCAGACACTTATGCCCCGTCCACACTACTGCATTTTCGTTTAAAAACGGAGAATTAAAACGAATACGATCTCCGTCCACACCAGCGTTTTAGCTGCGTATTTTAGAATTGGTCTCCGTCCACATTAAAACGACTGAAAACGCGGATCACGTGACCATTCACCAACACTGGGCATGCGCGTGCCGGTGTAAACACAACTTCATTGATAAAATGATCCCACCATGCGCTGGTTCTTCCCGGGTTAACCCAAAACCGACGCTCCATGTACGGTCGATGCCGCCTCTGCACAAGGGAATTGTCACAGATCGCTCGAATAATAGCTTGCCTCCGGCGCATGTAGGCAGTTATATCATTGTAAAATGCAGGATTTACTTGGACAACAGCTGCTAGCAAAGATATACGCCATGACTGACGACACCCAATCATAGAGCCGAGCATGAGCATCTACTACGTCATCGTTTCTAAAGTCCTCCGTTTTGACCCGTCCACACTAAAACACACTCCGGAGATTCAAAACGAAAAACGGGTCGGCAGCGTTTCTAAACTTCTCCGTTTTGGGTCTCCGTTTTTGCCGTTTTAGTGTGGACGGGAGGTGCAAACGGAGCAAAAGGTCTCCGTTTTTAAACGAAAACGCAGTAGTGTGGACGGGGCCTTAGGCTGGATGTGAGGCTACATGTACTTACATCTATGACATATATGCTATTGCTAACATATGTATTGTAGGTAGAGTGTCTAGAAAAGTTCAAGTGTCTAGGTTCAAAGTTATGAAGACTTTTTATGGTTTTGGGATGTGCAAGAAGATACTTTAGTTGCTGTTTGTGCAAAGCTTGGGGCACAATGATTTTGCCAAGTACATGCTCCTGTATCAATATATTTTGTTGTAACATACATGTAACATGTAACATTTTGTAGCAATAACATTCCTGTCCATAAAAATTGTCCTAACCCTAACCCTAAACCTACAATCAGAGGGAAATGATAATAACATTGATCTAAAAGCATGGTTGTAAGCCTAAACTTGACATAACTGCAAACTTCAAATCTAATTGGTCGAATGCTGTTCCAGGATCAACAAAGATGTTGAGCCAGGAACATGTTGTAGCCTACTCGGTGTAACCTTGCTTATCTTGCTAGCAGTGTCATCTAACTTCTAGAGCAGACCTGGACAAACTTCCACTGGGGCCTCAAGATGACTTAAAATTATGACAAAACTATTATTTGGCTATTTTTATAACAAATGTACAGGATTTGTTGTGGAGAATATAAGGGGACATTGAGGTTGTGATTCACTGTTCCTAGGTGTGTCAAAGTGACCCCACAAAGGGTAATATTTTAAACTCCCTTAAAATACTTAAATATGTAAAATATTTTATATATATCTTCATCTTCATTTAATTGTATTTCATTTTATATATATATATATATATATATATATATATATATATATATATATATATATATAATATATATATCTTCATTTAATTGTATTTCATCACTTATAGTGTCAATTAGTATTATAATTTTTTAATATATATATATATATATATATATATATATATATATATATATATATATATATATATATATATAATATTTTATTCTAAATAAACCTTACATTTTTCTTACATTTCTGGCTAAATATAATTTACATTTATACAACTGTCATCTTTAGGCTATAAACAATCTTTATTAAATATTAAAAAATGATAATACTAATTGACACTATAAGTGATGAAATACAATTAAATGAAGATGACAAATCAGCAGAACCTGCTATGAGAAAATATTATTTTGATATTTTTTCTTGAATACTTTTTCAAAGCCCTGTATTCATGACAAAATGTTCCCACTTTTTTGCTGATTAGAGATCTATTATGTTTAAATATAATATTTACTGCATTTGCAGTTGTCTGTGAAGAAAAAAAATCTAACGGACGATGTTCCAGTTCACGGCCCTTTAAATTTAAACGATGCCGGAAAGCGCGAAAAAGGCGCTCAAAACCAAAACGTCAGAGGATTGTCAGGAGGACGGAGGACGGATACCGGTACTGCAAAAAGTCAAGGTAAGACATAATAGATAAATGTTTCTTTTTGTTAGCGATTGCTTCGTTATATCAAGTTGGAGTCTGCATGTTGTGTTATATAGAGTCGATGGAATCATTTCTATTCGAAGTTACATTATTTTGGCAGTTCAACTCTAAGCTAGATCGGTTGTCACGAATGCGAAATGAACAAGTATCGATTGCTCGGCGCGCCATTAACGTTACATTTAGATTTGCTCATGTTGCTCCCTATCACTCTCCCAACCTTTAGTCAGTTCTGCACGGTTAAAGTATTATCTCGTGTCTTATTTTGGCACAACAATGACAAGATAAATAAATATTATAGTGTAATTTGACATTCATGTTTATATACATTGGACATAATACTGCACTAGTTGTATTACTTTGTGACAGCAATGTTTCATTAACCCTAGGAATAATGCACAAATAAAAAAAAAACTACATGCTTTTTCTTACAATAAAAGCTTTTATGAGATGATTACAAAGTAACAATAATAGATGTTTTGGGTTCAGGTAGACTATTTAAAAGTTGGTTCAGGTATTAGGCTATTCCTCTATGTATTTCACATTTTTATTATACCCTAGTAGACTAATTATAAAATTAACGTTAGGTGGCTGCTTTATGTTTTTTTTTTTTTTTTTTTTTTTTTTTTGTCATTTACTGTTTTGAGTCAGGATGTTTTCACCTTAATAACATGTGTCAATGTGATTTGCTACAGAAAACTGCTGGTGGGAATAAAATAGCCTACAGTTTAAAACACATCTAGTGCATTTGCTGCCAAAAAGCCCCTTTTTTTGTTTCATCTGACCATAGAATACGGTCCCTTTTGAAGTTCCAGTCATGTCTGACAACTGAATATGCTGGAGTTTAATTTTAGCGGAGCGAGGAGGATTTTTCTTGAAACCCTCCCAAACAACATGTGGGATGTAGGGGTTGTTTAATTTTTTTTTTTTAGGCTTTCTGACCCCAAGACTCAACTAATCTCTGCAATTCTCCATCTGTGATCCTTGAAGAGTCTTTGGCCACTCAAACTCTCCTCCTCACCGTCCATTAAGACAATATAGACACACGTCCTCTTCCAGGCAGATTCGTAACATCATTAGTTGATTATAACTTCTTAATTATTGCCCTGATGGTCAAAATGGGGATTTTCAATTCTTTAGCTATTTTCTTAGAGGCACTTCTAGTCACCCTGGTGTGCTAAAAAAGATCAATATTAATGGGAATATACTTCTGAGATATTTTACTCGTAAACAAAATCTAGAGGTGCCAATAATTGTGGCCAATGTGTTTTGGAGATAAACATTTATTTCATAATGTGATTTCCATTTTTTGACGCAGTCCGATCTTCCTAGCAGGCATCAAACTTGTTCCTTTTGGACATCTGGAAGCAAAGAGTGTCCTTGGCCATGGCCAAAATGTTCTTTACATTGGCGCTGGCTAACTATGCATTAACTATGCGCTAATGCTTGTGTTACCTAATTGGTCCTAAGATTTTAAAAGTTGTGTAGTCCATCCTTGCATTTACAATGTTATATTTTTTTAGGAACTGTCAGAAACAACAGACTGACAGCTGCGGCCACCGATCAAGAGATCGAATCATTTATTAAAAAATGGCTTCATCTTGCAAGTGACCGAGACGGAGGGAGAAGAGAAAGAAAAACGGAGGAGGGTCCAAGACACCAGTAAGTCAGTTACATTGTGTTTTTGCTATTGTGTATAATACCATGGTCTGTCTGAATACTTTATTCTGATTGGCTGCAAGGTGTAGCCATTTGTAACACTTTACAAGTTAACATTAGTTAACTACTTTAGTTAACATGTGGCATGAACAATTCTTGTTCTATTTATTAGGGGTGGAACGGTACATGTATTCGTATTGAACCGAAACGGTACGGGCGTCATGGTTCGGTGCATGAATATACACGGAAAATACACGGTATTAAAAAAAAAAAAACTTGCGTGCAAATTAATTAATGTAATGCGGAACTACTGTTAGATACGCGGGTTCTTTAGGGACACCTAATCTGTAGCTCCGCCTTAGCTCTGAAGCTCTGTGTCTATAATGAACAGGCTGCGATGTCAAGATTGCAATGCTGGAATATGTTGTGTGCGTGCGTGTGTGAGAGAGAGATCGAGGTGTGGGCGCGATCGAACAGTGGAAACATAAAAACATACTCCATCATTTTGTTCATACAGGACATCATTCAAACTGCAAAGTGTTTACTTATATTTGTGTACACTCGCAATAAAACACAACATTGTGCTTTTGTCAAACTGTAAACTCTTGTCAAACTGTAACCTACAACTGTCACCCAACCAAAATCTCTCTCTCTCTCTCTCTCTCTCTCTCTCTCTCTCTCTCTCTCTCTCTCTCTCTCTCTCTCTCACACGCACACACACACTGTTTAAAAGCAAAAAATATTTATCCAACCCCATTTAAAAACAGTCTGTGGGTGCCATCTTTTGGACATTCATCATATTGCATTGGTTTTCATTTCTTGTCCTAAAAATAAACAGAGCAGTAATCTGTTTATTTTTAAGTTACACATTCTACATTGATTAAAAAAAGAAAATCAAATGTGTTTTTAATGGTAGTATTATTTTATACAGAAATAAATTATGTATAATTAACATGAGAATAAAGTTAGTGTTCATTAAAATTTTAAGGAAAACAAATATATTGATCTGAAATGTAGCAAATTTATTTTAAATTCATTCAGGTACAATTACAAAACACATCTCAAGTTCTTTTTGTCTTTTTATTAATTTAATTAATAAACTAATTATATAAAACTATTGTCAATGCACTACAAATAAACTGGTTCTATGCCTTTACTTTATTAATAAAACATTTTTAAAAAAATACAAGGCTTAAAGGAGAACTCCGGTAAATTTTAACATTGAGCTTTTTTTGTAAATTTGGAGTGCTGTCAGTACAGAGAACAACGACAAAAATCGGTGTTGCCTTCACCGTGTTATCCTCTTTAAAATTTGCACCCTGTTGACTTCAATGGGGCAAGTATTAAACCTGCTTTTAGCCTCTTAACATCCTTGATGTGTCATTACAAGTGCACAGAAAATGTGAGTGATTCCTTCAGAGTGAACGCGGTGAATCTGACTGCAGTAGATGAGAAAGATATGAATAAAAGTGATGTTAATTCAGCCAGAGCACATACCTGTATTTACATCCTGTTTTCGGTCGAAGTCCACAGTAGTCGATTGTCGAGTTCACACGCGTGATCATAGGTAACTAATAGGGCTGTCACTTTTGTGAAAAAATCCTGTTCGATTTTTGAGACATATGTGTTCATTGAATCGATTGTAAAATCGATTTTCCATGTCTAAAGTCATTTCCATTTTAAACGCCAAATATGGGCAAATCCACAGACAACTAACAGGCATTAGGACGAACGTAAAGAGGGCGCTTGAGACGCACACAAGTCAGCAATATTCCTGTTGATTTATTGGCGTGAAGTTTCGTGCACAATGACAAACAGGAGTGCTACATTCTCGAAAAGCAATAAGCACAGTGGACTGCCATAACATCAATGAAAAACATTACTGTCTTCAACATGGCTGTGTTTACGGTTAGAAAAGTCAAACAAATGTTGCCTACGTGGCGATTGTTGACCGTAGCCTGAATCTGTATCTGTATGCATGAGACTGTCTGAATACCGGCAGAATTCACATTTTTGTAGTAAAAATAGAAACATTATGCAGAAGTATAATGTGTGTTTGTCAGAGTTGCTGTGTGACGCGCGTTCGCTGCGGGCGTATCGTGACGAGCTGGACGCGTTCCGAGAAAAGACCGTTAAAATCGATTCCCTATTCGTTTTCGAAACTTGTGTTGGTTGGTCCGATCGATTGTGCAATCGATTTTCGAACGTAAAGTGACAGCCCTAGTAACTAAGCAACAGTGGAGAATAAATTCACTCTGAATAAAATCACTCACATGGCTGGTGCACTTGTAATGACACATCAAGGATGTTAAGAGGCTAAAAGCAGGTTTAAAACTTGCCCCATTGAAGTCAACAGGGTGCAAATTTTAAAGAGGATAACACGGTGTAGGCAACACCGATTTTTGTCGTTGTTCTCTGTACTGACAGCACTCCAAATTTACAAAAAAATGAGCTCAATGTTAAAATTGACCGGAGTTCTCCTTTAAGACACTTATTTTCCTTTGGTGGTACAGCCTACAGACATGCACAAGAAAAAAAAATTGCTCTCTACATTTTTGTTTTGCTTTTCCCTCCATTGTACAGAACTCGTACCGAACCGTGATGTCCGAACCGAGGTATGAACCGAACCATGACTTCTGTGTACCGTTCCACCCCTAGTATTTATTAATCGTAATTAATGCTAATTGTGATGCTTACTAATGCATTACTAAAATCAAAAGTTGTATTTGTTAACATTAGTTAATGCACTGTGAACTAACATGATCAAACAATGATTGACTGTAACTTTAAGAAAGCTTAATACATAATGTAGCCTAGTTAATGTTAGTTAATACTAGTTAATACATTAACTAATGTTAACAAATAAGACCTTACAGTGTTACCAAACCGTTTAATGCACTGGTAGTTCCAGTCCATTTATTCACCATTCAATATTAATGTGCTGCTTTGATTAAAGCACAGAGACAGACGTTTTTAAAGTTTTTAAAACTTGCAGCTTCACTATTAGTAAATAGACGGTGTATAGATGCAGGTAATTCCTGAACGCATCTCTCACTACAGTGCCTGCTTTTTTTGTTTTGTATTTATTTATTTTATTTTTTAATTATATTTTGTTTAGGGCTTTTTTATTTAATTTGGCTTCTAAGTAGTTGTGTGTGTGTTTGTTTTGTACTTCAACACTATTGTATTATCAGCGTTCTGTTACTGATTCAACAGTTTTTGTTTTTTTTCATTTGTGTATCCAATAAAGGCTTGCAAGATTGCCATGATGCAGATGGGCCCAGTCAAGGAGGTCAAATTCTATAATTTTGGATGGATCAATTTGCTAAATTTTTGTAGTGTGTTAACTTGTGTTGTCTGTTTTTTTTTTTTTTTTTTTTTTTGGATGACCAAGGCTACTGGAAACATGTTTTGTTTTTATTTAGTTTTTACTATGCTTTCTATGCATATATTGTGTTTATTTATTGTTGGTGTTTTTTTTGTTTAGATTGCTTTCCAGTTTTGAAAATGTGGGTTGGGTTGTTCTTTGGCAATATTAATAAATGATGCAAATGTTTTCAGAAATGTGTTTGAATCATCTGTTGTAACTTATCTTAACATAAAGAGGGACCATTTTTACATTTCTCTTTTCTGTATGTTGGATATTGTTGATGCAGAGTTCACTTAGTGTCAGTGATATTCAGTCACTGAGTTTCCCAAAGTTTTAATGGCACAGCATGCACACACAAAAACACACATTTAAGGCTTATTTAGTTAATTCTTGGCTAATATGTGGCTGAACAAATGGCCTGCTTGTGGCCCAGATCTGTTAAACAGGAGTGGACCACCCAAGTGCTATCATTTCAGGTATACATACAAGGTGTCGAATCTGGGCCCGAATTAAAATGAACTGTGGCTCAGATTTGTGCCAGTTCTGCTTCATTTGTTTTGTTTATGGCTGACATGTGGCATTGCTATGGCTTAATTGTGGCTCAAATCTGGCAAACAGGAGCGGACCGCCCAAGTGCCATCATTTTCATCTGGCCCACATACCGCGTGGAATGATGGTACATGGGTGGTCCGCTCTTGTTTGCCAGATTTGGGCCACAATTAAGCCATAGCAATGCCACATGTCAGCCATAAACAAAACAAATGAAGCAGAACTGGCCCATATCTGGCCCAGACACCAAAGTTGCTGTGGCCCAGATCCGGCCCACACTTGACACTTTCATCTGGCCCACATACCGCGTGGAATGATGGCACTTGGGCGGTCCGCTCCTGTTTGCCAGATGTGGGCCACAATTAAGCCAAAGCAATGCCGCATGTCAGCCGTAAACAAAACAAATGAAGCAGAACTGGCCCATATCTGGCCCAGACACCAAAGTTGCTGTGGCCCAGATCCGGCCCACACTTGACACTTTCATCTGGCCCACATACCGCGTGGAATGATGGCACTTGGGCGGTCCGCTCCTGTTTGCCAGATGTGGGCCACAATTAAGCCATAGCAATGCCGCATGTCAGCCGTAAACAAAACAAATGAAGCAGAACTGGCCCATATCTGGCCCAGATACCAAAGTTGCTGTGGCCCAGATCCGGCCCACACTTGACACTTTCATCTGGCCCACATACCGCGTGGAATGATGGCACTTGGGCGGTCCGCTCCTGTTTGCCAGATGTGGGCCACAATTAAGCCATAGCAATGCCGCATGTCAGCCGTAAACAAAACAAATGAAGCAGAACTGGCCCATATCTGGCCCAGACACCAAAGTTGCTGTGGCCCAGATCCGGCCCACACTTGACACTTTCATCTGGCCCACATACCGCGTGGAATGATGGCACTTGGGCGGTCCGCTCCTGTTTGCCAGATGTGGGCCACAATTAAGCCATAGCAATGCCGCATGTCAGCCGTAAACAAAACAAATGAAGCAGAACTGGCCCATATCTGGCCCAGACACCAAAGTTGCTGTGGCCCAGATCCGGCCCACACTTGACACTTTCATCTGGCCCACATACCGCGTGGAATGATGGCACTTGGGCGGTCCGCTCCTGTTTGCCAGATGTGGGCCACAATTAAGCCATAGCAATGCCGCATGTCAGCCGTAAACAAAACATATGAAGCAGAACTGGCCCATATCTGGCCCAGACACCAAAGTTGCTGTGGCCCAGATCTGGCCCACACTTGACACTTTCATCTGGCCCACATACCGCGTGGAATGATGGCACTTGGGCGGTCCGCTCCTGTTTGCCGGATCTGGGCCACAGCAACTTTGGTGTCTGGGCCAGATGTGGGCCAATTTGGCTTCATTTATTTTGTTTATGGCTGACATGCGGCATTGCTATGGCTTAATTGTGGCCCACATCTGGCAAACAGGAGCGGACCGCCCAAGTGCCATCATTCCACGCGGTATGTGGGCCAGATGAAAGTGTCAAGTGTGGGCCGGATCTGGGCCAGAGCAACTGTAGTGTCTGGGCCAGATATGGGCCAGTTCTGCTTCATTTGTTTTGTTTATGGCTGACATGCGGCATTGTTATGGCTTAATTGTGGCCCAAATTTGGCAAACAGGAGCGGACCGCCCAAGTGCCATCATTCCACGCGGTATGTGGGCCAGATGAAAGTGTCAAGTGTGGGCCGGATCTGGGCCACACCAATTTTGCTATCTGGGAATGGTTAGATTTGTCAAGGAACAGCACAAGTGTTACTGTGCACCCCTTTTCTCTGTGTTTTGTGATCTTCTACATGAACTTTTTAATGGCCGGTCATTTTTGACCAGGAACACCACAAGTGTGACACTGTGCCATTTTATACAAAATAAAATAATTTCAAAAGAAACTTCCTGGTTAAACATTAAAGTAGACTAGTGTGATCAACAGTGCAGTTTTTTAAAATATTTTTCTCAATATTGCCAAAATTATTAACAAATAATGCTTTTTTCACTCAAAAATTGAGGTGCATAAGCTCGGATAAATGACTCCTACAATTAAACTGTTTGAAAATTAAATATAAAACCAGTCCTAAATGAAAGAAAACAAGTTGATACAAAGATTGAATCCAAGATTGGGTGAAAATGTGGTTAAATGAGTGATTTATAAGCAATTTTTTAATAGGCCTGTCATTTTTGACCGGGAACACCACAAGTGTGACTATGCCATTTTTTACAAAATAAAAGTTTTTAAGTAGTAAGTGAGTAAGTAATGACAGGTCAAGATGAAACATAATGAAAGGTCAAGATGAAACACCAATATGGTAAACTGATAGGACTAGGCAAGATTAAATGTGTTGAATTGTGCTCTTGTCTTTTCAGGTGTCTAAAGTGGACGGTATGATTGGTTCATCTGTCCTGAACTCCTATCAAAAGCAAAGCAAGCTTATGGGTCATACTGCACTCTTACAAGCTTATGTTCCTCAAAAGCATCACAGCTATTTACCTGCACAATAAACATATTGAGGCATATATTACTAGCAGTCCTGGGTCTGGATGCTAAAATAACTGTACAACAAATAGGCTGTACTTCAATTGAAAGTCCATTTAATCAGATGAAATGCATAGAACATTTGCCAAACACACACACACAAAAAACAGCTGTTGAAGTTTTGTAACCAGAGTTAATTCTGTGGCAAGTAAGCTTTGGCTTGTTCTTAAATATATAAAGAATGACAGTGGAAACTGCAATTTAAGTGTTTTTGGAATACATCTCCCCAATTGGCAGAAAGAAAAGACATTATGGCTACAAAAGCTAAAACATGTTCTATGAAAAACAACATGCTTATTCAGGGATTTCTTTTATCATAATTAAAGTAACCTACAGCAGGTACAATGGTATTTGTATATGAAGTTTTGTAATTCAACGCAAAGTATTCTTCAAGCTTTTGTATGTAAATATATGTACATAACTGTTTATCTTATTGTTATAAAATGTTGTTGTCTGAAACAAATAAATGACTAGAAGTGGTAAAAATGTGCTGGTTTTATGATCCGTTTGGCATAAATTGATAGGTACTTTTAAGACTTTGTGATTATAAATGCCACTGACGAATTTAAGGTAAAAGCATCAAAATACATTTCAAAATCCTCCATGCATCCGATATTAAAATAATTCTTAACTGTAATAATTCCATACTATAACCGCCCCCAAATTCTCTTCATACATACAGTACTGTGCAAAAGTCTTAGGCATGTTAATATCCCCCCAATATTTTATATATGTTAATATGAAAGATATTTATATCTTTTGCTGTAGTGTTATATTAACATGCCTAAGATTTTTTTGCACGGTACTGTATATCTATGATGAGCACAAACATTAAACTAATATTACATTTCTAGTGTTTCAGCAGGAATAACTTCAAAACTATGCAAGTACTGTGATGAAGGTGAGCAATCATTTGATTTCTTTTCTGTGTGTTCTGTTAAGGCACATATACGGTTCAATATGAATAGAGCATTATTGTGATTTAGAGCCCAAATTGCATTAATTCACTTTGTGCTTGGAGCATAATTTTGGAGAAGTTCTAAAAAGCTAAAACATTCACATGGCATCTGTACAAAAACAAGTACATGTTCCTCTTTTTGTATCTGTCCCACATTATTTTCCAGACAGTTGTTTCATTAACTTTGTGTTTTCCATAATTTCTATATGTAGCGCAGCTCGTGTGTTTCTGCCAGTCCGCAGCTGGTCTTATGTCTGTGGAAAAGTTCAGACAGAGCCTTCATGTATAGACTGTGGTAATGATCCACCTGTTCCTGAGATGGACTGTCAACCTGTGGCACTGTAATGGGATGGCCCACTGGAAGACAAAAAGGAACATTGCAATCATACAACAGTTCACCGTTTCAGCAGCAGACAGATCGGTTAGTGTCGCAACCAGAAAAATAATTTGAGAAATCTTTCGAACTGACCCACGGTTGTGACAGGACGTCTGAATGGCAGAAGCAGCCAGCGCCCCCCAGTGAAGAGACAAGGAGCAAACCCCATAATCTGCTTAAAAAGAGCCTGCAGCCGTCGACCCACACTGCCCTCAGACAGAACCACCTGCGGGAACAGCTCGTTCTCACCAAAGGAGTACACAGGAACCAGGTCAGCCCTGAGTACACAGCAAAAAAATGATTGTGCAGTCAAGTCAAACGTGAAAGTGAAAAGTATGTATTAAGTTGGCAGTTGCTGCTTATAATATGTGTACATTTTATTTCACCTTTCAAGTTGCTATTGCTGAAATTTCCAGGGTTCCCACACTTTTTTTTTTACCAATTGATTTCCATGATTTCTCCATTACTGTTTCAATCAAATTCTATCTCCTGTCTTTCTAGTTAAAATGATTGCCATCCTCTGTTTAGAGCAGTGTTTCTCAACCTGGGGCAGGACCGACTAAGGGGAGTCAGCAAACTTTCAAAGCTTAAAATGAATAAAATAAGACTAATCAATAATAAGACTAATGTATGCAAATATATACTCAGCTAAATGTATGCTGTCATTGTACTTATTTTAGTTTGTTCCTTCAATAACTGTCATTTTTATTTAAGAAACAAGGTTCTTATGGTCTTGAGGGAAATTCACAAATATGATTTATAGACCTGGAAAAGTCATGGAATTTTTTATAATGAATAGAAATTTGTCTAGTTATGTCAAGCTCTAGAATATTTTATAGGGTATAAATTAGAATAGTTGAGTAGAGTAGATTAGTTGCTATTTAGACAAAATAAATACATTTTAAAAATGCAATTGCAAATTACCAAAGAGTCATATAAATTAATTGGTTATAAAACATATAATAAATATATAAAATTAAAGATTCTGAAATTATGTAATGCAATTATAATAATTTTAATACAACTGCCTCTCATAGTTTCTGTAAATAAAAAAGTTTGAAAATGAGCAGCTTTGTTATTACAGCAGAAGCACCAGACATCTTGGTGGTCTTTTATATCATATTTGACTATGGGCGGCCTTGAAGTCACACATTTTAGGAGCTATTGGAATCAGAAAGGTAACCACTGATTTAGAGAATTTGGGAGAGGGGTCAGAAATTAGATAATAGTTAAACGAAACTAGTTTTTCCCAAGGCCCTGGTTGAGAACCACTGGTTTAAACTAGGGCTTTTTATTTCAATAAACTGGTGCTCAATCTTCTTCTCTTTCTCACCCATGCTTAAGGGCCAGTCGTACAAAGCCTTTCCTGTGTTTCATGACTACAGTGTTTACTCCTGGAGACGAGGTAAGTGATTCCTCTGCCCCACCAATGATGATGACCACAGCGTTACCCACACCAGTACGGCTCAGCAAGTAATCCAAACTCTCCTTACTGACAGGCAACAGACCTGAAAATGAGAAATAGTTGGAGAAACTCTTTGCTTTCTTGTCTCTCTCATTGAGTTCTGCTGTAGCTATTTTTTTTTACTGACCTGCACACAAAACATATTCTCTGAAGAGAGGAAGGCGGAAAAGTCCAGCCAGGATTGCAAGCGTGGAGCGTATTCCAGGAAAGGTTTCCGCAAATCCGTTACGGTCTGTGCTGAAGCATGAGAATGCTCCCACACACATGATGCCATGAGGGTGACAACCCAAAACATAGTTCTTACTGGGATTTAATTCAGCAGTCTTTACCAGCTGAAGGAATAGCGAGTCAAAGAGGGAGAGAGAGAGAACAGCAAGGGTAGGAGACAAAGAAGATTCAAGAGGTGAGGCTGAAGAACAACTGATGTCTTTTTTCAGTAACTGGGTATAATGATTGTGTTATTTACCTTCACTGGAAAATAGTCTCGGAAGTGTCTCCATACTTCCCAGTTTCTCACAAACTTTGTTCTTCTGCCACCTAGTGGACATATAAATCATTAGCATTTTTTTTTTTCAATTCTATCAGACAATGAAGCTCTTTTATATTTAAAATTGAATTGATCTTAGGTCAACCTGTGAACTTAGTTGGAAAATTATAGGTCTGCAACAACTAATCGATAAAAATCGATAATGAAAATCATCAACAACGAATGTCATTATCGATTAGTCGCGTCTTTTTATGGACATAATGTGTCCAAAAATAGTGGAGGGAATGGAGTGAGCTGCTGCTGGAAAGGTATGTGATCCAAGCAGCCCAGAACATGAGAATTCTTGATTTTAGGCTTCTAGCTGATGCATTAGCGTAATGTTTAACTATGTTGGCCTGGTACAATATGAAATGTTTTTAAGGGCCCCTATTATGGATTTTTGAAAATGACCTTTCATGTAGTGTGTAACATAGCTCTAAGTGAATGAAAACATCCTGCAAAGTTTTAAATCTGAAAGTGCTCCATTATAAAGTTATTGTCTTTTAGTTATTGTCTCAGAGTCGACTCTGAGTCAATTAAATTTTCAAACGAGTCATAAGCCATTTCGTTGTGACATCAAGACGAAACATTAGAATATCGCCCGCCCACTTATTGCGCGCGCAGACACCAGGGAAAACTTAAACCTCAAACCGGCAGCTGATTCCTGTGGATACTGGAGAGCATCATGTCGAGAAGACGCTGTGCTCTACAATGTGAAGGTAAAGCCAGTTTTTAACATCTCATAATGTACCTCAAACTGAGTTAGTGTTCATCACTGAGAAATGTTGTGCTCGAGCTGTGCTTGCGATGGAGGTTCGGGTTGAATAACTAGTTCTACCAATGTTTCATCATCGGACTAGCGCTTGCATTGATATGGTAAAATCGACGTCATTGTTCGTTACTGTGTTTAGTTTTCGGTGTAGCCTTAGGACAGCTGACGTTGTTATGGCAATTGGCGGTTTTGTTTTCGACGCGCTGTACACGGTAGGCCAATCACAACAGACTAAGCTGTCTGGCCAATCAGAGCAGAGTAGCTCGCGGAAAGGAGGGATTTAGAGAGACTGATTCATTTGACGAGTCGTTTGAGAGTCATTGAAAATGTGATGATGTGCAAATGTATATTATGAGGAAATTAAACAGGTTTTTTTTGCCTTTGATGCATGTAAACATGTTTTAGGAGACTCCCCAACAACATTAGGAAACTTTAAAATAGCATAATAGGGGCACTTTAATCAGACAACAGATGAGCATCATAGCATAAGATAAAGAAAATATATAGAAAGAAAAAAGAAAAATTCAAGTAAATAATAAAGAAATAAAAGACTAGCAGGTTTCTCAGCAAGTTTAAGATCCTCTATCAAAGTACATAAGATCAAGGCATTCTTTTCCTTAATTTCCATTAATTTGAACAATAAGAAGTAATGACACATTTCCTCATGAAAAATGTAAAAGTTTGGAGTTTTCAGGAATCCCAAGAATAATAAATGTTAACTGCCAAGTCATGCGTTTCATCTTTCATCAGCGCAAAACTTTCATTTTACGGTTATATCCTTATCTGTAAGTATTACAAATTCTTTACTCTTTAAATTCTTTATTCTTTAGTCTTAAATTTCAAAGACTTTAATGAATCAGTGCGCGTCAAACAGAGGATTAGGTTTAAAAGTCAACATGTAATTCAAGTATTTTATGAGAGTGGTAACTGTAATGGGATAACAGCATGTAATTGAATATTTTCAGACTTTTCTTTACATTTACAGGATAAAGAAATCAAAGAAATAATCGTCCAACTAAGCGATTATCAAAATAATCGTTAGTTGCTGCCTATGAAAATTCTGTGATCATTTGCTCACCCTCATGTTGTTCCAAATCTGTCTGACTTTCTTTCTTCTGTGGAACTAAAGAATGTTGGTAACCAGACAGGTTTGGTGACCATTGACTTGGGGAAAAAAACATTAAGACATTTCCCAGAATGTCTTCTTTTGTTTTCCTCAGAAGAAAGTCATACAGGTTTTTAGGGCTGCACAATTAATCGCAATAAAACTGCACGCGATTTGGCAAAGGCTGCGATTATTTTATGTGCAGCTTGTTAGTGCAGCACGGCTGATCGGTAGTAAATGTTGCTCCATCTGAACGCCAGAGGGCGCTCTCACGCAGACACTCCAAATAAGCCCCGCAATAGCACACATCATTCCAGTAAATCCCTATCGCTGTAGCTGAATAAACAGAAGATTGAAACGCTTTGATTAAACATGACTAATAAACACACGACTGCCTTATTCTGTGTAAGAAGCTACATCATCTCATAGAAGGATGAGCTCAACTGTCATTATGAAGTGAGTTTGGAGTAAAAGCATGTTATTAAATGTTGTCTTTTGTTGGACAAGAGGTTCACAAATGCTTCTCATGTTTGGAAAGATTTTTCAAATGCACGTTATAAGTGACTCAAACTCACAGTGCTTTCAGATGGAGCAGCGTTTACAGAGCCATACATTCACGACAAGCTGCGCATAAAAAATTATCGCAGTAAGCCAAATTGGTTTAAGTGCGATTTCATGTAAATTGCGATTAATCGTGCAGCCCTATTTTGAACGACATGAGGGTAAGTAAATGATGACATAATTTTCATTTTTGGGTGACCTATCCCTTTAACAATCCACGTGTGTTTGTGTGTTGTAGTCATAGGTTGACCTCTCTCAGGTGTTTGCCAATCATAGATCTGCCAGGAGATGTAGAGAATGGGGATGAGCCACAGAGAGGTGAACATCAAGTAGATCATCAACAGGACACAGGACACTCCTGCATATACACACACATACAGCATTGGTAGTAATCTTACAATGTCAACACACAAGGCAATGAGAAGCATCATGGAAATCTCCATATAGCACCCAAAAGTAACTTGTTTTCTTAGTCTTTTGTCTGTGTGTGTGTGTGTACGTGCAACAGGTC